>NC_050575.1:141511838-142144967 GCF_011100635.1 Trichosurus vulpecula | reverse complement strand
CAGAAATGACAGAGGCTAAGAATCACTGAGGGGCGACAGGACTATAGTGTTAGAGGAGAGAGGAGAGGCTGTTAAGGAGGCCACTTGCTCCCTGGGACCAGCTAGAATTCATATTCTACTTAAGAACCTTCAGAGCTAATCACCAATGTTAACTTGAGGAATGCTTAGAGGTTTCTAATGAGATGTTAAGTAGTCTCATGAAATATATAAACCCCACCCCCTGTAATGCAGGCCAGCTGTGCCAGGCAGACAAGGGCCCTTCATTCTACAAGGCCAGGATTCAAACCAAAGTATCCTTTTTGCCCTGAAACTCTAAAACCTAAAACTCAAGTAATTATTATTGACAATAATAATGATAGAATTTATACAGCACTTTAAGGTTTGCAAAACACTCTACAAATGTCATGTCATTGTAGCCTCATAACGCCCTGGGAGGTGTTTTATAGATTTTATAGATGAGGAAATTGAGGTGAAGGTTAAGTGACTTGCCCAGTGTCATACAGCTAGTAAGAATCTGGGGTCCATTCTGACCTCAGATCTTCCTGACTCCGGACCCAGCACTCTGTCCACTTCACTACCTAGCTGCCCTCTCTATATTCCATGCTCCCAACTGTGCTGGTAAGCAAAATGGGCTCTTAGCCCACTTAGTTGGCTTTTGTTTCCTTTGGGTAATTCAGTGTATTTCATTGAGCCTTACTAGGTGCTAATCCCTAGGCCCAAACCCCTATTAGGTGTAAAACCTATGTGGGTGTGGATTGGTAACTAAGGTTGGGCCCAAGGTGGGGCTAACTCAGGGGAGGGCCTAGTTTACACATGAGTTTGAGTGACATGTTTGGGACATCAGAGGCTTTTAGACCTCGTGGGTTTAAGTCGCCTCTTTGTGACGATTCTAGGCCACGTGGGTAAGTCATTGTGACGATTCTAGGTCACGTGGGTGAGTCGCATGTGTGTCTCACCCTGGACCCTGAAAAAGATATAAAACCAGGGGTTGGCTTTCTATTCTTTGGAGCTCTTAGCCACAGCAGTGGTGGCACGTGTGACTCTGGGCCAGCCCTTGTTCTGAGCTCCTGGGCTGAACCTAGATGTTGGTAACTATGAATTGTACTGGGACTGTCTGTTGATGTTTGTAATTTGTTTGGGGCTCTCACTCATGGTGGTGCTAATGTGGAGACTCCGGGAAGCTGTAGCTAAGGGCCCTCCAGCTTGTAACCCGGATGCTGGGACTTTGTTAAACTCTAGTAACTATGTATTGGGATTTGAATCAGCAAAGGTCTGTCTGTTGACATTTGTACTTTGTTTGTATTTTGCTCTGAAGTTCAGGGTGCTGGCTTTTTCCCCTGAACTAAGTGAGTGATATTTATATGCTGAATTAAAGTAAGCTTGTCAACCCATTAATGTTGCTTTCCTTACTAAAGCAGATCAAAAGAACCTGTGCTTTTGCAGCATGCTTGTAGCGTTTTTGTTGTTGGGCTTATGTTGGTCTTTCACCCCCACAACAGCTGCTAGCCAGATTGTTGAAACACCAACATAACCAGACATTCCTGCAATGAGCACTGTTCATCATGACACCTTAGGTAAGAGTTTCATCCACAGCTGGTCATTTCACCTTTTTAAGGCCTACCCTTAAAAGAACCTCTGCCCACTGTAATGACTCAGTGGAATAGGTTACCCCAGCCCAGTTTCCCCATGTTCCAGGCCACAGGCATGGACCAGATTAGGCACCGTTGGGTATGGATATAGTGGAAAAAACTCCTGGATTGAGAAACAGAAAACCTGGGTTCAAATCTCAGTTCTATTATTTCCTACATGTGTGATGTTGGACAAATCACTTAACCTCTCTGGGTCTCAGTTTTGTCAACTGTAAAATGAAGGATTTGGAAAAGATGATCTCCTAAGGCCCTTCTGGATCTAAATTCCATGATTCCAACGCCAATCTAAAGAATCATCTCCTACTCTTTCTGTTCTCCTAAAATGAAGGTTTCATGTTAGCACAGTTTCCCAAGTTGGGACTCTTTGGGACTCAGAGTGCAGGGGCAAGCCTCTGGAAACCCTTCCCAAAGCTAACTCTCTTTTGCAAATGTTGAATAAATTATGGGCCTTGTGGTTCTTACCTCCTCATCTTCAAGTTCTACAAACACCTCTTTTCTCTGGTTCCCAGAAGTTCAACAGGTTCCAAACAATTAATGAACATTTATTAAGCACCTACTCTGTGCTAAGTACTATGCTAAGCACTGGGGATATAAATTTAAAGAGTGCAATAATCTCTACTCCCAAGGAAGGAGCTTACAAAGCCCTTGACTTTGCCTTCAGTCTACTCACCTCAGTCTTCCAACACTCCTGGGGGGGTAGGTGCTTGTATCACCCCCATTTTACGATGAGAAAAGTGAGGCAAAGGTGAGGGACTTGCCAAGGGTCATACAACTAGTAAGTATCTGGAGTCTGACTCCTGTGACTCATTAAGGTATTCCTTGAACCTATCCACCACAGCTATAGCACTGCCCTAAGGAGCATGTGTAGTCACTCAACTCTCAGCGTCCTAACCCCATTCAGCTGTTGGTTGACTTCTCAGTGCAATACTTTCAATAAATATTTCAAAGTATTGCCAATAATCCAAGATGCTATGCACCATCTGGGAATTTCAGTGGTGAAAACCCTAGTTGTCCCCAGGATTGCTTCATTCCCTAAGAAAATGGGGGCATTGAATACTTTTTGGCAGATTATTCCCATAAGCTCTTCAGGATTGGTGGCTTTGACACAGAGATTCCTTGCTCGGCTCATTCACCACCAATCCTGTTTCAGCCAAAGCCATGGTTTCAAATCTCTATTCTAGTGAGAAAAGAAAGTCCAAGACCTGGGTTCCAGCAAACACTAGGTTTGAAGTCAGAAGACATGCACTGGAATCTCGGCCCTGCCCTGCATGCCCTGTGTGGCCTCTGTTAGTCTAAGTTGGTTGCTGGACCCTCTAAGGTATCCATCAACTATGAATTCTAGGATATAGTCCTAGGTCTGTCACTAGTTAGTGACATAGTCCCTAAGTGACTGAGGGAACATCCCTGAGCCTCTCTGAGACTTACACCAGACTATGCCTCCAAGCTAGCCAACCCAGGCATGGAAAATAGCAGGAAAAGAGTAGCAGATATAGGAGAAATGCAAGAAGCCTTACAGGTCTAGCAAAGAGACCATTTTGATGGAGTAGAGAGTGCATTTACAGGAGACAAGGATGGAAAGCCAGAATGCAGAAAGCATTAACTGGTAGAAGAAGCAATATGGACTTTATACTGTAGGCAGGGGGTGGGGGCAGCTATTGAAGTGAGCACAATTAGTAAATACTGGCTGGTTTGATAGAGAACAGTAGTGCTATTACAATCTCAACTTGCTGTGTCTCTCACCTTACTTGTAGGACTGAACATGGGAAAACCTCTTAGAGATCAGCCAGTCTTTGAGAGGCAGCATGTCACAGTGGATAAGCACTGGCAATGGAGTCAGTAACTCGGATAGGAAGACTTGTGTTCAGACATGTGTTAGCTCTGTGTGATCATGGACAAGGCACTCTGACCTCTCTCTGCTTCTGCTTTTCCTCACGCATAACATCAGTGATTGGACTCAGCTTCTAAGATCTTATTCAGCTCTAAATCTACGATTCTAGACCCAACTCCTCTTTTTACAAATGAAGAAACTGAGTCCCAGAGAGGGGAGGTTACTGACCACAGTCAGATAGGTAGGAACTAGCAAGTTTAAGATTTGAATCCAGATTATCCAACTCCAAATCCAATGTTCTTTTCAATACACAATGCTCTTTTCTTTAAAGTTTCATGCTTTCTCCAAGGAGACCCCATCTCCTAGGCTATGCATAGCCCTAGTTTCCTCTCTCTCATGAGCTTTCTTCCCCATGATGCAGTTCTGGGGGGGAGCTTAGCAAACTGAAGCCAATCTTGACTCCACAGCATAGGATGGAGCACTGGATCAGGAGTCAGGACATGGGAGCCCTAATTCTGACTGCCCCTGACTTGCCCAGGATAATCACTTTTGTCCTTTCTGATCCTCAGTTTCCTCATCTGTAAAATGAAGGAATTGGGTCAGTCAATCTCTTATGTCCCTCCCCACCCTGGGATTTTGTAACTTTGTGCTAAGGAAAATCCATTCCTTGGCATGCCTGTACTCCCTCCCACGCAAAAGGGAACTTTTCCCAAAATGACCTACTTTCTGGGATGTAAAGTTTGTCCCTCAGTGCACAGGCAGGGGGAGCCTGAGGATTAAGAATTTGTGAACATTTCTGCTTTTTTTTTTTACATCACTTACCTCTCCTTACCTCCCCAGCAGCCACTCACAAGCCCCTTCCTCAACCCCCTCTCCCTCCAAGGCTGCACTGAGGCACTCCTTTGAATTGTCAGCTCAGCTCAGTGCCAGAAGCTTGGAGCCCCAGGGAGAAGAAGAGAGAAAAAGGAGTAGGGGAACTCAGAAGAGGAGGAAAAGGAGGATGAAGGAGTCAAAGCAGCCCCCAAATGACACCAATGAGTCCTGCAGAAGCAGCCTCCCTCAGCAGCAACACAATAAAGTGGTGTTCATATATTTAGAACTGAGCCCGGAATCTGACATCTCTCATCTAGGATGCCTGGAAGAACAGATGGAAGTTTTCAAAGTTATGTGTTGCTTCAGGCATGATCCAACTAACAGCCCCCTTTGTGGGAGGCTATTCTTAAGGATTTTAAGAGCTGTGCAGACCTGGAGTTTGGTTTTTACATCTCATTTCACCAGTGATTGTGGAGTCGGCATCCTCAGCTGTGGAAAGGGCACTGAACTTGTAATCAGCAGACCTGGATTCAATCTGGGTTCTTTGACCAGCTACTAGTGCAGTTCTGGGCAAGTCTCTGGGCCTCAGTTTTTAATCTGTAAAATTAAGGGTTTGGACTCAATGATCTCTAAGATCCATTCAATTCAATTTGCCAAGAACTAATTAAAAACCTACTATGTGCCAGGCACTATGCTGGGAACTAGGGAGGCAAAGGCAAAAACAAAACTATTCCTTCTAAGGAACTTGTATGATGTTGGGGGCAGGGCAGGAGAGGGGGAGAGAAGAGAGGAAAAATAAGCACAGATAGGTAAACAAAAAATATAAAATAAAGCAGACATTTTGGAGGGTGCTAATGCTTGGGGGAGGGAGAGTTATGAAATACCTGGGAGAAGGGCCAGCAATTTAGCCTTGAAGGGAACTGTGAGTTCCAAGAAGAAGGAACATCACAAGTAGCAGAGGCACCCTGTGAAAGTATAAGCCACCGCAAGTAGGCCGGTTTAGTCCAAATAAAGAGCTAAAGGGAATAATGTGTAATCAACCTAGAAAGAGAAGAAGACTTTAAAGGACTTTACATGCTGCACAAAGGAAATGATATTTTATCCTGGAGACAACAAGGAGCCATTGAACCATCTTGAGCAGGAGAGTGACATAGTCAGACCTGTGCTTTATCACTTTGGCAGCTGTTTTTGACAATTAGTGACTGAGTATCTGCTACACACAAGGCACTATGCTAATTGTTCTTGGGGATTAAAAGATGAAGAAGACACAGTTCCTGCCTGCCCTTGTGGAAATTACAGCTTGCAAGAGGCCATAAAGCAGAAGCACAAATAACCAACCACAAGCCAGGACTAGATAAGTGGAGCTAATTACAGTAATCATGGAGGATGGAGAACACAGGTTAGGGAAGAGTTTTCTTTTCATTATTTTAATCTTTTGTGACAAATATTTCTAAAATGAAAAAGAAATCATTTTCCCCCAAGATTTCCATCATTTTTACTGCAGCAACCAGTTACCTCTCAATAGTCAGAATCAGATCTAGAATAGAACCAGCCCTCATTGGTCCGCTCACTATGAAGGTTAAAATTGTCATTAAGGCAAATTAAAAAATGATCAGCAACCCTACTTTTATCAGAGAGAGCACTCAAGTATAAATTGATGTGATTGGAGTTTCCCGTCACTATATCATGAGCTCATGCCAAGCTTGCGATCTGTTTACTGACCTTCCATATTTCCTCTTTCTGTCTTGCAGGTCAAAAGCAAATTCTGACAGTATTTATTCTCTTTCTGTTTTCATATTTCCAAAAAACACAGATTGGACCATGTCACCTCCATTCTCAACACTCTTCAATAGCTCCCACTTGCTTCTAGTCTAGAATTTTAGGATGCAAGATCTAAAGTGGAAAGTAATTGTAGAAGTCCTCTAGTCTAACTTTCATACTTTACAGATGAGGAAGGTGAGACTGGAGGCTAACCAGGTTTCTCAACCTCACGTAGGCAGGGAGCAGCAGAGCTGGGATGGGTACTTGGGTCCCATGATTCTGACTCCAGGACTCTTTCCACTGAACCATATCCAAAGCCCTCAGTCTTCCATTTAAAGTCCTCCAAAGTCTGTCATTCATCTGCCCTTCTAGTCTCATTTCATATTATGTCCTTTCATGTATTCTCTGTCCCAATCAAACTGCCCTGCTAGATGTTTCTTACACACAACACTTCATCCTCCAGGTGCACACCTTTACACAGGTGATCCTCCATGTGTGGATTTCACTGTCACCTCCCTCCTCCCTGTACCCATCCACCTCCGTAGAACCCTTGGCTTTCCAAAGCATGGCTCAGGATTCACCTCCTAGAGAAGGCAATTAATTCATCATCTCCCACTTATTAGCATTCTTTTTCCCCCTTGAATTCTTTTGCAAGACCTTGTAGACACTTTCCGGTTTCTGTATATACTGCATCCTCCCAACAGAATTTTTATCTACATATCTCCAGATCTAGTACAGTGCTTTGAGCATAGCAGCCAGAGGATACGTGTTTGTTGAATTCAACTGAATTGCCTCCATTGGTCTTCACCCAAATGCTCTCCATCAAACTTCCCTGCCTTTGGTTCCAGTATTTCACTGCTATCCCAGTCTTAGAGGGAATTCAGTGAGAAGAACCATGGAACTGTGACTTTCAAACACATGCTTTAACTAGAATTAGACTAGGCAAAGGCTCTTGTGGCTGATATATATAGAACATTGGTCAGGAGGCTGGGGGCGGGGTGGGGGGGAGGGAACAGGATTGATTTGACTCAGGTGTTTTAAATAATTTTTTCACAATAGAGAATGGATTAGAATTTTTGTTGCTTTCAGTAGACCCCCAGATTCAATTAACCGGAACTCTTCCTGCCCCAAATATTCTAGTTACTCAGAATATTGTGGAAAGAGTACTAATCATGGAGTTAGGAGACCTGGGTTCACAGACCCACTCTAACACTACCTGTGTAACTTTAGGCAAGGTATTTTAACTTGCTAAAACTCAATTTTCTCGTCTGTGTAATGGGAATAATAAGAATACTTACAGTACCTGCCTTATAGAAATGGGCTTTTTTTTGAAGGACTTTCATTCAGGGTCATAAAGAACAAATCTAATCCCTCCTTCACATGACAGCCCTTTAAATATTTGAAGACTTCTCTCATGTTGCCTCCTGAGTTTCCCCTTCTTCAGGCTAAATATCTCCATTGCTCCAACTCTTCCTTATGGGCTATGACATGGACTCAAAGTCCTTCACCATCCTAGTGGCCTTCCTCTGGTCATACTCTGCTTTAGGACAAAGAAGCTTACACAAAGTTTGGTTTATACAGTTGAAAGCAGTTGTATCCACTAGCCCAGTATAAAATGAATAGCCTTCCCTTTTTCCCATTCCATGATGGAAATATTGATGTATATCTATATGAAAGCCTCTATATAGAAACTTGTACACTTTTTACTGGATTTAGCTCTGGATGGGAAATCTTGATTTCAAAGGGAAAAACCACAATTTTGTGGCAATTTAAAAAAAAAACAAATGTTGTCTTCAGCTACATTAGGAGAGGCATCGTGCCTTAGGCTACATTAAAGGGGGCATACAAAAGTTATGGTCCAGCTGTACTCTTCTCGAATTAGACCAGAAGTGGAATATGGTGTTTCATTCTGGGTTCTATGTTTTAGGAAAGACACTGATTCAAGAACTTTGGTTGCAGAACCTGGAAATGTTTATTCTGGATTAAAGTATCTGAAAGACTTGTGAACAACAGTTCACAAGAACAAACCCTAAAATTTGAAATAGTTTTAGAAAGAAATTTATCAGGACTTTTGGTAGAGGAAAGCAAGCTGAAAGGAGGTGTGGCCTTGTCCAAACTCTGGAAAGTTTACGTCATATAGGATTTACGCAATGGTGCCTGCATGTGAACGGTACCTACATTGTTAAGCAAAGTTGGAAAGCAAGGTAGACTGAAATAGATACAAGTAACTCTAAATGTTTAATAAAATTTGGGTGAAGCCAAAACACAAGAAAACCCTAAATATTAGCTTAGGTGGACCCATCACAAGTCCTGGATATGGTAACCCAAAACAAGAATGCTTTGGCTGGATCCAGGACCTGGGAGAACCCAAAATACCCTATAACCATCTTCAGAATTCCTACAGAGTTACTGGGGTCAGGAACATTCTAGGTGTGGATAACCTTTAATTACATAAAGTTGGATTTAAACATTATAATAATTCCCCCCAAATAACATAATAAATCATTCTCCCTATAACTGCCATGTGGAAAGGGATAATAGACTTGTCTTGTTTAGCTCCAGGGGGCAAAACTAGAAGAAATGAGGGGAAATCAAAAGGAGGCAAAACTTAAGTTTAATGTAAGGAAAAACTTTCTCATGATCAGAGCAGTCTGAAACTAGAACAGGATGCCTCAGGACGTTCTGGGTTCCATCTCTCATGCAGTCTTCAGTCAAAAGCTTGATATATAACTATTTGTCAGGTATGTTTTAAAGAAGATTATTTTTTGAGTTCAGTTTGGACTCGAAGGCCTCTGAAGTACCTTTCAACTCTGAGATTCTAAGAAATATATGATCAGAAGATGAGGTAGTTGACAGATAAGTTCCACTTCATGCAGTATCAAAAACCCTATACCAGGCTGGGCTCTCAAACTTTTTTTTTTGCATTCTTGAACTCCTTTGACAGTATGGTAAAGCCTATGGACCCCTTCTCAGTAGAGTATATTTAAATGCATAAAATAAAACATAGGGCTACAAAGGAAACCAATTATATTGAAATTAAGATGTATTTTTTTCCTTCCAAGTTCCTGATTCTTCTGAAAACTATCCACTGATCCCTTGGGAGCCTGTAGGACTCTGGTTAGGAAGCCTTGCCCTAGCAGAAGGTTTTAAGTGTGGTGAGTAGACTATTTAGGGAGGGCCCATGGGAAAATATGGACAACGATTACATAGCATAAGGTATACATGAGTTGCTATCTGTACCAGTGAAGGCAAATAACTACTCATATCAATAAGATTATGGAATCTACTGAATTATTGGTGTTATTGTTTATCCTGACATTTCATTCTCTACTGTGCTGTAAGATTGTTTGACCAACAAGGTTTCACAGAGGGCCAACCATAGTGGATACTTTCCTGGAGATCAATAACCTGTTGGGGTTGGTTCTGTTCCATGTGACCCACTTTCTTTGCTATTACCGATTATCTTAAACGTTTGATTAAACTTGACACACATACATATGGACACAGATATATACTTGTATGTCCATATATGTGCATGTGTGTGTGTGTGTGTGTGTGTGTGTGTATTCTAGATATATACCACCCTCTACCGAGTAACCCAATGCAATCATCTCTGACAAAGCTCTAACAAATCATAAGGCAACAACAAAGAGTAATTAGTTAGTCATGTGGGAACCTAACCTTCCCCTCTCTGGAGGAGAACATGAACTTTTCATGTGCTGGCAGAGAGGCAATTAAGGACTTGTTTGCTAATCGTACTCCTCGTCTTTTTTTTTCCTTTTGAAAGGAAACAAATATTTGGGAACGACTAATTTATAGGGAAGGGGCATTACTCAGCAGGTCTATTTTTCAAAGCTCCCCAAGGTGAATGATAGAAACAGGGTAAAGGCCAACGCTGTCATATTAATAATGGATGCTTAACTGCCTTGGAGGCTAACTGTAATCTATGCATTATGCTTTGTAGAAGTCCAATTAGAGCTGAATTATAGTAATCAATAGAGCAGCGGGATTGAGATCCAAGCAAAGAAAACACAGCCCAATTTTGCAGATGGGAATTTAGATGAGAGAAACCTGCAAGTGTAATTGGAGGGAAAACTTGTAGGGGCCACAGAGAGTTTTTCAGGTTTAGGAAGTTTTATAAAAGAATTCTTTTTAAAAAATTGATCAAAATTCAGTGGGTCCTCTTCTCCCTAGTGCCTTGGTGCGAAGTAATGTAGAAGCATAAAGCTATCAGGTTCATCATATTAGTGCTACTAGAGAGCTATTTAGCTCATGAACTTAAGGCTTCTGGTCTATTTTTTTATTCCAACTTCCCCTCCCCCTAAAAACCCCACACCCTGCACAGTCTTATCCCTTCATTCAGGTCACCCTCTCTGCTCTCTCCCTGTCTCATCTCTGCCTATGATATCCCATCCATTCTTCAATGCCTCCTCTGCCTTTCCTGAGAACCCCAACCCATGGTGACCTCTCTCTTCATGAAAGAGTTCTCTAGTACTTCTTCAGATCTAAAATCTCATAGAAGTGATTCTTCCCTCCAACAGTACAGATGAACAGGGCATAGCCCTTGGCCTCACCACCCAGCCCATACCTTCTCATCCTCTGCGGTTCTTCCCATAAACCCACTGTAAAGGATCTACCCAACAAATGAGAATCCTTCCTAATGATACTTTAACATTTTGTATCCAAGCTTGTCCAAGATGTTGCTGAATGAATAGACAGAAGGCAGTCAGGCTCTTTACATACTGGAAAAAAAGAGTAATGCAAAAAATGGGATGAATGAAAAAAAATATTTATTAAGTATTTACCATGTGGCACTATAAGCACTATGCTAAATGCTGAGAGTAAAAATAAGAGGGATGGAATGACTTTCACACACACGCACACACACACACACACACACACACACACACACACACTAAATCAACCATTTTTTTAAAAAGCCACTATATTAATAGTCTTCCTTAACTGCTGTGCTTTGTTATGAGACCTCTCACAAAGTGGGAGTAATGTGTAAATGTTTATAATATAAAAACAAAACACATCAATAAAATTTTTATAAAAAAGAAATACTGTTGAGCAACAGAATCAACCAAAGTACCGGGAACAAGGGAGCCATGAAAAGAAAAACCACATTGGCTATCCCATGAGAAGTCTTCAAATGGATTAATGATGCATTCAAAGAAATTAAGCAAGAATTGGCAAATGCAAAGAAAATCACAAGATTAAAAAAAAGAAAAGCCCGAAGAATGTGAAAAATCACATGAGGATTATGTGAGAATTAAAAAACACCAAAATAAAAAAATGAGAAGCAATAACAAAGAAAACAGCAACATGGAGAACAGATATGTTTTTCTGGGTAGGAGCAATGCACCAGGGCTGTCAATATTCTTGTTCTCTGTTCATGACGAATCCTCCTAAGTGGTGTCTTCAATACTACCTACTGTGTGAAAACTCATCAGAAGTGAGTTGAGGCCTACTTAGTCCCACCAAGCATAAATAGCAAGAACTCACAGTTTAGACTCTAACCTTTAGACCAGTGGTCAACTTTTTTTTAACGTTATAGACCTCTTTGACAGTCTGGGGAATCTTGTAGACCCCTTCTGAGATTATCGTTTTTATCATAATTAAAGGAATTGCTAAATTTTAGTTAGAGGTTAATGAAAATAACAATGTAAGTTTCCCCCTCTAAGTTTGAGTAGTAAGTGTCCATGGACTTCAGATTAAGAACCTTTACTCTAGACAATTTTTATATCATTTTCTTATATTTTATTGCTTTTATTTCTTATCTTCCCTACTAGACTCTCAGGTCTCTGAGGGCAAGGGTTCTGTGCCTTATTGCACTTTGCATCCCCCATTCCCAACAAAGGCCAGGCTTTGCACAGAGTAAATCCCCCATGAATATTTGTTTGCAAAATTATTGGTCCTCTTAGGGCATGAGGGAGTGAATGAGTTTCTCTGTACACCTGATATGATACTATTACTCGGGTTGGTTAGGGCACTGTGATGATAAGGACACAGTTTGGATATCAGAATTGGCCAGTAGCATTTGTTCTGTTCCACAGGCAAAGATTTCTTCCCTTTCCAAAGCAAGTGCTATTAGTACTAAGGGGTACAGTCAAGAGACGAGTAGAGCAGCACAATCTATCTCCACCGCGGGAAAACAACCACAACAATTCTAAGTACTTGTCTTGCTGATGGTAAGTCAGCAGCATCACCTGTGAAGGCCAGCATGGGCACAGCAAGGAACTGAGCTGAGAAATTGGCTCATTTCCTGCTTTCTTATCTGACTTTTCTTCTCAGAGTCACAGGATCTCAGAAGTGGAAGGCACCTTGGAGATGACCCAGTACTACTCATGTCTAAAAATGATTCCTCTCGAAAAGAACCCACATGTACAAAAATATTGATAGTGGCTCTGTTTGTGGTGGCAAAGAATTGGAAATTGAGAGGATGCCCAGCAATTGGGGAATGGCTGAACAAGTTGTGGTATGCGAATGTAATGAAATACTATTGTACCTCATGAGTCAGTCATTTCCACTTTGGGTTGGCTCTGATCATCAGGAAATTTTCTAGCATACAGAACAGAAATCTGTTCAAACTCTCCTCTCTGCAATGTCTACTCATTGCTTCTACTTATACCCTCTGGGGCCAAGCAGGACAAGTCTTACCTTTCTATTACATGCCAGCCCTCTAAATACATTCCTTTTTTTTCTTTTCCCAGAGTTCAGACTTAGTCAAACAAAATTTCTCTTCCTGGTCTATTGCTGCTATCCTAAAGTAATGCATGATCTACATTGTAATATGACTTTTTTCTTCAAAGGCAATATTCTCAAATATTCAAAATAACCTTTAAATAGTATGTTGAGGCAATTGAAGCATGGTGATACAATGATGGTGATGAGGATGACGATGATGATGAAGACAAAGACAATGATGATGACAAGTTACTCTCTTGACTAAAAATTCTAAAAATCTTCTCTCTTCTCTAACCATCATGAACAAGTGCATTCTCCCATATCATTTGAAAGAGAATATGAAAACATTTCTGGACCTTCACATACTAGTATATGCTGCAGTCATTACCATGGTAGATTTAGAGCTAGAAAGGACCCAAGAAGTCCTCAACACTTGGTCCCTTATTTTAGAGATGGTGCAAGTGAGACTTAGAGAAATTAGATGGCTTTCCCAGGCTCACACAATTAGTAAGAGTCTGAATGGGATGTGAGCCCTGATTTTCCCCAATCCAGGCCTATCACTCTATCCGCATGGCCTCTTGTATATCTGCAAGTCCTGCTTTTTTGGGAAACTGGTCTGGCTCACATTAGTCCTTACATGACCTTTATTGAATCCCTGCTTAATGACTAGAAGGTTTCATAATCAGGCTCTACACTGCATTGGGTCTATCTGTTGCTGGAGAAATGCTAATGTTTCGGGTCACTAACATGTTTTTCAATGATGTGTCTAGGTAGTAGAGAAAATAACAGAAAAATTAGGGAGAGATTTCTTCTCTAAATAACTAAGTGGTGAGCAAAGTGGACATGAAAGGGCATGTTGGAAATGGATTGGGAAGGCAGTCTGACCCAATGCAAACCCATATCTAAGGGTGTACACAGGTCATGTTTTGTTAAAGAAAGGTACACTTTATTGACGTCATTGAATAAACACATTAATAGGCGTATACAGTGCAAATTACATTGTGGTATCGTGGAAAGAACTCTGAGAAAGGAGTCAAGAGACCTGACCTCTAGCTGCAGCTCTGCCAACGATTCATTGTGTGACCTTGAGTAAGTCATTCCCCTCTCTGGGTTTCAATTTCCTTATTAAAAAATAGGGAGGGGAAGTAGGAGAGGAATCATCAGGTGAGCTCTAATTTACCATTCAGTTGTAACATTCTAGGATTCAAACTAATTCAGCTACTGTTCCTCTTAAAAAGCTGGTCCCCTCTCTTTCCAAAGTGCTCACAGCAATGGCAATGACCAACTTACATGGGAAAAAGGATATAATAAGGCCATCATTCCTTGGAGGACAGTGAAATGTATCAATCAACAAAATATAGGCTTATAATTGACACATGCATTTCCTGGGAATCTTTAGTTCATAATTTTCACCTTCAAATGGTTTGCCTTTCAGCTTTAATGTTATTTTAACATTGTTCTGAGAGACTGTATAATGTGCTTTCCTTTGCATTGAAATGGAGGACATCTTATCTTCGAACATACACAGCAATCTAATGAGTCCACTGTGGAGATCATCATCAAATGGGAATTTGCTATTACACTGCAGGATAAGCTTACAATTGAGCCTCTTCGTCATCAAAGTCCAAAGCACATTTGATTCCACTGCAGACTGCAACACAGAACCTCCATATCACATTGTAATGCTCATTGATTTTTTAACATCATAGCGAAATGATCTCCTTTCACATCTTAGTATAATACCTATTGATCTCTGAGCTCTTACTATTTAGACAAAGCTTATCAGAAGTGGGTAGGTACCTCATTCTCTTGGAAATAACAAAAGACCATCATTTGAGAAGGGTTGGATTTGGACAAAATACTCTGCTTACGGAAAGGAGAATTTCCAGAAACAACTGATATCTAATGCTATATGGCACTGACACCATGCACACATTCTTACAGCAAACCTTCCATGAAACAGACAGATCTGAACAGAATCTGTTTATCTCAGAAGAAAAAAACACTGTCAAATATTGTCGACCATGAGAAAATATTAGGGAAAATAGTTAGGAAAGTTGTTATGTTTAAAGTCTGATATCAGTGGGAACTCAAGGGAAAGAGGGGAAAAGACTGGAAGGGAAGAAGAGAGAGAAGAGAAATAGAGAAAAGAAAGAAGGGAAATAGTAAAGGAAGGAAAGAAGGAAGGAAGGAAGGAAGGAGGGAGGGAGAAAGGGAGAAAAGAAGGAAGGAAGGAAGGAAAAATGGAAGAAGGGAGGGAGGGAAGAAAAGAGAGAGAAAGGGAGGGAAACAGAGAAGGAAGGATGAGGCACCATTCAAACAATAATGTTCTATGACTGGACAATGTGATATGGAGGTTCTGTGTTGCAGTCTGCAGTGGAATCAAATGTGCTTCGGGCTTTGATGAGAAAGAGGCGCAATTGTAAGCTTATCCTGCAGTGTAATAGCGAATTCCCATTTCATGATGATCTCCACAGTCTGAGTCAGGAAACAAACATAAACTTATTTCTCCCTTTCTGGTGATTCAGTCACAGCTGTTCCTCATTCATTCATTTATATATTCAATAATTATTTGTGCAATACTGTGTGCTTTTAGATATCATAGATATCAGAGTTAGGATAGTCCTTGCAGGTCATCTAATCCAACCTATATCTGGAATATTAGATAGTTATTTATAGCCACCTGCTTGGACATTATGTCAGGTGAATTCTTAAGATCCTTTTAGTCAATCAACCAATATTTATTGAGCATATTGTGAATAAGGTTCTGTGATATATGCTGGGGTATAAGAAAGAAGTGTAGAGTACATTTCCTGCCCCAAAATATTTTCCAGTGTTACTGAGAAGACAAATACACACACATACAGTATAAATGCAGTATAAAATTACAATACAAAGCTATGATAGGAAGCATATTATTCATTGTCAAATGAGCAATAAGTGCTGCTTATCACCAAGCCCTTTTCCTTTACTGTTTTCCAACTACAAAAGAACCCTAACAAGACTTAAGCAGTTATAAACACAAAATCTCAGAACTGGAAAGGACCTGAGAACTCAAGTAGTCCAATCTGTCCCTTCTACAATCTTGCCTGTTAGTGGTCATCTAAACTCAACTTGTACCCTAGTGACAGGGAACTCCCTCCCTCCCACTGTGGGATAGATCTTTTGCTTAGGAAGTTCTTCCCTACTATCTGACAATCCAGGTCTCCAATGGATCTATGATCTCATCTATGTGAAACCTGGAAAGTTAAGCATGGAGGAAAGAAATCCAGGGGGAAAAGGGGAGGCATGGGGGATAGGAAATATAGCTGTCCAAGTATTTTAAAGGCTGTTAGGTAGAAGAAGAAACAAAGTTGGTCTTATGCTTCAAAGAAATTCAGAGCTAGATGGGACAAGAGAAGTTTTTAAGTCTAATCTTTTCATGTTGTAGGAAATGGAACCAAGACACAAAATCAGGAAAGGAGGGAGATGAGATATAGAGATAATGTGTACATTTAGTCAAAGAATCCAAATCCTGCCCAGCCTTCAAGGCTCAGGCTAAGTTCCACCTCCTCCCAGAAGCTTTCTCTTTACTATACCAGTCTGCAGATTTCTCACTTCTCCCAGCTCTCATAGCACTTAATGCTGCATGACTCATCTGGTATTTTCCACAAATTACCTCATGCCGTTCGTGAGCTCATGTGAGTATGTTTTGTCTCTCAACTAGACTGTAAACTCCACAAGGGCAAGAACCAGGTTTTACTCATCTTTCAACCCCCCACCAGCATCTAGCATAGGCCTTGTTTACAGAAGGTTCACTTAATGTAGATTGATTGGCCATTTAATTTAAATGGATCTGTAAACATCGCCAGACCCCAGTACCCAAACACAATATTTAAAGACCCAGGCAGGAGTTTGATTAAATGACTTCTGAGCTCCCATACTAACTACTCTGATATTTTTCAATTGTCTCTGCTCCTCTTTCCCTGGTCATTTCTGGATTAAAACTGCCTGTTTACTTCAGGACACTGAAGTTAAGATAATTCAAAAGCCTTTTCAGTCAAAATAGGTTAAAAAGCCTTCAATCTTTGCTTTCTTTTTCTCTATATGCACATGATAAATACCTCTGGGAGGTCTGGGATTCATACGGACAGATTTAGAAAGTTTTTCTTATATATCTGAACTTATGGCTTATAAATCAAATTTGACTCTATTTTTTGGAGAATAAATTATTTATCCAAGGAAGAACATTAAGTGATACAGAAGCATAAAAATGATTCTGTTTGTTGGTTACCATTTACATTCTTTTAGATATCTTTTTTTTTGTTTCATGACAATATGTTTTTCTTTTGTATTTGTGTGCTCTTTTCTGGTAGCCAATGGCTTTTATTTTGATTGATTTCTTAGAAAAAGAGAAAATCAATTATGTATAATTATGATAACCCAAGTTTGCTCCAGAAAAGATTAAAAACTATACCTCCCTAGCTTCTTTGCAGGAGTGGGAGACTATGGGTGACAGATTGAATATTCTCTTAGCCCCAGTAGATACATTTGCTGGTTTTGCTCTTTTTGTAAAAAAAAAAAAAAGTTGTTACAAGAGATGGCTCACTGAGTAGGAAAGAGGATATATTTAGGTAGAAACCAAGGTGGTGAAAGAATGAAAGATCAATAAAAAATAAGATTAAAACAATTTTTTAAAAGATTGATTTCTTAGAATCATGGTGTTGTGTAGTATAAGACCTTAAAAGGATGTTTTTTGGGGACTTCAAACCAAGTGGTTCGAATTCTAATTCATAATCTCCTATAGCAACATGGCTAATTGGGAATTAACCACAAACAATACTACACCAAGGGGAAAAGTTTTGTTTAAATACGGTAAAGTCTTCATTATCTATACATGAATTATACACACTGTGGATTATTTGTGCACGGTTAGATGCTATTCTGCAGCAAACACAACTGGATCTGTTACCCAGTAGAGAAAGCCTATTAAGAACTGGGAACTGGCATCACGCTCAGCCAAATCACAGAAAGCACTGTTAAGCCTCCTGCCTGCTTTTATAACACCAAATATTTTTCTACTTCTTCACTTTTTATAATTCTTAATTGTAATTTTTAAAAATTTTATTTGCTTTAAAATATAAGTACATTCCATCTGCATGCAGAAAAAGAACTGATAAATAAAAGTATATATAGAATAATTTTATATATGTTTCCATATTTGTGTCTAATGGTAGCCATTTCTATGGTAGGGGGAGGAAAGGAAAAAAAGAAATTTATATGATAACTTCATTATGTACTTAAAAGGAATAGCAAGTCATATATAAAAGATTTGCAGTTTAATATACAGTCATCTTTTTATTATATTGTGTTATGAAAATGCTTATTTTATTCTATAAATTAAAAGTAAAATAAATAAAAAATAACATATAAGTACATTTCATACAGATCTTGTAGGAGATAGGAAAGATAGTATACACCCAATAGATAATTGTTTATTCTGAAAGGTGGATATGGGGGGGGGTACCTCGTTCAAGATGAATGTAGATGAATGTTAAAAGACAATTCTGAAAAAGAAAGTTGGAATCAGATCATAGAGGGTATCAAAAGACAGGCTAAAGAGACTGTTCTGTGGTTTTTTGTTTTGTTTTGTTTTATTCTGTAGGCAATGGGGAGTTCCTGAAGATAACTCAGCAGTATAATAATCTGATCAGAGCTGTATTTTAGAATAATTAGTACAAATCAGAGGTTTTTAACCTGTGGCTATTAACTTTAAAAATATATATATTTTTTGATAACTCTATTTCAATATTATTGAGCTTCACCAGATTACCAGAGGGGTCCATGACTATTCTGGACATAGTCTGTAGAACAGAATGGAGAAGGAAAAAATAGAGGTGGGGTGACCGATTAGAAGATTCTTGTCAGAGTCTAGACTAGAGGTGATGAAAGCCTGGACTAGGGCAATAGCAATGGGAATGAAGAGGAAGGGACAGATTCATGAGAAAGTGGCTCATAGAGTCATAAAATCTCGAAGTTAAAAAGGTCCTCAGATTCCATATGGTCCTCAATAGATTCCTATTGAATTCCTGAAGCATCCCCAGCAAGTGATTACCTACCCTCTCTCGACTCTCAATGAAGGAGAAGCCAGTACCTCCCCAGGTGGCCTCTATGTCTTTAATATTTCAAGGATAGCCGTGTAATACATAATTGGCTCATTTCCTTTCTGGTCATTCATACCTTTATCGAAGTCTTTAGACAACTTATTGTGTACTTTGAAAAATTGCTGCTAGGCCCATAGAGACTGGAGTGCTGTACCCACCCCTATTCCCTACCTAGGAATATGATTTGGCCCAAGTCTAGTGCTGGGGAGCCTGGTATCTAATGAGAGGGATTGGACTCCTTTTTCTCATACTCCAACTGACTATTCCCCTCACCCCAAAGTACCACAGACAAATTTCATCATAGCCTAAATAAAGGCTCACCCCTAAGATTTCCCCAAAAAGGGGAAGTAAAAATGTTTTTCAATTTACAATATGAATCAAAGTATATGTAATTTATTCCTAAACACAAAAGAATTATTAAACATAAATGACTCCTAGTATGTATTAACAGAATGGCGCAAACAGAATTGAGTGACTTTAACTCTCGTTATAATATGCTGGGAGACTCTGGTTCAGGCTCTTTATCACCTCATGTCTGGACTATTTTGCCTTCCAATTGGACTCCTTTTCTCAAGTGTCTCTCCCTTCTCATCCATCCTCCATTCAGGTGCCAAAGCGACCTTCCTAAATCTGACCATCCACTCAATGAATTCCAGAATTCCTCTATTGCTTCCTGGATCAAATATAAAATACTCTGTTTGACTTTCAAAACCCTTCACAACTTGGTCCCTTCCTACCTTTCTAGTCCTCTTATGTTTTAATCTCTTCTCTGTACTCTACAATCCAGCAACACTGGTCTTCTTGCTGTTCCTTCAGCGTGAAAATCCATCTCTCAATTCTGAACTCTTCATTAGTTATTATTAACCATGCCTGGAATGCTCTACCTCTTCACTTTTGCCTCTTAGCTTCCTTGGCCGCCTTCAAGATTTGGCTCAAATCCAGCTTTTTGCGATAAGCCTTTCACAGCCCCTTTCATTGCTGGGGTCTTCTCTCTGAAGTTATCTCCTATTCATGCTGTATGTACTTGTATGTATGCATATTGTCTCCTCCATTAGAATGTTCTAAGGGTAAGAACTGTGTTTTTATTTTCATACACTCATCACTTAACACAGTACCTGGGAGTATGTTAATCACTTAATAAATGCTTATTTGTTGACTAATACTAAATTTCAAAAGGCGTTTTTATATTTGCTAATTAATTATGTCAGATTTTACTTCATTTCTGTACTGTCCAAAAAAAACTCCAAGGCCATGTCTACTAATAAAACAGTCGGGCTTGGGCCAATCCTTTTGTTAGTGGCCATCTTCTTCTACAGTGGTAGAGCTGTTGCCAGGGACTCCTCCCCTATTACCACTCAGACATGACTTCATGTGACCAGCCCCACCACCACCCCCAGACTCACAAAGTAAACTCCAAGCTTGGGCACATCCACCTCTGGGTAGGTAGTAATATGCCTAAGATCAATGAAGAACAAAGACAAAATAAGCAACCTAAACCTAAGCTCAAGCTCTCCTAAACAAGGAATATGCTTTAAATCCCATGTGCTAATAGACACATGGAGGTAGAAAATGGTGAGGGAGGAGGGAGATAAGTCACAGTTCCCCTTCCTCCACCCCCTTCTTTGGAAGTCGTTCAGTTCTGACACAATTTGCATGGAAGAGAGCTGCTGTGGGGATAGTTACACCCCTTTGTATACCCCAAAAGTTGACAGCTCTTCTGGCTTCACAGTCATTTAGAGTACTCTTCATCATCTTAAAGTATAAGCTTCTTTATAGCTGGGTCACACCTGCCTGGAAGCACACACCAAGGTTCACATGTGATCTACTGGAATCAGGAATGGCAACTCTGAGCTGCTTTACAAGATGCCTCCTAGAGGCCAATTCAGTCTCACTATTCAAGTTATCATTGGTAAAAAGGTTGAAAAAAAAGTACTTAAATCCACCAGAAATCTCTCTGTTGCCCCTTTTTATGACATTGGATCCCCCTATATCACCTTGGCTGAACATGCAGTATTCATGCATAGGCCCAATACCACTGCTCATTGACATAGAAGCTTTACCTGTCCTGTTTCTGACCCATGCTGGGCCCCTGTTAGACAGCCTGATGACCCCGCTCCATATTGATGCTGAACTTAGTAAGGATGACTGATTGTTTAGCCTTACTGCAGCTCAGAACTCCTGAGTCAAATAATCTACCAGCCATGGCCTCAGCAGGAGCAAGTGCCACACACCCAGCCTCTACTGCCCTTTGAGACCCCTGCAATTGTGATTCTTCAGAGATCCTAGTGTTTCGATATCCAGAGCCACATAGCCCTCTACATCACTAGGAGAATATTAGTGTTAATTACATTACTCTGCCTTCTGAAGTTCCACTGATTGTCCTAGTTCTACTGTCGGGACCAAGCTGAACAAGTCTATTCCTTTATTCACCTGACAGCTCTGAAAAGACTTAAAGTTAGCCATCCTCTCTACTCTCACTCTCACCTCCACCCCTGTCCAAGTCTCCTCTTTTCTAAGTTAAATATCCCATTTTTTTCAACCAATCTGCATCTAGCATGGTCTCCAGTTCCTTCAACATCCTAATTATTCTCTTCTGGATCCACTCCAGCTCATCAAGGCCTATCTGAAAATGCAGTTTTCAGGACTGAACATAATACTGCAGATGTCTAAACATAGCAAAATATAGTCAGACTCTCGAACAGGACTGTAGATTTCATAATAGAGACTTCATGGTCATCAAGGTACCAGAGGTGTCAAACTTTCAGTAGAGTCAGCAAAACTCCCCTGGTGAGGCCCAAACCAAATGCAATTGGGAAATGTTTAGCAAAATTTAAGAAAAGAATATAATATGCCATCAATACTGTCAATTTGTGGTTTTCTAAGTCAAACTGGGGGCAGCTGGGTGGTGCAGTGGATAGAGTACAGGCCTGGAGTCAGGAAGACTCACCTTCTTGAATTAAAATCTGGCCTCAGACACTTATTAGCTGTGTGACCCTGGGCAAGTCACTTAACCCTGTTTGCCTCAGTTTCCTCATCTGTAAAAAAATGAGTTGGAGAAGAAAATGGTAAATACTCTAATATCTCTGCCATGAAAACTCCAAATGGGGTCACAAAGTGTCAGACACAACTGAAAAATGACCAAAAAGTCAATCTGTGGCCCCTGGGGATCAATTTCTTTTTAAATGGACTACTGTACTACATCAGGGTCTTAGGCCCATCTTCTCGTTGTGTGGCCAGATCACGTCTGTGAGAGTCAGACTGTGAGGAAAGCTGAGTGGCACAGAATAAAGGCTTTCAGATTGTAGTGTTGGAGAAGACTCTTGAGAGTCCCTCGGACATCAAGGAGATCAAGTCAGTCAATACTTAAATAAATTAATTCAGGCTGTTCACTGAAAGGTCAAATACTGAAGCTGAAGCTTAAATACTTTGGCCACATAAATGAGAAGACAGGACTCGTTAGAAAAGACCCTGATGTTGGGAAAGATTGAAGGCAAAAGAAAAGGAGGATGGTAGAGGATGAGATGGATAGTGTCATGGAAACAACGAACATGAGCTTGGACAGACTTTGGGAGACAGTGAAGGACAGAAGGGCCCGGTGTGCTGTGGCACATGGGGTCATGAAAAGTTGGACACGGGGGGGTGGAGCCAAGATAGCAGCTAGAAAGCAGGGACTTGCCTAGGGCTCTCCCCCAGGACCCTCCAAACACCTATAAAGGTGGCTCTGAACAAATTCTAGAACTGCAGAACCCACAAAATAGCAGAGGGAATCAGGGCTCCAGCCCAGGACAGCCTGGATGGTCACTGGGTAAGGTCTATCACACCATGCTGGGAGCGGAGAGGAGCAGAGGCCAGCATGGGCTGTGCCTGGATCAACCAGACCAGGAGCTGGGTGGAACCGGCCATAGCTCCCTGAATCAGTGAGCTGTGGCAGTTACCAGACTTTTCAACCCACAAACACCAAAGACGACAGAGAAAGTTAGTGGGAAAAACTGGTGGGGACAGAGTGAAAGGAGTTTGCAGTTGACCACCACCCCAGCTGCTTACAGAGCTACAGCTGCAGTTGCTTCCGGCCCCAGGCCCACCTGGTGGGAGGAATTAAGTGGCAGATCAGAGCAAGAGTGCAGAGCCTGCTTAGATCTGAGTTGCGGTCCAGGTTGGCGGTTCTTGGAGGCGAAGGAGTGCCGGTGTGGCAGAGCTTGGTGTGTAGAAATAGCTCTGAAAACAACAGCATATCTCCTCAAGCTTGGAACAAAGTACTCGCTACTCTACAGATAGTCATACCCCGCTGAAAAACTCAAGGGTCAAGTAGTTGGCTGGGAACATGAACAGGCAGCAAAAATGGACTCAGATTCAGATTCAGACTTTGGAATCTTTTTCTGGTGACAAAGAAGACCAAAACATACAGCCAGAAGAAATCAACAAAGTCAAAGAGCCTACATCAAAAGCCTCCAAGAAAAACATGAATTGGTCTTAGGCCATGGAAGAGCTCAAAAAGGAGTTGGAAAAGCAAGGAAGAGAAGTAGAGGAAAAAATTGGAAGAGAAATAACAGTGATGCAAGAAAACCATGAAAAACAAGTCAATGACTTGCTAAAGAAGACCCAAAAAAATACTGAAGAAAATAACACCTTAAAATAGACTAACTCAAATGGCAAAAGAGCTCCAAAAAGCCGATGAAGAGAAGAATGCCTTGAAAGGCAGAATTAGCCAAATGGAAAAGGAGGTCCAAAAAACCACTGAAGAAAATACTACCTTAAAAATTAGACTGGAGCAAGTGGAAGCTAGTGAATTTATGAGAAATCAAGATATTATAAAACAGAACCAAAGGAATAAAAAATAGAAGACAATGTGAAATATCTCATTGGAAAAACCACTGACCTGGACTCTCATTTCTATTTTGTTTACATTCCTACATAGAAAGATGATGTGTGTAATTCATGAGACCTCAGTATTAGGGTAGCTGAAGGGAATACACACACACACCCACACACACATATATATAGGCAGAGGGCACAGGGTGAGTTGAATATGAAGGGATGATATCTAAAAAACTAAAATCAAATTAAGGGATGAGAGAGGAATATATTGAGAGAGGGAGAAAGAGAGAGATAGAATGGGGTAAATTATCTCACATAAAAGTGGCAAGAAAAAGCAGTTCATTGGAAGAGAAGAGGGGGCAGGTGAGGGGGAATGAGTGAATCTTGCTCTCATCAGATTTGACCTGAGGATGAAATAACATACACCCGCAATTGGGTATCTTACCCCACAGGAAAGAAGGAGGAAGGAGATAAAAAGGGGGGACAAATAGAAGGGAGGGCAGATGGGGGAGGAGGTAATCAATAACAAACACTTTCAAAAAGGGACAGGGTCAAGGGAAAAAACTGGATAAAGGGGGATAGGATAGGAAGGAGCAAAATATAGTTAGTCTTTCACAACATAAGTATTGTGGAATGGTTTTGCATAATGATACACATGTGGCCTATATTGAATTGTTTGCCTTCTTAGGGAGGGTGGGTGGGGAGGGAAGAGGGGAGAGAATTTGGAACTCAAAGTTTTAAAAGTAGATGTTCAAAAAAAAGTTTTTACATGCAACTAGGAAATAAGATATACAGGCAATGGGGCATAGAAATCTATCTTGCCCTACAAGAAAGTAAGGGAATAGAGGATGGGGAGGGGTAGTGGGGTGATAGAAGGGAGGGCTGACTGGGGAATGGGGCAATCAGAATACATGCCATCTTGGAGTCAGGGGTAGGGTAGAAATGGGGGGGGGGGAATTTGTAATTCAAACTCTTGTGGAAATCAATGCTAAAAACTAAAAATATTAAATAAATAATAATTTAAAAAAAAAAGAAAAGTAGGACACGACTGAATGACTGAATCACAAAAACTTATGTAGTTCAACCCTCTCATTTTACAGAGGAGGGAACTGAAACCCACAGATTGATCCAAGGAGGAGAATTTACTTGTCCAAAGTCACACAGAGAGTAAACAGCACAGCCAGGATTTGAACACAGGACCTCTGGCTCTAAAGCCAGCATTCTTTTCACTGTACCACACTTTTTTTTTAACATTGTAGCACCTGAATATTTTTTCCTTAATAGTATTTTATTTTTTCCAATTACATGTAAATATAGTTTTCAACATTCATTTTTGTAAATAGGTTCCTGTACCATGCCTTCTCCATCATCCTGAATACTTTGCCTCTCTAATATAATCATGGCTTGAGTAAAAATTTTTGGTTGTCCAATCACACTGTGAACTCATATTGAGCTTGCAATCCACCCAAATGCCCAAATACTGCTCTCTGCTTTAGTTGTCAAGAAACTGCCTCTAGTCCATATTTGTGAGACTCTTTTTTCTTCTTTTTGTTGTTGTTCAGTCATGTCTGACTCTTTGTGACAACCTCTGAATTTTCTCAGCAAAGATACTAGAGTGCTTTGCCATTTCCTTTTCTAGCTCATTTTACAGATGAGGAAATTGAGGTAAATGGGATTAAGTGACTTGCCCAGGGTCACAGAGCCAGTAAGTGCCTGAGGTCAGATTTCAACTTGGGTCTTCCTGACTCTAGGCATAGCAGTCTATCCATTGTACCACCTAGCTACCCTCCCCTTTGAATTTTTTTTTGTATTCCCTTAAATTATGAGGCATTTGGTGGCACAGGAGGGAGAGTACTACATCTGGAGTCAGGAAGATCTGAGTTCAAATCTGACCTCATACACTTACTAGCTATGTGACCTTGGGCAAGTCATTAAGCTCTGTTTGCCTTAGTTTCCTCAACTTTATAATGAGAATAATAATAGTGCCTATCTGGCAGGATTTTTATGAGATCGAATGAGGTAATATTTGCAAAAAGCATTTAGCCCAGGACCCTGCACATAGTAGACAATTAATAATACTTATTCCCCTCCTATCCCCTTATAAATTTAATAACTATCAACAAATACAAACATTTAAGAATAGAATGAAAAAAAAAGTATACAGCACCATGAATGTGGCTGATTTTTTTTTTCATGGAATCATATTTTTTTAAAATCTATTTATTTATTTTTAGTTTAGTTTAGTTTAGTTGTTCAGTCATTTTTCAGTCTTGTCTGACTTTGTGACTCCATTTGGAGTTTTCTTGGCAAGGATACTGGAATGATTTGCCATTTCCTTCTCCTGCTTATTTGACAGATGAAGAAACTGAGGCA
The DNA here is from genome assembly GCF_011100635.1 of Trichosurus vulpecula. Taxonomy (NCBI): domain Eukaryota; kingdom Metazoa; phylum Chordata; class Mammalia; order Diprotodontia; family Phalangeridae; genus Trichosurus; species Trichosurus vulpecula. Next base: position 142,118,892 of record NC_050575.1, on the reverse strand, counting down.
AACAGGATTAAGTGATTTGCCCAGGGTCACACAGCTAGTAAGTGTCTGAGGCTGGATTTGAACTCAGGAAGATGAGTCTTTCTGACTCCAGGCTGGGAACTCTATCCACAATGCTGGTCTAGTAGAAGGGATTATCTCATTTGGGAATTCTCTATATCAATGAAATTATAGGTCGAGTTCTGATCCAATTCCTATGCAGAAGAATTTAGATCTAATATGTTAGGAGTCACTCACATTTGAAGAGAAATTAGAAACAAAGAAAAATCATCACCAAAGTCACTGCATCTGTGGCAAAATAGGATTTAATTGACAAAAAAAAAACCCAACCCAGTATATATGTAATATTTTCAGGAGAATTACCTTTGTTTTACAGGGCACACTTTTATTTATTTATCCATTTATTTATTCATTTATTTATTCATTCATTCATTCATTCATTCATTCATTTATTTACTTACTCACTCACTTATTTATTTATTTATTTATCTATCTATCTATTTATTTATTTGTTTGTTTTTAGTTTACCACACACGGTTCTACATAATTTTGAGTTCCAGATTTTCTCCCCTCCCTCTCCCCTCCCTCCCCAAGACAGCATGGAATCTCATATAACTACCATGTATAACTTCGCATTGAATTAATTTATACACTAGTCAAGTTGTGGAGAAGAATTATGACCAATGGAATGAATCATGAGAAAGAAGAAACAGAACCAAAAAAAAAAAACCAACCCAAAAACAAAAACAAAAGAAGCAAAAAAGGCAAGCATGTAGTACGCCTCAATCTGTATTCAAACTTCACAGTTCCTTCTCTGGATGGAGATAGCATTCTCCATCGTGAGTCCCCTGGAGTTGTCCTTGCACCTTACGTTGCTGAGAAGAGTGAAGTCTGTCAGGGTTGGTCCTCATGGAATCCATATATCTGTAGTTGTGTACAATGTTCTCCTGGCTCTGCTCCGCTCACTCAGCATTATGTCGTGTAGGTTTTTCCAGGTTGTTACAAAGTCTGTATCATCCCCATTTCTTATGGCACAATAGTATTCCATTACCTTCATATACCACAGCTTGTTCAGCCATTCCCCAATTGATGGGCATCCCTTTGATTTCCAATTCTTGGCTACCACAAAAAGAGCCGCTATAAATATCCTTGTACATATGGGTCCTTTTCCCGCTTGTGTGATTTCTTTGGGATACAACCCTAGAAGTGGTATTGCTGGGTCAAAGGGTATGAACATTTCTATAGCCCTTTGGGCATAGTTCCAAACTGCTCTCCAAAATGGCTGGATCAGCTCACAACTCCACCAGCAATGCAACAATGTTCCAATTTCCCCACATCCTTTCCAGCATTTATCATTTTCCTGTTTTGTTATTTTAGCCAATCTGACAGGAGAGATGTGGTATCTAAGAGTTGTTTTGATTTGCATTTCTCTAATCAGTAATGATCCAGAGCATTTTTTCATATGCCTATAGATAGCTTTAATTTCTTCCTCTGAAAACTGCCTGTTCATATCCTTTGACCATTTCTCAATTGGGGAATGGCTTGTATTCCTATATATTTGGCTCAGTTCCCTGTATATTTTAGATATAAGGCCTTTATCAGAGATACTAGTTGCAAAGATTTTCTCCCAATTTTCTGCTTCCCTCCTAATTTTTGTTGCATTGGCTTTTTTTTATACAAAAACATTTCAATTTGACATAATCAAAATTATCCATTTTGCATTTTGTAATGCTCTCTATCTCTTGTTGGGTCATGAATTCTTTACTTTTCCATAAATCTGATAAGTAAACTATTCCTTGCTTTCCCAAATTACTTATAGTATCAGCTTTTACTCCTAAATCATGAACCCATTTTGACTTTTTTTGGTATATGGTGTAAGATATTGGTCTATGCCCAGTTTTTGCCCTACTATTTTCCAATTCTCCCAACAGTTTTTGTGAAATAGTGAATTATTAGCCCAGAAGCTGGCCTCTTTGGGTTTATCAGAATGTGGCTGATTTTTAAACCCATGTGTAGGTCCTCTCTCCCTATAGCTGTTAAATTTAATTGTATTCATTTTAGTCCACAGTTCTAGCCTGACTCTCCCATTCAACATGCTGCCATCTATAAACATGATGAACATGTCACCTAAACCTTCATCCAAGTCACCGATAAATTCTCTCCAGGAAAGTTGTGTGACCTTGGCATGACTTATTTCAGCTCCCAGAAGGTCACAAGCCAGGATGTTGGGAATGTTCAAAGCTTAAAGATACTGAAATTCAACTCCACAAATATTTATCGAGTTCTCACTTTATGCAAGGCCCTGTGCTATGGGATAAATAATCACATAGGATTTAGAACCAGAAGGGATGTGAGAAACCATCTAAGTCAATCTTCCTCCTCTGAAGACATGAGAAAACTGAGGTTCAGAGGGTGTAAGTAATGGGTCCAAAGTCATGGGCTAGTAGGTAGCAAAGGTAGAATTCTAACTCTAGGCACTTTTAACTCCACATATACTATTCTTTCCAGGCTGCCACCGTGTTTCTTTACCATGTTACCCCATTTTAAAGTGCCTTTCCAAAGAGGGGCTGTCCCCTACTCTGCCACCCAATTCTGAGTTTCAAACCAAGAGATGACAAATGTTTCTATAGAAACCAAAAGAAGTAGAGAAGGTCTTTCCAAAGTCTCCAAGTTCTTGCTCTATCAAAAAAAAATGTCATTTCCAATTCCTAGGGATTGTAAATGCCACATTGTCATTTCCAGCCAGGACCCTGTTTCACTAATTTATAACACATTTTTAAGGCTTAGCTTCAAATGAGAAGCTTATCATCACTAACCTACAAATAACAAAAGAAACTCAATAATTTATTCCAGTCTAATATGGCTCTAATTTCCTTGAAGATGTTACAAAAATTACTGAAATAAATCCCCAAATGCTTTACAAGAACATCCAGAAACAAAACAAAACATCAAAGAGGCCTCATTGTCTCATTATTTTCACATAAGTCACCATGAAATATTGGCTTTTCCATATATTTGGCTGAGTTCGGCTACACAAAAGGGAATGCAGTCCTCAAAAATATGAAGATGTGCAGGAGACAGTTTCCCAATGGTGTAACCTTGCACATCCACACTGCCTGAAGCCAAAATGCTGCTTTGCTATTCAAGTCGCCTAGGGATCTTGAGTCCCCCTATGGGAATGCTTCTTTCTGGTTGGAGTTTGAGCTTGTCCTTCCTCCCCTAGCTGGTGAGCTTCTTGCTCAGGACAAGGCGATTGATTTCATAAGCTTCTCTGCAAGAAAACTGAATTGGTCTCGCCAGACTCATGCTGAAATAAAGACCATGCCCAATACTCTAAAAACAGCGGTCTTCCTCCAACACATCCCGACTCCAACATGCTGAAGATTAAATAACTAGGCACAAGTCAATACATGCATTGATATGTGCTTCACTCAAGAGATATGTAATTCACAGCTAGCCTGGAAAAGTTAGCATTTGGGAGTTACAATGAAGGAGGAATTTCAGGGAAGTATTATAAAAATACCTTCCCTATTAACTACAGGTTTCCTTAATATTTGGCTAATCAGCTGAAATAGTCAATGATCTCTTTTCACTGAATGTTAGTGGAGGAAAAAAAAGGATCAGTATTATGGTGCGGTTGATTGAATTCTGGACTTCAAGGCAGGTAACAAATTCAAGTCATTAAAACTTTGTGAACCAGTTTTCTCATCTGTAAAATGGGGATAACAATATTTATTCTATAGTACCTCCATCATGGGTTGTTTTGAAGCACAAATGATATAATGCACATAAAGTGCTATCTAAATGTCAGATATTATAATGATAATGTTGGAATTTGAGAAGTGGAAAGGATCACGCAGCCCAAACCCCTGCATCAAGGAAGGACAGATCTTAAACCACTGAATACTTAAATTTCTTCATTTTGGAGTTATTCTTTAATGTTTCAAAGAGTCCATGTTCTCCTTTCATCAATAAGGATACTCGTTCCACTGATAAAGATCACAAGCTATCCAAGCTTTTTATCATATTGTGTGATTCTGGCCCATATCACTGATTAAATCCTCCATAGAGGGTCAATCCAATATAATAAAGTCCTTTTTTTTTCAAGATTTCTCAACACTCCTTGGGTACCAGAGCAGCATTCATCTATCCTAAGTTAATAGAACCACAGAATGTCAGAGTTGAAGATGAAGATGAAGATGAAGATGAAGAAGTTATCAGAGTGGAAATATGAAATGTACCCCAAAGGTCTGGTACAGGTCTGAACCTTCGATCACATCTCCAACAAGTGATGATGCTTGCTTCCACTTGAAGAGATGTAATGATAGCAAAACCAACCTCACTGAATCTAAAGAACTAGGGATAGCCCACACATAAAAATTCCGGGCACCATTAGAGCATCTGTTCTGTAGGACAGATATCCACCACCACAGTCACAACTACCATCGTTATCAATGGCACTTGAAAGTTTGCCAGAAGGTTTCCTCGTAACATTCCAATATAGCAGGTAGTACAAGTATTGTTAGCCTCATTTTATATATGAGAAACCTGAGGCTCTGAGTGATTAAGCAACTTGCTATATAAATTAGTCGTTCCCAAAACAGTATTCAAACCCAGGCCTAGCTTTGTATCCAGGGCACCATGCTGCCTGATAATAGGCACTGGCCAGAGAATCAGGAGACCTAAGGACTACGGATATCAGAACCAGTTCTGCTATTAACCAGTGCATGACCATGGGTAAGCCCCTTCCCTTCCTTAGGCCTCAGTTTCCTCATTTATAAGGAGGTGATCTTTAGGGTCCCTCCCAGGTCTGATATTCTATGATTCTAACATTCTAGACCCATATGAGCCAGTCACGGGGAATTAATGCAAACTAATCTCTCTACCTTCACCAGAGATTGAGAGAAAAGGATTGATTCCCATTCTTTGGCCTGAGCCACCTGAGGCATCCTCCTGGGACAGTGTTCAATTAGCGACTTCTCCACCATATCCAGGATTGACAACCCTGACCATTGTGGCAATATGTCTTATGCTAACCTAAATCCATCATGCTGCTGTCTATGCCTATTTCCTTTTCTTATACCTTTAATAGAGAGAGAACAGTTAGTCACTACCAGCTGCGTATGAATTCACGAGGGCCTCTGCTTTACACAGTCATTGTGCTTCCAAAAAGTATGTGCAAATCTATTTTTGCAAATTTTATTCTTCTTTTAAATGTTCCTCGGGAACTCACAATTTAAGCAAATCTTATGGTCAATTACTTTGCAAAGTAATATACAGCCTGGATGCTCTCCTTGTAGATGAACAATGTCAAGAACACAAGAGGAGGGCCCCAAGTACGCTGGGACGATGCCCACCAGAGGATTTAGGGGAGGACCTGGACATGATTAGCAGAATATAAAAAGGTGGTTGGGTGGTGAACAGTACCATTAGAGGCTGAACCAACACAAAGGAGATCATAGACAGACCGAAGTTTAACTGAAGAAGAAAAATGATTCAGTAAAGCATATTGCCCCAAACTAATTCATATAATTCTGAATTTTCAGGTACCCAGTCATTTTAAAGTGAGGTAATGAATCATATGACCTGTCCATATCCTTATTAATGAGATATTTGTGAAAGCCCTTTAATTTGCCCCAAGCTTTGCCATTTGCAAACCATGTTCATGCCTATCACCTCATTTGTTTTTCACAGTGACCCTATGAGACTAACAGAATAGGAACTACATAAAATAAAACCCAAAGAGCTGGTGACTTGCCCAAGGTAATACAGAGACCAAGTGCAAAGCTTTCCTCCCTCCCTTTTCTTCTCTTGTTCAAACTAAGTAATGTAATTTTCAAGGTTCACGATGTCCATCCTCGTTCTTCACCCTCCCTTGCCTTACATAGCCAATCCATTGTTGAGCCTGGATTCTCTTACATTCATTCTCTCCCAATCACTCCAAGGGACCCACTCCCCAGCCTTCATTGGTCTTCATTTGGACTATCCCAATAGCCTCCTAATGGGCATCACTACCTCAAATCACTCTCCTTTCTAGTCCATCCTCTATAAAGCCAAAAAAGTGATATTCCCAAAGCCCAGGTCTGACCATACTCCTCCCCTGCTCCAAAAGTCCAGCAGGCTCTTATTAGCATTGGGATCCAATCCAGACTCTGTTTGGTATTTAAAGCCCTTCAACTCTGGCTCCAATCTACCTTTTCAGACTTATGATACAGTCCTTTCCTTCTCACACTCTCAGATCAAATCAAACTGGCCTTTTTTTTGCTGTTTCTAACCTATGCCATTCCCTCTCCTATCTCCCTCAGTACCTGTCCCTCATGACTCAAATGTTATCTCTACTCACCTCCACCTTTTAGAAACCCTAGTTTCTTCCAGAGCTCAGTTCAAATGCTACCTCCTATTTAATAAGCCTTTCCTGATGCCCAGGTGCTAGTCCCCCACCCCACTTCCAAGTACCTTGCACTTACTTTGGACTATTTTGAGTGTACTTATAGATACATGTTATTTCCTCCAATGGAACATAAAGGCAAGGAATTTTGTAACCTCGGTACCCAGCAAGGTGCCTGGCATACAGTAGACACTTAAAAATGCTCCTTGATTTATTGATGATTGATTTTCTCACATACTAAATGTGTTTAGTGTTTAGCCTAGATAAATTCTGACCGCCTTTCCAATTCTCAATCTATCATGACTCATTTCCAGTTATAATTTTTAAGAACTTTCCTAGGAAAACTATATGTTTATTATTATTGTTATTGATTATTACTATTATCTTTAATAATTTGTGTGACTGTAGCAATTTATTTTAAGGTGTTTGAAAACACATTACAAACAACTCACTAATTCTCACCTCAGCCCCAAGAGATGGGATGGTGACAGGCACAGTTATCCTTTGATTTCTAGAAGAGAGTAAAGTGTCTAAGGAGAATAGATTAAGCAACAGAGAAGGTAAGCAGTTTATCCAAAGTCACACAGCAGTGAGTCAATAGGAGAATTGAGATCATAAGCCTGAAATCTAAAGTTTCAAAGTCCATATTTTCCTTACAATTAGGAACTGAGCCTTAAATTTACCAGTCCAAATTCCTAGTAAAATGATTCTTATTAAATCATCACTAAGAAAAATTCCAAAAACAAATATGCGAATAAAAGCTTGCTAAACTGAATAGTGATCTCAGTAGGTTATATTCAATGAACAAATGAATAAAAATAATCACTTGCTATGTAACAAGCTCTGCTAAGTGCTGGAGACACAAATACCAAAAAAAAATTGACAGTTGCTGACTCCAAAGATCTCACATTCTAATGAGGAAAGACCAGATATAAAAGAGACTGGTGGTCAGAGAAGGAAGTGTCTGGAAAGTCACGGGGATGATGAATTGATACATAGACAGTTTATTTAGTGCCTTGGTTTCCAGTGTCTTCCATATCTGCAATGGACTCTTCCATCCCACATCTCCATCTGTTGAAATTCCACCCTTCCTTCAAGACCAATGCAAGGGCTACTTCCTTGATGAAGCCTTCCCTGGCTCTTCCTCTCCAGAGAGGCAGCCAGGTGTCACAGTTAAAAGAGTGTTGGGCCTGGATTCAGGAAGACTTGAGTTCAAATCTAACCTTAGACACCTTAGCTGCATGCCACTTAACTTCTATGCGCCTCAGTTTCCTTAACTATAAGATGGAGATAATCATAACACCTACCTCCCAGGGTTGTTGTAAGGATCAAATGAAATAATATCTGTAAAGCACCCAGAATAGTACTTAAAATGATTTCTCCCTCCTCAAAAAGCATTTCTCAGAGCCTTTGCCTGAACCTCTCCTTTATACTTCCTTCCTTCTCCCCTATATTCTAGGGTTGTTCGTTTTCTTGTCGGTCCTCTAGGCTAGATGGCAAGTTTCCTGATCCCAGTGTTGGATCCATCTTTATAGCCCTATTATGGAGCCCTGAGCTTTGCACACAGCAAGCACTTTAAAAAATGCATATTAAACTGACTACTTCTTTGAACTATTATTGTGAAGGCTTATTGTGTCATCAAAGTTCTCTGGGCTGGACCATCGGTTCATCTAAATCAAAGAAGCAACATTAAGTTGGAATGCCACATCCCCAAACAAAATTTGCTCTCCAGCTCTTTATCTACAGAAATACTTTTGTCATACACCTTGGGGTTAGAGAAAGATCCATCCCTCTCTTTTAAGAACCTCTAAACCCCTACAGGGACTTCTTGAACAGGAGCCTGGCTTCATTAGTCTGTTAAGTCTTCAAGAAATCCCCAATCCTTGAATGTTACATTGCAACCCAGAGTTTTACAATCACAATTTAAGGTTTGGAAAGGACCACAGAGGCCATCTTGTCCAGTTGATACCTGAGAGAGAATCCCTTCTACAATATACCTGAAGTCATTTAACCTTTCTTCAAAGACTTCTGGTGAAGGGGAAGCCCTCACATCTTCAAGCAGCTGATTCTGCTTTTGACTAGCTCTTACTTTTAGGAACTTCCCTTATATCAATCACCAAGCATTTACTGAATATTACCATGTGCCAGGCACTATGCTGGGCTCTGGAGAAACAAACAAGCAAACAAAATGAAATAGACCCTGCCCACAAGGAGTTTATATTCTATGGGTTATAAAGTTTAAATCTTTTGCTTTGAGACTTTCACCCATGTATCCTGGTTGTGCCCATGGGCCCAAAGGAGAAAAACCTTAAGTGAAAGGCAGAGACCTATCACCACAAAGACATATGTGTCTCCTTTCAAGTGGCTTCTTGATCTTTTTTGTCCCTTTAGCTCATCCAGTGGCAAATACCAAAGCCTGCATAGTCACAATGTTGTTGTTGTTTAATGGAATTCCATTTTCTTGGCTTTTGGAAAACATGAGCCATTAATATCAGTCACTGCCAGGCCAACAAAAACAAAAGCAAACACACAAACAAACTGAAGAGAAAAAAACAGTAACACCAAAGGAGTCACTGCAGTCAAAGGAAATCTTTGAGTTATTGTGGAAAAGTAAATTTGAAATAATAAGCAATTCTTAAAGAAAAAACATTGGCTTCGGAACAATGTTTGTCATCAACAAAGCTATTTCAGACCTTTTTTTATATCCCCAAATTAAGTTGACACATTAATTTAACATTAAAACAGGGATTTAATGAAGTCTGAAGAAAGAATTACCATCAGTGCTTTGAATGAGTTATCTGAAATGCCATTTTATTATGTAAAACTATGTAAAATAAATTGTGTTCAAGCAATGGTTCAAAAAACATTTTACCATGATCCTGATGTTCACCAAGAAAATGATAGAAAAGATTGGGGGAGCCTGGTCCCACCCTTCACATGGGGAAAATTAGGAAGTAATGGTCTTTAATTCAGAACCAGCTAATTTGACATGCAGATAATTATCTGATTACACTGCAGCCGGATCTGCAGTGGTTACAGCTGGAATTAACTAATAGAAAACAATGAATCCAAATTATGTGGGATCTAGGAAAGGAGTGAAAAAGACTATGGTCAAGTTTCCCTTGTTTTGAAGCTAAAGTTTGGCAAATCCATTTTCTTTCTTTTAGAAGCTGAGCAGAATCACAAACTAATTCTATCATCTTTCCCTCACTAGTTCTCTTTTTATTAACAGTGGTTGCTCCATCATTTTCTGAAGTCATCCGAGAGCAAGTTTTCAGAGGCAGTTTCTTGCAATACCCTTAAAAACATTGTTTTCCATGAAATATTTGAGCATCCAAATACTGATTTTCCTACATACTTAGTTATCTACATGGGGCATGTAGCCACATTTTTGTAGTAACAAGGATGCCTGCATTTGGATAAGAGTCCCTTGGAAGCCATTCTTTGGAATTTTAAGCCACTCTTCTGTTCAAAAACCAGTAATGGCTCCCCATTGTCTTTAAAATCTATATTCCTCAGCCAATCATTCCAGGCACTCCCTGAAAAACTTGGAAAGAGCTATGGGCAAGAAGTACACTTGCTTAGTGATGTCATGTACATGAAGTGATTAAAGAGGTTGGGTAAGAGATAAATTGGGATCTCCTAGGTAGGAGCTGTTTAATATTTCATGAGGAAAATTGACTCTCAGATCTCTGTGGATTGGGTCAATCGATAGGACTGACAGAGATTTTATTTCTTCAATTTATGTTTCAAAGACTCCATTAATGAGATCACTAATTGTTTTCAATGAATACCAAATGCTCAATGATTTAAAGATGGCACCTCATTCCCCGGTTTTTTCCTTCAGGACAGAGGACAAATACAATTCTAAAGGTGGACCAGGAGTTAATCTGAAGCAGTGTGACACACTGGAAAAAAGCAATGGTTTTAGTGCCCGAAAACCTGGGTTTGAATTGGACTCTGTTGCTTACTAATTCCGACCCTGGGCAAGTCCTTCTACTTTTTGAATCTCAATATTCTCCTCAATAAAACAAAGAGATGGGACTAGAGGGTCTCCAGATCTTCTGAGGCTATGATTGGGACCCTCCTAACACTTCCCCCATAAGTTGCAGTTGAGCCCCAGAAGTCTTCCCTGTCCATGTTAGGGGAGAATAGAGTGGAGCTAGAGTTTACTCTCTATAAAACCTTTAGTGCTTCCAACCTCCTCTCTCTGTACCCCTTATCCCACTCTCCCAAGGGGATTGAGCTCTCATATTATCCAAGCTCCGGTCTTGTCAAGGAGGAAAGCTTGAGGAAATAATTCACAGTATGGAATTGGTAACTTAATAATGCTCCCCATTAGAGATGTTTGCATCTTAATAAGGATCAGAGAGAAAGTGATACCACATGAAAACAAACAAATAAACAAGCCAACAAATAAAAATAAATACACAAATAGATGAGTAAATGAATGGATAGATAGATTGATGGATAGATAGAGGATAGATAGGAGGAGGGATAGATAAATAGGTGAGTAGGTAGATAGGCAGACAGAAGACAGACAGAGACAGAGACAGACAGATGGATAGATAGATAGATAGATAGATAGATAATTCCAAGTACTTTGAAAGCTTGGATTGAGCATGAGGCCATAATAGATACTCTCCTTGGACATTATGCAGATGACTGCCTATTCTATCGGTAAGGCCAGTCTTGGGCAGAGTACTTTCTCCTAACATCTTTTCAATACTGGACATCAGAGAACTAAAGGCAAAGCAGGAAGGGGAGTGGCAGGATGAAGAAAAGAAATCCAGCTAGTCTCATAGCCCTCTTTTTTGTAAGACCAGGTCTTAATTTCTCTATCTCTAAAATAAGAGAACTTGAGATTCAGTAAGACAGAAAGATTATTGAACCTGGGGTCTAGTCTTGCCTCTGATATTTTCTAGTGGGGTGACTTCAGACAAGTCATTTTCTTTCCCTTGGCTTTGTAGGATTTAAAGATGGAAGGTGCTTTAAAGATTAACTCAACCAACTCTTTCATTTCACAAGTAAGGAAAGAGATTAAGAGATTTGCCCAAGGAATAAGTAACAAGTCTGGAATTTTTTACTATAAACTTAGTGCTCATTCCACTACACATATTGACTTCCATTTGGCTATGATCTCTGAGGTCCCTTTTGAATCTTTACAGTTTTGTCATCCCAAAGGAAAGCCCATTGCTGACCTCACACAGTTGAGTTATGAGCCATGTGTGTGTTAGGAGAAGAGGGGGAAGGGAGAGGGAATCAGTTGAAAATCTAAGCATATCTATTAGAGAATTAAAAGTGTGCCCTGTCAGTTCTCAGAGGAAGAAATTAAAGCTATCTATAGGCATATGAAAAAATGCTCTGGATCACTACTGATTAGAGAAATGCAAATCAAAACAACTCTTAGATACCACATCTCTCCTGTCAGATTGGCTAAAATAATAAAACAGGAAAATGATAAATGCTGGAAAGGATGTGGGAAAATTGGAACATTGTTACATTGCTGGTGGAGTTGTGAGCTGATCCAGCCATTTTGGAGAGCAATTTGGAACTATGCCCAAAGGGCTATAAAAATGTTCATACCCTTTGACCCAGCAATACCACTTCTAGGGTTGTATCCCAAAGAAATCACACAAGCGGGAAAAGGACCCATATGTACAAGGATATTTATAGCGGCTCTTTTTGTGGTAGCCAAGAATTGGAAATCAAAGGGATGCCCATCAATTGGGGAATGGCTGAACAAGCTGTGGTATATGAAGGTAATGGAATACTATTGTGCCATAAGAAATGGGGATGATACAGACTTTGTAACAACCTGGAAAAACCTACACGACATAATGCTGAGTGAGCGGAGCAGAGCCAGGAGAACATTGTACACAACTACAGATATATGGATTCCATGAGGACCAACCCTGACAGACTTCACTCTTCTCAGCAACGTAAGGTGCAAGGACAACTCCAGGGGGCTCACGATGGAGAATGCTATCTCCATCCAGAGAAGGAACTGTGAAGTTTGAATACAGATTGAGGCATACTACATGCTTGCCTTTTTTGCTTCTCTTTTGTTTTTGTTTTTGGGTTGGTTTTTTTTTTGGTTCTGTTTCTTCTTTCTCATGATTCATTCCATTGGTCATAATTCTTCTCCACAACTTGACTAGTGTATAAATTAATTCAATGCGAAGTTATACATGGTAGTTATATGAGATTCCATGCCGTCTTGGGGAGGGAGGGGGGAGGGAGGGGAGAAAATCTGGAACTCAAAATTATGTAGAACCGTGTGTGGTAAACTAAAAACAAACAAATAAATAAATAAGCAAATAAATAGATAGATAGATAAACAAATAAATAAATAAGTGAGTAAGTAAATAAATGAATGAATGAATGAATGAATGAATAAATAAATGAATAAATAAATGGATAAATAAATAAAAGTGTGCCCTGTAAAACAAAGGTAATTCTCCTGAAAATATTACATATATACTGGGTTGGGGTTTTTTTTGTCAATTAAATCCTATTTTGCCACAGATGCAGTGACTTTGGTAATGATTTTTCTTTGTTTCTAATTTCTCTTCAAATGTGAGTGACTCCTAACATATTAGATCTAAATTCTTCTGCATAGGAATTGGATCAGAACTCGACCTATAATTTCATTGATATAGAGAATTCCCAAATGAGATAATCCCTTCTACTAGACCAGCATTGTGGATAGAGTTCCCAGCCTGGAGTCAGAAAGACTCATCTTCCTGAGTTCAAATCCAGCCTCAGACACTTACTAGCTGTGTGACCCTGGGCAAATCACTTAATCCTGTTTGCCTCAGTTTCTTCATCTGTCAAATAAGCAGGAGAAGGAAATGGCAAATCATTCCAGTATCCTTGCCAAGAAAACTCCAAATGGAGTCACAAAGTCAGACAAGACTGAAAAATGACTGAACAACAAGAACAACAACAGAAAGTGCAGGTCAGCGGTTTCTCTGCAATGTATAGGCTTTGAGAAGTGCTTAGAGCACTGAGAGGTTCAGCGACTACACCAGAGTCACAAAGCCCAGATGTGTCAGGGAGGGACTTGAATCTTCATCTTTCTGAATCCAAGACCAATCCATAAAACATAGTTCATATGTATGTAGTCCATTAGAGTTTATAGAATTCTTTCCTTGTAGCACCTCTGTAAAGTAGGTAAACACTGGATGTGAAGTCAGGGAGCCTGGAGTCAAGTGTTTGCTGTGATACTTTTGAGTTCTTTGACCCTAGACAAGTCTAACTCTATGAGCTTCATTTCCCTCACTGGCAAAATGGGAATAACAAAAATATTTGTACTGACTTACCTCTCAAGGAACTTGTGAGAAAGGTGCTTTGTACACATAAAAGTCATCTGAAAACTGATGTATTGTATATTAATTACAACTATGGTTATCCTGATTTATCAAAAGAGGAAACTGAGGCCAAAAAAAGTGAACTGCCTGAGGCATACTCCCAAGAGGAAGATAATTGGAACTCAGATCCAGATCTTTCCATTAGAATGACTTTTAAGTATTCAATAGATACATACTGAGTGAAATCCACTAGAGAAATCCTTAAAGGAGCCCTATAATTAATGCTCCTGTAGAGTGGATAATTCCTTTGTAATGTGAATTTTCTCCTTAACTCTTATTTTGTTTGCCCTATATTAGACTTTGTTAAAATATAATCCACCTACATTTATTTTTTAATTTTTTGTTATTCTGAACTTGACAAACATTAACATACATAAATATTCCCATATGTAAAGAACAGGAAAGAAAGGATTATATATCATGTATCGAATTTCAAAGAGTATTGCTTGTTATTTTAAGTAAGTACTAAGGAGACAAGCCAAGATGGTTGAGTAGAGGGAAGAAGCATAGCCTAATTCCACTAAATGTACCTCCTTCACAAAAAAACTAGAAAATTCACCAGATTTAATTGTGACCAGGAAATCCAAGAAAAAAATCATGAAAAGTCATTTTTCCAGCCCAGGTAGGCATATGGTGACAGACAGAGAGGTCTGAGGACACCAGAGACAGGATCCAGCCTTGAGAACTGTTCAAAGTCTTCCAGCTGAATGAGGGACTGCCAATGGCTATGCATGAGGGTAAGAAAAGGCCCCACATTAGGCACAGAACCTTATTCAGGGAACAAGCATTCCAGTGATGATTTCTCTTTATTTCTTATTTCTCTTTAAAGATGAGTAACTCCTAACAAGATAGATCTTAGTTATTCTACATCTTTGCCTTTCCCTCAAGGATTATAATTTGGGACAGCATAGGGACTGGATAGGAACTAGACCTGTAATTCAGTTATATAGGGAACTCCCAGATGAGATAACTCCTTTTATCCATGCTGGTCAACACCTTCTCTCCAACTGGTATGTCTGTTAATCATTATCCAGTACTACCACAGATCCAGGCAAAGCAAGGAGAGGCTCTGTGCCTAGAGTTGGTGGTCTAGGCAAGGAAGTGTCAGGGGGCCCCAGGCTGTGTACTGAGTCAGGAACAAGTACAGAAGCAAGGAGCAGCTGTGTGGCCCTGACAGTGGGAGTGGAGCAGGGTCTTAGATCCTGTCTGCAAGCCAGCCTAAAACCTACAGCAGAATAACAAGGGCAGGAAGCCCAGACTAAAGGAGCCTCTTGTTCTGTCACTGAAAACCTGCAGAGCTTTGCAGCTGGCCAAAAGTGGCTGAGTCCAGCAGCAGTCTACTGGATCTCCAGTCAGGAGCAAGCCCACAGTTGTGTTGCTTAGATTTAAACCTATGCCAGGACCTTGCAGAGCTCAGTGCAGATATCACTGTAAGTATTATAAAAATTTTCAGGTCCCCATACTGAGCTGTCCTTAAGATTCTGGAAAAATATATAGCAGTGGTAGGACCCAAGAGGACATAAAAGAGACAAAGCATGCAGAAGAATGCAAAGCCTGGTCCTAACACAAAGTTCAAAATCAGAAAGTAAGACTGAAAGAATGAGCGAAGAAAAAAGAATCCCATAATAGTACCATAAAGAGCAATCGAGGTGATAGAGAAACTCAAGAAATAAACCCAGAAGAATGACTCCAAAACACTTCTACAAGCAAAGACTTTGCTTTTGTGCAAGTCAAACTCCAATTTCCTAGAAGATATAAAGCAATAGATTTGGTTTTTTAAGTGTTTAAAATAATTTTATAAATGAGTGTGCTAGAAGAAATCATTAAAAAAGAAATGTGATCACTAGTAGAAAAAGATGGAAGAGAAATAAGGGATATGGAAGGAAGAATTTGGAAAGAGAATTAAGAGACTGGCACAAGAAGTAAAGAACTTTACCGATTGACTCCTTGAAAACTAGAATGAACCAAATAAGCATTAATGACTCAATGAGACAACAAGACATATTGAAACAAAGGATTAAAAAAAATAGAAGAAAGCAGAAGGAAACAGAAGGAAGAGATCATTTAAGAATCATTAGACTACCTGAAAGCCATGAACAAATAAGAGTCTAAACATATTTCAAGAAATCATAAAACTCCTCATATCTTTTAGAACCAAAGTACAAAATGAAAATAAAAAGAATCCATCATTTATCTCCTGAAAGAAACCCCAAAATAAAAATACTCAGGAACACTATAGCCAAAATATAAAGCTTCCTAGCCAAAGAAAAAAATCCTTCAAGCAGTCAGAAAGGAAGAATTCAAGTATCAGTGACCAACAGTCTATATCACATGAGATTTAGCAACCACTGTTATAAAAGAGTATGGAGCTCACAGTATAATATTCCAGAAGGCAAGAAATATAGGCATATCGGTAAGAACAATTCACCAAGAAAAACTGAATACAATCGTACATGGGAAAAATGACCTTTAATGAAAGAGGACTTCCAACCATTATCGATGACAAAGACCAAAGTGGTATAAGAACTTTAAAATAAAAACAAAGGAGTCAAGATCAAACTTAAGAAAGTAAATATGAGTGAGTAATTATAAGGGATTAAGCAAGGATGAATTGTTTACATTATAATATGGAGAGATGATATATATGTCCCTTCAGAACCCTATCATCCATCATCAAGGGTGATAGAGAGGGAGTGTAATGAGACAGGGGGTCTGGGAGTGATTTTTTTAATGTTTTGATTATCTAAAAGAAGAAAGGAAAGGGAGGAGGAAAGGTATACGCTAAAGGGAGGAAAAGGAAAGGAAGATTAGGGGAAATTATTTTATATTATTTTGGGGTACAAATAGGAGACTACACCAAAAAGGAAGAAGGAGCATAGGGAGTAGGTGAGACTTGAATCTTACTTTCATCTGACCTGGACATTCAGATGAACTCCATAATGAGTCTGGAGTCAGGAAGATGTGAATTCAAATATGGCCTCAGACACTAGCTCTGTGACCCTGTGCAAGTCACTTAACCTCTATTTGTGTCAGTTTCCTCATTTGTAAAATAAGGTTAATAATAGCACCTATTCCCAGGGTTTTTGTGAGGATCAAAAGTGATGACCATTACAAAGCATTTAACGCAATGACTGGCACATAGTAACATTATTATTATAATTATTATCTTGTCAAATGAAGGAAGAACATACACAGCTGGGAGCAGAAATTTCACTCAACAGGGAAACAGGAAGGAAAGGGAACAAGGGGGAGGGGGAGGATAAGAGAAAAGGTAGAATAAAGGAAGGATGGTTAGTCCTGAACAAAATAAACTCCAGCTATGAAGGGAAGATTGTGAAGTGGGACTTGAAAGGAAAGAAAAAGAATGTAAGTCTGTGTTTGGGCTCTGGGTGAGGTATAGAGAACAGGGCCAGAGAAGCAGAGAAGATTGAAGCTGACCTAGAGCACTGACGTTATCGTTACTTCTCTCTCACCACTCTCCTCTTCTTCTTTATAAAAGGGGGTGGTAAACTCTAATCAGCAATGAGCAACTACAACCCCAGAGGACTCATGATGACACATGCCACTCACCTCCTGACTGAGAGGTGATGAACTCAGGATAGCAATTGAGACTTTTCTTGGACACAGACAATGAAGGAATTTGTTTCACTTAACAAAGGTATGTATTATAAGGGTTTTGTTTTTCTTTCTTTTTCAATGAAGGGAAGGTAAGAGGGAGAAAAAGTAGATTTTTGCCCGTTGGAAAAAATAAATTAAATTTTTAAAAAGTTGGTGTATGTTGAATACAATTAAGATTAGTAGGATACAGTTGACTAGGGGAAAAATCTTTGCATCAAGTTTTTTCTGATGTTCCAATATATGAAACTGATTCAAATTTCTAAGAAGAACCACTTCTGAGTTGATTAATGGGTCAACAAAACACGAACAGGAAGTGTGCAAAGGAAGAAATCCAAGCTATCAATAGTCATGTGGAAAATGTTCCAAATTACTGAAACTTTTGGATAAATGCAAGTTAAAGAAATTCAGAGGTTACACTTCACATAGATTAGCAAAGTTGATGAAAAAAAGGAAAATGACAAATATTATATCAGCTGTGGGAAAACTCATAGTAGAACTGTGAACTGGCTTAATTTGGAATTATGCCCCTAAAGTTATTAAACTGTACATGTCCTTTTTTGAGGCAATCAGGGTTAAGTGACTTGCCCAAGGTCACACAGCTGGTGAGTGTCAAATGTCTGAGGCCAGATTTGAACTCCAATCCTCCTGACTCCAGGGGCACTGCTCTATTCACTGTGCCACCTAGCTGCCCCTGTGGATGTCTTTTGACACAATGACATCATTACTAGGCCAATACTCCAAAGAAATTAAAGAAAGAGGAAAAGGATGACTCACATCTACAAAAATATTTATAGCAGCTTTCTTGGTAGTGGCAAGAAAGTGAAAACCAATGGAGAGTCTGTTGATTGGTGAATGGCTGAATAAATTGAGTTCTTTTACTATAATGGAACATCATTGTCCCATAAGAAACTTTAAAAAGGGATGCTTTCAGAGAAATCTAGAAAAAGCTGTATGAAATGATACAGAATGAAGTGAACAGAACCAAGAGAACAATTTATACAATAACAACATTGTAAAGACAAACAATTTTAAATGATTTGAGAACTCTGATCAATGTAATGACCATGATGCTGGAAGACTGATGATGAAGAATGCTACCCTCCTCTTAATGAGAGACTCGAGTTGCAGAATGATAAGCACATTTTTACATGGCCAGTGAATGAATTTATTTTCTTGCTTATGCATATTTTAAAGAAGGGTTTTATAAATAAATAGATGTTTACTAATTTAAAAAAAGAAAATCTGAAAAACCAAAGTACAATATTATAGTAAATGGTAAAAAAAAATCTCAGGAATCTTGAGGGTGGTGGTGGTAGTGATGGTGGCAAAGCTTCTGTTAACTCCTGAAAAAAAATCTGAAAATAAGATATGTTTTCTTACTTTCAAATGAGAAAGTAACTAGAATGATATAAACAAAGAGATGTCTAGTAGAAGCATTTGAGATAAATGGATGATTCTGAGTTGTTTGAACACCATTAAATATAGCTGGTCCTCAAAAAAAGATAAAATAAAAGCATATATAAATTCAGCATGTTCATTCCAAAGTTGTCCTACTTGTCTGTGTTACCATCTGAACCTCCTTATGTTCTCTTCTGTCCAATTTTTTTAATGCTTCAGTGATTCTCTTTCCTTTCTTTTTCTTGGCACTCCTATTTCTAATTATCGCCATCCCAAATGTTAAAAAAAATGAAAAACTTCCCTTGCAACAAGTTAGCACAATCTAAACAAACATATACACTATGTCCAAAAACAACATATATATATATATATATATATATATATATATATATATATACATACACATACATATGTGTAACTCTACACCTCTAGCCCATCACCTATCTCTCAAGAGGTGGTTAGTATGCTTCATAATAGGTCCTCTGGAGTTATAATTGGTTAGTGCATTGATCAGAGTTCTTACCTCTTATTTTCTTTACAATGTTGCAGATATTGCATAAATTGTTCTCCTGGTTCTGCTCCTTTCATTGTATCAGTTCATATATGGCTCCCAGGTTTCTCTGAATCCATTTCTTTTTTCATCACGGCATGATAATATTCCATTACATTAATATGTAAACATTTTTTTTCAGCCATTCGCCAAATGATGTCCATTCATTTTGTTTCAAGGTCTTTGCTATCACAAAAAGTATTGCTATGAATATTTTTGTATGTGTGGGATGTTTCCCTCTTACTTTTATCTTTTTGATGTTTATTTTTAGGAGTACCATCACTGGGTCAAATGACATGCATTTTAATGATTTTGGGGGCATGAATTATTTTCTGGAATGGTTGAATCAATTCACAGCTACACCAGCAGCCTAGTCCCACAGCCTTTCCAATATATGATATTTTTCTCTTGTCACTTTTTTCCAATCTGAAAGGTATAAAGTGGAAACTCAGCATTATTTTCCTTTGTATTTTTATTTATTACTACTGATTTGGAGTGTGTTTTCATGTAGTTCATGGCAATTTTCTTTGCTTCTTTGAAAAATACCTTTGAGCATTTATTTATTGGGGAATGTCTCTTGTTTTTATATATTTGAACCAGTTCCCTATACATCTTGGAGATCAGACCTTTACCACAGAAATGCATAATAAGATTTTCCCCCCAGTTAACAGTTTTCCTTATAATTTTGGCATTATTGATTTAAATTGTCCATCTTATTTCCTGTAATCCTCTCTATCTTTTATTTGATTAAGATTTCTTCCTCTAACAACATCTGTAATATGTTATCTCCTGTTTTCCTCTGATTTGGTTATGATGTAACCTTTCATATCTAGATTATGTATCTAACCAGAGCTAATTGTGGTAAATGGTGTGAGAGGTGGTTTAAACCTAATTTTAGCCAGATTACTCTCCAGTTTTCACAATAATGTTTGTTGAATAATGAATTCATGCCCAAGTAGTTGGAGTCTCTGAGTTTCTCAAATGCTATGCTACTATATTTGTTTACTTTTTTGTCTTGTATTCCTAATCTGTCTTTTTCTCTCCACAGCTTCCTAACTTATCCTTTTCTTCACCAGTAGGTGTAAGGAGATGATGACCTGTACCAGGGTGGCAGAAAAATAAAAGGGCAGAAGGGAACATATTCAAGAAAAGTTATAAAGGTAAAATTAATAAGCTTTGGCAACATATAGAACATGGAGAGGGAGAGTGAAAAGTCAAAGATGACACCTAGAGGACTAGAAAGATGGTGTTGCTCTCAACGGAAACTTGAGGGAGTAGAAAACGATAATGAATTCAGTTTTAGACATACTGAGTTCAAAATGTCTTCGAGACATCTAGTTTGAGATGTCTAAAAAGTAGTTGAAGATGCAAGACTGGAGACCAGCAGATTGGTTAGGGATGGATAAATAAATTTGAGAATCATCAGCATAGAGATGATCATTGAAACCATGGTAACTGATGAGATCACCAAGTAAAATGAGAGAGAGAGAGAGAGAGAGAGAGAGAGAGAGAGAGAGAGAGAGAGAGAGAGGAAATGATAATGATGATGATGATGATGAGGAGGAGGAGGAGGAGGAGGAGGAGGAGGACAACCCAAGACAGAGCCTTGTGGGACACCTATAGTTAATGGCCTTTGGCCTTTACTTGGATGAAGATCCAGCAAAGAAGACTGAGAAGCAATAAAATAGGTAGGAGAACCAGGAGAAAGTAGTATCCCAAAAACCTATAGAGAAGAGAGTTTCAAGAAGAAGAGAGTGATAAGAAAAGGTTTTTATATTCTAGCACTTTAAATTTTTATTAATAGAAATGGTTGCTACATTTTTCCCAAAAATATTTTCTGTGCTTATTAATAGTCATCATGTGATTTTTAAATTGTTTTCAAAATATTAAACCAATCTCACATTCCTGAAAAAATCCAATCTGGGCATGGTATATGATCTATGTTGCCACTACCTTTTTGCCAATATTTTGCTCAGTATTTTCCAGTAACACGTGTTAGGAGTACTAGTTTTGTTTTCTTTCTCCATTTTGTCTCTCTCTCATAGGTATTAAGACCATATTTGTATAACAGAAGAAATTTAGCAAGATTCCTTCCTTTTTATTTTTGAAAATAGCTCATGTAACATCACAATTGTGTTTTTTGAATGTCTGATAAAATTCACTTGTAGATACAAGTGATCTTGGGGTTTTTATTTGTGGGTACATTCATAGTTTATTTAGTTTCTTTTTCTAGACTATTGAAATTCTCTATTTCTGTTAACCTGAGCATTTACAGTTTTGCAAATATTCGTTCATTTCATTTAAGGTATCAATTTTGTTGTCATAAAATCTAGCAAAATATTTTCCAATAAATCCCTTTTTCCTCTACTTGTTATGAATTCTCCCTTTTCACTTTTTGCATTTGCTATTTGATTTTCCTCTTTTTTTTAAAAAAGAGCATTCAGTGGTTTATATTATTCATTTAAGTCTGGTATATTGCCTCATTGGTGTGACTTTCTTTGATGAAATTATCCTTCTTATGATCTATTCTTTGATTTTCCACTTCTTTAAGATTTCTTAACCTCCAAGTTTCTTCAAAGGCTAATCATTGATGATTTTTTTTGTTGTTGTTGCATCATGGTTAGTGACGACTGCGTTTAACATTTCTGCTTTTCTACATTTATGAGTTTTTTTGTACCCTAGAAATTGACCAATTTTTGTAAAGGTGCCATGGAAAGTTGAGAAGTATGAACTCTCTTTTCTATTCTGATTCAGG
Organism: Trichosurus vulpecula; assembly: GCF_011100635.1. NCBI lineage: Eukaryota > Metazoa > Chordata > Mammalia > Diprotodontia > Phalangeridae > Trichosurus > Trichosurus vulpecula. The sequence goes on along the minus strand of NC_050575.1, from coordinate 142,096,813 downwards.
AATCACCATACACACATAAATATGTAGATATATATGTGATTATACATAAACACACATATATACTATATATATATATGTATCTATGTAACTTTTCTAAGGTTCTATTCAGGTCCTTGTTTTATTTCCTTTTTATCTTTTTTAAGATTTTTCTAGTTCTGAGAGGGATACACGACTATTAATTTTTCTATTTTCCCTGTAATCCTACTAACCTTCTCTTTAAGTACTTAGATAATAAATTATTTGGTGTACATATATTAAGTATTAATATTGCTTAATTATCTATAATGCCTTTAAGCATAATATAAGTTCTCTGTTTATATTTGTAACCCTGCTTTTAAAAAAAACTGTTTCTTTGTGATCATGATTGCCAATCTTACTTTTTTAAGGTCATCTAAAGCATAATAAATTCTACCCAGACTTTCATTTAAACTCTAACAAATCTTTATGTTTAAGGGTATTTATTATAAAGAAAAAATTTTATTGCATTGTGCTTTATAACTCATTCTGCTATAGACTTCTCTTTTAGGGATGAGTTAATTGCACTCACAATCATAGTCATAATTGTTAATTGTGCAATTCTCTCTAACATTGTCTAATTTTTTTCTCTTTATTTACCCCTGCTGTCTTCTTAACAAAGAAGAAAATAGTGAAAGAGGAATATTGTGATTAACACTATTGATCTAAAATTGAAACAATCTGCTTCCATCATAACATCCCTGCCTCTTCCCCTTACCCAGACTCTGAGCACTCTGGTTCTTGTACTTTCTTTCTTTCCTTTTTTCTCTTCCTTATTCTTTCTTTCCTCTACTTATTCCCCCTTTATGATCCATCCTCTGAAGTTGAAGCATGTTTGCCTGTGACTACTTCTTTCCTGACTGTATCTTCCCTGTTAAACTCCAATCCCCACTTATTTCCCTGCAGAGTATAGGTATTACCATAGCAAACTCTCTGTGTTCAACCCTCCTTTGTCAAATTCAGACAAGAGTGAGATTCATGTGTTTCCTCCTCCTTCCAACATTTTCCTCATTTATATACTTTTCTTGTACACTTCAATTATGAAACATAGTAAGTTCTACCCCCTTTGCCTCATTTTCTCCCTACTGAATTATTTTTCTCCTTTCGTTTCTTTTTTTTTAAGACCGTAAAAAAGAACAAAAGCATTCCCAGTCTGTCTGTTTGTTTTGTTTAATTAATTCTCTGAACATTGAAGACATTAGGATTTTGAGGCAAAACTTGTCTTTTCTCAGCTTATGTAACCGCTTCATAATTTTTACCACCTTTCAATTGTTCAAATGAATATACCTTTCTGGGATTCTTTTGACACCTGTATTTTCACTTCAGAGTTTCTATTCATTTCTCATCTTTTCTTCAGGATCATTTGAAAGTCTATTCCATTAAAGATCAATTTTTCCCCTCCTGTAAGATTACACTCAGTTTGGCTGGTAAATTTACTCTTAGTTCCTGGCATTTTTCTTTTGCCTTTTAGAATATATTATTCCAAGACTTTCTCTCCTTTAATTTAGTTGCTGCCAAGTTTTGTGTGATCTTGACAGTGATTCTTTGGGACTTAAATCCTTTCATTTGGGATGGTCACAGTAATTTTTCCTTAACCTGCATGCTCTGGATTTTAGCTATAACATTTCTAGAAGTTTTCATTTGGAAATTTCTGTCAGCAAGTAGCCAGATGATTTTTTTTTTCTGTTTTTCACTTTGCTATCTGGCTTCAATAAATCTGAGAAATTTTTATGTATGATTTTAAAAAATTTTTATATCAATCCCTTTTGTTCATAGTTTTCAAAGAATCTGATTATTACTAAATTTAACTTTCCTTGAACTTCTATTTTTTTAAGCATGTGATTTTGTTCTAATATTTCTTCTTGTCTCATAGTGTCATTGAGTTCTACTTGGTCTATTTTAATTTTTATGGAGCCCACAACTTAGTTAAGGTTTTTTGTTTTTGGTTCTAATATGTTCTTCTTCCATTGTTTTTTTTCTTCAGAGAATTTATTATTTTCAGTTCTTGCTCCATGCTTTATTTATCCTGGGTGGTCTTGTAGTTGTTATGGCCAAACCACTTATATTTTCAGAAGCTTTGCTTGTACTTGTTGCAGTGTTTTTCTTTTCTTCTGGATTTGCTTCTTGGGTGTCTTATTATCCAAAATATTTCTTTTTTAATTTTCAGTCTTCTTTTATTTAATCATATAGCCAGGTTCAGGTCCTATTTTTGGATTTTGTATGAAAGCCATGCTCTACCCCCTTTCTTGGGCTCCTGCCAATAGCTTCCACCTCCCCTGATGTATTTGTTCTCAGAGGGCTAGCAAATCTCAGGATCCTGGGTCAGAGCCCTGCAGTTGGATGTCACTTCCACAAGGTATAGGCTGCTACCCTGGTATGAGCACTGTTACTTTGGGGTTACATCCTCCCTGGGTCTCACCAGTCAAGGCACTGCTTTGAGCTTCCTAATACTTTCCTGGTGAGAGTACTGCTGCAGATCTGCTCCCCTGAGCTCATGATGGCTGTCCTGACAACACCCTCTCCTAGCTCTTACACATTCTGGTTATCTATATATAGACCTTGGCTGGAAAAAAAGGACCTTACTGTTGTTTCTCTTTATAGTTCTTAATCATTAATCAATTTGGAGCCCTTTTTAGAAAATTCCTATTAGGGAGAGCTGGGTTTCTCTGCTGCCTTTCTCACTTCCACCCTAACTCAAAGTCTTAACCCACTTATGTAGTAATAACATTGTGTTATTGTTGTCTTTCAGTCATTCAGTTGTATCCCAATCTATGTGTCCATGGGGTTTTCTTAGAAAAGATATTGGAGTGGTTGTCATTTCCTTCTCCAATGTGTCCGCATTTTACAGATGAGGAACTGAGGCAAATGGGTTAAGTGACTTACCCAGAGTCACATACTTAGCATTTGAACTCAGATCTTCCAGACTCTAGGCCTAGTGCTCTATCCACTGTACCATCTATATTAATAATATTATATAAAGTTATATATCATGTATATACATGATATATAACTTTATATATTATTAATGTAATAATATACATAATTAATGTATGTAATGAAATAATTAATAATGTAATATAATGTAGTGTAGTGTAGTATAGCATAGTATAATATAATATATAATATTATATATTAATAACTCTCCCTAAACAAACTTTTGTTGCTAACCTCCATTCAGCATAGTATCAAGGAAACAGAAAAGGTAAGAATGAGCAAAAGGTGACTAGAGAATGCGTATATTTCTAAGAGCAAAATTATGTCTTTATGAAAGTGCAGAAATTCCTGGGACAACATAGAGAAAAGATAAGAGTCTCTCTATTCATCATTGTAGCCACGAAAATGACCTTGAGCTGCTTAGTGATCCACATGGCATGTGTTTACAAATTAGGGAATTCCAGGTGCCAAAAATCATTAATCTCTTTTACTACAGCCTTCAGTATGTATAATATTAACAAAAATGTTTCAATGACTGGTAAATCATCTTTAATTCCTTTGGAACTCATTGGTATGATGTTAACCATGATGAATTCTTTTGGTATTTAAAGAACTAGATTGTCAATTAGCCTTTATGAGATACATCACAGCCATCAGTCTGGTATCAGATCTTCTCTGCTGAAGAAGCCAGTTATTAAAACGTATAATAATTTGCTTTTATTATAATCTATCTAAAAGCCAAGGCTACTCTCCAAAATAATTTAAAGTTTTAAGTTGCAATCTAAGAGACCTTTTCTTCAAAATCACTGCATAATGTAGTGTCTGTTCTTGGTTAATTATTTTGCAGAGTGTGAATTTCACTTTATCTTTCCTTGCAAGGAATCTGTTATACAGGTACTTTCTAACTGTACCTTTAAGGATCTAATTAGTTAAGCCATTCTGGGAGGGGGAGAGAGAACATTAGTTAAGTGTCCTGGAGAGCACTTACATGGGCTCTGGAACTAACAATTTCATGGCTGACCTTGGCAGAAAAGAAAGCAAATGATGATGGTCTATGGCTTCCACTCTTTCTACTCATAGCACTCACCAGGAACCTCCACTGGGGGAGGGGGCTTTGCATTGGCTATACATTTAAAATGTCTCTTCCACGCTCTGTCTCCTCCTTTCCATGCTCCTTGTCCTAATAATCAGGAAGGCATAAAGAAGAACTATGTTCAGGGTTTGTCTTTTTTTTAATTTCCATCTGGACCTGTGATTTCATCAATATAGGGACTCCCAGTGAGGGAACTCCATCTCACAATGCAGATGGGCAGCTGTTCTGCAACTCATATTGTTAGGGAGTTACCTGGAGCTAACTGAGCAGAGTAACTTATTTTCCCAAGGTCACAAAACTAGTATAGATCAAAAGTGGAAATTGAACACAGGTCTTCCTAACTCTGAGGCTAGATCTTTATCCATTATGCCATGCTCAGTGTATTGACTTCAATAAATGTTTGGTTGATTGTTGCTACCATCCTATCTGCACATACCTAGCCCCAGGCAGCCATCTGACAAATACATATGACCTTGGCCATTAAGGGAAAACCAAATGAGAGATCCAATGTGGATGAAGGCTCAGTGTAGACAGCTTAACACTCATTCTTAGGAAAATAATTTGAAGCACCTATGTCCTACATGTATGCGAAATTTAGCATGTAAATGAACCGTTCCAATAAGCTCATACAGTTTGACTGTTCTGAGGAAGAAGAAATATCAAAATATGTCAATATCTACTGGCCCTGGAAGATAAAATTTCAAGGCTGATTTACATCATCTCCATGAACAATTTGTAGTGATTGGGCACCCACAGTGTCCTAGGCACAGTACCAAGTAAAACCTTATCATGCGTCCTCCAGGCTCAGGCACACTGGCTAAAGTGCCAATGGGTAAAATAAAAGGGCTTGTCAGAGGAAATATATAAATAAGTTCATCAGGGATGGGGGATGTTGGTAAATTATTTCTTAGTCAGTTTGTTTACATGGCCACAAGCCATTCTTCTGGACATTCTATAAACATCTTTAAAAGGACTAAAGTGGAAGTATATTACAGGAACTTAATAGGTGTAAGAAACTGCAACATTCCTAGGGGAGCCCCCACAGCCTATCACTTTGGAAAGATGAACTCTTCTTGGTTGACTGGCATCCTCTTTTTGCGAGATTACTTTGAGTTGGCCACAAGATATTTATTGACCAGACCTTTCATTATAAAGCAGCCAAGTACCAGTTACCTGAAATATATGCAAGTTTTTAAAGTCTACATTCAAGGTTTAAAACCTTTTTGCTTATGAAAAATGTCCTACCCAGCCTCTTCCTGTCTCATTTGGGAGATTAAATGGTAGCTATATAGTTGAACTGCAATTCGCTTGGCTCTAAAGAAGCCATTATCATTGAAATTCAAGACCCTTGATCTAAGGTGTCTCAGAGAACTATAGGATGCTATATACTATGCATTAGAGTGCATGGTACAGTGTAAAATTAGTCTTTGTAAAGAGTTACAGAATGAAGCCTTGTTCCAAACAAAATATGATAGTAATAACAACAGATCTCAATGGGCTGTATGTTATCCAGAAATTCTGAAACTGGGGTTACCCCAATCAAGGTAACAGCCAGAGAGCCCAGACAATGGCAAAAGTAATATTTTTTTTTCTAATTTGCTATTTTAAATCTCCTCTTTAAAATGGTAGAATCTGAAGAAGATCCTTTTTCTTTAGAGTTTACAATCCCAGGAATGCAACTGTAATAGAGATCCAAATGACTTTACTCAATTATAACACAGGGAACAGGAGAATACAAGTCAAAGAAATGGGCCCCAAGGGAAAAGATCAGAAAGGGAAACTCATGCCTGAGAAGACTTGCATTCATAATGACCAGAAGGATAGAGCTCCTTCAAGCAGAGAGATGACAAAATGCAGATACTGGAAGACAGAGGAATAATAGAGATTCACAGGTATAGACTTCTTTGCGGTTTTTGAAGCATTTTATATCTGTTATCTCATTTGATTTTCAAAATATCTCTTTGTGGTAGGCATTGTAGGTATTATGCCAGTTTTTTTACAGACAAGAAACCCAAGGCTCATCGCACTGATGTGACTTACTCAAAGTCACACAAAGAGCAAATGCCAGGACCATGTTTCAAACCTATGAATGCAGAAATCTTTCCACCAGTCCACAGCCGCTTGCTCTCAAAAAAGAGGATAAAAAATCCCAGAAAATTTCCCAAATATAATTAGAGTACCTAGAGCTGTTCAGCAAATCCACCTCAGCTTCTAACTAAAATGTGGTCCTTGTATTTCCAGTATCACCTTTAGACTATGTGAAGGTTAAATGTATACCTATTTATTGTATAATCTAGAACAGCAGAGTTGGAAGGAGCTTCATAGGTCATCAGTCAGTCAATTAGCATATCGTTCATTTTACAACCATTATGTCTCCCACCCTATGTTACAAATGATGTGATACAAGAGCAATGTAAGAGGGGGTTCCTATCTCCAAAGAGCTTCCAATTTCCTTGGAAAGCAGGATCAACACACAATTGGATCACCTGGAGAAGCATGAAGTACTAAATTATAGAGTCCAGACTTTAAGGACCATTGAGGTCAGATAAGGGACTCAAATGATTAGGAAAAACTTTTTAGAGGAAGTGGAGCTTGAGCTGAGAGTTAAAGCTGGAAGAAACCTATGAGATCACCTTCTAGCTTCCTCATTTTACAGATGAGAAAACTGAGGCCCAGAGAGGCTACAAAAGATAATAAAGGGTAAAGCCAGGATCCAAATACAGCACTTATGCCACTTCAGTTTCCTTTTCCCTGCAAGGAGATTTGTGAGCTAAGCTGATAATTCATTAATTTCCTGTCTCTCTGCATGGACAAGGTAAGGTCCTCTGGTTAGCCAAAGGCATGGGCATACTGAATATACGTGGTAAAAGATGCTGCAGAAAAATGTCTGAAATAAACCAGGGACTGGGTACGCAAAGCAGCATCCCAGTTCGAACTCAGTGAAATGGAAACGTGCCCTAATTGCAGGGTTGCCGTGGTTACAGCGAAGGACACAGAGTGACAAGTGAATGACAAGCTAATCTTGGCCAAAATAAAATATGAACAGAGGGTAACGGCAATCCCTAGACTCACATTCCCACAGAGAGATCAGGCGTTAAGGGGGAAGAAGAATCCTTTTATCCAAAATGACTTTCTTATTAAGCAAAATGCCATCTGAAAATATACACTGTAGCACTGAAGGGCTGAGATAAAACAAATCCTGTTTCTTTGCACTTTCCTAACTGTTACACTTTAAATACGTGCAAGAATTCCTGAGGACTACAACAATTAGAAGGGAGAAGGGGGGAAATATATTTTGTAGATCAAATACGTGAGATGTCAGGGGCTCCATTTTAAAGATGCCTAGAAGACACTGATGATTAATTTGAGTTGAGAATGGAGAAGAAAAAGCAAGTACACCTGCTAAAACAACATGTAGGATTTTCTGATCACCTATGCATCTTTAAAGTTCACAGTTATATGCGAACAGCCAGAAATTAGATTGTATAACTGTTCCCACAAATTGTGCAAAGGTTACCCCCTCATCTAGGAGACAGGGACTGAAGCTGTATAATCATAGGTGCCCAGCTAGGAGCTAACATGGGAAATTTTAATCTCCCCAAAGAATTAGCAGCCAGCCTGGAAGATAGATGCAACCTGATTGCAAAATTGATTAAGAAATTGTATAGCACAAACATATCATCAACATTGTTTACCTTAACGCTTGGCTTATCACACTAAATAGAGGGAGATTGAAGCAAGGTGCTGAAAGGGGGCCGTGAGCCTTGAAATGGATAATCAATGCTACTTCTTTGGGCAGGTTAAGTTTGGATTCAACATTCTGCCAATTTGGGCACCTCATCTGTTCTGTTGCAGACCTAGGTCCCAGTTAGCGTAAATAATCTGTCTGTCCCCACAATGGTCATACTTACATATTCGTGCTATTTGAATTTATAATTAATATAAAGTATAGTAATTGTTTTAAGCCCAATGGAAATATGCAATGTGAATTTGGATAAGGACCGCTTCAGTGAACTCATTATTCACACTAATGAAAACCTAGTTGTGCTTTCACATGGCCCTATTCAAGTCTTTGACAGAAACTCACAGTAAACATGAATATCATTAAAAAGAAATAGACTTGTTTCTAAAACAAGGTAAAGGTCCAATTGCTTGACCTACAGTTAATTGATTTTCCTGTCTAAGAGCAGTTCAAATATTTTTATTTGTTGATCAGTTGTTTTCAGTCATATCCTACTCTTCGTGACCTCATTTGGGTTTTTCTTGGCAAAACACTAAAGTGGTTTGCCATTCCCTTCTCCAGTTCATTTTACAGATGAGGAAACTGAGGCAAACAGGGTTAAATTACTTATCTAGAGTCACACAGCTAGTAAGTATCTGAGGCCAGATTTGAACTCACGTCTTCTGGACTCCCCGCCTGGCCCTCTATCGATTGCACCACCTAGTTGATTTTCCCATCTTAGGGAAGTTCAAATATTTTCATACTTTAGGTAAAAAATATTCACTTTAAACCAGTAGAGTTAGAATTAAACATTTAGGATTCAACGAAACTACTAGAAATTTATGTTTTAAGATCTTCATTCATTCACTTAACAATATTTGGTGATTGCTGTCTGTGAAATGTTGTTTTAAAACTTTTTTCAGGTATAACCGCTTCAATGTATTAATTTAGAAAACATTTAGTAAGTCTCTACTGAGATGATACGTGAAAAAAAAAAGGTTCTGAGGAAATTTTTCCAGAAAGGAGTCTGTAGACAAATGGGTTTGAAAAATAGTCTTGGTTGCTAGGATTCGTTTGCAAATGCATGATGGGAAGTAACAGGAAAAAGACCTTTATTTTGAATAATTAGAAAAGAGGAGCAGTGGCTAGGTGGTGCAGTGGATAGAACGCTCCCACCCCTACCCTGACCTGGAATCAGAAGGACCTGAGTTCAAATTTGACCTCAGACACTTACTAGCTGTGTTACCATGGGGCAAGTCACTTAACCCCAGTTGCCTCCCTGCCCCCTGCCAAAAACGAGGAAAATAAAAAGTTGCTAAGAGAATCCTATTTGATCATGGCCATATACAGTGACTCACCGATGACGGAGGGAATAAATTGTAGAACCACCTAAGAGAAATGTAACCTGTCTCCTGAGCTAATCTTGAATGATCTGTACTTGTATGTATCTATCCTAGATAAAGAAAGAAGGGAAAAACATTTAGAAAACGCAAAATGCTTAAGTTTATATGTCTCTCCAAAGGCAAAATGCCTTTGTAGATATAGAATTGGCTTCAAAGCTAGGAAGACCAGGGATCAAATCCCATTTACCATACGCACTGGCAGTGTGGCCCTGGGTATGTCACTTAATATCTAAGTGTCCTGGGAAATTCACCAAGACCTTAAATTATGGAGAAAGTGATGCAATGCATTGGGGGGAAGGGAAGGAATTTCCTTATCTGGGAGTCCTCTACATCAAGGAAATCACAGGTCTCTCTCCTCTATTTTTGCCTTATACCTAATTTTTAAGTGAAAATATTAAAGATCTTTGTTCCCTATAGCTCAAATGCTGCCCCCTCCAAGAAGCCTTCCTTGATCCTGGTTAATAATTACCTTTTCTCACTTGGATGTCTCATGACAAATACACCAGAAAGTTCTTAAGTCATGTCACTAGGAGAAGCAGCAAAGGTGTAGTAGCTAAGAACAGGGCTTCAAAGACAGAAAGATCTGGACTTGAGTCTCACCTCTGACACACAACAGCTGTATAATCCCAGGCAAAGCACTTCCTCTCTTAGTGACTGCCTCAGGAAATTTTCTAAGAAGCTAAATTGCAAAGTAGGTATTAGTCTAGTTAACCAAAGGAAATCATAGGTCTAGGAGGAAAAAAGCAGCGTTATCTGAATTTGCATCATATACCCTTACTAGAGGCATAAAGGCAGATATCTGAACTGCATATTCACTGTGCCCAGTAGCCTGCATACAGTATTAAGCGTGTTGATTTAAACAGTTTGTTTATTAAATTAATTTAAGCCTGTAAAATTCAAATGCGCTTGTCAGATGCAAAGACAATCTTAGCATAGGCTGTAATCAGCAAAAGATGCTCTTAAGCACATTTAAAAAATTAATTCTGGAAAAGAAGTATAAAGTAAAGTATAATTGATGATTTCATGTACATCCTACTGACTTTTAGTTAAATGGAGCATTAGCTCTCACATGCCTACAATGACATTTCACATTTAGTTTTATAAGGCATTCTGCTCACAGCTATCCTTTGAGGCACATACTACAAGCTTTATTATCCCCCTTTACAAATGAGGAAACAGAGGCAAAGGAAATTAAATGCCTTTTTGCTATGCATTTCTCATCCTCAACAAAGACATCTCATAGGATCATGGCATGTTATATCTGTAAGGGCCACAGAGAACATTTAGTCGGGGGGCGGGGGGAAGAGGGAGAGGTAGCTCTTTTGAGGCATTGACCACTACCACTACCCCTCTCTGGACAGGGGCTGGTAAAGTCTACGGACCCCTTCTCAGAATAATGTTATTAAGGAATAAAATAAAATGTACACTATTACAAAAGAAATGAATGGTGTTGAAATAACAGTTATATAAAAAAATTTTTTTTTTAGCTCACAGACTCCAGGTTAAAAACCTCTAAAGTCTGACCCACCCATTTTACAGAAGAGGAGACTGAGTTTCGGGCTAAGCGGCTTGCCCCGTTTCGTTCAATGTTTTTCTGGACCGTCCATCGGTGTAGTTGTATTAACTCTTTCTTACCCATGATTCCGGGAGCCACTCCTCCATCTCTTCTCGATCCTCTTAGTCCTACCCGCCACACCACCCCTACTCCCCCCCAAAAAACTCAGTGTACTGTTTTCTAGATCTCTCTGTTTGCTTAATCACTCTCCCTGAAATCCATTCCTGGCAGTTTCTCAAGACAGCTCCTGAAACATCTGCCCCTCCCGGCCATACTACAGGATTTCCCTCTTCCCACGTGTTGCTCATCCCTCCCCACCTCCTTCGATTCCCCAGGCTCGCATCGATGCTCACCTTCATTCAGCAAGTGCTCAATCAGCCGGCCCTTTCTGCGGATCTCAGGAACTTGCCAACAAATAATGGTGAGAGCCTATGTGGAGAAGGCATTAGGAGGGAGCCATGAGTGTGAATTATTGGTGTCAGCAGGAGAGAACACTGCCCTGAAAAACGAGTGGGTTGATAACCAGGAATTCTTCTATTTTCTGACATTGCTAGAGAGCTGAGAACTGTGAGGTGAGCTTCTTACAAATGCCTGGACCCCAAAGATAATTTTGCTGATTATGCATGGCCCTAACTGTTGCTAATTTTGACTTTCTGTGCAGCTGAACAATGTCTGATTTCAGACACGACAGATTCCTTAAATTAATACTGCCCCACCCCCCCCCACCTTCAAGCACATCCAACCTAGGTGAATAAACTTTGAGAGATTCACATGAACAGGTACAGGGAACATACCATGCATTGTTATCTATGTCACTGTACCCACATTATCTTTAAGGAAATGCAACAGGAGGAGAGGGGAATGGTACAGTGTTTCCTAAAACCCTTGGAACCCCAAAATGGTCAGATGGTCCCAGTATCCATCCCATCATTGAGAAAATTAATGAAATGCACCTCTGTCACCGAAGGGTTGACCTACTGAAATAATTGAAAGGAGATTTGCCCGAAAAGTACAAGGGAATGAGAAGGCAGGAGAGAGAACAAAGTTAGAAGATAAATAGTACTGGCAGCAGCAACCTTTAATGACCTCGGCACAGCAATCTGGAGATGACAAGAAATTCACAGTGAAAAAGGTTGGTGATTTATAGAGCATATGTCAGGGTGGCCCAGGCCTACGGTGGGGATGTGAATCATAAGCAAAGGCAGATTATCTGTCAAGACAGGTAGCCATCTTCAAAAAACAAATGTTGTCAGAGAGTGATTGGCAGAAGGTGAGACCATCTTAGTCATTCATCCTTCCCAGCATCTGCAGGATCCATGAAATAGTCAATCATAACATCTTCATTAGATCCCTAATGAGCTTCGGGGGTCAGGCAGGTCGTGAGAATAGCAGGGTTATACGAGCCAAGGGAAAGGCACCTGTCAAATCAAGTTTTTACTACCAAAAAAATGCCCTAAACAAGGATAGAACAAATACAGTCAAGTATTTCTTTGCCGTTCAGGTGAACATTTCAGCATATTCCTGTGTGCAGAGCTTATCTGTGCAGAGCTTTACCTCTCACCTACTAGATTCCAAGCTTTATGAGGGCAGGGATTTTGTTTAATTATGCTATGGTATAATGTTAATATGGGACACCTAGGTGGTGTAATGGGTAGAATGCCGGTCCTGGAGGGCAAAAGACTCATCTTTCTGAGTTCAAATCTGGCCTCAGACACGGGCAAGTCACTTAACCCCGTGTACCTCGGTTTCCTCATCTGTAAAATGAGCTGGAGAAGAAAATGGCAAACCAGTCCAGTATCTTTGCCGAGAAAACCCTCGACAGGGTCATGAAGAATTGGTCACAACCTAACAACAACAATAGTATGGTATAGTATAGATTATGGTGACTATTTCACATAGTCTCTCTCCCCAACTAGATTGGAAACTCTGTGAGGGAAGGGATGTCTATATAGTTATGTTATGTTATGCTATGCTATGTTATTTACTATAATATATGTAATATTATAATAATAATATGTTAAATTTTATCACATCGTGTCATAATTATGTTATCATATGATAGTATTTGTATTAATTCCCTACTAGACTATAAACTCTATGTGGGCAGAGATTCTGTTCAATTCAGTTATATTACGCTATATGTATTCATGTCTCTTCCTCTACACTTCCCCACTATCCACCACTATTAGACTACAACTTCCTTGAGGGCAGAGAATGTTTCAACTGAACTATGCAGGTTCTCACATGATGCTCTCTCTGTACTTTGTAGTGAGCACCATCCTCCCGTTCTACAAATCCAACACTACAGCCAAATCTACTCTCTGTTGTACCTCTCCCCCACCTTTCTCTCTCTCTCTCTCTCTCTCTCTCTCTCTCTCTTCCTCTCTCTGTCTCTCTTTGTCTCTCTGTCTCCATCTCTGTCTCTCTATTTTTCTTTCCCTCTCCTACCTCCAACACTTTGTTAAAGGTGTTCTGAATGAATAGAACATCCTTCTCCTGTTTGCTTGTTTGCCACCTCCTTCATGAAGTCTTCTATAATATGCCCTAATCAGAAACAATCATCTCTCTCAGTCCTCACATAATACATTAATTTACACCTAATGTACTTACTATCCAATCTAATCCAATTCAAATTAATCCAATAAGCACTTATTATTGTAATAATGTTATTACATATTAGTTATTTTTTAGGTCTCATATTTCCTTTCTAAACTGTAAGATCCATTATGACAGGGAATGTGCTTTATTTAAACCTTACATTTTCTCTAACACCCAGAATACTTTGTACAAAATATGTGAATTTAATAAATTGTTGCTGAATGAATGTCAAATGATCAGTGGGCTGGAGCAACGAACTGGCAAACATGAAAAGGGTTCTAGTTCTGACTGCCGGTGACAGGAGGCACCACTTTGGACAAGTCTCTCCCTTCCTTCCTTGGGTCTCAGTTTCTCCAATGGAGTATTGATTGGACTAGAACAAAAGTTCTTAACCTGAGGTCTCCGGACTTTAAAAAAAACCAGCCCATTTTGAAGACTGTATTTTAGCAGAATTTGTTCCTTTATAATCTTATGTATTTTATTTTAAACATTTAAAAACATTAGTCCGAGAAGGTATTTATGTGCTTCACCAGACTGCCAAAAAGGTCTATGATACAAAAATGTTAAGAACTCTGGCCTAGATAATCTCTGAGGTCCCTGCCAGCTCTGAGAATCGATGCATCTGTGATGATATATAGCCTCAAGCCTTTGTACTGCAGACTACTAATGGAGGAGCACAATTCCAACAGGACCTCTGGAGACCCAGGCCTCCATTTCCACTGCTTTAAAAACACTGAGGAAATCTTGAAGTTTCTCTGAACTTTGGTCTTTGGGCCAGTGAAATGGGGAGTAGGCTGTACACAGGTCTTACTGAAAATTCCATGCTTACTTGAGTGTTTCTCGGTGTTGCTAACAGATAGTGGGTTTTATGAGGACAGAAAGAAAGAAAAGACAAACCAGAGGGGAGCTGCTCCAGTGAAATATAAGTTCCTTGAAGGCAGAAGACTGTCTTGACTTTGTCTTTATGTCCCCAGTGCCCAGCACAATGAGTGGACCATGATAAAGGATTAACCAGTATTCTTGTGACTTGATTGATTGATAGGTTGTTTGACTAGAGTGGTGATTTCCATGGAAAGTATTTGATCTTAAGAGGTATTAAGATCTAAGCAGGTTCCCTAGAATAAGGAATTGAAAGAATTGGAGACCTCTGAGTTACCTGAATAAGAAATCCCTTTAAAACCTCCCTGACAATTGGCCATCCTCTTTAAAAACTAATAATAATAACATTTCCCCCAATTACAAAGGCAATTTTTAACATTCTTTTTAAAGAAATTTTGAGTTTCAAATTTTCTCCCTCCCTTCCTCACACCACCTCCCTCTCTAAGAAGGTAAGCAATTTGATATAGGCTATATATATATATGCAATCATGCAAAACATATTTCTATATTAGTCATGTTGTGAAAGAAGAAACAGAGCAAAAGAAAAAAAACCCTAGAGAAAGTGAAAAATAGTATGCTTTGACCTGTATTCAGACTCCATTGGTTCTTTCTCTGGAAGTAGATAGCATTTTACTCATCAGTACTCTGTATTGTCTTGGATCATTATATTGCTGAGAATAGCTAAGACATTCACAGTTGATCATTGTACAATGTTGCTGTTACCATGTATGGTGTTCTGGTTCTGCTCACTTCACTTTGCATCAGTTCATGTAAGTCTTTTCAGTTTTTTTCTGAGATCAGCCAGCTTGTCATTTCTTATAGCACAATAGTATTCCATTACAATCCTATAAAACAGCTTGTTCAGCCATTCCCCAATTAATGGATATCCTCTCAATTTCTAGTTCTTTGCCACCACAAAAAGATCTGCTATAAATGTTTTTGTACAAATGGGTCCTTTCCCTCCTCCCCCCTTTTTTTTACCAGTGGCAATCCTCTTGAGAATTCTAAGGCCGATGATAAACAACAATTTCAGAGGCCTGATGTTGAAACTTGCTACCCAACTCTTGATAGAGAAGTGATAGACTTAAGATGCAGAATGAGGCAGACATTTTGAGACAGACAATGTGGGAATTTGGTTTGCGTGACTATCTATCTATCTATATTTGTTTCAAGGTCTTTGTTTTTTATGGGAAAATGATGGAAGGAATGAAGGAAGGAAGGAAGGAAGGAAGGTCAGAAGGTCAGTTAGAAAGAAGTCCAAACAAGCAGGAGAGCTTGGAAAGCTATAAGATCTTAATACGGACTTTAAAAGAAAAGCAAGCTGTAGTTTTATGTACAATCCTTTTTCTGTTTTGCTACGTATATGCAAATGACCATTCACTTCAGTGTTTATTAATTTCAGAAAAACAGAATTGACAATGAACAAAAAAGTGATTACCCTGTCTTTCTAAGAGAATGTCTACTATAGGGAATTCACTGTCTCCTGCACCAGCCCACTCTACTTTCCACCACTCTTAAGTTTTTAGGAAATTGTTTAAGTCAACCAAAATCTTCTTATCACCTCCTCCCCTTTGTAGCTGGCTTTGCCTTCTGTGGGCCCAGTAGAATAAGGTTAATCTCTCTTTCATGGAGTAGTTCCTCAAATCATCTTCCTGCTCTCTCAAAGTCTTCTCTCTCTCCCCCAGGCTGAAAACCTCCATTTCCTCAACCAATCTTTATACATTATAGTCAACAGCCTCCTCACTGTCCTGGTTGCCCCTTTCTGGGCACACTCCTATTTGTCAATACCCTTCCTAGAATATGGTGCCCAGAATTGGTTACCCTCAAAATTTTATCTCCTACCCTACTTCAAATAAGAAAAAGGAAAAAGGAAGGGAAAATGTCAGTAAATTGATAGGTTGGTGTTGGTGCTGCTCTTTCAGACTCTTCACTGAAATAAGTATGGAAAGTCCTTGACAGCAGAGATTGTTTAATTTTTTTATCCCCATCACCTAGCACAGGGCCTGTCACATAGCGGATGCTTAATAAGTTCTAGTTAATTGATTTATATACCACTGCCTCATTCTGCATTACATACCAACAGGCACACACACACACACACACACACACACACACACACACATGCAAAATCATTTCAGGAGCCACTGACATTTTTGCAGTGGAAAGGAGAGGAAGTGCTACACAGATTCTGCCACCAGGCTAAAAAGAAAAGAGTCTTTAGTCTATAAGAATCAGTGTGGTCTCCAGATTTTCAATCAGAATTAAGTGTGTGATCACAGGGGAGGGGGCGAGAGGGGTTCACTGAATTACTGTTAGTTCTGTTGTCCATATGACACCAAAGTCATTTGTCACAGCCTAATAGCAGGGTTAGAACTGCTCAAAATGGATGATTTACCAAGAGCAGGCCTCCATCTTTAGTCATTCGCCTGTCTCCTTTCCAATACAGCCAGGAGTAGGAACATAGATTCCAAATTACTCCAGGCCTATTAAGCTGCAGAATCTTTGCTGAATATGGAACAGAGGGTGGATTTCCAGACTGTGCTTGATTCGAGGTCAGAAGATGCTGATTTCTCAAACAGGCCCTTATGCACAAAAGCCTCCAGTAGCATGTAAGGCAATTAAAGAAAGCTCCAGGGAACTGAATATTAGCAGGAGTGGAAGGCTTTGACATGTCTTCTCCATGACCTACAGTCCTAGGTCCTCTATGTCCCTCCGCAATTAAAACGAGACATGATAAATCTTGTAGTTACCTGCAGCTGCTGATTTGTAGTGAACACATCCTATAGAGGGAAATTCTGATCCAAATCCCTCAATCGCTGGTAGAGGAGGAGGATGAAAAGGCAGAGGAGAGGGAGGAGAAGAAGATGAGGAAGGAAGATGAAGAGGAGAAGGAAGATGATGAGAGTGAGGAAGGAGAAGGATCAAGAAGAGAAGGAGAAAGAGGAGAAGAAAGATGATGACAAGGTGAGGAAGGAGCAGGGGAAAGAGGAGAAAGAGAAGTAGAAAGTGCCACCAAATTTCAAACAAAACTAATGTACACTACTGTTGTACCTTGCTTTAAGCAGAAGTGGTATTCTGGTACAAATTGAATTATTTAATGTGAATTAATGGAGATGATTATTTTAAAGGAATGATCAAATGAATTCTTTCATAAAAAGAAAAAATATAATTACCCTTATTTGTCCCTTTGGATTTTTATATATCAGGGTTTTTTATAGAGAGGTTGTGTTGATCCTTTCCTAGGGGATGGACTGGGAATTTTGATTCAATTCAATTATTTCTTAAGCACCTATTATGTAGAAGACACTGTGCCAGATGACGGAGATACAAAGGAAAAAAAATCAGCGACTGTTCTCAAGGATTCTCAACAGATTGCTGCTGGAAATGACATGAAGTTCCAAGGACAATTTCATCTGGGTTATAAACATTAGCAGTGTTCATAACAATAGACGCTGAAGCAAGGTAGCAGCCAACAGTGAGGTCAGTATATGAGAAGAAACACAGAATAAAGTAGAAAGTGAGGTAAAAAAAACTTTGGATAGAAGTGCTTGATGACAGGATGTCAGAGCTAGAAGATACCTTAGAAATCATTTAGTCTGGGCCCTTCATTCTACAGATAAAGTGTTAACTGGTAAAAACGGATTTTTCTGGAAAATCTCTAGTGCCCCAGTATGCATGTATACCAATACTAACAAGCCCAGAGACTGGGTATTACTCACCCTCCCTGCCCACCCCTGGCCTCTTGCTGGATTGGCACAATTAAATTCCCCATGTCCCTGCCCCTCGTTCTTCCTTTCTTATTAGGCAGTTTATAAAAATACCATCATATCCTTGGTGCTAGCTATGCTACTTATTAACTTCCCCCATTGACAATAGCGCAGTCTTATACTGAGGCCTTCCAGTTCTTTTTCTATATAAATTGGAGTTCTGAAGGGCTCCAGGCCTTTGATCAGAATAAGAAAGCCACGGCACAGTTCCCCATTCCTCTGTGTGCTGCTTGTGGCAGGGAATGATGGGAATGGGACCCAAGACTATTTCTCATTGGTATCTACTCTCCTCCCTTTGGGAGCAGTAATCAAGTTTGTGTTGTTCTCATTCCCACTTAAAGAAACCCAAGTTAAGAGAAGTGAACCCAACTCTCCTGACTCCCAGGCTAAAGCAGTGCTCTATTGTCAGACAGCTAAGCCAAGGAATATGGGAAGCCACAGTCAAGCGGAATTGAGATGAGCACAGGGTCAGACAGAAGTGGCAACAGAAAGGTAGCTGTACTTCTTGAGATATTCCACCACCTAATGCTGTCTTACATGTTAGCTCCTAGACACCCAAGCCACATACTTCTTTGCAGGCCTATCACAAAGTTGAGCTCTATCAATCAACTCAAAATCATTATTAATAATAATAGTTAGCATTAATATAATGCTTTAAGGTCTGCAAAATACTTTCCATATGTTATTTCACTGGGTTCTCACAATAACCTTTTGTGATTTCCATTTTCTACATAAGGAAACTTAGGAGGCTGGAAGAGGTTAAGAGACTGTCCTAGAGTCATACAGTTAGTATCTGAGGCAGGATTGTTTTCTTTTATTAATTTTATTCTGAACTTAAGAAATAAAACAAGCATTTCCATAACATAGTAGAATTAATTGTACATGAAACTACTACTATGTACGACTTGCTATTCCTTTTATTTGTTTCTGTTTTTTTTTTGGGGGGGGGGGCAGGGCAATTGCGGCTAAATGGCTTGCCCAAGGTCGCACAGCTAGTACATGTGTCAAGTATCTGAGGTTGGATTTGAACTCAGGTCCTCCTGACTCCAGGGCCAGTGCTCTACTCACTGCGACGCCTAGCTGCCCCTTGCTTTTCCTTTTAAATAAGTAATAAAGTTATCATGTAGCTTTCTTTTTTTTCCTTATTTTTCCCTTCCCCTCCCAACCGTAGCCTTAGAGACAGCTACCATTAGACACAAATGCGTATGCATGTGTAAAACCATTCTGTGCATATTTCTGTTTATCAGTTCTTTCTTTGGATGAAGGTAGTGTCTTCCTCCATGTCTTTTGTAGTTAATTTGGGTATTTATAGTGGTCAAAATGACTTAGTAACTCAAATTTATTCTTAAAACAATATTGTTGTTACTGCATAAAATGTCCTCTTGGTTCTGCTCATTTTGCTCTTCATTATTTCGTGCAAGTTGTATGTAAGAGGATTTTGTTTTCCTTTTTAGAGTTTAGTTTCTCAGGATCCACGGCCATGACAACGTCTAGTTTCCAGGTGTTAGATGATAACTCCCAGAATAGCCCCAAGAATCCTAGATAGTAATTCCTAGAATCATAGTGACAGGCAGTCCTACTGAGGCTGCACCGTGTGATACGGGGGAACAAAATTGCTCACACAGAACGACTATATTGCTAAAGTTAACCTGTGAGTTTACTGTTGACAAGAGCCCTTCTTTATCTGTTGCCCTATAAAGCAAGTGGGCGCTGGTCAGTGAGCGGGGGAAGCCGCAGGTAAGGCATAGAGGAATGCATATACCTGCCTCAACCAGCCCCCGTTGAGGCTTCGGGAGTGCACAAACTGCGCCTATCTCAATTGATCCCACGGAGACACGGGGTAGTTGCCTCCCTACTCGCCCACCCCTATAAGAAGGGCTGTTGGGGAATGCTGTAGGAGCTGGTTCTCCCATGATCAGCAACTCCTCTGAAAAGACTAGACAAGAATAAAGTAAGATTATTAACCCCTCCGAAGCTGTCTTCCTGTCCTTCCTGTCTGACCAGATCAAGGGTGAACCTGTTAGAGGCTGGCGTGTGAAACCTCCAGTGCCTCCTGTGTGTTATCTGTGAAACGCAAGTCTATCCGTGTTTTTCCAAGGTCGTTTCTTATAGCACAGTAGTATTCCATCACAATCATACGCCACAACTTACTGGTCCAGCCATTTCCCCGTTGACGGACATCCCCGCCATTTCCAGTTCTTTGCCACCACAAAGACAACCGCTATAAACATTTTAGAGCATCTAGGTTCTTTTCCTTTTTTCCTTATCATCTTGGGAAACACACCTAGTAGCGGCATTGCTGGGTCAAGATCTGAACTCAGAGCTTCCTGACTCCAAGTCCAACGCTCCACCTACTACACCACCAAGGTGAAGGAAGGAGCGACGAAGGAATCGGCTAAAACCAAGAGACAGCCGAACAACACGACACAGCTTGGCTGAACTCTATGTAACTCTGAGTTGGCCAGAGTTACCTTCGAGTTTTAACATGACTGTTAGGAACAATAGCAATTACACTGTTTTCAGAAGTGACAAAAATGGAAAAAACCGAGTCTGAACAAGAGCGTTCAAACACCTATGGCCAGGCTGCTGAATGATGTCATAATGGGTATTGGCGAAGTGGTGATTAAAATGACATAATTATGCTAAGCAGTTCACAAAGAAGAAAGTGATGGAACACTTGTGTGACATGAAGTGGCGAGTAATTTTGCTGAGATAATTTGTGCTGACCGTTCCACATAAGCCTCTATCAAGTCCGATTACCGTCTGCAGAGGGTCTTGCCCTCAAGCTAATTTGACAGTTGATAAAATCTTGATGGACAGGATAGTTTCTGGGTTTTGGGGGGGGTTGTTTTTTTTTTAAAATGCATGCACTGGTCTCCCACATTGAATTCCCGTTTTGGACAGGACTTAACAGAAATATGTATTTTATAAGTTTAATAATATAAAGTCCATTTTTGCCCTGGTTTTATAGAACATGGAAAAACTATATATAGATAGTCAATTGGCCTTACTGATTTCCGCATTGTGAACTATCTACAGTTGTTGGTGTGACTATCAAACTTGAATGACTTAAAGCTGAGGACTACTTAAACCCTTAATTCATAAATACTGTACTAAATTAAACTTGAGTAGAGCCTCTGTATGGTTCCTTTTAACTCTTGACTCTGACACCCTTTAAAATAGCTTGTGTTCTTCTCTATGTATTTTAAGTTCCTCCCCTTAAGAATTAATGCTACTTTTCTCTGATTGTTCCAGGGATATAGCATCTTACATAGTATCTCACAAGTCACATTTAGTATTATCATCTCCTTTAAGGACTATTGGTGTAAATTGTCATAGTATTAATTTTTTCTATCATCTCTTCTAACCTTTATCCTCTACCTTCTACCCTACTGCCCTCAAAGCAGCTGGTGGTACAGTGGATAGAGTACTGGGCCTTGTGTCGGGAAGACCCAACTTCAAACCTAGCCTCAGCCATTTACTAGCTGACTGACCCTGGGCCCTGCCTCTATTTTCCAAACTATGAAATGGGAATAATAATTGCATCTACATCAGCGGGGTTTTGTGAGGATCAAATGAAACAATATTTATAAAGCACTTAGCACAGGGCTGGCAAATAGTGGGTACTTCCCTCCATCCTCCCCTACCCTACCCCTCCATGAGTCCCCTATACTTACAGACAGTTTTCACAGTTTACAAAGTGATTCCATAGGCATTCCTCATTTGGTGTTCACAACAACCTACTTTTCCTTAAACCAAGTAAAAGTGTATGTCTGAATGGATGTATGTGTGTGTGTGTGTGTCCATATGTATATAGGTATGTACATGTGTGTGTGCATGTCTGAGTGGATGTATGTGTTTTGTGCATATGTGTATATGTATATATACATATAGATGTGTGTCCATATGTATATATGTATGTACCTGTGTATGTGCGTGTGCATGTCTGAATGGATGTATATGTGTGTGCATATATGTATATGTATATATACATATAGATTGCGTGTGTGTCCATATGTATATATGTATGTACATGTGTATGTGTGTGTGCATGTCTGAATGGATATATGTGTGTATATGTATATGTGTATGTGTGTGTATATATGTGTGTGTCCATATGTATATATGTATGTATATGTGTATGTGTGTGCATATCTGAATGGATATATGTGCGTATGTATATATATATGTGTGTGTGTGTACATATATAATATGATCCTATTACTTTGTCAACTGTTCTGTAAACATTTAAGTACCTACTATGTGCTAAGCATTAGAACAAAGACCAAAATGGAAACATTCCTGACTTTAAGGAACTTATAACTTATTGGAAGAGACAATGGATACATAAAAAGTATATATAGAGAATAAATGCAAGCTATCTCTGGAAGGGAGGGAACTAGAAGCTTAAGGAATCATGTGGAAGCTGAAGCCTGAGGTGGAGAACTAGAAGTCCATTCCAGACTTGGGGGACAGCCAGTGCCAAGGCATGTATATGGGAGACAGAACACTTGTATGAGAAAGAGTAAAAGATTAGCTTGATTAGACTGTAGAATGTGTGAAGCGGAGTAATGAATAATGAAGCTGGAGTTAGACTGGTGCCAGGTGAAAGAATTTTAAAAACCAAACAAAAAAACTCATATCCTAGAGGCAAGATCAAGCCACTGGAATTAAATGAGAAAGGGAGTGACGTGGTCAGGCCAATAATTAAGGAAAACCACTGGAAGCTTGTTGAGGAATGTTAAAGGGTCCCTTGAATTTGTCTTTTTGAGTCGCCGTATTTTCCAGAAACACTTGTGTGGGATGACAACCACCAGAATCAAAAGTTAGGAGTCTGAGATCAGAAAAAGTTTTTATTCTTTCTCATGAGAAAGGGCACAACCCTCATTGCTCACGCAGCGGCAGCGGCAACCAGGGCATGACAGATGTGGAAGCAGGATTCTTTTGTCCTAATCCTAACCCTACCTCTAACTCCTGTCCTACCTCACCATTTGCTGGTGAGGGAAGCTCACAGTCTTCCTACTAAAGTCTAACTAATCGGCGCAAAGCAGTTTCTACCCTTCATTACCATAATTATTCATAACTAATGTGTACCCTATCAGAAGACTGTCTTTTACAAAACCTCATTATGCATTTCCGTCTACCAAATTTGGGGAAGACCAACCAGAAGGGGGCAGAAAATTAGTACCCTATCAGAAGATAGCAGTTTTACAAAACCTCATTAAGCATTTCCTTTTATCAAATTTGGGGATGACCAATCAGAAGAGGATTATTGAGGTTCAGTTTAGGTTTCCTTTCCTCATTTCAGGGAAATCATGTGTTTCCCAGGAAATGAAACTGAAACCTAACTAGCTGGAAAAGTGTACCAGAGAGAGAGAGATAAAGATGTAACAGTGTATTAGAGAGGCGAACGTCACTGCGAACCATCCCTCACACACTGGACCCAGAGCATGCAGGAGATCCTGAATGTGTCAAGGACAAAGTCCCTGCACCCTCTTCCCTCCCCTAAAAAACTGAGATAATTTGTTGTTTGCATCCCAAGCTGGACTCCCTGTGTGTCCTTGGGAGTCAAGACAGGTACCTGTCAGTCTGGGTTAGGCTGTGAAATTACTTGTGTGGCTGGGACTGTCGTAGATAAGAAGACCACCCTATCTTCATAGTCTAGTACAGGGGTGGGGAACCTGCAGCCTCCAAGCCACATGTGGCCTTCTAAGTCCTTGGATGCGGCCTTTTGGCTGAGTACAAGTTTTAGAGAACAAATCCTTTTATTGAGGGGATTTGTTCTCTGATGTTTGAATTCAGTCAAAGGGCCACACTTGAGGACCTGAAAAGCCAAACGTGGCCTCAAGGCCTCAGGTTCCCCCGCACCTTACAGAAGGGAAATGCAGCTTTTGCCATCAAGGCAAAACTCTTTGCCTTGAGGAGGGGTTTTGTCCTTTTCCCACTTTTACTGCACCTTTTCCTTCCCATGCCAAACCCCTTTAAAGGAGATTTATATTTTTTCCTCCTCTCTGTCCTACTGTCATAAAAATGCAAACTTCTGTATGGATTGTGAACTCTTTGGGTTCCACATGCATGTTCATTTCTCTTGTAATAAACCTAGTTTCTACGTAAGTTCCATGAAGTTGTGATTGCCTGATGACAAACTGAATATAGGATGGTTTGGAATGAAGTGAGATTTGAGACAGGGAAACCAATTAGGAGGCTATTGCAATTCTCAGGTGGAAAGGGATAAGGGCCTGAACTAAGGTGGTGGCTCTGTGTATAGCAATAAGGGGATGAATGTGAGAGAGCCTATGGAGGTTAAAAAAAAAAGAATTTTGCAGCTGATTGAACATGTAAGGTGAAGGAGGGTGAGGAATAAAAGATAACACTAACCTAGGTTATCTGGATAACCTAGGGAGAATAGAAGGATGCCAATACATTATAATGAAATAGGGAAATCAGTAAAGGAGAGGAATATGAGTTGTTTTGGTTAATGCCTATGGGACATCTAGTTTTACATGTTCTTGACATATAAATCTGAGAGTCATCTTCATGATGGGGTCACCAATTGAGTATAGAGATATGTATACAAGTGGGCTCTTATATGTATGTATGTATGTATGTATATGTATATACATACATATAAAATATAATATTGTATATCATACAAATCCTATTTTATCCAAATCTTAGGTTCTTGGTATTTTTTCATCTTCCTATTAATTTTTCTTTTTCCTTCACCTTATCTAATTTATCATCTTTTAACTCTTTTTGTTTGTAATGCATTTCCTTTTATGATCTAAGAGGGCTTAGTGCAGGCTTCCCCTCATACAACAATTATGTAAAACACCCTTGATTTTTGCAAGGGTATATGATAACTTCTCATTCAACAAAACAGTAAACTCTACCAGGCACCACCATTTTGCCTCAGCAAAGTGAGTGGTAAGGGCAAGTGACAAATATACCCTTTTCCTTAAATAATGTGATTTACGACATACAACCACACTGAGTGCCCATCAGCTCCTGAATTGCTGGAGCAATTGAGGTGGCTGGTAAAACTCTACTTCTTGGAGTTCTCTGCCTTGTTCTTTTGCTCTATAATCTTCCTTATGTCCATCAAACAACCTGTAATCCTCTTCTTTCTTAAAAGCTGAGAGTGAATTTAGTGTTTAAAAGTGTCAAAGGGACAGATTCTGGAGCCCATGAGCGAAAGTTTCCCCTCAGGCCACTGTAAGAGCACCCTGTGAGTGCTTTAACACTGCTGGTTCAGACATCAGCAATACAGAAAGTAAGGAAAAAAGGAGTAGATGGAATTACCCTTTCTCCCTTCTGCCAAACTCCCTAAACTCAGTGCCACTTATTTTCAACTGAACAGCAACTCAGGATTGATCACAATAAATGGGGACAAAAAATAAATATCTAAACTTATTTTAAATCCTTAGTATCATTTAATAATTGACTGCTATCAAGCTTAACAAAGGCAAATCACTTCATTCATTCAGTTGCACTGTTTTTCTTTCTCTTATAAAGTGATTAAACAATGGACATTTGGCAGCCTTTACTACCTCTTAAAATGCTCTCTCCTCCTACTGGCTAACCATAGGCATCACCTCCTTTAAGCTCCCCCTCTAGCCCCCACACTTCCAAGAAAGCCTTCCTTGTTTAACCACATCCCACTTTATCTCTCTTCAGCATTTGCACTTTCCTGTTTACTATATTGCTTTGAGCTTGCCGATTGTTGTCCTTCTTTCATAAGAGAAAGCTGGTTTTTCACTAGCTAGATTCTGAGCTACTTGAAGATCAGGACAATATCTTATCTTCCTTCCTTATCTGCCCATGGTGCCTAATATAAAGCACCACTATGCACAGTGAACATTCAGTCAATACCTATTTTGCTTTGTTTGGCTTGGTTTGATCTGGAGCTGTGATTTCATCTGTGTAGGGAATTCCAAATGTGAAAACGCAGTAACTAGTCTACATAGAGCCTTAGAGAACTGCTTTGGGCACTGAGAGGTTAAGTGGTAACTGGTCACACAGCTAGTATGTGTCAGTGGCAGAACTTGAACCCAGGTCTTCTTAACTTCAAGGCGAATGTCCCATGTATTTATACCATGCTGGCTTGCCAAATGCTGTTAAATAACTTTAAAATGCTAAGATTTAAAAGTTGCTACCATTAAATTTGGAAAAAAGAAATTGAAGCAAACTTGGCATGTTAACTATCAACTCAGATTTGTGAGGATTTCTGACTTTCAACACAAGTCCAATTAACCATATGACAAGTCACAGTTTTTGGCAATTATTTTTCTTCATGGCTGCCCATAAGAATGTGTGTGTGTGTGTGTATACACATATATTCAGACACACACATATATAGTGTTTATAGGTAGTATATAGAATGAGATACACACACATATAATACCTACTGTGCTAGAATTGGAAAAACAGATTAGATGAAATGTTGTTGACCTCCAGAATTTAATTAAATCTGTTAGGGGGATAACCCTATCTTCATCATCTTTTCCTGAAGTTTGCATTATAATCTTCACATCTGGATCAAAGTGGGCTTTGTGCAGTACAGGATTCATTGCTGAATGAACGTTTTGCTGGGAATAGAAATGTGTGTGTGTGTGTGTGTGTGTGTGTTTAATAACAAATAGTCGTCCTATTTTAAGAATAAATGGTGGGGGAAGAGAAGAAAATATGGTACCACTGTTGAATTCAGTTCCGTTTTGTTGTTGTTCAGTTATTCAGTTGTGTCTGATTCTTTGTGACCTTGTGGACCATAGAGTTCGGACGGTTTTCTTGGCAAATATACTGGAGTGATTGCTGTTTTTTTCTACAATGGGTTAAGGTGAACAGAAGTTAAGTGACTTGCCCAGGGCCACACAGCTAGTGAAGATGTGAGGCTACATTTGAATTCAGGTCTTCCTGACTCCAGGTCCGGCACTCTATCCACTGTGCCACCTATCTACCTCAGGTCAATTTAGGTGTTTTTAATTAATTATTATCCATTGAAACAAATTACCCTTCTATTTTCCATTTGTATCATACTTCATGTGAGTATTCAAAATGTTCCATTCTTGGTAGAAAAAAAAGTTGTGATATATGAATGTAATTAAATATTAATTACAATAAGAAATGACAAATTTGAAGGATTCAGAGAAACTTGGGGAATTTGAGTGAACTGATATGGAATAAAAAAGGGTAGAACATGGAGAACAGATGACACAATGACCACAAGAATGTAAGGGAAAACAACTTTGAAAGTTATAAGACGTCTGAGCGAGAGTGGTCAATCACTGTCTCAGAAAACTGATGAGTAAGCACGTCTCTTTCCTCTTGGCAGAGAAGTGAGGGATAGAGGTCCAGAATGAGACATACATTTTCAGATAAAACTAACATGTGAATGCATTTTGCTTGACTATTTGTTACAAGGGAGAGCTTCTGGTGGTGGTGAGGGGTGTAAAGGAGTAGGGACTGATAGAGATAAAAAAGAAACATTTTCAGTAAATATTTAAAACACACAAGAAAAATGCAGAGGAAGACACAAACAGGACAACTATGTTACTACTTTGTTAAATTTACCTTGAAAAATATTACATGACAATGAATGAATGAAGAATTAATCAAAAAATAAAACATTTACGGACATAAATTGTTTCATACATATTTCTTTTTAGTTATTTGTATCTGAAATTGTTTATTGATTACATTTATAATAAGAAAAAATTTTAAATCTGTTTTCTGGGGTTTTCTGAAGATTTTAAATTTGTGAGTTACAGATTAAAGGCTGAACATACCTCAACCAAAACCAATGTTTTCTATGATAAATGTATTTTCTAAATATTATTTGATTGCTATGTTGGTGTACCTCATAATTTTTTGAAACATGTAAGGTTAGGTAAATTAAAATGTGCAAATTGGATCCTATTTAAAATGCTGTGGAGGAGGGGAGAAAGTGAATCAGTTTTAAAATGTTTTTGAGGTGTTGGCTATTTAAAGTATGTGAACTCTTCTATAATGCAAAGAACCCTTTTAGAGCAAACCTTAATTCTTCTGTTGCCTATGAAAGAGAGAATAAGGAAGAAAGATCCCAGTATCATAGGGTTTTGTGTTTTTGTTGCTAGATTGGGTCTCCATCTTGATCAGACCTGATCTTTTTTTTTTTTGTCATCTACATTAACTTTTTCTAATTTATTTTTTATTTTTAGTTTACAATACTCAGTTCCGCAAGTTTTTGAGTTGCAAATTTTCTGCCCCTCCAATCAGGCTTGATCTTGCTGCACCTAGACCTGTAATCTGCTCCATTTTTCAGACATGGGCTGGTTTGTCCTTCCTTAGGTAGATCGGGAGGGACAACCAGATGGTGCAGTGGATAAAGCACCAAGCCTGGAGTCAGAAAGATATAACTTCCTGAGTTCAAATCTGGTCTCAGACACTTACTAGCTGTGTGACCCTGGGCAAGTCACTTTACCGTTTACCTTAGTTTCTTCATCGGTAAAATGGGCTGGAGAAGAAAGTGGAAAACTACTCTAGTACCTTTGCCAAGAAAACCCCAGTGGGCTTGTGAAGAGGTGGACACAACTGAAATGACTAAATAATAAGCAGACAGACTGACATTCCACCCCACCACGGTGTGGAAGTGGGGAGGACATTAGAGCTAGATACCCAAATGACTTAGCTAGTCTATATCCACTCAGAATACCACAGCTCAAATAATCTACCAGCTTCAGGATCCACAGTAGAAAAGATTACAAGACTGGCCCACCATGCTGACACACCAGGATCAGCAGCTGGAGCCCAGTTGACCCAGAGCCCATGAATTTGTTTTAATATTTTGATAACTGTTTTTCAATATAATTGGTTTCTTTTGTAATTCTATGTATTTAAGGTTGTTCTGAGGAGTCCATAAGCTTTGCCAGATTGTCAAAGTGGTCCATGACACAAAACAGGTTAAGGGTCTGTGAGAGAAGTGGAAGCCATGAAAACCAAGAAAATGGCAGGAAAAAAAGTGAAGACTTCAGAGTCGTGCAGGTTAGACAGTAGTTAATCTGAGAGAGTCACTTAAAGAGGTTTTCACATGAAAGTAATTTTTTCAATTAGGTGGTCAATGTTTTGTTCGTCTTTTTAAATATATCTGAAAAGTCTTTTCCCTATGCCATGCCATTTTTTACTTTTGCAAATAATCTTAATCAGATAAGTAAGACAGAAGCCAGATGGATTCAGTCTGCTGCACTCAAATTGGCCCCAACTTAGGATAATAGCAGTGTCAAAATGAAAAGGGTAGTTCATTACTGTAGGTTTTCAGTTCAGTGGGCCTTATTTTTGTCATTATCAAACAAGTATTATAAAAATACTGTTAGAAATCCTTCAAAAATTAATTGCAACCTTGTCCTATAAACGAAAGATTTCCAAGCTATGATAATCTATTTTGTACTAATTTGTAGCAGCAAGCACTTGAGAAAAATCTTATTTGTTGTTGATTTGGGGGTCATTTAAGTCCACAGGGCAGGAGCAACCCTGCCTTCGTATCCTCTGCAACACAACAGTTGGAGTACTCGAAGTATCCAATAAATAATAGCTAATAGAAAGGCAGAGAAAATTGTCACAAATCCTTCCTGTCACAAAAAAAGGATCTGATTTTATCCATTTACCACACTATCTCAAAGAAGCAGTCATCTCCTGAGTTCTTGGATTTATTTGGACAGAGTTCTCTTCTCATTTCTAAGACAGGAAATGAACAGAGAAAGGCTGAAAGGATAAAAATAATGACTATCACTCTTTGTATTTGAAGATATTGGAAACAGGACATTAATGAGCCTTTTGACACTAAAATTCTTTGAAAGTTAAACTAAAAGTTGGAAGAATTCATAATGAAAGGAATGAAAATAATTCAAATTTCAGCAATTTAAGCTCCTATAATATGAGTTCATAATTTATTGTAATTTTTTTTCCTAAAAATGATACCAAAGTTTAAATCAGAAATACCTTCCTTCAACCTAAAGGCCCCAGAACATGGCAAAGATTACACACAAATTACATTAATATTCTAATCTTGAAAATGTTAGGCCCGCTATTTGTAAAGAAGGCCTAATAACACTATCCTTACAAAGACAATCATCTCTTATTTTCTCAAAAAGCTATATCTTGAGCAATATACAAATAAAATGGAAATTAATTAGCATGAATGACTAAAATAGTGGCAGTGCCAGAGAAGGGGGTTTATTTGAAAGTTTTATACAGTAGAACCTCAGTTTACGAATTTAATTCATTCTGAGATTCTGTTCATCGTGTGATTTGCTCCTATTGCAAAGCGAATTTTCCCATAGGAAATAATGTAAAGTTGGATATTCAGTACCACATCCCCAAAAATACTCATATAAAAATAATTATTTATAATTTTAAGCAAGTTTTTTGTCCCTAATGCACCTGAAATATAATAGCAATGATTAGTACAAAATATAAACCGAAAATAAAACTTTTTTCTTTCGAGGCTGTGACTAACAAGCAGATTTTTGAGGGATCTTTGTACATTTAAACCATTGAGAGTCGCCTGGCTCTAAACACACATTTTTGGTCTTTAAAGTGACAAAAGGAAGAAAAAAAAAACCCCAAATCCCACATCTGTTCTCTTTACCTGGCTGTGACACCTTAGAGCGCCAAGCTGGTCTGCATGCCTGGCGTGGAGGCCCCAATGGGCAGGGGCTGGAGTGGAAGACCAGGTCATGTAGGCAGGCAGGGCAGCAGCAAGGGTGGAGGGGGGAGCTCCTGCCCCAACTCTGAGGGCAGGAAGGAGGTGAAGTAATGGGGGTTGTGGTGGGGCGGCCAGGAGGGTCAGGCCATGGCCAGTAGAGGCCTTAGGCTTAGCAAGGAGTGGGGCCCGAAAACAGAGGAGGGGGGCTGCGAACGGGGGAGGGGGTGTCCTCTTCAAAGCAGCAGCTGCAATGTGTTCAAGCAGGTCCCCTTCTGGCCCGTGGATCTAAGCTAACTTGGTATTCTGAATCAGGAATAAACACATTCAGAGTGGGTGAGGGAAGCCCTCCCCACCAGGCATCAAGCTCTCCGAACCACTTCCCCTGGTCCAGGCCAGAGCTATTGCTTGGAAGGGGAATCACTTTCCATGAGAACATTGTGAATTTCGTGGGGAGTGCTCTCCCTTATGCTAGTTTCACTAAAAGGAAGATCAACATTACTGCCTTCACTTATTTTTCGGTTTTAGAATCACTTTGATGTTTTGACTCACTGATGTTTTTTTCAAGCCCAAACATGATGTTCGTACTGCACATTTTTGTTGGTCCTGCAAGACAAATTTTTCGAAAAATTTTTGCTTGTTCAGTGAAGCATATGTAAACGAGGTTACTCCATAGACTGAGGTTCTACTCTAAAGGGAAAATCAATAGATCTTGGCTACATATTGGAAATGGGGGTGGTGATAGTGAGGAGTCAAGCATAACACCTAGGTTGTGAATCTGGATGACTGAGAGGATGTTGGTACCCTGGACAGTAACAGAAAAGTTTGGAAGGGGGAGGATTTTTGGATATGTTGAGTTTAAGATGTCTATGAGACATCAGGTTCTGGATGTCCAATAGTCAGTTAGAGACGTGATAATGGAGATCGTTAGAGAGGTCAGGACTAGGTAAGTAGATATGAGAATCATAACTGAATCCATGGGAGCTGATAAGATTACCAAGCGCAATATTGTAAACAGGGAGAAAAGGGCCCAGGACAGAGCCCAATGAGACACTTATGGTTAGTAGGCCTGATCTGGAGTAGGGGTGAGGAACCTGTGGCCTTGAGGCCATATGTGGCCCGCTAGGTCCTCAAGTGCAGCCCTTTGAATCCAAACTTCACAGAATACCCTTAATAAAAAGATTTGTTCTGTAAAACTTGTACTGTCAAAAGGCTGCACCAAGGACCTAGAAGGCCACATGTGGCCTTGAGGTTGTAGGTTCCTCACCCCTGATTTGGAGGAAGATGCAGCAAAGGAGACTGAGGAGGGGTTAGATAGGTAAGAGAAGACCAAGGAAAGAATAATATCATGAAAACCTCAAGAGAAGAGAGTATCAAGGAGAGGAGGGCAATTGATAGTGTCAAAGACTGCAGAGAGGTCAACAATGATGAGGACTGAGAAGAGGCCATTAGATTTGGCAGTTGAGAGATGATTGGTAACTGGAGAGTTCAGTTTCTGTGGAATAAAGTAGAATGCCAGACTTTAAGGGGTTAAAAAGGGACTAAGAGGAAAGAAAGTGGAGGTATTTTTTTGTAGACATTCTTAAGGAATTTAGTTGCAATAATCAGGAAACATGGGATGATAGTTGTCTGGGATAGAAGGATCAATAAAGGTTTTTTTGAGGATGGAGCAGATATGGACATGTTTGTAGGCAGTGTGGGAGCAGCCAACACACAGCGAGAGACTGAAGGTATGAGAAAGGAGATAAGAGGGGGCAAACTGCTGGAGATGGAATTGAATGGGATCACTTGTGCATGTAGAGGGCTTGCCTTGGCAAGAAAGGCCCCCTACTGTGAGATGAGTGAAGGAAGAGATTGTGGCAGAAAGCATCTACACAATGTGTGATGACAAAGAGGGGAGAAGTAGGAGCTCAGTGAACGGTTTTTGTTTTTTCAGTAAAGTATACGGCAAGATTCTCAGCTGGAAGGGTAGGGAGAGAGCCATGGGAAGTTTCGGAAGATGAAAAAAAAAATTTGGAAGAGCCATTGTGGTGAGATTGAGTCAATTTGGTAGAAGTAAAAGGATTGCCTTGCAATAGTGAGAGGCTACTGAGGTTATGTGTAACATTTGTAAGCTCTTTGATAGTGGGGACCATTTTAATGTTCTTTATATTCCCAGTGCTTGACACAATGTAGGTGCTTAATAGATATCTGCTGATTGAAGGACTGCAGTAATGACTGGAAAAATTGACTGGAGACAGACTGTAGGGAGCCTTAAATGCTAAAGAATTTTATTAAAGGTGATTAAGAGTCACCAGCACTTTCCAAACAGGAAAGTGACATGTTAAAAATATGATTTTGGCAATTATGTGGAGGACGAGTTGGAAATGAGACTGGATGTAAGGAGACTGAGTAAGTTATTAAGGCATTCCAAGGCAGAGGTGATAGAGGTCTAAATTAGGATTGTGACCTTGAGTCACAAAGGGGATATGAGCTATCAGATCTAAAATGTTTAAGATGTGGAGACTGATTTTATATGGGGGATGCAAGAGTGGGAAGTCTCAAAAACAACTTTTGAGTTTTACCAATCTCGCTGATTGCGAAGATGGTGGTACCCACAATAGAAAAAGGCAAATTTGGAAGCAAATAGTTCTGTCTGGGGCATGTAGAATTAAGTGCTTTACTCACAACATGCTAGTGTTACTAGTATTGGCCACATTTTATAGATGAGGAAACTAAGGCTCAGCTAGGTTATAATTATGTGCTCTTATCAAATCTATAGTATGTCAACTTGTCCTTTGGTTGTCTTAGGTCTTTTTAAAACAAGTAAGAGTTGAATGGATTTATCTGTCACAATTTACTTTTCTCCGGTGGCAAATATCTTGGGGGTAAAAACTAGATCTTACCCAAGTGTAGCAGCCATTCACAGGCCAAATCCCACTGCTCATTTCCTAATCTAGGATGGTTCTTCCCTCAGTATGTAGCTCCTCACTCCCAAGAAGGCTTACTATACTGGGGTCAAACAATGCAGACACCTGATCACTTTGGCACATTAAATCTCAGAATTACTGACATTGAGCAATCCACCAGCCTCAACATTGCTAGCAGCAGTGATTATAAGAATCCAACAACACAAGTGGTTTTCCAATGGCAAAATTCACAATATCGTAGAAATAGGTAGATTCCACTGAAGTGGGGCAACATTAACATAATTTTCCTGTTGCTTCTTCCACACCTTTCCTAAAGTGCCATTGAATCCCTAACCCATGGTTAGGGATCAAAGAACCCTGACACGCTACATAAACATCAGCTTTCAATTTCTTTCAGAACATCCTTGGATAATACATAAATTGACAATGAACATTTTTTTTAAAATATACTGCACTATAATTTTAGGGTCAGTGAAACAAAGCAAAACAATTTTTTAAGTTTTAGTGTCCTTTATACGGAATAGGTGCCATTAGGCTTACTAAAAATCAGGAATACTTTTTTTAATGTCCTATTTGATGTTTTTTACCTGTAAGTCTTCCTGATGTTTATTTTACTGAGTATTTGATATGCCTGTATTATATAATTCATAACAACACATTGAGTTAACAAATACATAAACCAGAGATTGTTGGGACTAAGGTAGGTAAAGGCTTCAAAGAAGGGGAAGATAGGAAGAAAGTCAAGGAAGCAAAGCAGTAAGGTGACTGGAGCATAGCTGGTTGGAGAACTGTGCTACCAAGAATCCTGCTCCCCTAGGTGGACAGGAGGCTGGTATTCAATCAACTGTCCTGATGTAGTCTAGCATGGTTTAGAATACTGACTTTGCAGTCAAAAAACTTGGATTCTAGGCCTAAGCGCTGACACTAGTTCATGGGATGACCTTCTGGGTCTCTGTAAAATGAGGGGTTCAGATTAAACAAATTTTGAATCTACCTTAGTTCCAACATTTAATATTTCTTCTTGTAGGTAAATATTAAAGGCAGAGAATAGGTGAAAAAGTAGTATTTTTCTGCACAAGAAGGATAATACACCCCTTTCATATTCCTGTCTGTCAAAGCTGTCAAAGAAAAAAAAATCTTACAAGTAGATGATAGGAGCACAGTGTTTAATAATGGCTTTATTAAAAGCAAACACTTGAAAGTATTCAGTATTTAATTCAGACCAATGTGTTTCAATACATTATCAGAAATACTTAAATCTCTCACACTAACCAATTTGAAGTATATTAGGATGTTTCTCAAGAACTCTTCTGAAGTTACATGAAACAAATCTGTAGGGAACTTGTGACTTGAGTCCAGTACTTTAACCAACTATGACTAGATCATCACCGGTGAATTCATATGCTGGAACCTCAAGGTTGAGTGGAGCAGGCCCTTTTCTGATTCTGCCAGATGCATCATAGTGTGACCCATGACAAGGACAGTAATAACCACCAAAATCACCTGCATTTGCAATGGGTACACAACCAAGATGGGTACAGACACCTATCAGTATGACCCATTCCGGCTTCTTTACGCGGTCTAAATCATGTTGCGGGTCTCTCAACTGTGACAAATCCACGGTGGCTTCTTGATCTATTTCCTTCTGGGTTCTATGACGTACAAACAGAGGCTTTCCTCTCCATTTCAAAGCTATGTTCTTGCCTTCAGGAATATCTGACAGCTTGATTTCAATTTTTGACATGGCCAACACATCAGCAGAAGCACTCATGCTGGAGACAAATTGGGAGACGGCATTCTTGGCAGCATATGCAACACCTACAGTTGTAGTTGCAGTTATCAAATAAGAGAAGCCTTTTCTACTTTCACTGCTATCTTTTGAAGATTTTTTGCTATCTAACACATCTGCTCGACGGTAGGCAGAGAAGTCAGGAACTTTGACGTCTGTATGGGAGTATCGAACAGAAGCAGGAGCTGCAAAACAGAGGGTTATAAGAACAAAGTCAGATAAACACCTTAAAAGGTCTGTGTGCCTGTATGCACATATGTATGTAATACATATTACACACATATGCGTATATGCCTGTGAAATATTCAAGCAAAAATTAAACATTTTGAAAATTACAAAACAATCTGTTAATATAAAAATAGTCAAAGCAGGAGCAAAGCCAGCATATGAAATAGCATAAATTGGGTGAAGTTCATTTATATATTGGTATACAAGTTAACTCACAAATTATTTGTTAACTGATCTAGCTGAGGACTACTGATTCAGGTCCATAATGTCTGCAGAAAAATGAGTACATGGGACATGAATTTGAACAGCCTTGTGAAATGAAATATTTCAGATTCTAAAAATTCAGTTTGCTAGCCACTCACATCCACCCTCCAGTACTGAACGCTTCTTTAGCTTTATAATGCAAATTGTGAAATCTATATTCCTATCAAGGTCAATCTATGTGTTTTCTAAAAGTGCACATAAAACTGCTAAGAATTCTTGAGGTGTTATTTTCAAGAAGAGAAAAAGGTACCCTATGAATACAATTTTATAAGAAATTGAAGGGTTTTTCTTTTATTTTTTAAAAGCATTCTAGGATAATTTTCCTTGTAACAAAGGTCCATATTTTTAACACCAATATGCTTCCAATGTTGTTGTATGGCAGCAAGTTATGAAAACACCCTGTAGTCTCCAAAGAAATGCAAATTGGGGAAAACCTAAAGGGCAAATATGAGGCCCCAGGTGGACATTAGCAGGCTATAATACTTTATAAACAAGGAATTAATTACAAGAAGCAATGTAAAGGATATCAAAGAAATGTAAAAATGAAAGATGCACCAATATTGTGGCAAGAACGAGAAATGTGGATGCCAAGAAAATGACTCCCAACCATGTTGGGTGGACCCCCACGGAGAATTTAAGGGCAGCAATGGACAAAATGTGCACAGGATGGGCAGGCATAAATGAGACTTTGGAGCCACCAGAGTATTGTAAGACAGGAATTAGTGCCACTTTAACTTCAAATATAATCAATGATGGGTGAAGTAGGAAGAGCCTCATCAAAAACAGGCAACTTGTCAGGGTCAAAAGAAATCTTCAAGTGGGCTATCATCTCATTTGATGTAAGAAAACTCTCTGGTAGCTTCATCATTAACGGATTACTAGTGTGTACACATTATTTTAGGAGCTAGTAAATGGTTAAAACGCCAAGAATTTTAACAGGAAATTTTTAACTCAAATATTACTGTGAAACAAGTTTTGATGAAAAAGTTATTGGTGCCATTTTCAAACATGTTTAAGAAAAAGTGAAGCTTTTGGCAGGTTCTATAAAATAAAATTTTAAATCCTACTAAGTCTATTCAGTCACTTTTGTTTACAAAAAGGGTTTTGTTTCCAAAGACTGCTGAGTTTAAAAAAAGAAAAGATTGTAAGTTCAAATTCTGATTCTGACACTTACTATATATGATCTCAAACAAGTTATCTAACCTTCCTGGGCCTGACCTGTAAAAGAAGGGAGTTGGCTTCTATGCCCTAAGTTCTACTCATAAAAATTATTTTCCTTTCCATCACAAATTTTCTATGCCAGAATTCATACCAATTCAGTTCACAAGGAATTTCAACTACTTTCCCTCTAGTTCCCAAGAATGATAACTATATGCAAATCATAAAAAGTTACCTATAATGGTAGCTAGTGAAATTAATGAGATCTACATAAAAATACCTCTGCACTTTTCCAGATGGAGGCATGTGGGCAAATTACCGAATAAGAAAAGCCATCCTAAAATTATTCTCAGTCAGGTGGGATCAATTATATGATTTATATAGCTCTAGTGAAAATGGCTACTAAGCCTGGTCAATCTGTTTAATATCACTTAGATATTAAAGAAGGCAAGCCTGGAATAGGGGACAGAAAGCCAATCTTAGAAGATCTATGTTCAAATCTCCCCACCCCCTTTAGACCATAAAACCTCTGACCCTGGACAAGTCACTTAACCTGTCAGAGGCCTCACCAATTCTCAAAGACTACAATTTATAGAGAAGCTACCAATGTACACTAATAGAGGGAGTTTCCTTGACACCAATTTTTTACTGGAAGTTATGTAGGGCCAATGAAATAACAGGTCCAGATCAAAAGAAAAAAAAATCACTTAAGTTATTTCTCCTAACAGAAGACAGGAAAAAAAAAAGCTCGTATAATAAAACAAAAGAAACCATCAGGACTTTGAAATAGACACTTCTGGATTAAAATCACTTTAACTAATCAACTGACCTTGCTCATATAACAATAGCTAGAGAAAAGTGAATGAATCTGGCATAAATTAGGCACAGATCAACATTTTAAATCATTTATCAAGATAAATTCCAAATGGATACAAGACTTAGCTATAAAAGGTGACCTGAGAAGCAAATCCAAAGAGCAAGGACAAAAATCACTTTTCCAATCTATGGATGGGGGAGAGATGACTACAGAAGATGAGACACTTTTGATTATATAAAATTAAAGTTTTTGCACAAACAGAAACCAATGCAGTTAAAATCTGAAGGGAAACAGGTTAACTAATAAAATAACCTTAGAGAAAGTTTCTTTGAAAAAGGTCTCATATTCAAGATATAAGAATCTGATTCAAATTTCTAAGAATACATTCCTCACTAGCTACATATATAGTCAAGGAAATAAAGACAGCTTTGGAAGGAAGAATCTAAGCTTTAAACAATGTATTTCAAAAATGTTAAAATCACTAATGATTAAAGAAATGCAAATCTGAGGTTTCATTCATTTTCATCATGCTGGTAAAGATAACAAAAGAGGAAAATGACCACTGTTGGAGGGACAGTGGGAAGACAGGTACACTAAAGCAACATTGGTGGAGTTGTGAATAGATCTTGCCATTAAGCAAAGCAACATGGAATTAAGCCCATGAAGCACCTTTGGCTCAGCTATCCCAGTCCTAGCCCTGTACCTTGAAAAGATCAAAGAAAGAGGAAAAGGACCCATATGTATGAAATATCTATAACATATTTTACAGTGGCAAATAAAACAACAAAAAAACCCCTGTAAACTTACAAAGAGGGTGTTCATCTGTTCAGAAACAGCTAAACAAATTATGACATATGAATACAGTGCCATAAGAAATGAAGAAAAAGACAATTTCAGAAGAAACTGGGAAGACCTCTAAGAATAAATGTATGGTGAAGTAAACACAACAAGTGGAGCAATTTACACAACTATATCATAAAGAGAAACAATTCAAAGTGCTGAGCCTGGAGTCAGAAAGACCTGAATTCAAATTTGGTCTCAGATACTTATTAGCTGTGTGATCCTGGGCAAACCCTGTTTGTCTCAGTTTCCTTATATGTAAAATGAGCTGAAGAAGGAAAAGGCAAACTACTCCAGTATCTTTGCCCAAGAAAACCCCAGAAGGGGTCATGAAGAGTCAAGACACAATTGAAAAACGACTCAACAACAACAAACCATGATTTCAGAAGATGGAAGATGAAGTACACTAACCACTTCCTGCCAGAGATGATGGACTAAAGAACAAGAGATATATTTCTGGACATGATCAACATGGGCACCTGTTTTCCTTGACTATTTATTATGGTTTTCCATTCCTTTTATTTCAATTGTCCCTCTGGTGGTGGGGGGGTTTCCTTATTAGTCAGAAAAATTATTTTTTAAAATAAGTGACTAAAAGGTTTCCTCGTTTGAATTAAAAGAAAGTTAACTCAGGATTCCACTTATTTTAACTAGCAAGCTACATTTTCGCGTAGAATACAAGAAGTCTGGAAAATCTGGTAATTACAGACATAGTTCTTGCCTTCGAAATTCAAACTCTAAGATATTTTAACTATATGCTTTAGCTGTGACTCAAAAGTGGCAAAGTATAACATTCCTAGATTCAGTTTCAACTTAAAAGACAAAACAAGATACTATGGAAAAGCCACCAGTATGTAGAAGTACTTCTTTAAATTATGCAAAAAGACGATGTACTCTTAGCTTCACCTGCACCCAGCACTAGGGGTAGAATATTAAAGTTAGTGTTTGGCTGTTTTCCCCTAAGTCAAGATTTTCACCACTGTCAGGACACACCTCTCATTCCAGTTATATCAAGGAATCTGTTTTCCAACTACACTGTGGGGTGGAAAGAAAAGGTATAAACGACAGAAAAAAGTCACAACCTCTGACCCTGCTTACTACTCATATGTTGTGGAGATGATAATGCTTGACCCACAGAGATGTCACGATGATCAAAACATGATAAAAATACTTTGTAAATTC
This sequence comes from Trichosurus vulpecula, assembly GCF_011100635.1. NCBI lineage: Eukaryota > Metazoa > Chordata > Mammalia > Diprotodontia > Phalangeridae > Trichosurus > Trichosurus vulpecula. The sequence goes on along the minus strand of NC_050575.1, from coordinate 142,056,985 downwards.
TGAATTGCTTTTTGAAAGTAACCTATCAAGTCATCTGCAATACTGGAGGAAGTAGGTAAGTTGAAGTTGTAAAAGTATTAAGTATACATATTGCAAGTTGGAGGCTTCACTGATAGAGGATACTGACTAGGTCTTTTTTTTTTCCATCACTTATTTCCAACAAAGTACATAAAATAAAAAAGCCCCCTTTAATGGCTAAACTTTCATAGATGCTCTTTCATTTTTTCCCCTATCCTTCCACCGATATTTTCTATCCTTCTTGCACATTTGGGGTAAACGACAATGAAGAAATGTTTTATGCACCAAGATGTCATGTGACTTTGAACAAGTTAAGTAGTTTAACCTCTCTGGACCTCAGTAGCCCTCTGTGTAAAAAGAGGGTAGCTGGTAACCTGAGCTTTAAGGGTCCATTCTATGGATATATGTCTTGAGAGGGCAGATGTCAATGGGTTCCAGGACTCATTTCCTACAAGGTCTATCTGTGCTATGTATCTCCTAACTGCCAAAGGGCCACAAGCTCTCTCCACCAGTGAGTAATCCAAGTGCATCTAGAGGACCATCCAAGATGCCCTCTAACGTCCCATCCCTACGTTAACATATTAGGAACCTTAGAGATCACCTAGGTAGTAGGGTCACTGCCCTGAACCCAACTTCCTCTTGGAAGATGTAATGAACTCAAAATATGGAACGCTGGATTTAATATGGCAGGAACTGGTCGCCAACATAGCTCTGCTACACACTCACTACGGGACTGTGGCCAGCACTGTGTAATGGAAGGAGCACTCACTCGAAAGTCCTGGATTCAAATCTTGCTACAAGCTTACTCCCAGTGTGACCTTGAGCAAATCACTTAACCTGGCTGGGCCTCAGTCTCATTATTAAAGGACATGGTACCCAAGGGCCCTTCTAGTGCTAGCATCCTATGCTGTCACTTCACCTCCTGGGACTTCAGTTTCCTTACCCGTAAAAAGAATATTTAATACCCTCACTATCTAAAGGGCTGTGGAGGTACAGGAGATAATGTACCCAAGTATCTTGTTGTTTTTAGAACTTTAAAACCTAAAAGTGAGCTACTATTCCCTACCTACAGACACAAGGCGGCTCACTCCAAGTTTCAGAGTGAGGGTGGGGAGGTCACCTGTCGGCGTGGTTCAAGGACAGGGCATGGCCGCTCTCTACCCCCGGGACTGTTGGGACGCCCCTTCCCCACCCCCAGCCCCCTCAGCCTTCACTCGGCCTGGGCGCCCCTCAATTCCGGAAATGGGGGTTCCGGGCCCCGGAAACAGCCATCCGGCCCCCTCCCTCGGCCCGCAGGATGTCCAGGCCCCACCGGGAAGCCCTTCCACCGGCTGCAGAAGCAGCGGCCCGGTTCGGCGCGGCCTCTTTGCTCTCATCTCCTCCCTGCCCCCCACTCACAGAAGAGGCTGACTCTGGCGACAAGCTGCCGGCGGGCGGCCTGGCCGGCCAGAGACTCCTGGCACAGGAGGGACCGCTTCGCATCCAACACGGGAGGCTCCGGGGCGGGCACCACCGAGGCCTGCACCAGCGGCCGCAGGGGACCCACCACCGTGCGAGACGTGGCTGACAGGACGGGGGCGAAAGGGCCCGAACGAGCGGCAACCGACAACATGGCGAAGGCTTAGTTCACCCCCGAGCCGGTCACTAGGACGACCTTTCCCGAGCTGCGCAGGCGCCAAGAAGCAGCCGTGCGCGTGGCGTCATCACGCCAGTATCGCGCGCTGCACTCCGGGTTCGGCTATAAAAGGCGCTGCGCTGACGCGGGTGTTCTAAAAGCACCTGTGAGCGCGCAGGGGGCGGGGCTTCCTCCCTCACCTGCCTGTCTGTCCTCCGGCTGATTCTGCGCTTCACCTGTGACTGAGCGACTAATCCTCCCCGCCCCTTTTCTCATCAAATAACTTCTTGTGAAGCTGAATACAACTTGTTATAACCGTTAAACGCCTGGTTGTCCGACAATTCATCTACCACCGATGATTATTAGCCATCTGGACACAGAGAAATCTTGGATGTTAGACTCGATTATCGTGTCTTTGGCACGGGGCTATTTCCAGATGACTTGTTTATTTATCTGATGCCTGATATCCTCAGAAGTTGTTACTTCGTTAAAGTAGCGCTCCAGGGGTAAAAATGAAAAATTGGTTTACTTTTCTGTTCCTAAAATACTTCACCCTAGCTAGGGCCTTGGTGAGAGCTAACGAGGGCGGATGAAACTTACTAGGTAGGGGACCCAAGTAACAATGCTTCTTTCTGAGATTTCAGACGCTATTGAATATGAACTCTTATGTTCGATTAGCAATTATATCTTGCAAAAATTTCTAGACAATCATATCGGCAAAGTGATCAATTCAAAGCCCTAAATCCTTATGAATCTGTCCCCTTTTTAGATGCTTCAGCTTGAAGGTTGAAGGGTAACATACTGTGTGACCTTAGACAAGTTACTGTCCCTCTCTGACACTAGTTTTATCTTCTGTAAAATGAGGGGGATGAACTAGATTATATTTTGGAGGAAAAAAATATTTTTTGGCACTTTGAACTTGACAAACACCAACAAACACGAATGATATACAAAGAACATAGAACCTAAAAGGAGGATTGCATATGAAATAGCAAACTACTACTAGCTTGCTTCCTACTTGTAAGTACATAATAAATTCAACATAACAAATTCAATAAAGTACATTATAAATAATACATAATAAATTCAACATCTTAGTTTCGAAGCTGTTCCTGCTAGGTCTCCTCTCTCTACCTCCTTCTGGTCTTTTCTGTTCATTCTTTTGCATCCTTCATTAATGTGTTTTCTTTTCCTCTTTTTTTTTGTGGGGGAGAGGATCACCATTTCTAAACCTCATCTTATCCTTAGTTCTCCCATTCCAAAGTAGAAAGAAAAAAAAAGCCTACTTATAACCAACATAGTCAAGCAAAACAAATCTACATAATGGATATGCCTGAAACTGTGTTTCTAGTTCTATACCTCTAATCTATCACCTATCTGTCAGGAAATGCGAAGCATGCTTCCTCAGTCTTCTTGAGTCATGGTTTGTCACTGCATTGGTCAGAGTTCTAAAGTCTTTCAGAATTGCTTTGCTTTAAGATGTTCTAGTTATGGTATAAATTGTTCTAGTTCTGTTCAATTCACTCTGCATCAATTTATATAAAACTTCTTAGGTTTTTCTAAGATTCATCCCTGTACACATTTCTTATACTGCACAATGATATTCCATTACATTTATATACCACACTATTTTTAGTCATTCCTCTGTTGATGGGCATGACCTTTATTTCCAGTTCTTTGTTACTAAGGGGGAAAAAAGGCTGCTATGGATATTTTTGTGCACATGGGGTTTTTACTATCTTTAATCTTCTGGGGGTACAAATCTAGTATTGGTACAATGGAGTCAATGGTATATACAGTTTAGTGCCTTTGGGACACAGGTCCGAATTGCATTCCAGAATGCCACAGCTCTGTCCGTAGTGTCTGTCATCCCATGTTTCCAGTAACAATTGTCATTTACCTTTTTTTGATTGTCTCTGCTAATCTGATGGACATGTGGGTAGAACATTAGAATTATTATCATGTACATTTTCTTTATTTTGAGTGATTTGAAGCATTTTGTTTTCTCTCAATAATGTGTTTTTCTTCTTGTGAGGGCTGTCTGTTCATATCTTTTGACCATTGAACTATTTGAGGAATAAGTCCTGTTCTTGGGTTAGTTAGCTATATATAAATAATATAAATACAAACATACAAAATAATTATATAATGTATGTGATATACCTATGCTACATATATATTCATATGTACATGTAAATACATCATATATATTTTATATGCGTGTCATTTTATGTTTATATAAATACATGTGTATATTTCTTTATATATCATACTCTAACCACTCCAGTATCTTTGCCAAGAAAACTCTATGGACAACTATGGTCCAATGGGGTCACAAAGAGTCAGACATGACCAAATGACTAGCAACAAAAATGTATGTATGTGTGTGTGTGTGTATAAACCCTCACTTGATCCATCTGTCCCACTATCTATCATCTCCTATCTCTCTTCCCTTTTGTGGCTAACCTACTTGAGAAGACCATCTGTAATCAACGTTTCTATTTCCTTTCCTCCTGCTCTCCTTAACTCTCTTTAGTCTGGCTTCTGAACTCAACTTTCAACTAAAATTAGTCTCTCTAAAGTTACCGATGATCTCACCTGCCAAGTCCAATGACCCTTCTCGGTCCTCATCTTTCTTCACTTCTCTACAGTCTTTGATGTTGTCAATTACCCCATTTCTCTCGATATTCTCTTCTTTCTGGGTTTCTTTGACATTACTCTAGCCTAATTCTCCTCCTACCTGTCTGACTATTCCTTCTCCATCTCCTTTGCTGGATCTTCATCCAAGTGTCTTATGCTAACCATGGATTTCCCCCCAGGATTCTGTCCTGGGACACTCTTCTTGCTCTATGCTGCTTCACCACTCTCATCATCATCTCCATGCAGATGATTTTAAGATCAATTTATTCAGCTCTAATCTCTTTGCTGACCTCCAGACTCACATTTCCAACTGCCTATTTACCCTGTAGATATGTAGATATCAATACGTCCAAAACTGAACTCATTATCTTTTTGCCTAAACCCTCAACTCTTCCAGATTTCCTTATCACTATCAAGAGAACTACCATCCTCCCAGGCCCTCAGGTTCATAACCTAGATGTGTTTCTCAACTCCTCAGTCTCTTTCACCCACTCCAGTTATCAATCTGTTGCCTATTGTTATAGATTTTACCTTTCTGATATCTTCTTTATATGCTCCTTCTCTCCTCTGATACTAACACTACCACTCTGATTCAGGCAGGCCTTCATCACCTCATACTTATACTAATCACCTCTTAATACTAATGCTTTCCCTCTGTTGATTATCTGCAATTTATCAGATAGATAGGTAGATAGGTAGATATGCTATGATGAATGGGAGAGTGAATTGGTTAAGGATTGTCTTGTTACAGTAAGGGCCCAGTTGAAATTATGTAACATAAATTTGTAGTCAGCCCAGTCAGGACAGTTTTGCATTTTCTCCAGATCCATTCTGCAAGTAGAAGTGGCAATGGGGAGCGAGGAGTATTGTAACTAACCTCACTGTGACAAGTGAGTCCAGGATATGATATAGGTGAAACTACAACCAATACTGGAAAAGATGGCCAGGGATACCATGTCATCAGGATGCAACCAGGACTCAGAGAATGGAAGGAGATGAAAGGAGGAAGAGAGTAAAAGATTTATGAAGAAGTCAAATGTAACTGCAGAGAAGGCATTTCAGAGAGTACAATGGAATGGGGGGCAAATCTGGACTGGGACAGTATGGAGGCAGATTTGAGGCAGATGAGAATAAGAGTACGGGAATGAGGCATGGAGAACAAAGGTGGCACTCTGCAGATTCAGGATCACTAGCCTAGGGAGAGTATAATGGGGAAGGAGTATGTTAACTATGGAGAAATGAGTTCAGGCAAATTTTCTGTGACTGGGGAGCAGTCCATTAACTAGTCCATTATAGGGTAGGGAGGTGATCAGACTGCTTAGGGACTTCTTTTGCTGTTCACCTTGTGGAAAGTGGTGATGTTGAATCCCATAAGGCCCAGGAAGCACAACTCTCAGTAGGCAGGATCAGGAGAAGATATAGCATGGGTGTAGCAGAATCTAGCAATCCCTGGGGGGTCTGGTTTCCAGAGCACTAGAGAGGACCTGGGGTAAAGACAGATCTGAGGCCTAGAATTCAAGGATGCCCATAGGGCACTCTCAGAAGTCTGAGGAATGAGATAGTGACAGGTAGGGTGGTTGAATGCAGGCCTCCCCATGAAGCCTAGGAAGGCAGAGGCCCCAGGTGGGCAGGTCAGATTGGGAATGACACAGTGCTTCCTGAAAGTCTCAGAAACCAAGAAGCCTCAGGCAGGAGGGCTGAATGGAGCAATGAGATACACCCTAGAAAGTCTCAGCAGCAGAAAAACAGAAGTCACAGATGTAACTAATTCAGGTAGTATTCTTATTTTTATTATATTGGCATGGCCCAAGCATATACAACTAATGTCTTTCCTATTATTTAAGGCTGTCTTCATTTTTATCAAGTGTTTTTTAGCTGCATTTATATAATTCCTATATGTTTCTTAGTAGATGGACTCACACATATTTTGTATGTTCTGTCTCTTCCTGCTGAGTTTTTTTTGGTAATTTACAACAAAACTAATGATTTATGTGAGTTTATTATTTATATCTTTATAATTTGCTGAAGTTATTAATTGTAACAATTATTTTTAGTTGAATACTTTTCTTCTTTCAATGATCTCTTTGGAATATAGACCTAGAAGTGATATAGCTGGGACAAAGAGTATGCACAATTTAGTAATTTTTAGGGCAGAGTCAGAAATTGCTTTCCAGAATGGCTGTACCAATTCACCAGTTCTGCCAATCATGCATTAGTGCACCTGTTTTGCTATAGTCCCTCTAGTATTTGTCATTTTCCTCTTTTGTCATCTTTGCCAAGTTGATGAGTATGATGTGAAATCTCAAAGTTGCCTTAATTTCATTTCTATAATTATTACTGGTTTAGAGTATTTTTTCCTATGGTTGTTGATATCTTGGATTTCTTCCTTAGAAAACTGCCTGTTAATATCCTTTGACCATTTATCTATCGGAGAATTGATCTTACTTTTATAAATTTGAATCAGTTCTTTACATATCTGGGATATAAAAACTTTATCAGATAAAATTACTACAGAGATCTTTTCCTATTAGCCTGTTTCCTTTCTAATTTTAACTACATTAGACTCATTTGTGCAAAAACTTTTTAATTTTATAGAATCAAAATTGTCCATTTTATCTTCTGAGATCCTCTCTGTCTCTTGCTCAGTCATGGACTGAATCTATAGACTCGAAAGGTAATTTCTTCCTTGGGTTCTCTAATTTATTTATGCTATAACCTTTTATATCTAGGTCATATACAGATTTGGAGCTTATCTTGGCATAAGGTGCTAGATGTTGGTCTAAACCTATTTTTGCCAGATTGTCTTGTAATCTAGTTTTCCCAGCATTTTGTTGTTGTTGTCGAAATGAGTCCTTCCCTCACACCCTCCCTAACCAGTAACTCAGGTCTTTGGGTTTTATTGAACACTGTGCTACTGTTGCTTTACTTCTCTCTGTTCTATACATAATGTATTGCACTCACTTGCCTCTCTCTCTTTTTATTTTCTTAAACAGTACTAAATTGTTTTAATGATGGCTGTTTTGTAATACAGTTTGAGATCTAATACTGATAGACCCTTTGAGGTTCTTGACCTTTTGTTCCTTCAGATGAATTTTATTATTTTTTTCAGTTGCTGTTCTCAGACGAATACTTACTGAAATAAAAAATACTCAGATTGACAAAAGAAAAAATAGACTACTTAAATAACCCAATATCAGAAAAAGATATCAAACAAGCCACAAACTAAATTCCCAAGGAAAAGTCCAGGGATAGTTGGATTTAGAAATGAATTATATCAAATATTCAAAGAACAATTAACTGTGATATTACATGAACTATTTATAAGAAGAAGAAAGAAAGGCACCCTCTCAATCCCTATGATACAAATATAATACCTTATCTTGATACCTAAATCAGGGAGAAATAAAGCAGACAAAATTATCACTTATTTAAAGAAGATATAATTATTTACTTAGAAAACCTGAATCAACCAAAAATTAATTGAAGTAACAAATTCAGCAGAGTTTCAGAATAAAAAAAATCTATGTAAATCATCAGCATTACCGTAGTTCTTCAACAAAAGCCATCATGGAGAACTAGAAAGTGAAATTCCATTCAAAATAACTACAAAAGCTTTAAAATGTTTGGGAATGTGTCTATCAGTATGTACCCAAGAGCTATATATGAATCCAACCATAAAACACTCTAGAGAAATAAAAATAGACTAAGATAATTTGAGAATCCTAATTGTCCATGGGTAGGTTGAGCCAATATAATAAAAATGAGAATGTCAACTAAATTAATTTACTTATTCAGTACTGTATTAACCAAATTACCAAAAGAATATTTTATAAGGTTTCATTTCTTCCACAATTTCTTCCTCTGTTCTTTTCCATTTTGATACAATTTTGTTTTTCCTTTATCTCTTTTTCATGTCAGATAGCTAACTTTATTTTATTATATTTTGGAAAAAGTCAGGCAGGTCCTAGTTTTATTTATCAATTCAATTGCTTTTATTAATTTCTTTAATTTTCAGAAATTTTCCTTCATTGCTTACTTGGGGATTTTTTTAATTTGTTGCTGTTCACATCTTTTTAGCTGCATGCCCAATTCATTGACTTGTCCATTCTCTCTTTTGTTAATGAAAATCTTTAAAGATACATATTTTTCTCTAAGAACAATTTTAGCAAGCTTCTATAAGTATAGGTATACTGTCTCATTATTGTCATTTTCTTTGATGAAATTTTCTACTACTTTGGCAATTTTTTCTTTGATCCATCAGTTCTTTAAAATTGTCATTTAGTTCTTGAATTATTTTTAAAAATTTCTTTGAGTCCTTTATTGAATATAATTTTATTGCATTGTGATCAGTAAATGATGTGTATGATGTTTCTGCTTTTCTATGTTTTGGGAAAGGCCTTTATGCCCTAAAACATGGCCAAATTTTTGTAATGTATTCCATGTATAGCTGAAAAGTATGTAAATTACTTTATATTCCCATTGAAAACTACCAGATCTATCATATTCAGTATTTCTAAAGTTCATTCTGGTCCTTAACTTCTTTCTTGTTTTTCATTTGGTTACAATTGTAATATTTCCATCTCTAATTTGATTAACTTTTCCTTTAAGTTTAGATACTATTTAAGTATTTATTAAGTATTTATATTAAGTATTGATAGTGATTTATTATCTATGATTTCTTTAAGCATGATGTAATTTCCCTGTTTATCTGGTTTTATGTCTGTATTTGCTCTAGGCTTATCTGAAATCATGTTTGCTACCCCTTCTTTTTCTTAGTTCAACTGAAGCATAATTGATTTTGTGCAATCCCTCATCATCCCTCCTACATGAATTTTTGTGATTCAAGTGTGTTTCTTATAATCAACATATTTTCAGGTTCTGTTTTCTAATACATTTTGCTATCCTCTTCTGTTTTATGTGTGAGTTCATTCCATTCATTTTCATAGTAATGATTGTTAATATGTATTTCTCTGTGTTCTATCCTTTTGTACTTTGTCCTTTCTTTGCTCCCACCCCCTTATTTGCAAATAAGGTGGTAAAAGAGGAGTTTGCTTGACACTTGTGATTTATAAATGAAATAGCCTGTCTGCTCTCTGTTGTAGCTTTTCTCTCCCCTTTGCCTGCCCCAAATCCCAGGTTTTTACCCTTTATTTTTTTACCTTTTTATTCTTTTCCTTTTAATCCCTGCTTCACATTCCTCTCCAAAATATTCTGACTTATTTGACTTATGACTGTTTCCTTACCTTTCCTGCACTCCCCCTTAGATTTCCCTCTTGTCCTACCTTGTTCCTGTCTCTCCTATTTTCCTTTGGAGATTAATATATCTCTGTACTGAAATCTCTGAGTATATGTGGGTAATTATGTTCAATCTTCCCTGAGCTTTTGCAGATGAAAGTAAGGTTCGTAGCATGCCTGTTCTCCCCACCCTTTTCTCTGTGATTATATACTTTTTCATCTTAATGTACCTCTATTATGTGATAATGATTTCCCTCCCCTTCCTCCTTTCTTCCCCAGTATAATCCTCTTCCCCCCCCCCACATTTTTATCTTTTCCTTCTCCTATCAAAATAGAACAAAATCACCCATAGGCCCTAAGTTGTTTGTAAGTTTTTTCTATGCTTCTTAAAAATATTATGGCTTTGAGATTTGTTTCTTATTCCATATTTCTAATTCCACAGTTCAACCCCACATTTTCCTTCTTATGAAACAAATATGTGTACAATGTTTTCTGGTCCTGAAACCAATGAACTGCTTATTCCACTGAAACACACTATCTCTTGTGATTAAAACCATTTAAACCCATGTTCATATGGACCTCTGCAATGGATACTGTCCAGAACAAACTGGACATGGTCTAAAGCAATTTCAAAAGTCATGGTACTTGTATTCAGAGTGCTTACTCCTTAAATTTATGTCTCAGTATAACCCAAATCTTCTCCTTATTGAAAGGAATCTCCATTGATTTCTCTGTTGCCCCTAGGAAGGACTTTTTAATTTCTATTTCTATTTCCTTGTCATCTTCAGCTATTCCCCAAACCCCACATTTCTCTCTGGAGCAGTGAAATAGGAAAGATTGACAGTCATGTTCAATTTGTACAGCCTATCTTGGATCTGAGCTATTTAAAATGTATTTTTTTTCTCAATACAGTCAGTTTCAGTAATGCAGTGCCCCTGTCTCTTTGAAAAGTGGTAACCCCAGGAAGGGGATGGAATTAACCAGGGAGGAGGAGATCAGTTGTGTTAATATTTTAATCACTAGCTCCTTTAACACATTAGTCACATTCATTAAATATGATTAATTTGTAGGCTTTGTTTGAAAATGTATCAGTTTTCCTATTGGCAAGGCACCCACTATCTACCATATCAGTGCCTGAGAATGTCCCCAAAAGCACTGACTGCTCTCATGCTAGCTTTTCAATATACCTCCATGTCCTATGTGTCTTATCCTCACCAAAAATATTGATGTACTCTGGCTTGGTACATTTCTGGAGACCTCCTATTTCCCTGTGACACTATTCTACAAACCAGGAAGCAGATTTTATTCCTCCTCACATTCTCACCAATCAATCAAACCCTATGACTCAATGCTTCTTAAACATGACTCTTAGTACCTTTGTTAACTCATTCATTCCCTATTCCTACAACGTCTTTTTCCCACTTCATCTCTGCCTGATAAAATCCTATCCATCCTTCAAGGCCCACCTCGAATTCATTCCCCCACCTCTGATACTTCCTACCTGTGTCAACTTGGACAAGTCACTTAATCAACATGAGCCTTAGGTTCTTCATCTGCAAGATGAGAAGTTGAGCCAAATGGCCTCTGAGGACCCTTCCAGTTCCATGATCCTATGATCCTCCACAAAGTTCTATTGCCCTGTGGTTATTTGTGTCCATATACTCATATGTAATTAGAGGATTTAATTGTGCAGGAGTACCCTGATCAATGGTAGAAGCACTCACTTAGAGGCACATTCATATGAAATTCCTGATCAAGAGAAATTTAAGAAAGGAGTGTCCCCTCTGCGGTGGGTCAGAATTTTGAAGGTGAAAAAGAGAAGGCCTAAAATCATAATATAGGTAAGTAATGTCATGGAAGTTACTTGATCTTTTTTGCTCTCTCATCCCTTCTGAAAGAGATAAAGCTGAATCCTTTCCAGACCTCTCTAATCTCCTCCCTGGAGGTAGTTTAAGGTGTGATCTTTTCTTCTATCACTGCCCTGTCTACCACACTGGGGATTTAATCAGCCATAGTATTTTATAACAATTTGGTTGTTTTTAGCCTAGGGGGAAACATAATGGCTCCAGTGGTTTCTCCTCCCACTCACTTCTCACTCCCCACCCCCACCCTCCTTTTATTGGTTATTTTATAGAGTTTGTTTTGGATGAAAAGTTAGTAATACAATCATGTTCAGAGCCCCCAGTTAGGAAAATTCCCAACTTTCAGACAGAGATTCTGTTCTCTGCCCTAATTTAAAGATTGTGTATTTCTAGCTAATACCTGACTCCTTTATATCTAATGCAAAATTAGGATATAGGAAACAGTTATCCAAGAGAAATTAACAGACTGTCTTATAGTTCCTATTCCTGAATAGGCATGGGGAGGAGGATTTGGGAAAAGAGTAGAGTTTTTGAAAGTCTCCTTGCTCCTTAAGGAGGCAATTACAAGTGGAAGCTTCCGTCTCAAGATGCTTCAATTTCAATATGTCTCTTAGATTGTAGAATGTTAGAGCAGGAATCAAAGTACATAAATGTATTTGTAAAGCATTTAGTATAACCCCTAAGGTGGCCCACCTCAATTCCTTCCTTCTGTGCTACAGTTCAGCTCTCCTTTCACTTTTACCCTTTCCCTCGTTGCCCCTCTGCCACTCATTTTTTCTAGCTCAGCTCATGAGGGTCAGGGAACACAGCCACCTCACTGTTGCTGCTGCTGTTGTTTAGTTCTTATAGTCCTTGTTTTAGTCTGCTCTTTCACAGACTATATATGCCTCTTTAGACACTCCCAAGCATGCATGACTCAAATCTACTTTCTGGCTCAGAAAGTACAATAACCCAGACTGATCTCAACATTGAGAAGAAATTCTGGTCCTTCTGAACTACAAATTGCAATCAGTTGATCAGTTAATAATCAATAAACATTTATTAAATGCCTAATTTGTGCCAAGCACCGTGTTAGATGACCATCAGTTCTCAAACTCCTATTGCATAACAATGCTACAATAGTTAACCTGTGTTTCTGTCTCATCTTTCTAATGAGGTTAGGGGCTATTTCTTATATAGACCTTGTATCTTACCCAGCACCTAGCAAATTACTCTGTACAAGTAGAGACTTAGAAAATATTTATTGGATGTTAAATGAATATTTGTTCGTATTTTCATGTTGACAATGGCTTTCTCCAGGGAAAATACTTTAACCCATAGGAGTAACTAACAGTGGAGATCTCAGATGCTGTGGCAGTAAGTGACCAATAACAACTTATGAGTGGCTCCCACTTGGACTGTGTGTAGGGCTTCTGGAGGCTGCCTCTGACTTCTGAAAACACTGAAGGTTCATGCAGAAGAAAAAATGAAGTGAAATTGTGAGTTGGAAAATTTTTCCTTGCCTTGATGCACTTAGAGTATAGTGAGAAAGAGAAGATCTGTCTTATTACTTACTCTACTAGAAGCCTAATATAAATATTAGGGGAAAAAATCAACCTATTACTACTACAAGTTGTTGTTGGTTTTTTTGGGGGGGCGGGGAGGGTATGTAATTTTGCAACTCAAGTCTTTATCCAGCTCATCCTTTACCAATGGGCCAGGAAGGTTTCATAATTCCAATAGCTAAGCATTTAATTGGGACAGAATTGGAAAGTAAACTGAATCATTTGCAGTTCCCTCGTGCCGAAATGCATATCATCTCCCACTGATTTACATGCTAACAGAAAAGGAAGCATTCTTCAAAAGTGTGTGCAACGGCACAATAAAGAGTAGGGAGTCCGAGCCCTAAATCAGAAAAGGCATTTATTATTCTTTCTCATGAGAAAGGATACCACCCAAGTGGTAGAGGTTGGGGGCACTTTAATTATATTTTATATTCGTTCTGAATAAATGGGTACATCCCCTGAGCAAAGTACAGGAGAGTACAAAGGACTCAGATGGACACCAATCCTTTTATAGACCCTCCCTTTGAATCTCCTGCCAGGCTCTTCATTGGCCAGATACAACCCCCTGGCTGCCTACATCATGCCCTCCTCAAATGGCTTGTTTAAGCATGAATACAGGCCTCTGACCTTTCACTCTAGAGCTTTGACTAGAACTAGTTCTAACCAGTCACCCGACTTACATTTTGCTAAAGCTAAGGGGAAGGAAGAGGAATGCTTTCAACTCTGTGGAAACAAAACTGCTCCCCCATCTCTTACATGAGGAAGGGTCGTGTCAGAGCTGGAACACCTCTCAAGCAGTTGTTTCTGCCTCAGTGGCATTGTCTTCTCCCTGCCTCCCTGGGCGTGGGCCCTTGCCTCTGCTGCACCTCAGTGACACAGCTGCTCTTACTTTTTGCCTTCAAAGCTGACTTTCTCTGATGAGCAATTATCTGCTGTAGCAGTTCCTAATTCCTCAGGAGAAGTGTTATCACCCTTTTAGGACTTAGGGGCTAATCAACATATTTTCCATCCTTTTGTTAGAAAGACCTTTGACTACATCTGTCTGTCATACAAAAGGGTCAATCAGGCAGCAGTCAGAAACTTTCCTACTGTCTCTCTCTAGTTGAAAGATCCCTAGTTCTCACTCCTTGCTGAGTCAGGTGTGTGTGTGTGTGTGTGTGTGTGTGTGTGTGTGTAAATTTCTTTCATATATTCCCTGCCTCTGACTGTAGGCAACTCGTCTCCCAAGACTACAACTCCCACTGAGTAATTCAGAGACTAGGGATGAATACACATGCCTCTTTTCAACTGCTTTTCAGTTCTCGTTGAGTCTCTGCCATGCAAATCACATAACCCTCAAGGAGGCACTTACCATCACGGAAGGAAGGGCAGAACCAGTGACCTTTGCCTTACATTCTGGCCATTGTGGTAAGAAATCTCTATTCCTCTAAATGGTATTATAGTGCTTTATGACAGGTCTACTACAGTTGTGAAAAACAAAATACTAGGTAAGATCTGGAGCCGGGTTGGGGGGAGGTTACTACAAACTCCAGGAGAATCAGGAGAAGATTCACAGAACAAATGGCTTTTGAATTTGGCTTTGAAGGATGGGTAAGAATTCAACAGGTAAAGAAAAAGCCTGAGGGTATTGCAGGCTTAGGAAACTGTGACCAAAAAGATGAAGATGGCAAAATACATGGAACATTGTGGGGATGCTGTCTAAACCAGCTAAACTGAGATACAGAGTGAACAGAGCACAGTAACATGAGATAATGTTGGAATCAGAATAAAGTATCAAATTGTTAACTGGGAGAGACAACACTAATTAGCTCCTACTACCTCTGTTAAGAATCCAGCCCTGGCTTTTAGGCCATGATAACCTCACACCAGCCTCTCTGACCACTAGTTCCTCTTATTGGAACTGGTCAAGGAAATTTTACTTTAAATTTTTCTGAACTTTCAATGACAAACCCTACCCTGAAGCATCAAGCTTCCTTCACTTCCTTGGGTCCTAAGGTCCTAAGTCAGTTTGTCATCAGGGGTACACCCAATTTCTTATCCTTATTTTTCTATTACTGGCACTATCTCTTCATTCCATGATCTTGGTCTTATTACCTTCTTTCCTGATCCTCTCCCTGTCCCTCTCTCTCTCTCTCTCTCTCTCTCTGCATATAGATATAGATATAAATAAAGACATATATCTATATTATATATACATATGGGTGTATGTGTATATATACATATATGTATATATGTATATACACACATATACATATATACACACACATATATACATATACATATATACATATATACATATACATATATATATATATATATATATATATATATATATATATATATATATATATATATATATATATATATACTGCAGACTGTAAGAATGTTTTTCTAGGGGCACATTTAGAAAGGAAAAGGGAATAATTTGGGTCTACACGATATTGCCATGATGCTTTAGAGGGTTTCACTGAAAAGGAGAAAGTTTTGAATGCTACAATCCAGAGAGTGTGTCGTGGAGGACATACAAGGAAAGATGTCACTTTCTGAAAGGGCTGGGATGGAGAAACTAAAAGAAAAAGATGATAGCTATTTTACCTAATCCCTTCTAGGACCAGCAAGAGCCCTGTGTTACTATGTCCAATTCCCATGTGGCCCCAGATGAAAATGCCATCATATTTTCCAGAGCAACAAAAGGAAAGACCCTCCTCTATATCCATTAAACCCCTCCTTGGGGGATATAATCTATTTAATATTAGAGAGCAGAGGTGACCTAAATGAAGATTGAAGAGTAAGTGACTCAAATACTCCTTACCCCTTTATAACCAATATTAAGGACTCCACTGAATCCTGCCATGGCCATCAGTCAGAATCTAGGGATCATCATATGCCTTACCATTCATATAAGTCACCACCACCAGCTTTCTATTGTTTGCTCAAGGATTGGTAATTGAGTTAATATTACTATTGCTACTCCAATCAGTTCCCAGCATCAGAACTTTTCTCTAATCAGATCAATTCCCCAAGCCAACTGTGGAGTCTGTCTCTTGTCAGTTGATCCTATGTCAGTTTCTCTGATTCTGTCAACTTTTCTGGCTTTTGCCTTCCATGGTAGCTTCTAATATCTGCTTCTGCTTTGAATTCCCTGGCTTCTCATGTGGCTTCCTATGCCCCAAATTAGGGCCTCCTCATATTTAGTAATCCATTTTTATCTTAGTAATCCATCTTTTATCTTCAAAAGCCCTAAATTCACATTTCTATAAGATATAACATTGAGTCAATATGTATTTTTCCCATAGTCCCTCAAAAGTTTGCTGATTCAAAGTTTCCCAGCAATAACCTTACACATTCTTAAAATAGATATGTGTAAATTAGCTGCTGGGAAACAAAGAATTGCAGCCATCAGTCAGTACCTTTGCCTCAGAGAGGGGATGCTTTTTTCTTAACTCCTCTCAGAACTATGTTTTTCTCTTCAAGTTGCTTTTCTCTCTGTGTCTCCACAAATATCTTTTTTAATCCTCCTTTCATTAAATAAAAATGTCCACATAAGAAAGAATCATTACTTTAGTCATATCAGCCTCATCTCTCCCAAGTCTTTGTCCCACTCCATCCTACCTTTCCATCTTACCCTCTGAAATACTTATTCTATTATTAATAAATTATACCTTATATAAGACCTGCATGAAATATTGTATTTAATTTTCTAGGTACATGCCCCTCCTTCTCTTACCTTCATACAGAATGTAAGCTTTTTGAAGACAGAGACTTAAAAAAAAATCTTCATATCCCTAGTGCCTAGTCCAGTGCTTGGCACATAGTCCAGTGCTTAATAAATGCTTGTTGAATTGAATTTTGGGCTTCATTGACCCAGACATCCTGGATCAAACTCAATCTCTTAGCTGCGATGAAAACTTCCTGATAGGATGCCAGGTTTTGGATATTCTATGTAAATTATTAGTAATTGCTTAGCTAAAATTTCCTTCCCTATACCAAGGGACAACCAACAACAACAATACTGATAGCTCCCATTTTGAAAGGAACATACTTCATATGTATTAGCTCATAACATACTTCGCCCACATTAGCTCATTTTATCCTTATGAGGTGTTATTATTACCCCCACTTTACAGATGAAGAAACTGAGACTCAAAGAGGGCAAGAAATTTATCCAGGGTCACACGGCTTGAGTCTGAGGCAGTTTTGGAACTCTGGTTTTCCTGACTTAAGTCTAGCACTAGCCATCATGCCCCACGGTCTCTAAAATAATGAAATACACATTATGAATGCTATACTCTACATATAGATTGCCCCTCAAATTCACAACAGCCTTTCTTTTCACCTTTTCTTTCCAAGCACTATTTAAAAAAAAACATCAGCAACACCATCAATTTAACTGCTAATTCGCTGGCAGAGAGAAGGATTCTAAAAAATTGGACACAAGAAGGGTGATTTTCGATGGTAAAATAAGAAATATTAGGAGTGAGGGGTTGAACTATAGGAAATGAGGACATATGTAGGCAGAGGTCCTTAGTGAGGAGCCCTGGGAAAACTGAGGGGCTCAGAGAAGATGCTGACAGGAGAGGTACTGAAGGGAAACTTTTTCTCAGTTTTTGGTAGGTTATCCCTGGAATCATGTGTAAGATTTGGACTCAATTCAAAGCACCTGAGACTTTTCTATTGGAAAATCATAGGATTATAGAGTTATAGCTGGAAGAAGCCTCAGAGACTGTTAGTCCAACTATATTATTTAACAAATGAGAAATCTAATGCCCAGGGAGAATAAGGGACTTGCTGAAAGTCACACACCAGATGTAGAAATCAGGTCATTTGACTCCAGAACCAGTGTTCTTTCCAATATGCCCTGAACCCTTAGAACTAGAAATAAATGACTCTGGCTTTATTGCAGGTGTTAGGATAAGATTTGGGACGAAGGACCATTCACACTAGCCAAGTACATAATCCTTATTCTAGAACAGAAAGAGTTTGCCCTCTCCCTTATTCTGGGCAACTGGATTGGATGAGTTAGAAGGAAGCGGAAGAATACCCTCTTCCCCTCTTCCCTCATCCCCGAGCCCTCCTCCTGTAGCCAGCTTCTACTTCCTCTGTTTTGGACCCAATGGCAACCTAAAATACATCCCCCCACAAAGATAGTCCACCCAGCATCAAAGTTCTAGAGGCCCAAAGAATCTCATACCCAAAGCATCCCCATCCTTAAAAAGCCACAAAATAGATCACCAACCCTTAGAACTACCACTATAGTTCATATTTCCTTTATTACTCTTATTAAATGTCCCACATGAATCTTTTGCTATCTGTAGCCAAGGCTAGAGTAGTTTAGGTGGAAGGAAAGGGAATATCTATCTCTCTATTCCCATTTGTTTAGTACTTTTCTGAATGATGGATTTATTTCTTCCATTACTATGCAGTCTTACTGTATTTCCATGGTGACTCCTTGTTTCTCCCTTGATACTTCCTTTCATTGTGTGTCTTAGATATTTCCTCAGACCTTTTCCCCTCCCCATTCTTATATCTTATATCTCTTTCCCTCACTTGGGTACAACAACCTCATAGGGCACCCAAGAAAGCCCATTTAAGTGCTATAATTCAGGAAGGAGGAGAAAAAGAGATTCATTCTTGGCTAGCTGTGCCTGGCTGGCACCCCAGCCCATAAGGAAAAAAATGCATGTTATTTTTGCTTTTATCAAAATCTTCTGGGATGGTTTGTAAGAGCAAAGTCAGCCTACCCACTTGTCCACTTCTCCAGTGGCATATTAAAATCCTAGGTTGAATAGGAAGCTCTATTTGCACTCATTTCAGAATTGATGGCAGCAGAGTAGAAGATTGTAATCTGCTTGGTATTTAATTTGTATTTCCAGATAATAACAATGGTAGTAACAATTTGTACTGCCATGGTCCCTTTCATCTGAGAATCTCAAGAGTGCTTTTCCTTGGCAATAATAAATTAAGGCACAAGGCCTCTGTGAAAAAGATTAAAGCGAAAATATGAATTTGAAGAACCACTTTACTGCCTACATTTTTACCTGCTACATAAATATATAAATATTTTTCTTTTAAATCTTTCCTTTGTAAAAAAGAAAGGAAGAAAGAAAAAACCTTGTGTGGAATAATACAATCCCACTAGAACAGATTGGCAATGCACTATCATACCAAAGTATTCCTGTGCTGAATTAAACCATTCTTCTCAGAGCAAGGCTATGATAATTAAATGAGATATCCCATAAGGAAGTGTGCTGATTAATAAATTCTTTGATTACCAGGTATGATAAGTACACCTCCAATCAATACAATTGCCTGAAAGCTCCAAATTAGAAATTGCACAATAAAACATAAATGAAGGGTACTAGGTTTGGGTGGCTTTAATTACAGGGAATGATTAATTGATCATTCAAATGGTATTGATCTACAACGTATTTAATTCCCTGCAATTTAATTTGTCAAATTTGACCCCAGATAACTGATTATTCGCTCAATTATTGCTCTCCTTAGAAGTGATGAGATTGATAGAAGGGGAATGGTTAAAAACCATACGTCGAACACAGCTATGTTCAAAGAATCCATCATTTTCTATTTCTATACCTTGGCTCACACTGATCACTCTTGCCCAAAAGGCCCTTCCTCCTCTCTACCTGCCCACCCGCTACTTGGACTTTAAGGACAAAGTCAAGACATTCATCTTTGAACCCATTGACCAACCAGGGCAAACCATGTTAAGAAGGGGCCTGACAGACATCACCCATGACCATATGAAAACCAGCTACGGGCAGGGAACGCAAACTATAAAAAAAAAGAAGACTAAAGCTCTTGAGAATCAGGGAGAGTCAGACCAATTCCCTGGCTCACTCTGTATTTTTGGCTTCCTTGTCAAGTGCAGACTTTCTGGCCTTGGATCACTGCTCTAGCAGCCATTCTTCTGCTCAGCCACATGGATCTTTGTACTCTTCAGGGACCCTGGTATCCATCTGAATAGGTTTTGATTTAGTCTTGCTTTCCTCCCAAATTGTACTCTGCATGGAGCTTACCCAATGACTGCCACATGATGACACCTGTCACATGGCATCATCCCTCCCCTGAAGCTTTCCTTGTCATTTGTCATTTGTCCATTTGACAAAGGTCTCCTTTATTTGAACTCCTGTAACCCTAATAATACAGAGACAGAGACAGAGAAAGAGAGAGAGAGAGAGAGAGAGAGAGAGAAAGAGAGAGAGAGAGAGAGATAGATGGAGGGAGAGAGAGACAGAGAGAGAGAGAGAAAGAGGGAGAGAGAGAGAGGGAGGGAGGGAGAGAGGGGGGAGAGAGAGAAAGAGGGAGAGAGAAAGAGAGAGAGAGACAGAGACAGACAGAGATAAAGAGAGACAGAGACAGAGAGAGAGAGAGATAGAAAGAGAGAGAGAGGGAGAGAGGGGGGGAGAGAGAGAAAGAGGGAGAGAGAAAGAGAGACAGAGACAGAGACAGACAGAGATAAAGACAGAGAGAGATAGAGAGAGACACAGAGAGAGAGAGAGAGAGAGAGAGAGAGAGAGAGAGAGAGAGATGATTTAGCGGAAGAGCCCTGGACCTGGAGTCAGGAAGACTTGAGTTTGAATGTTATCTCAGATACCACTAGCTGTGTGTGACCCTAGACAAGTCATTTATCCTCTCTCAGCCTTAGTTTTCTCATCTGTAAAGTGGGGCTAGTACTGGCCACCTTACAATCTTGTCATGAGATAATATGTGTAAAGCGCTCTGCAAACCTTAAAATATTATTATTAGCATTCATCAGGTTACCTCATCATGCACTATTTTATATGATTCTCTACTTCATACATGTACCACTTGTACCCCCACTCTCCTCCCACCATTCAGGAGACTTACAGCAAGCTGGTATAGTGGCTAGAGCTCTGGGGCTTGAGTCAAGAAGATCTGAGTTCAAAACCAGCCTAAGACATAATGAAGCTAATCCAGCTGTGCAGCCCTGCACAAGTCATTGGACCTCTGTCTGCCGAGGTTTCCTCAGCTGTAAAATGTGATGCACCTCATAGAGCTGTTATGAGGACCAAAGGAGATGATATTTGTAAAGTGCTTAACACCATGCCTGGCGCATGGTAGATGTGTAGCAAATGCTTGTTTTTTTCCTTCCAAGAGTACAAGCTGCAGAGTGCTATGGATTGTATTTCTGTGGTAGCACATGGTTCTGGACATGCAGTCAATGTTTAATAAATGCATGTTGATTGATTGATCAGTCAGTCAATAATCAGTCAGCAAGCTCAGGATCATAGACTCAGAGTTCTAGAGCTGGAAAGGACCCCAGAGACTCTCTAATTCAGCCTCCCCCCCATCTTAGAGATGAGGAAACTGAGGTAAAGGGAGGTGAAGTGATTCGCTCATTTTTCAGCGTGTTCCATCAATGTGCTAATTCACGTGGCATTACATTTACATAACACTTGGTGCTCACAAAGTGCCTTTTTTATAATAATGCTAGAAGGTAGACATGGTGATATCATTGTTCTTTTTTCGGATAAGGAATCTGAAGCTCAGAAAAGATAATTGATAACAATCCTGTTTATGCCTTAAGGTTTGCAAAACACTTTCCATCAATGATTTCATTTTAGTCTCATCACAGCTTGTAAGGTAGATACTGCGCATTTATTCCCATTTTCCAGAAGAGGAGTCTGAGACTCGGAGAGGATAAATGATTTACCCATGGCCACAATAGCTAGTAAGGATTGGAGTCAGGACTGGAATACAAGTTTCTCTTAATTCCAATCCCAGTGTTCTTTTTATTATACCATAGTCATATGGATAGTGAATTAATAATCGATTAGTTGAATTGAATGAAGACGAATAGCTGAGAAATTTTTGGTAATGATTAGACAAAGTCCCATCTCTCATACCCATGTCACTGCTGGCCATGGTCTGATGTAGACATGGAAGGAATTTGGTGAAGGTCTCCTTATGCCATGGGCAGATTTGTGTTTGCCCTGATTTTCAAAAGTGGAAAACAAAGGACAACTTTCATTAAGGCCATCTATGGAGAAATGACATCTGAGCAGTTCTGTGTACACCAAAAGATGATCCTTACCCTCCTTACCTTCTCGGGATAGGCCTCCCATGTTGGGTTCCTATTCTGCCCAAAGCACATTGCTTGGCACTTCTCTGATACAATTTTCATGTGATATTGTGCATTACAGTTAGCTGTGTTTATTTCTTTTCTCCTTTCTGTACTACAGCTTTTTGAGGGCAAAAATACTGTTTTATCTAAATTTGTATCCTTATCGTACCCTCACCCTTGTGCCTATCTCAGTG
This sequence comes from Trichosurus vulpecula, assembly GCF_011100635.1. Taxonomy (NCBI): domain Eukaryota; kingdom Metazoa; phylum Chordata; class Mammalia; order Diprotodontia; family Phalangeridae; genus Trichosurus; species Trichosurus vulpecula. Next base: position 142,034,771 of record NC_050575.1, on the reverse strand, counting down.
CTCTGTAGAAAGCAGGTGCTTAATCAATGTTTACTGAATGCCGTCCAGGGTCTAACAGTAGCATCATCTTTTAATTCAGTGAATGGGATGTCTTTAAGAGGTTTCTCTGGTCCTCCTCCTCCCCATAATACATGGGCCTTCCTTCCTTTGTGAGGAGACAACAGAATTCCAAACAAGAATGTGGTTTAATTGTGAGTGGACCAGTGAAGGAGACTGAAAAGCAATGTTAAATCAAAATCTGGAGAAAAGTTGATAGGACTTATTACCTGAACTGAACCAAAGAGCAGTACTCTAACTGACCAAAATCCCTTTTGCTAAGGGATTGTATAAACTCCAGAGGAAGTTACATTGGACAAGGATCTTTAAAGGAATTAATTATACAGAGAATTTAGATAGGATCATAGTTGTAGAGCTGGAAGGGACGCCAGAGCCATTTAGTCCAACATGTACCTGCTCAAGAATGTCCTCTAAAACTTCACTGACAAGTGGCTGTCCAGGCTCTGTTTGAAGACCTACATGGAAGGGGAGCCCACAACCTAACCAACCAACAAGCATAGCACTTATTAAGCACTTTCTAGTGCTTAATAGTGCAAGGCACTGAGGATGCAGAGACAAAAAAAATGAAACAATGTCTACTTTAGGTGAAAACAACACATACTTGTAAAATGTATGTCATTTTATATGTATATGTAAAATAAATGCATGTATGTGAGTCTGTATGAGAGAGAACATGTATGTATGTATGTGTATATGCAATGGGGCAATGATCAAAGAGGTCTCAGTCCTTAGATCATATGCAGATTTATCCTCCCTGGTGTTTGCATGTGCAAAATTCTCTGCCGAGTTTCAGTCCAACATATAAAGACTTGGTGAGTCTGTTTCCAGTGCTGAGTGACTAAGGGTCTGGTACAGTGGCAACAACAACTTTCCTCAAATGAGAAAAAAAAATAAAAAGGCATCATAAGCTAAGTAAAATTTCAAAACTCGGAAAAGGGGTAATAAATACCAGAGGGAGGAGCTTGAGGGGGAAGGGAAAAGAGCCAGTGAGAGTAGAGTTGTCTTAAAGTAATCAAGCAAAAATAGCTTAAGAGACAAAGTACTGTCTTTACAGAGGAAGAGGGAAAAAATTCCATTAAAGAAACAGTATTAGAGAGAAGTGGAAGAAAATATAAAACTAAGTCTCATAACATTAAATATGAATGGATTAAACAATCCAATAAAACAAAAGAAAGTGACGTATGGGAATAAGAAAACAAAGCTTTACAATCTGTTGCTTATAAGAAACACATCTAAAAAACAACAAATATATACACAGAATAAAAATGAGGGACTGAAACAAAATTTGCTAGGCATCAGGCAAATCCAAAAAAAAACAGGAGTTGCAGTCATGTTATCAGATAAAACAAAAAATGTACATTCACAACATAAAAAGAGATAAACAAGTAAACTGCATTATTCAGAAAGGAACCATGGACAACAAGTTGATGTAAATATTAAACTTATGTGATCCAAATGCCTTAGCACATAAATTTGTAAAGGAAAAAATAACTGAATCATAAAAAGACATAACAGAAATATAAAAATAGCAAAAGGCTTTAATGTCTTTCTCTTAGATTTGGACAAGTCCAATAGAAAGATAAACATAATGGAAAATATAAAATTGAACACATTGCTAGAAAAACTGGAACTAAAAGGCTCATGACATTTTCTAAAAGGGACTGCTAAAGAATATACATATTTCTCAGCAACACGTGGAATTTTTAGAGAGATATTGTAAGTAAATATAAAAAAGATAGAGTAATCATTTACAGAACATAGAAGAATAAAAATACTATCAGTTTAAGGAGCATAAATAAAAGACACAAACCCAAATGGCTACTTAACAATAAAATACTAAATAATGAATGGGTACAAGAACAATTGTAGAAACAATAATTATTTAAAGAAAATTATAATGAAGAAACAACATAGCAAAAATTTTAGATGCAGCTAAAGCAGTCCTCAAGGCAAAAATTATATCCCTAAAAACATATTATTAACAAAGAAGAGGAATAATGCACTGAGACATCCAGTTTTAAATGTCTAATAGGTAGCTGTTGAAGTGGTCTAATAGAAAAACTAGGACTAGATATATAAATTGGCAGTCATCTGCTTAGCGGTTATAATTAAACCCATGGGGACATATATAGTCAGAGACAGAAAGAGAGACAGAGAGAAAGAGAGACTTCAGGAACAGAGCTTTGGGGTATATCCATAGTTAGAGTGTGTGATATATAAAGCCAGCAAAGAAGACTATAATGAGGCAACCAAAAGGTAGAATGTTAACTAGGGAAGAGTAGTGTCATGAGAACCTAGAGAGGAGAGGGTATCCATGAAGAGAAGGTGGTGTAGCAGACGGATCAAGAAGGATGAGGACTTAGAAAAGACCTTCAGAATTGAAAACTAAGAGATTGTTCGTAACTTTGGGAAGATAAGTTTCAGTTAAGTGATAAGGTTGGAAGCCAGATGACAGAGGGTTAAGTAGTAGAGGAGAGGAAGTGGAGGCAATGAGTATAAATGACTTTTTTTTTTCTAGAAGTTTAGTTGATAAAGGAGATATAGATGTAGGACAACAGCTTGAGAGGACGGTAGGATATCATAGCAATTTAGATTTGAAGATCTTTCCCACCCGTTAATAGGCCATGTGACCTGCTTATGTCACAGGAAGCCTAAGTCACCTGTGGTGGGAGGAGCTTCCTGACAGGAAAAAGGAAGTTATGTCACAGGAAATGGAGAGAGAGAGAGAGAGAGAGAGCGCTGTTGTGGCTGCTTAATGACCACCCTTGTGATGATTAGAACTGAACAGGCTGACTTAGCTGTACTGTGGGTTTGTGTTTGGGGAAGACCTCAGCAGGGGGTCAGAGAGGTTTTGGGATGGCAAGGCTCCATGTTGTGATATTTACTGCTCTGGTAGATTGGATAATGGCTTCTGGGATCTGGTTCTCTGGTGTCTGAATCAATGGTTCACTTCTTCTGCTTTCTATGTGGAGAGTCTCATGTACTTTGCGATACAGAACTTCATAGGCATTTTGACAGTTATCATCTACGTTGTTATTATTTCCTTGCTGACACATAGGGTCCAGTGAAAGATTTTTTAGGATGGGGATACTTGGCAATAGAGAAGGAACCAACTGATAGGGAAAGACTAAAGATGAGAAGGATAGAAAGAGCAATGTGCTGGAGAAAATAAGTAGGTATGGGAACACATAGAGGGGCTGGCTTTTGCAAGAAGGGCCACTTTATTATCAGCAACTGTAGTAAAGGAGGGGGAAGAGTAGAGGGTGATGTCAAGACATTTTGAGTGAAGAGAATGGGGGGTTCATAGCAAAATATCTCAATTTTCTCAGTGAAGTAAGAGACAACCCATTCTAATTTTGGACAGCTCTAATTGATAGAAAGTTTTTCCGTAGATCAAGCCTATATCTGCCTCTCTGCAACTTCCTTTCATTGTTCCTAGTTTTGCCTACTGTGGCCAAGAAGAAAAAAAATCAAATTCCTCTCATGTATGACAGCCCTTCAAAGACTTGAATACTGGTAACTTGCACCTCTCTTAAGTTGTTCACTCTCAGGTCTTTCAATCTGTCTTTATATGGCATGGCCTCTAGTTGTCTCACCACCCTGTTTATTGTCTCTGTACATAATATTTCAACTTGTTTATATCCCACCTAAACAGTGGTACCTGGAATTGAACAGAGTAATCCAGATGTGGTCTTAACAGGTCAGAGTACCATGGGACAATCTACAGGTATACCTTGGAGATGTTGCACGTTTGGTTCCACACCACCACAAGAAAGTAAATATCACAATAAAGCAAGTCACACAACTTTTTTGGTTTCCCAGGGCAAATTCGAATCATTATATAACAAAAGTTATGTTTATATTGTATCGTAGTCTATTAAGTGTGCAATAGCATGATGTCTAAAAATAATGTACATACCTTAATTAAAAAATACTTTATTGCTAAAAAATGCTAACCTTCATCTGAGCCTTCAGTGATTCACGATCTTTTTGCTGGTGGAGGATCTTGCCTCGATGGCTGCTGGCTGATCAGGGTGTTCGTTGCTGAAGGTTGGGGTGGCTGTGGAAATTTCTTAAAATAAGACAAAAGTTTGCCCCATCAATTGACTCTTCCTTTGACTTGAACACTTAGAGGCCATTGCAGGGTTATTAATTGGTCTAATTTCAATATTGTTGTGTCTTAGGGAATAGGGAGGCCTGAGAAGAGGGAGAGAGATGAGGAGTGGCTGATTGGTGGAGCAGTCAGAACACATACAACAGTTATTGATTAAGCGTGCTATCTTATACGGGTGTGGTTCGTGGCACCACAAAACAAATAAAAATAGTCACATCAAAGATCGCTGATCACAGATCATCATAGCAAATATAATAATAATGAAAAAGTTTGACATATTATAATGTAACAACACTGTTGCTAGCAGCTGCTGTGGAAGTGTAAAGCCAATAACACCAGCACACAGGAGGGCTACTAGCATTGGTTCTTTGATCTGCTTTTCTAAGGAAAGCAACTTTAAGGGGTTTACAGTATCACTTTAAACATACATATATCATTCACTTAGTTCAGGGGGAAAAGCCAGCACCCTGAACTTCAGAGAGTGTACAGACAGAAATTACAAGCATGCATTATATAAACAGAGCAAATAAACACAAACCAGTAGACAGGCTTCTACCATTTAACTATAGCAATATATGCAGTTACCAGAGAGAGAAGCATCAACATCTGGGTGCTCAAAGTGGGGGGTGGGGGGGGCGGCTCTTGACTGCTACCCAGAATCTTGTCTGGCCAAATTCTCACCAACACTCTTTCAATGAGTGAAACCCCCAGGCAAAATGCTAACCTCAGAGTATATATATACTTCTTCAGGGTCAGAGGGCGTCGCTACCATGTGACTCAAACTCATGTGACTTAAGCAGGTCATCAAAGACTCCCAATTCAATCAAAGACTCTTGATTCAAACAAAGGCAAGATTCAATCAAAAGCACCCAATTGCCTTAGTGCCGAGAAGCACTCAAACAAAAAACAGCCAAAAATCCCACTTTCCTTGCTATTACATTTAAAAGGCAAGACTCAAAAGTACTTGATTACCTTAGCATTCCAAAAGAGAAAACAGTAAAAAAATAGTCCCATGCTTCTTACCATTACATATAAGAATTGACAAAATGTGACACAGAGACATGATGTGAGCACCTGCTGTTGGAAAAATGGTGCTGACAGTTTTGCTCAATGAAGAGTTGCCACAAACTTTAAATTTGTGAACAAACAAACAAACAAAAAAACAAAAGAAAAACCCCACAATATTTTCAAAGCACAATAAAGTGAAGTACAATAAAACAAGGTATACCTGTACTTAACTTTTCTGATACCTAGGGTTAGCCTGGGTCTTTTTGATTTCCATATCACTTTGATAGCTCATCTTAAGCTTGCAAACCACTGTTTAGATGTCCCCTATTCTTGTAACTCCCAGTTATTAAACTGTGTTGAGCTTTACATTTTCCCAATTAAGTTTCATTTAATTAGATTCAGCCAATAATTTTAACTTCTTAAGATCTTTTGGGTACCTTGATCTGTGATCCACCATATTAGCTATCCCTTCCAATTTCATTTCCTCTGAAAATTCAAGCAGCCTGCCTTCTCTAGCATTATTCAAATAGTAAACACACACACACACACACACACACACACACACACAAATGTACATATATATATATATATATATATATATACATATATATGTATGTGTTCACACACATATGTATATATCCCAGTCAAGATACAAGGACATCCCCTTCCCCCCACCCTACCACCTGAAGCTGACATTGAGCCATAAGGTTTGGAAAGATTTTTATGCAAAACAGTTCTGTAGACACTACATAAGGTTTATTTGTAAGTGGACTAAATAAGAGAAAGGATGAGGAATGAGGGGATGCACTCCAGACTCCAGGTAAAAAGATTTTTAAATTTCCATATCTTCGTACCACTGTGTTTGGAGTGGTGGTAGGGGGGGTGATGCAGCAAATAAATTTGGTTAATTCCTAGTACCTGCACATAAAAGATCTTTTTATTTGCTTTGGTCATTCAACCAACTCTGAATACATCTCATTATCTAGCCTATGTCTATTCATTTTGTCAACAAGTATAAGAGACAGTTAAATGCTTTGATGAAATCTAAATATATTATGGCTGCACCATTCCTTTTATCTACCATTCTAGTTACCTTGTCAAAAAGAGAATTAAGGTTAGTCTTGCATGACCTGTTCTTAATGAAGCTATGATAGCTTTTAATAATCACTTCTTCTCTTTCTAATGCTCACAAACAATCTCTTTAATAATGTGTTCTAGAGTTTTCTGGGAATGGAAGTCAAGTTTATTGACTTATGGTTTGCACTTTGCTACCTCTTATCTTTATTGAAAATTGGTACATTTCACGTGATTGGTAAGATCACAGAATAGCTGTTTTCTTCAAACTTCTCCAGGCCAAAAACTTCGTAAAAAGAAATGGATATGGAACAACTAAAGCTGAATCTACATGATCAGAGGAGAGAAATACCACACAGAGTAAAAAAAAGTCAACAATGATGCATGAAATAACATCATAAAAATAATAAACTAAATCAGGAATATTTAGCCTTTCCATGTCATAAACCCTTTTGGCAGCTAGTGAAGTTCATGGACCCCTTCTCAGAACAATATCTTTAAATGCATAAAAGAAAATACAAAGGATCACAAAGGAAACAAATTATATCGAAATAACATTCTCAAAATATTTTTTTTAAAAGCTCAAGGACCTCAGGTTAAGAAACCCTGAAATAAACACTTTGAGTACCCACTCAGCATCCCAAGTCCAAAAACAAAACAAAAAACACTTGATGCCTGGAGTACAGTGAGTACAAACAAATTTGCAGGCTTATATTTCAGTGTTGGGTGATAGCTATCCCTGCCCAGGCTCCCAACAGTAGCACCTCCACCTTCACACTATGAGAGGCAGCAGACACTTATTGTACTCAGCCACACAAAGGGAAGGGGATGGGGAGTAGGAGTTGTGAGAAGATGCAGACAGTGCAAAGTGAGTACAGAACCATCTAGAGGGGAAAAGATCTTTCATACCTGATGGAAAGGAGATTAAAAATCCAGATGGGGCCGGTCCTCTCTCCCTGAAGATTATCTCCCAGCTCTAGAGACTGTTTACACCAAGAAAGTCAGTTGTTAAAATTTCAATGTAAGCATTTATACTTTGGAAATCAACAAAGACCACAAATCTGGATTTGATTGATTTTGTTAATTATCTAGACTTAAGAAAGTGATGGAGAAAATGTTAATAATGCAGATTAAACTTAAAAGTTTGCCATTATTTTTACAGAGTTAATTTTTAAACATTTACCACCATACCCCTGCCTGGGTCCTATTTATGGTTCTGTCACTAACCCTCTGGGTGACTTTGGGCAGGTCTTACACTTTACCTGGAATTCAGTTTTCTCATTTGTAAAATGTGACATTTGGACTAGACGACTTCAGCTCTGACATTTAATGTTCTATTCCCCATAAAGCTTCTTAATTTTCCTTACCTGTAAAATGGGGGAGTTGGATTAGTTGGCCTCAGAATTCCCTCTGAGCCTTATATCTATGATTCTGTGCTCATCTCCAGCATTCTCCCACCCCACCTCAATATTAAGCATACCCTGAAATCATTTGATCCCATTTTAATTTCTTTCTTCTTTATTGTCACGACCCTCAAATACTCTATCAAAACTGTCCATTTCATCAGTCAATCACTCACTCAATCACAGGCACTGGGCTAGATTCTAAGAATATGAGTACAAAGAATGAAACAATCCCTCTTCTCAAGGAGCTCATATTCTACAGGAGACAGTGCATATGTAAATGTCAGCATAAATATAAATTTAACAAATGCAAATATATGCCAAGCAGCTTGGGAGGGAGGGCACTAGCAGTTGGTGGATCAGGAAAGATACTTGAACTGTATCTTAAAGGAAGAGAGAGACTCTGGGAGCTGGAGGTAAGGAGGGAGGGAGTGCATTTCAGGCACATGGAATAGCCAATAGAAAGTTGCAGAGGTGAGAGACGCAGTATGGAGTATGAGGGACAAAGAGAAGGCCAGTTTGATTGGATCACTGTGTCCAATGAGACTGGAAAGATAGTTTGGTCCTAGTCGTGAAGATCTTTAAAAGCTAAACAGATGAGTTTCTACATTCTAGTGACAATAATAAGCCACTTTTCCACCACATGCTATTCACATATTAGCTTTGCAAAATGAGACGCTAGGGCTCCCTTCATTGTAGAGTGCAGAACCATCTAGAGGGACCTCAGGTTAAGACTATGGCAGACTATGAGTGTAGAATGTTACATATATTGTCACGTCCTTGTTCGGTTTTATAGAATGTTTTTCTTTTTCAATTTTTGTTACAAAGGAAAGCTCATTGGGTACGGGAGGGAGAGGGATATAATGAAAGTGATGTAAAAACAAAAGGCATCAATAAAAAAAAGATTTAATATTAGGGACTGGGGATTTACATAGTGTCACTCAGAGATGGAAATTTAAATTCTTTATTTGAGCTGTCAATACATTTTTCCTTTCTTTCCCTTCCCTATTCCCCTTTTCCTACTAAATTCAGTTACAAATAAAGCTTGTGTCCACCCTAAAAATACTGGTTTGTTTATGACTATAAAAATGTCTCCAAGCCTTCTCCATCTTTCTGGGCCCAACTCAAGTTTGTCCTCTTTCCTGAAACTCTCTAGCTACTCCACCCCCAACAGGGCTTTCTGGCTTCTCTGAACTCCTGTTGTGCTCATATTCAGGACCATTAAGTTTAGCTCCTATTTACACATATCAATTAAAGAACAATTAAATCCTCTCCAGTTAGAGGAAGCTATGATTTATCATAATAATACTGCCTTCATTTACAATTCACAAAACACTTTCACACATATCCTTTGATTTATTCTTAAAACTCTTATAAGTCAACAAGGGTTATTTTCCCAAATGGACAGAGAATGGGGAAAAAAAAATCAGAAGGGTTAAATGACTCACCCACAGTTAGTAGCTAGTAAATAGTAGAACCTAGGCTGGAACCTAGGTCTTCTGACATTAGTCCTGTGCCCCTTCTACTACTCTAGACTGTCTTTTACCTTTCTGGTGTTCCTTTCTCAATTCCCTTTCCCCTTTATAACTACTCATTTATTGGTTCATTAGGTGGTTGATTATGGCTTCTAACCAGCCTCCTTGAATAAGAGTCTAGCCAGTATTACTTGACACCTATTGGCAAAGACATCTTTCTATTTCCCCAATTTGTGATTCAGATGAGCTAGGGCTTAGAAGACTGGTCAAGAAGACTGTTTCTGCTTAGCTGCATATCTCTATTAGCCTAGTGGGTTGTTTCCAAGAGATTAGTATACGACTGTTCTCTATCTCTCCTAAAATTATAAAAGTTGTGAAGCCTTAAGACAATTTCCAACAGAAACAGTGGCCTCCTTCTCAACGGAATTTTGAGCATAAGCTTGAAAGCCAGCTGTTTTGGATAGTATAGTTAAAAGCATTATCTGATGGTAGGGAGTGAAAGAAACTGATCCCTGGAGATCCTCTCCAATCCTTAGAGTTTATAAAATGTCATTTCCTGGTTCTTGTGAAATTGTAAATGGTTAAGCAAAGTTATTTTTAAAATTTGTGGGGGAAAAATGCTTCCCCACATGATGCCATAATGCTAAGTTACAGCACAGTGGAATTTTTTATGACCGAGTTATAAATTGTTGAAAATAAGAGTTTAAAATGGAAATGCTGACATAATCTTATCTATGGCAGCATGAATAAACCACTATTAACAATTATTATTGTGCTTTTTATGGGTGTTAGCATTATAAAAGTTCAACTTGCTCAATGTGCCTGTCTTTTAATGTGAGTTAAAAGGTAATTTGCCTTGGTACAAATTAAGCAGTGTCAATTCAGTGGCATTATGAATTAATTAGTTGCAATACACTGTAATGAGTTTGGAGAATGCAACTGTGCTTTCAATCTATTTTATTTATAGCACGTTCTTACTACGTTACACCTTTTCAGATATTAAGTGCCAAACAGGCTTACTTCTTAAAAAGGTTAATTATCCAAGACAGTTTTATAGAAATTCATTGAAAGGCCACATATTTTAGCTCTTTGCCATCTTGGATTTATGTATTTATAAACATTGAAAAATTACTCAGCCAAATCTTTTATTTCTTTCCGCACCTTCACATATCTCCCCCCCTCCTCTGCCACAGGCAACTGCTTCAAACTAGGCCACCCTAAAAATGGGGGAAAGCACAAATAATCTATACCCTGAATTCAATAATGAGTTTTTTGGAGTTTAGAAAAAACTATAAAACCAACAGCTCCTTAGGATGAGGAGGCACCATGATATTGCAGAAGGAATAATAGAGGTACGTTCAAGTGTTGACTCTCATATTAACTTTGTGTTCAACGGACAAGAATGTGGTGTTACTGAAACTTCATCCTTCATAGCACCACCTCTATAGTTGACTCTGCCCTTAGGTTTGGCTGACATATTCTCCATAGGCTGATGCAATCACTTCCCTACTTTCATCTCTAGGCCATGGGCTTAGTCTCCACTTCCATGTTAGGGTAATTAGGGTGGGACTTTTTTGTTGTTCTTCTCTTTTGGAGTGCTACCACCATCAAGTGCCTTTAATGAGTCTTGCCTTTGTTTGAATGAGGCAGGTAAAGTGGGACCCTTTTGTCTTTCGTTTTGGAGTGCTTCTCAGCAGTGAATCTTTGATTGAATTGGGAGTCTTTGATGACCTGCTTACTATAAGGGAAGGACTAGTTCACATGGGTTTGAGTTGCATGGTTGTGATGCCCTCTGACCCTGAAGAAGTGTATATATATCCAGGGGTCAGCGTTTTGTCTTTGGTGGCACACTCGTTGGAAGAGTCTTGGAAATTTGGCCAGACTAGACTCTGGGTAGCCATTGGAGGCCCCCCTCCCCAGCTTTGAAAACCCAGATGTTGGGCCTCTCACTCTGGTAGCTATGTAATTCCTTGGTCGGACAGCTAGAGGCCTGTCTGTTGATTTCTGTGTGTGTTCGCTCTGTTTATATAATTTTTGCTTGCAAATTCTGTTTGTATTCTCTCTGAAGTTCAGGGTGCTGGCTTTCCCCCCTGAACTAAGTGAATGGTAAATATATGTTTAATTAAAAGGATATTGTTAACCCTTTAAAGTTGCTTTCCTTAGAAAAGCAGATCAAAGAACCTGTGCCAAAGAACAGCCCTTTTGTGTGCTCTCGTTGTTGGTCTTTCACCCCCACAACAGCTGCTAGCAACATTGCTGTTACACACTCCACAAGAAAGATCTTAGCTTCTGGTGGAGATGGAAGTTATCCTCAGCATCACAATTTCCATTTGCTTGTGCATTCAATCAGTTCTCATGCTCTACTGTTAATCCTAGTTTGTATTTTCTAATAGTTTTTAGTATATCATCTCACTTACTTTTTCCAACCACAGTGAGGTATAGAGCCCAATTCGTTTGTAAAGGTATTTCTTATCATTTACCTTATACAGCCAGCCCATTTCCTTTTTTGGTCATACATGTCCATGCTGACAGTTTTATATGCAACTTTTTAGTACTCAAATCATCATTGAAAATATATTGTGCATGGCTAATATGGAAATATGTTTTGCATGACTGTACTTGTATAATCTAGAGCAAATTGCTTGGTTTCTTAAGGAGGGGGAAGGGAAGAGAGAGAGAGAATTTGGAAATCAAAAAAATCTAAAAAATGTATATTAAAATTGTTTTTATATGTAATTGAGAAAAATAGAAAAATTAAGACAAAAAAACCAACCAAACAAAAAGTGCTGTGCCTACTGCAGTGTGAATATTATCCTTATAAGAGGAAACTAAGGCCCAAATAATTGAAGTGATTTTCCCAAGGTTAAACAGCTAGTAAGTGGTGAAGAAGGTTAATAGGATCATAGATTTAGGGTTACAACATGTCATCCAATCTAACCCTCTAATTTTATTAAACGAGGAAACTGAGGCTCAAAGAGTTTAAGTGACTTGCCTAGAGGCACCTGGCTAGTAAAGGCATGACTTTAACCCAGGGTTTCCATGCTTTAGTTTCCATACTTCCACTCTATCTACTCCGTTGTCTGTAGATCTGTTGGTTCCTAATTCTAGCATATTTCTGGCCTTTCTGTTCCCAGCTTCCCACCCCCAGCTGTTGCTGACCATGGTTCTAGTAATGACACCCCATCTTATGTGTCTCTCAATCTAATTCACCAAGCAACCGCTTACCCTTTGACTTTATTTTGTAGCTATATATATGTTTGGGAGTAAGGGGTTTTGGAGGATAATGAAGACTCTGACCTCTAAGTGCAAGGGAAACACCACGGCCACAAGGATATGTGAAAATAACAACAAACAGCAACAACAAAGACTAGCACTTAATAGCCCTTTGAAGTTTTTGGAGCACTCTACAAGTATCTCATTTCATCCTCACAAAAATCCAGGGCAAAAAGTGGTATTATTATTCTGCCCATGATCACCCTGAGGCAGATAGTTGTGACTTAACCAGGGTCCCACAGTTAGTAACTGTCTAAGGTTAGAGTGGAATTCAGATCTTCCCGATTTCAGATCCAGTGCTGTACCCACCAGGCCATCTAGCTGCCGCTGATCTTGCCCACTCACAGAAACAGACTAAGTGAAATAGATAATATTTTATTGCATGGGATATGAAAGTGACCGAATATAAAGAAAAAAATGCCCTATCTAAATAATGCCAGAGGAAAGGTATTGATCAGCCTGAGAGGCATCAAAAGTTGCTGCTGAAGGACAAAACAAAAGGCATATCAAGTTTCTGGGAGCCAGAGGGAATGAGGCCACTGCAGAGAGAAGGCAGAGAGCATAGAGGGAGTGCAGGCTTTTCCTCCTCACCCCTTCTCTTCCCCTCCCACCCCCACTCCCCTCCCTGCCTTTTTTTACTCAAATGCAGCACAACCTCTGATTCCCTAGAATTGTTTTGTAGAAAGATTCCAGGTCAGGGATTGATAATCTCTTTTCCCTCCCTTTCAGATGGACTAGGCAATGCCTGTGATAGTACCGGGCAATCTTCAGGGAAGCCAAGTTGTTCTTCCTCATTCCCCACTTGGAAAAATATAAAAGCTCCTGGCAACCTCACAGACCACTGGGCACAGTGTCCTTTAAGGCACACCAACCTTGGACTGGAGCGTCTTCCTGTATACCCATCCTTTAACCCCGATGTCAAGCCAGTTCTAGGAGGCAGCTTGTAACCGTGACCATATAATTTATTCCAGAGGCTGACAAGCCTGAACACTGTGAAGGGAAGAGCTGTTTATCCAGACCAGTGCTCATCCAAGTGAATTTCTCCTGCAGGTGGATTGTTCTAAAATACTTTGTCTTTTTTTCCACTGAAGATTTGAATAAAATTCTTCAAAAAATACCACAACGAACACTGGCAGTGGGGTCTAGGCAGGGGTACATCCTGTGGAGTCATAATAATAGTTACTTACCCAGTGATTCTGGTTAGGCACCCAATGGTATTTACCCAAGAGCGATGGAGCTCTACCCAGTGATATTTACCTAATGGTGATGGTTTTTACCCAGTAATCTTTACCCAATGATACTGCTTATTTGCCCAGTGGTGATAGGTATTTATCCAGGTAAAACCCTTACAAGTTTATCCTTCGTTATAGGTGACAGGCTGAGAAGAGATCCCTAGATCCTGTTAAACTGCCAGGGTGGCCATAACCTACAGAGTTTAAAGATCCCTGATCTCCAATAGGAGAGCTGTTGGATATTGCGCAACATTAATCCGTTCAGAGAGTGGGCAGTGAGACACAGTGGTGAGAGGAATCATGCAGGTTAAGTGTTTCCTCTGACACATACTAGGTGTGTGACCATGGGCAAGATATTTAACCTCTCGATGCCCTAGACAATTCCAGAAGACTATAAGGTACACCAGAGTCTGAGTTATTGAGGTGCATTAGAGCAATGGAGGGAGTTCTCTGGACCAGTGAAATCATAGGTCTAGACCAAAGACAACAACAATAATTAATTGGCTAAGGCCTTGGTGCCCAAGTGGAAGGTGAAGATCTCTGAGCCCATTCTAAGTCAGATTCCCTTTTTATAATGTGAGGCCAATTAGATGATGGCCTGCAGACACGGATTTATAACTTTATGGGGATATGTAGGCAATCACTTAGAAAATGGAAAGTGCCACAGAAATGCAAGCTATCCTTAGTTTTTAGGTTAAATGTTAAATGGGGAGTAACTGGTGGCCAGGAGCATAAAGGAAAATAAAAGGAGCTGCCTGAATATCAAATAAATAATCTCTTCTTGTAGCAGAACAGTTATTATATAGCCTGGACTATTTACCTGGGCTGGTAAGTGATTTTTAGACAGCTGGCAGGTTACAGAGATCATTTTAATGAAGCTCTGCATGAATTGGAGGCAGAGGGGAAGGAATGCTTGGCACCAGAATCTTTTCTGGCATGTCTACAAAAATGCAATGCAAAGCTTCATTAAGTCCATATCTTCAGGTACCTATAGGGGTGAGGTCCCAGAGAGAATGACACCCAGTGGCTACTCTCAAGCCACAGACATGGACTGACTTTATATTTTTACATACAGTCTATGTCTAAATTCAGTGCCATCAAGAGGGGTCCCCTACTTCCTGAAATACCTCTGCCACTTGCTGGCTGGAAATGGAAGCTACTTTAATTGGTAGTCTTACATTTCACAATTAAAGATAAGACTTCAAATGCTAATTCCCCTGCCCTACCTAGAAGACAAGGGTCAGACCTGGAGGAAGCAACTGGTACTTGATCCTTTCCTGAGAGCAGAGTTTGATAGGAAAACTATGGACAGTGGTGAATGTTGGCTAGTACAGAATGCTGAAGGGGGAAAGGAGAAGGGTTCATAAGGAGGATAACAGGGATGATGGAAGGAAACTTTGCTAACTTAACAGGTTTATCAAAGGCTAGACCTCTTGGTTTGGGTACCTACATACATTTAATTGGAGGAGTATTCATAAGGCTGTGTTAAATGTATACACATCCTTCGGATACTTTGAGACACTGTCTTCTCTCAAAGCCTTTCGCTAAGGTTGTAGAATTAGAGCTCTCAGATTGCCCTCAGGCTTAGAGAACTAAAACCAAGCCTCAGACCGAGCCTGCTGTGCTCAAGGCATTCTCCAGCCTCCCCTTATTAAGGAAGCCAAGGCAGGAAGCAGCAGCCCGAGGCCAGAGCTTTGAGGACTTCATCTCTACCTAGTCTGAGGTCGCCTATAAGCAGTGGGTAAAATTAGGAGACCAACCTTATCAACTTGTATTTATGGTTTGGCCCATCATATTATTTTCCAGTGTTGTTTATTATGGAAGGAAAGAGAGAGAACCATATGAGAACTCTGAGGCAGAGGTGCAGCTCCTGAGATCTGCTGTTCCTGGGTGGCTTTTGTATTGTGTACCTGCCCTGGGGAAGTCCTGGGTACTGTGCTGGGCATTTCTTGAGGTCTTTGACGCAGAGAATGCTTAAAGGTCCAAGTAACAGTGAATCTATCACATTGTTAATTCAATTCAATTCAGCAAGTATTTCTTGGTTGCCTACTGTGTGCCAGGTTGTTATAAGATTAGGCCAGCTGGGCTTGAGACCATAATGACAGTCTCTCATGAAGGGAGGCTATAGCTTATAGAATCTAGTCATGGAAAGATCCCGGCAATAATAATTTGGGGCTGTGTTCCCCAGAATAATATCTTTCAAACAGCCACCTTATTTTTTCTTCCTGTACCTGTGTACCCACAAAATCCCCTTTGTGCCCTGACATACAAATTCCAGGTGGCCACCCAAAATCAGGGTATAAGTATTCCACTCTCAGAAGGGTACTTTGGAGCATGCCTCTCCAGCTAAATGAACTCCATGCTTCTGTGTTCCCCAAACCCTTAGGTGAGTTATACTTTATGTTAATATGTATGCCTGAGTTGTATACCTGTTCCCTCTTCTCCTTCCCCTTTCCCTCTTCCCCATTATTTGACAATAAAGTTTAGCATTGAACTGGTTCACCTTGTTTTACATATTATTCTCAGCATCTGAACTCATTAAAGTTGTTTTCCCTGATGTCTCTGGCTGGCCCATAGACTTTCTCTTAGACATAAGCTGGGCCTCTGAACAAGGACTTAATCTGTTGATAATTACTCCTATGATGGGGGAGGATGGCACTGCGAGCCCAGCCAAAGAAAGCAATGGTCAATAGAGGAACACAAAGTCTTCCTGGGAGGAACTCCCCTAGAAGACTATCAGGAAACACAGAAATTGTGCTAGGCACAGGTACTACAGAGATATAAATGAAGTGAGGGTTCCTTCCCTCAGGGAGTTTTTATACTAATAGAGCTAACAATAGATATGCCCTTAAAAATATCTTCTGAACCCTCCCCCAACCTCTTGGGTGTGGCTGTGTCAGAGGTCCAGGGCCCCATGAAGTTAGAGGTTGTAATAGCCTCAGATCCAGTGCACCAAGGTTGATGTAATATGAAAAAGAGCCAGATCTGATGACAGATCAATTTTTCATGAATTTTACCTGGGATTTAAAAGGACATTTTCCAGTCTCTCAGGGATTCCCTAACCTATGGCCAGGAGAGTTGGTGGCATCTGATCAAACAAGCAGAAAGCTGCCAACATCAAAAGACCCTTTATAAAGAGAGGCTGAAGGAAGCATCACAGATCTTGGCAGGCAAGTTGGAGCTCAGGGTCCCAAATCTCTGCCTCTGTCTCAGAGAAGACTGCTCTCGTGAACTAAAACAGGGGAAAGGTGCTTTTTATTAGACAGTCTCCTATGACCTTGCCCAAGTGAAGTTTAAAATTTACTAAGCTAGGCTCTAATTAGAAATTTGTGATAATTAGTACAATTAATAATATAAACAAGAGTATCAGTATGGTATAATAGAAAGAACACTGGATTCAGAGCCAGAAGCCTTGGGTTTCATTCTTGGTTCTCCCACTTACTACACAGACTGCAAGATCTTAGGATCTAGAGGTAGAAAGGCTTTTAGTAATCATCGTGTGGGACACCATCATTTTTATGGCAACAGTATTAGCTAGCATTCGTGTAGTACCTTAAGGTTTGCAAAGCATGTTACAAATATTATCTCATTTGATCCTTACAGCAACACTGCAAAGTAGGCATTATTATTATCTCCATCTTACAGGTGCGGAAACTGAGGCAGATAGAGGTTAAGGGACTTGCCCAGGGACATGCAGCTAGTAAGTGTCTGAGGCTGGATTTGAACTCAGGACTTCCTGATTCTATTTCCAGCATACCAGACACCACTCCACCTAGCCACCTCATCCTTACAAATGAGGAAATAGAAGTCCAGAGAAATGAAGTGACTATAATGAGAAAGGTTCTCTGATTGTAGATCCAGTACTCTTTATACCACATCATTTATACCATAAATAAATCTAGCTAAGGCAAATCACTTAATTTCCCTGTGTTTCAGTTTCCTTCTTTGTACAATGAGGAATTGGACCAAATGATTGCTAGCACATCTTCAGGATAGAAAAACCTATACTTTTCCCCAACATTTCCAGAGGAATGTTTAAAATGCACTATTTTCAAATATCCTCAAACATTTTAGAAACGCCTCTCTATATATTATACTGGCACAAATATATCAGCTATGAATCATCCTTTTTCACTGAGACAGGTCCTTCAAGCACCTTCATTAAGACAATCTACTAAAATGTATGTGGTAAAGGAAACTTTTACCATGAACAAGGTAGTCTCTTACATATTCCACTAATTCAAAGAAGTGAACTTTTCTTACTTAGCCAGTTTTTAAGTCTGAATCAAGGACATTTTGCTATTATTATTTTCAGATGTAGGATGGTGAAGAAGAAAATTACATAATGGAAAAGGATCAGGTGCAACCTTGACTAAATTTTAAGTTAAATATAATCTGGGGTAAAGAGTACTTCCATCTATAAATCTTAAAACAAGGCTTCGAAGCAGTTATGAACACCTGCTTTCTCATTATTTCAGGCTTTGTAAATTACTTTTGTAAATAGAACCACTATCCTGGCTTAGCATAGATATCAATATATTGTAAGTCAAAAGTCCTTCTTCTGCTCTGATGCTTTATCATAATGGGGGAATCTAATGGGATCTAATGACTAGGGCTGCAGAGTGGAAGACCCTGCCAAACTGGGGGATTTGAGCATGAACCCCATGACAGTCTATGGGTTTGCCGGTCAAGGACCAAATTAACCAAGCGTGCAGAGTCCCATCTCCAGAGTGTTTGAGGGCAGGGAATATGTTTTTGCCTTTCTTTGTATTCCCAGCACTTAGCAGAGTGCCTGGCACATAGAAGGCACTTAATAAATACTAGTTGACTTCTAGCTGATGGACCCACCGAGTGTATTAATCAAGGGACTGGTTATGCCGCTGAAACTGGAAAGCCTGCAACAATGAAGGAAAATGAGAAGAATATCAAGAAAAAAAGGGCCTGCTCTGTAGGTGAGGACCTGAGTTCAAATTCTACTTCTAACTCAAATACTCGTTGTACTCGGGCAATTCATTCAATTTCTCTGGGTCTCAACTTCCTCATCTATAAAATGAGGGGCTTGTGCTGAATGACCTCAGCATTCTCTCCTGACTCTATGTCTTTGATTCAGTTGTTTCCTCGTTTGTAGATGACCTTAGCAGAGGAGAGCCTGGCTAAAAATAGCTAGACCAGGCCACAGTGCAAAGAGCACTGGGCCAGGAGTCAGGAAGACCAGAGTTTAAATTTGACCTCAGATACTTACTAGCCGTGTGACCCAAGGCAAGTCTTAGTTTACTCCTCTGAAAAATGGAGTAATAATAGTAACCACCTTGCAGAGTTGTTGTGAGGCTCCCATGAGGTAATAATTGTAAAGTGCTTACGATAGCCCCTGGCATAGAGTGGGCCCTATATAAATGTTTGCTATTCTTCTTCTTATTAGATACTCATGGGCTCATACATCTCTGGTGTTTAGTCCCAAGGCTGCTTTAAGTTCCTAGCATGAAGTTAATCATGCTAATATAAAACCCATGGGTTTACGCATTATCATTTGCCAAAGGCTTGTAGGACTCATTGGAAGAGAGTAAGCTACATGAGGCCGTAGACTACATCCTTTTTATCATTCTGTCTCCTTCCGGCGAGTAGGGAACTTGTGAAATGTCCATTTACTGAATGCACAAAATAATATATACAGACATAAGAGTCTAGATTTAGAGCCACAAGGGACTTGAGAGGTCAACTAGCAAACCCCCTTCCTTTTACAGGTGAGGACACTGAGGCCAGAGAGGTTAAATGACTTCCTTATGTATAATGCTGACTAAGTGCACAGACAGGCAAGAATTTCTGGGGCAAATTATTTATTTTTCTGGAATCTAGAGGAAAATAATTCCTGCTTTGTGCTTCTTGTTCCCTGCAGATACTTACACTTATGGGTTACAGCTGCTCCTTGTCAAGGGGAGAAAGCTGGACCTGTTCTATTTCAGGGCCTTAAGTACTAAACAAATAGTAATAACAAGTGTAGTGTGGAAGCAAACCCAGGCACCGAGGCAATTAAAAATAAATCAGCCACCTCGGAAAAAGTCATTTGCAGAAACAGTTGTGACCACAGCATGAAATATGAAGGAAATACATTAAAGCAAAAATTAATTTAATAAACACTCAGCCTCATTTTTTTTAAGAAGAGAGACTCCTATAAAATACTTCATTAGGCAGAGTCATAGCAGGAAAACAAGGGATTTAAAAAAAAAAAAACCTTAGCAAATTAAAATAAAGGGAAAAACACAATGAGGAGTTGTGATAGCAGGTATACTACTGTGTCTGGGTTTACAGACTTGAGGACCAAAGGGGGAATAAAGTAGCTGGAGGGAAGTAGACATGGAAAGAAAAAGGAGGATCCAGATTATTCAGGATCATGACAATTCCATTGGGATCTCATGCTTTACAACAACTATACAAATAACATTGAATCCGAATGTTCTGGGTAGTATAAAAGGCAAGGCAAGTAGCCCTGTGCCTATCCTCTTGATGATCTAAGAACCTTAGGTCTTCTGTCTAAGCTGAGATTTAAGTCATCAAATCAACAAGCTTTTATTTGATCACCTGCTATTAGCCAGATCACTACTAGATCACCTACTATTAGCCAGACTCTATGCTAAATGCTGGAATACAAAAAAAGGTAAAAAACAGTCTTTGGCCCCAAAGAGCACACAGTCTCATGGGTGAGACAACATGCAAACAATATGTATATGAAAGATAAGTGCAGGATAAATCATCTGATCCCTCTCAGGGATGTAAATGGTTAAGCCAAACACAACATCTATTCTCTTTGGGAATGTTTGTGGTAGAATATGAAACTGGATAGGTCATTGACACTTAATAGGTATTGATTGGTTAACTAGAAGAGGAATAAGGAAGAAAAAACAAGAAAGGAGGAAGAGGAGAAAAAAAGAAGACTTTCCTTTTGGAAAAAGAAGAGAGGTGAGGAAGGGAAAGAAAAAGAGAAGATCAAAAGTAAGAAAGTAGAGAGAAGAGAAGAAAGGTGAAAGAAAAGAATAAAGAGAAGAGATGAAAGGAGAGAAAAGAATCATAGATTTATAGAGCAAGATTCGCTTCCTCATCTGTAAAATGGAGGTTCTGAATTAGATGATTGAAGTGCAGAGAAGGGGAATACCTTGCCTATGATGACCCAAGAAGTTAATGAATTGCAAATTAACTCCAGGCCCAGCACTCTATCCACTGTACCACCTAACTGCCCTGAAGCAAGCATACTAATAATCAAAGATGGAGGTGGGGGAGAGAGAGGGAATTCCAAATAGGGGAAATATTGTGAGCAGTTCTCAAACTACAGAGTGTGACTTGGGCAGGATGATGAGTACCCTAGTTTAGCAGCGTACATGAAAAGGAGCTGCATGAAGCAAGACTGGAATGGCTAAAAGAGTATGAAGGACCTTGAATGCCAGGATGGAGACTTTGGTCTTTATCCTGTAACATAAAAGTGGACTCATCAACATTTTTTTTCCAGCAATAAATGTTGAGGTACTTTAGAACGATTAGCCTCATAGCAGGTGCAAGATGAACTGAAAAGTGGAAGGACTGGAGGTCTGGAAGATATGGAAAGAGAGAATAAAGGTAGAAGGCTCATAGAGGAATGAAATGATCCAGGCAAGGACTTTTGGGGAGGTTCACTGTCAGAAAGGACAGGATGTCAAATGCTGGAACCTGGTAATCTTCACTATATATTTTATCCCCTCCAGAAGTTAAATCTACAGAAGGTGACAGTTTCTACAATCTCCTCCACAGCCCTATGGGTAATGGTTCCAAAGGAAATTTTAGTTAATGGGGTGTTTGTGTCTTCATTTTGAGAGCTGGGGACTGAGCTACTGATAGCAAGGCTGCTGTGTACATTACAGACTGATCAATGGTTGTTCACCCCTTCCTTATTTTGCAAATCTTTTAAGTGGTTCCTGAAATGCTTTTTAGATTTGAAAATAGCCTCATGAGCATGGATCAATCAGCACAAATGCAGCAGTAATGAGTTCTCTTAGCTAGAAAAAGCACTCGTTAATTATTAGACTATTAGACTGATTGCATAAAGGAGTTCTTTTTTTTTTTAAAAGACAACAAAAAGACTCCTGCAGGCAATGTCCTTCTACTTGCCTACAGGGGGAAAATCTAATTAAAATAATGAAAAAAAATTTACATTTAACAGGTCAGGTGCTTCCCTTCCCCTCAAGTATTTTTACTTTTTTACTTCTCCCTGAGATAGACTTACTTGGCTAACACACACCCAAAAAGTCATCTAAAAACAACCATGAAAATTCCCATTGATAATACTGTCAAGTTAAAAATAAAGGGAAGAATCCCATTCCAATTCCAATTCCAAACAATTTCCTCTTTTCCTGATATTGGTACAAGATGACTTATTCTATAGTTCCTGCAAATCTTTTGGCTCCTCCCTATATGCATATCCTGAGAAGAAGCATGTGGCTTTCTCAAAGTGCACCAGAGTTCCTCAAACTGTAACCTAGTTGGTCCATGGGCCTTTCAACAAACTCAGGAGGATTCTGAAAATTTTTTTGTGTCAGGGACCCCTTTAGCAGTCTGATGAATGTACTATGGATCCATTCTCAGAATAATATTTTAAATGTATAAGTACATGTATAATATATGTAATATATAATATAATAAATGTATAAAAGAAGCCAACCAACATATGTTGATATATATATGCATGTATATATGTATTTACATACATACTTTTGTATGTATATAAACCAATGACTGAATATTACCTTGAGGGAGTCCACCTTGGTATAATAGTAATAGTGGTAGTAGTAATTAATAATAATATTACTGTAGACTTTATATAAAATAAATAGCACTTTTATACAAAGCTACTTCTCATGTGCAATCTATTGTTGAATAAATGAATAGAAAAGTATTTATTAAATGTTTACTTTATAGCAGGCACTGTATTACAAGATGGAGATACCAATACAAGCAAGCAAACAGTTATTGACCTCAAGGAGCTTATACTCTAACAAGGGAAGAAACACATATAGCAGACCACATCTTCTACTTCCTTTCCAACTCTAGTTCCCCTTTTTTTATTTGGAGATGACTAGAAAGCGGTGTGATGGTCCATTTCTAGACAAAATAAGATGAAAATGCACTTATCAGAGTCTCTGATTGTTTGCTACAGCCTATGTACTCACCATGTGTCTTTCAATTGGCCTTTGGGTCAGCTCCATTTTTATTTCCTTGAGATAGTGGTATTACATTATTCACAGCCACATGGCATCAATGGGAAAATACTGGTAAATGAAAATGAGCTTTTTTTGAGCCTATGCTTTAATTGAGCCGCATGGGATCATTGAAAACTCTATGCAGTTTCTCAAATTCAATCCATTCCAGTCTCCTACTTCTACTCAATTCTGGACACAGCTCATTATCCACCTACAGTGTCTATTACGGATATGTACTGAATGATGAATTCAGTGGGCTGTGTGACATAATCTGGACAATATGCATTTTCTACTCTTTTGTGTGCATGTGTGTATGTTTTCTTATATGAATTGCTAGGCTAATCTCTTTTTAAGTAATTATGGATCTTGTTGATTAATAGATAGTTTGTAATTTCTTCCAGCATCTTCTCAACTTTATCCTTTCTTCTAAATTGATATTGACTTTGACCTTGGGTCTAATTAGCTGATGCCTCAAAACTTGTTTTGAATGTGATTCCCACATTGGTAATCAGTTACTTTCTATCTGTGAAGGTATCACTAATTTTGTTTTAGATGGTTTTTGCTGCTCATCCTAACACTTCCTTTCTTTCTTCTTGAAGTAAGTACTCGTAATAAAAGAGCGAGGCTTTCAGATCACTTAGAAATGTCTTCCATTTCTTCATCCTGAACCATATTTCCCAACCTTTTTTTTCCTTTTTTTTTTTTTTTTTTTTTTTACCATTCTCTCATGTTCCCACCTTTGTATCAACGTCATCATGGTATATGTTGACCTGATCAGCAGACAGTTGCCAAATTTTTCATAGTTTCTTTTTTAACTTTTAAATGTCTTTCTTTTTATTAGTCACTTAATAATTATCAATGAACACAAACATTTCAATATAAAGGTGACAAGAAAGAAGATTTTATAAGAAACTGAGCTTTTGTAATATCGTTCAATTTAAAAGAAGTATATATGTTAAATTTAACAAGGCAATGAAAGTGCTCTATTTGGTTGTACTTTCTTCTGTACTTCCTTTCATTACTTTTCCCATACATTAAAAATATTTCACTTATTCTCTTTTTTGTTTTCACATCTCTCACTGCCCACTAACCTATCCCATTCCCCTGAATAAAAGTCCTCCTTTTTATATCTATATGATCCCCATCTCTATCTCATCTATATCTGTAGTCTAGCAAAATAAATCAACCACAGAGAATTTCTCTAATTCTTCATTCTTGGCAACATCTGTTGACACATGATCTTAATTACCTTTATGGAAGGGCATCCTGCGCTTTTGTCTTCCCCCTTGAACCTATCCCGGCCAGAAGATCAACCACCACGAAGGACCCTTTTCCCTCTGACTTCTTTCCCCTACGGATGCCAGTGGTGAATATGGTTTAATTCCTCTCATAGCGCATCAGCTTGTTGTCATTAGTGAAAGATTTCACATTTATAGTACTAACAACTAATTAATGTTTTGCATCATTTAAAAACTGTGAATCTTAACAACCCCTGCCTACTTTCTCCATTCTTCCACTATCACTATAGGCACAGCTGAGAGTCAAACATTATTGAAGACTACTTTAGGTTTTAATTTGCTTCATGGTTCACCATGACCAAAGAATTCATCACTTAATTTACTTGCTAACCTTCTGCCACTGAATAGCTCTGTATTTAGCTAGGCTGTTCCTTAGAAAGCCAATACTGTTGAGCTGCTAGAGTGGTACGAAAGGCTTCTCTAGCTTTGTAGAACATGCAAGAGCTCATCCTCTACTGTCATAACTCAAAGAGCACAGAGTCACCTCTGAACCTCACTAAGGCCTGATAGTAGTACTCTTGTGGAGTGCTACTCATAACAGTTCCAGCCCAAGCTATTTAAACAGGCTGTTGATGAGAAACAGATAAAAGTAGAGACATTAACTCTGATAATGACTCTGGAACAATGTAAAATACCTACCATGACAAGGAGGGTGACAAAGCCAAGAAATTCCAAGTACTTAATCTCCTTAGCATGTGGAGAGGCATGTCACCCAAGTACAACACCTAACCAGAAGATTATAGGCATTATTACCTCACAAAATAATTCTTAAAAATCTCAAAACAAACAAAAAAAGCTTAGAAAAACCTTGACATGAAACCCAACTAATAATTAGATAATCCAAAAAGCATTTATAAATGAAACTTGGAAAAACAAGGAGATGAAATGGATCAGATACATCAGAATTTCTACAGTGACCAATTCTCATTGTCAATGAAAATAAAGGTACCATATCTGGACTCAACCAACCTTGTCTGCCATCTGAGGACATTGAGATATTACTCAAGAAGATGAAGTCAGGAAGAATGTCCACACCTGACTAAATACAAACAAAATGAATCTGCGTAAGAGATAATTTTAAAGGTACTCAGGACCTGATTCTCATGACATTTTAAACAGGGACAAATTTCAAGATCACAGATAATATTATTTAAAAAAACAAGTCAACAAGAAGAAATCCACATGCCACTTCTTATCTAGATAATCTTTGTGAGAATAATCTAGATATATATTTATGATATTTTTAATGAAATTATGAAAAGGGAATATGAGACAGTCTTTCACAGGTGATTTTTAGCAAATTATTATTTCAAAGTCATATAATTGAAAGGCATAGACACTACAGTAGCCTACTACACGTATTGCTTGTTAATTACTAAAAGCCATTTTACTCGTTGAAGAAAAATATAGCATTAAAGTCTCTTCTCAAAAAAGTGTCTCCCAAGCACATGCTAAGTTTATATAAAATTGCTTGATAAGTGCAACAGTTACAGCTTAATTCAATGATCCTCTTATTGTCAATATGAAGTTAGGCATGAAGAAGATGTCTACTCCCCAGTACTGTTTAGCAGGATCATGGAGGATGTCCAGCACAGAGTCCGAATGGAAGGGGTATTCCCTATATACAGGAAGATATCTGCATGCTCCTATTTGCAAATGATATTGTACCATCTGCATCAAACCCTGGAACACTGCAGGGCTTTCTCAATCAGGAGGATCTATTAATACTAGTAGTTAAACTATATTCCCCTCTCCTACTGGAATATGGAAAACTTTTATGGGCTTTCCTCCTTTTCTCGTCTGAGCCTCATGACCTCCACAAAAGAGATTAAGTATTGTCAATTAACTTCATGGATATAGAAAGTGAGGCCCATAGAAATTAAGTGACTGTCATTAAATTGCTGCAAGATATTGGGCAAGAATTAAGATAGGCATCCTGAAGTCCTAGTTATATACTCTATTCACCAGAGCCTGTTCCCTCTATGCTCACAAGTCAATCACAGGCACTTCTATACCAAGACCCAACCTCCTCTTCCCACCTTTGAGCTTTGCACCGAGATCCCACAGTAATGAAATTCTGAATGGAGCTGATCAGATCACTGGGCTGTAGGTAATTTTTCCTGTGAGTCACCCTGCTCCGAGTCATAGTAATGAACTGGACCCAGCACAAAAAGAACCTTTGCAGGCCTCCTGTGTTCCCTTTCTTAGAAAAGAAAAAGAGGAAGAAGAATACTCATTGTTTAAATTTCGTAATTTGAATAGAACTGAATTTCTATTTATCAGTTAAAGAAAATAATTTGAGAAGCCTAATAGACTGCATTAGGGAAAAGAAGGCCTGGGTATTAAAACAGCACATGAATGCATCCTTGTGGAAAGAAAAAATGGAGGAAGTTGGCATTATTTTACATTTTATTTAATTCTCTCTTCCTGCCAGTACTAATTTAATTCATCTTTCTCAACTGAAGGAATGACTGAGCTGAAATATTAACCTCAAAGGCATCCATGGAACAGATAATGGGGATGCACCTGTAGTTCAGAATAAAAAGATAAAAGGGAAGGAACTGCTGCTTCCTGAGGAGAATTAAAAGGAAGAAAAAGCCCTTTTTCATAATGGTTCATTTTCTTCCTCTTTAGTCCAAAGTGATAAAAGCAAATAAATTTGTGTTTAGAATCATAGACATACCAGAAGGTCATTACATAAAGATGTTATCATTCTGGTAAAACTTTGTCAGAAGTTCTTAATGTAGAAAGCATGAAAATGGATTAAAATATAACAGGAAAGCAGCAGAGACTGTCAAAATGACAGAATATTATTAAACCTGTATGTTTATCCCCTAATTTTCATCTCCACATGGAAGCTCAGCATGACATTGAGTTTCCATACGAAAGGAGTTGGACGAACTGGCCATCTATGTAGTAAGAGGGGAATCAGGTTTGATAAAGCCAGTATTGGATGTCATAGAAGGGAAATGCCTTCTCAAATCACCAGTGGACTTTTCTTACACTTAGACTTCATCCAATTTGGATGTGTAAATAAAAAGTGAGACATAGAAGAGCTCACCAGCTCCCGGATGGACCTTACGTGTCCTGTGCCACCCTCACCCCCAACTGGACCACATGCATTTACTCAGATCCTTCCAACCTTTGAGGCTCAGCTCAAGACATACAGTGAAAAGATTTGGCATCAGAGGACAGGGTTCAAATCTCTCAGCTCTGCCACTAGCTGTGTGGCCTGGGCTTCAGTTGCTCACCTGCAAAATGGGAAAATTAGACTAGATGACTTCCAGCCATCTCCGCCACAACCTCATCTCTTATTTTCATGGGTAAGGTTTTATACCTCTTGCTCCAAGCTACTTTTGTACTTTTTGTTCCACTCTTTTCATATCTTTCTTCAATAACTCTCACTTCTTTTCATACCCTAGACTAAAAACGACAACAGCAGCACCAAAAACAAACAAACAAAAGCCCCCAAAGAGTGAGGGTTTGTTGTATACTGGTACATTTGTTGTTGTCAAGTCTGACTCTTCATGGCCTATGGACCGTATCACAACAACACTGTCCATGAGGTTTTCTTGGCAAAGATACTATAGTGGTTTGCCATTTCCTTCTCTAGTAGATTGTGGCAAATAGAAATTAAGTGACTTGTCTAGGGTCATACAGCTAGTAAGAGCCTGAGGCTGGATTTGAACTCAGGTCTTCCTGACTCTGGGCCCACCGGTTTATTCGTTGAGCCACCTAGCTGCCTCCATACTGGTATATGTCATGCCTGAATCCTTTGTTTTTAACATTAATAAATTATGTCCAGGTAAATGATGTCCAAATTTCATCTCTTCCTCATACTGGCTATGTGGACAAGTGACTCAACCTCTTAGTGCCCCAACCAATTCAATAAGATCATTAGCTTTAGAGCAGGTGCCAGATTTCCCAATACCAATGAAATCACCAGGAAAAAAGTTTCCATTAATCACGGCGATACACCTGTCTTTTCTTAGATTCAAAAAGATAGTTACAATGGGGTAGCTAAAATTAAGAGTATGTTAAAAGCCCCAATTCTTGACATTTGTGTTAGCAAGAGATGCTAAACTTGTCTGCAACTACCTCACTGTGTTAAATGGACGAAATGAGTTAATGTAATGTAATGTAATGTAATGTAATTGTGTATATCCATATAGATATGCATATATACATATGTGTGTGTGTATAAACAGTTTGCAAATGTTAACATGCTAAATAATGCTAGGAGTTGTTATTGCATTTGTGAAAAATCTCTTCCTTTATCTCAGGTGGTTTTTTTTCATTATACTATGAATTTCCAGTGGACAGGGATGATGTTTAAGTTTAATTTTAGGTCACACCAAACCTTGTGTCCCTCTTCTCTTCAATATGCACCTTCTGGGCTAGCTGGACCTGTTTACCTGCTGGCCTTTGAAAATCTCAAACTTACAGCTATCATTGTTAATGCTACTCCCCATGTCTGAAATGTTTCCCTTTCCCATACCTCACTTTCATGGATCCAAATCTTTCCATCCTTCAAGGCTCAGTTCAAGGAGTACAATAAAAAAAAGAAAGGGAAGGGAAAGAAAAGCACAGGATTTGAAGTTAGAGGACCCTGATTCAAATCCATCAGCTCTGCTGCATTTATCAGCTGTGTGATCTGAGCCTCAGTTTTGGTGTATGTTTTTCAGTTGTGGTCAACTCTTCATGACCCTTTTTGGGGTTTTCTTGGCAAAGATACTAGAGTGATTTGCCATTTCCTTCTCCAGCTCATTTTACAGATGAGGAAACTGAGGCAAACAGGGTTAAGTGACTTGCCCAGGTTCAAACATGCAGCCTCAAGGATGGGGCTCACAACACTCCCAAGTGGGACTCAAATCAGATTAAAATACAATTGGGAAATATCCAACAAAATAAATAAAAATATAATAAAACACAGATAATGTTAATATGTGGTTTTTTAAGTCAGTATGCACTGTCAGGGATCTATATGTATAGTTTAGTGATCCCCTTTTTGAGTTTGACACTAGTAGAGTAGATGACTTTCAGTTCTCTTATAACATCTTGTATTAGCAAGGCAATAATCACAATATAGATGATAATTGTCAATATGCCTATGTAGTTCTGTATTGCAAAATATAAGAGACTCTCCATATAGAAAGTAGAAGTAAACCATTTATTCAGACACTAGAGAACCAGGTCCCAAAACCAATAAGTCTGACCCATCTAAGGAGCAAACAAATTCCAGAACCAGTAAGTCCACTTTATAATAACAGCAAAGAACCTAAAACATGACATCACAGCAGGGAGTTAAGCTATCCCATAACCATAATCCCTTCCTGCCCCCTGTTGGGGCCTTGCCACCAACAATCACTCACAGCACAGCTAGGACATGTCTGCTCTGTCTCCCCAGCTCTAACAGCTCTGAGAATTTCCTGCTCTACCCTTCCAATTCCTTTTGTTCAGCAAGCTCCTCCTACCACATGTGACTTAGGCTTCCTGTGATATAAGCAGGTCACATGGGCCTATTAATGGGTGGGAAAGATCTTCAAATCTAAATTACCATTATACTTCTTCAGCTTCCTGCCCACCCTAGAGAAAATTCTACCCTGGGGCCTTTCCTCTCCTGCTTTACTTTATTCTCGACTCTCTATTATCTCCTCATAGTCTTGCCTCCTCCAAGATACTCCTTCTTCTCCCTCTCTCCCCCAGTTCTGGAACCATGAACTATGATAAATTCTGCCATTATTCCTGGTTAGGGTATGCCAATGTAATTGATCAGTCTAACCCTTACAGCTCCATTCCCTTTGTGTGTTGTTTCCCCTCCCTATTAGAATGTAACACTAAAGTGGAGGGAGAATTGGTGCTTGACTTTTTGTTCCCAGATGAGTCTGCACTCAGTGCAGCTTCGGAGGTTGAGATGCAAGAGAATATGGATTTATTCTCTGCTGCTTGTGCTAATTTTGGCCTGACAATTAACACCAAGAAAACAGAGGTTCTCCACCAGCCAGCACCACACCATCCATACACAGAACCATTGATTATGGCAAATGGAGAAATTTTGAATGCTATGGATAAGTTCACTTACCTTGGCAGAATACTTCCCAGGGATGTCCACATAGATGATGAGGTTGACATATACATTATCAGAGCTAACTCACCATTCTGGAGGCTCCCAAAAAAAGTATGGAAGAGAAGAGGTATTAGGCTGCATACCAAACTGAAGGTTCACAGAACTGTTGTGCTGACTTCATTGTTGTATTCCTGTGAAACTTGGACCACTATCCCTGGTGTTTAGCGCAGTGCCTGGAACATAGTAGGTGTTTTAAAAATATTTATTAAGGCCAGTTAGGTGGCTCAGTGGTTAGAGTTCTGGGCCCAGAGTCGGGAAAAATCATCTTCCTCTATTCAAATCTGGCCTCAGATACTTACTAGCTATGTGATTTTGGGCAAGTTGCTTCACCCTGTTTGCCTCAGTTTCCTCATCTGTAAAATGAGCTAGAAAAGGAAACGGAAAACCATCCATTATGTTTGCCATGAAAACCCCAAATAGGGATCACAAAGAGTCAAATATTACTGAAATGATGCAACAACAATAAAATATTGATTGATTGGTTAGTTGATGTTTCATACTTCTAGTGTATACAGTCCAAGAATGAATCCATATTGATGATAAGGTTTTCCAAATGTTCTTGTTTGGGAATAGCATAGTGTGAGTTCATTAAGCCCTAGAACAGAGGTGGGGAGCCTGTGGCCTGGGGGCCACATGTAGTCTTCTAGATCCTCAAGTCCAGCCCTTTGACTGAATCCAAGCTTCCAAAACAAATTCTTTTATTAAGGGGATTTAAGGCAGGTTCCCCACCCCTGTCCTAGACCATGACAGGGCCTTCTCACTGAGAGCCCTGGTCAGCTTCTCACCTTTCATCTTGCATGCCACTTTACCATCTGACCAGAGACGATGCCCTGGGCTTCAGATTCTGGAATTCCCATCCTGAGCCAGGCTATCTTGATTGATAAGTTTCTCAAATGCAGCTGCTCACTCCCACTCCCCACCCTCTGCCATGCTTCTCTTTACACCTTGTCTGCATCTTCTTGCCTATTTCCCACATAACCCTCTGGGCTTTTTTTGTTTGCTTTTGTACAGTTCTGGAACAACAATAAAATCAATACTGTCCATGCTACTTGAAAAGATATGTTCATCTATACCCTGTCCCCTGCCACAAGTCACTATTCCTCGTAACTTTCTATGTCTACCAACTCTCCTTGACCACCACTCACCTATATTTGTTGTCTCTCCCATTTAGAATGAAGCACTTTGAGGACAGGGATTCTTTCTCCTTTATATTTGTAACTGGAGTCCTTACTACAAGGCTTGGTACATATAAGTGGTTAGTAAATGCTTTCTCATTCAATCCATTCATTCGTACTAAAAACTGACATTTATGAAACACTTTAAAATTCACAAAGTGCTTTACATACATTAGTTCATTTGATCCTGACAATACCCCATGAAAGAGGGTATTGTCATACCCATCCTATATATGATAAAACTGGAGCTTAGAGAGTTTAAAGGTGTAGCCAGAATGGCCTTTGTTTTCTTTGAATGACTCAGCTTACCTCATTGAGCCTCTGGACACTGTGGCTTGCTCTTCCGGGGCAGGAAGCCCAAAGAGCATTCCAGGAAGCAGACAACTTCCTGTGTGATGAGTCATGGGGCTGGCTGAGGGGAGGTGTTAACGGCTATGCTAGGGGGAGGGGCCAAGTCAAGAACCAATCGGCCCTGGTCGTTCAGGCGGTGCTTGATGATGTCAAAAACTCTATAAGAGGGGAGAGGACAGCTTGAAGATTCTCTCTCTTCCTTTTCCGGTTGGAGCCAGCGACAGTTACAACGACAGTTACAGAGGCAGTTACGACAGTTACGTCAGTTACAGCCACAGCCACAGACACAGCTGAAGCAGGAGCTGCCAGTAGCAGAGCTAACCTACGGGAGAAAGCTGAACAAAGACTTCAGGCCATTACAGCGACAGTTACAGCGACAGTTGGAGCCAGAGGCAGTTACAGAGGCAGTTACGACAGTTACGTCAGTTACAGCCACAGCCACAGACACAGCTGAAGCAGGAGCTGCCAGTAGCAGAGCTGACCTACGGGAGAAAGCTGAACAAAGACTTCAGGCCAGTGGGTAATCTTATTACCATAGAGGGGGAAACATGATTTTGCTTTACGCAATCATGCTTCTCTGTAGCCTCCTGGTTACTCTTTCAAGGCGTACTTATTGGGCCTGGAAGCTTTTGATCAATATATCAAAATGGGGTTGCTGGTTCATGGGTTGGTTACTGTGGAGCCTAAATAAATGTTTTGATTCTTCTGCCTTCTACTTTGAGAGTTTCTTATATCCGGCGATTCCGAACGTTTCAGACATGTTTATGATCCTATTTGAGATTATAAACTCTGCCCTCCTAATACATTTGGCGACGAGGATGGGATCGCTAGGTATAAGATCTCTATTTAGAAGCAGAACAATTCCAGAGGAAGAGATGAATATCCCAGGATGGGAGGATCCATTTTATTCCTCCCTAGCAAAAGAATTGGCTAAAAAAGCTGGACCCTGTGAAAACTGGGAACCAAGGCTACGGAGAGGAGATCCTAGGGATTTGGAAAAGTGTTTACGAGAAGTTGGGATTCAGTCAGGGGCATCACTATCTAGGCAAAGCTGGATAGTGTTATCAGCCTACCGGCTAGTATACGAAAGATTGAGATTAAGTGAAAGACATGGGGGCACTCCTACCCCACAGGAAGAAGGGGAATCTCAGATAGCAGGAGACCAAACTGACTCAAATGAGAACTTTTCTATTAATGTGGCTAAGAGCAACAGGAGACCAAAAAAGCCCAGAGTGCATTTCAACCCAGCCCAGAAAGAGCCTGACTGCCTGCTTCGTCCTAGCCATGGTGGCAGAGGAAGTGAGTGGGGAGAGAATGAGACAATGTTAGAGGCTGAGGCACAAAACACTACTGGGGTTCAGGATGTGCCTCACATAGAGAATAGGAGATGGTTAAATGATCAGACAAGGGCTCGACCCATACAAAGGAGGAAGACAGAAACCCGAGGTGAAGATTCAGTTACAAGGGAAATTCAGGAAGATTTCTCACCGCAAGAGGTCACAGATATTTTGAGTAGATTCAGTCAAAGAATAGGAGAACCATTGATATCTTGGATGGTAAGACTCAGTGATCAAGGGGCCAGTGGAATATCAGTAGATGGGACAGACTGCATGAGATTCATAGGTATCAGCCATGATCCTCTAGTTCAACAAGCTTTTAGGGAACATCATCAGCAAGGAGATGGTGATAGCAGGACTACTCTGTTGGCATTAGCCGCTGTGGGATGCAATAAGAGATATGATACTGATTCTATGTGGCCCACTGAGCACAGACCCTGGTATTCACTTAGAGATTGTATCATGAGACTAAAGGAGGAGGTAATGAAGACTGCCATTATGATAGGAACTGCAGACAAATATTACAATGATCCAATGGGACTGCCTCATAGGAATTTAATAATTAGGACAGCTCCCCCTGCTTATAAACAACTAATTTTGAATTTATTACTTGGAGAAGTAGGGAGCCGTCTTACAACAGTGATAAATAAGATTTTACAGTTATATGACTTAGGTGACTGGGGAAGGGATAGATCTCCTCGAGAGAGAAGAGTGAATAACCAGCAAACTTGGCGCCAAAGGAGAGTAACAAGGAAAGAAATGTTTACTGCTTTATTGAGAGCAGGGGTAGGTTTTGAAATGATAGATGGAATTCCAACCAATGAATTATATAGAATGTACAGAGATAAAGGCCTTGATAACAGGAGAGATAGGGAAATCAGAACTGCTCCTGCAAATGCTACAGATGTTGAACCTTCAAACCCAAGTGAATCATATGAAAGGGAATACTAGGGAACAGGCCGAGCCCCAGTCCAAATTAAGGAAATACACAGGCTGGATTGTAGACCTCACATTAACTTGACCATATATTGGAAAAATGGGTCAAGTACGGTAACTGAGGCATTAATAGATACTGGGGCCGAGGCCACCCTTATTTATGGAAATCCAGACAAGTTCAGCCATGGAACTCCTATTACCATTACAGGACTAGGAGGGACTGAAATATCAGCCAGGCAAGTTAAATTAATGATGAAAATTGGACAGTTGCCCAAGAAAGAATATAGTGTGGTTATTGTGCCTATTCCCGAATACATCATTGGAATAGACATATTGAAGGGTATGACCTTAAATTTACCCGAAGGGAAATACCAATTTGCTGTGAGGAAAATGGGCATTAATGCAGTCTTAGTGGGGAAAATCAAGATGGATCCAATCACTTTGCCCGAACCTTCTAAAATAATTACTTTGAGGCAATATCGTGCGCCAGGTGGGCAAGATGAAATTGCCAACACTATAAGAGAATGTGTTGAGGCAGGAGTGTTAGTCCCTACAACTACTCAATGGAACAACCCTGTCTGGCCAGTCCGAAAGTCAGATGGAACATGGAGGATGACAGTAGATTATAGACAGCTGAACAAAGTGACTCCTCCCTTGTATGCTGCTGTCCCAGACACGGTTACTTTAATAGAGAGAATACAAAAACGTGAAGGG
This sequence comes from Trichosurus vulpecula, assembly GCF_011100635.1. Taxonomy (NCBI): domain Eukaryota; kingdom Metazoa; phylum Chordata; class Mammalia; order Diprotodontia; family Phalangeridae; genus Trichosurus; species Trichosurus vulpecula. The sequence goes on along the minus strand of NC_050575.1, from coordinate 141,999,976 downwards.
ACTTGGTATGCAGTTATTGATTTGGCCAATGCCTTCTTTACAATCCCAATAGACCCCAAGCAATGGAATCAGTTTGCTTTTACTTGGCAAGGCCGACAGTATACATTTACACGCCTGCCGCAAGGATATATTCATAGCCCAACTATTTGCCACAGGATTGTAGCTGAACATTTGGATGAATTAAAGTTACCTGGTGTACAGCTTACACATTACATAGATGACATCATGATACAGGGAAAGAATATAAAGGAGGTGGAGGAGAGTTTAGCATTATTAATTGACCATATGAAAAGCAAAGGATGGGAAATCAACCCCGCAAAGGTTCAAGGGCCAGCTCAAACTGTAAAATTCTTGGGGATACAGTGGAATAGAGGACTGCGAGAAATTCTCCCACAAGCTCGACAAAAAATCCAGGATTTTCCCACCCCTACCAATAAGAAAGAGGCCCAAAAGTTCATAGGGCTGTTTGGTTATTGGAGACACCACATCCCACATTTGGGACAGATTTTAAAACCCTTGTATAAAGTCACCAGAAAGAAATATGAATTTGACTGGGGACTTGAACAAAGTAGAGCTTTTGAGGAAGCAAAGGCTGCTATTCAATTAGCTCTAGACTTATGGCCTATGCAAAATGGGCCAGTGGAGTTACAAGTGACTGTACAAGATGACTATGCAAATTGGAGTCTGTGGCAAAAACAACAAAGCCGAAGTGTACCTTTAGGCTTTTGGTCAAGGAAACTGCCCTCATCTGGAGTGCAATATACACCTTTTGAGAAGCAGCTGTTAGCTGCATATTGGGCTTTAGTAGAAACTGAGCAACTAACTCTGGGTCATGAAGTGGTATTAAGGCCTGGAATTCCAATTATGACTTGGGTAATGAGTACCCCAGCTTCTCACAGAATTGGACATGCACAAGAGGCAAGCATAATCAAATGGAAGTGGTATATTCAGAATAGGTCCAGAGCAGGCAAAAATGGAGTTTCTGCTCTACATGAATCTGTGGCGAACATTGATACTGAGAGCAATGAAAAGCCCCTTGAATCTAAGCAACAGATGGTACCATCCTTAGTGAAATGGAATAATGGATATGACGGACTAAATGAAGAACAGAAGAAACATGCTTGGTTTACTGATGGGACAGCAAAATATTTAGGACAGAAGAGACATTGGAAAGCAGTAGCCTATAACCCCTGTACAAGGAGAACTCTGGAAAGTTCTGGGATAGGTGGAAGTAGCCAATATGCTGAACTGATGGCAGTGCATCAGGCCATCAGAGCAGAGAAAGGAGGACAATGTCATATATTTACTGACTCGTGGGCGGTAGCTAATGGATTAGCTACGTGGATGCCTATATGGAGGAATCAGAATTGGGAGATTCATGGCAAACAAGTTTGGGGTAAAGAGTTATGGGAAAATATATGGGACATGTCTTTGGTTACAGATCTGTCAGTTTTTCATGTTGATGCTCATGCAACCCTGACCACACCAGAACGTGAGTACAATGCACATGCGGATCGACTAGCAAAGATTGCTACTGAATGTATTGTCCCTACTCCGACTCCAACTGATGACCCAGCCTTAGCAAGATGGGTCCACCAGACTGCTGGCCATTTAGGGGTCCAGGCCACCCATCGATGGGCACAGGATCGAGGTATCAGTATTTCTCATGCGTTGTTAAAACAAATAACAGAGGAGTGTTGTATATGCCAATTAGAAAAAGAACGAACTCTTCCTAGGATAGTTACTGGAGAAATAGCAAGGGGAAAAGTTCCAGCCCAAATTTGGCAGATAGATTATATTGGCCCACTACCCCAGGATAAAGGATGTAAATATGTATGTACGTGTGTTGACACCTATTCAGGTGTACTAGTGGCTTGTCCTTATAAAGACGCAACTCAGAAAAACACCTGTAAAACTCTAGATATTGTAAGTTTATATTATGGAACCCCAATGCAGATTCAAAGTGACAATGGGTCACATTTCAAGGGCAAAGAAGTGAAAAGATATTGTGTGTTGAATAATATAGAATGGATATATCATATTCCATATTACCCACAAGCATCTGGGCTAATTGAAAGAATGAATGGATTGTTGAAAGAACAGCTGAGAAAATTAAGCTCAAATAATTCATATCGACATTGGAAGGATAATTTGTCTATTGCCTTACGTAATTTGAATAATAGGCCCTTAGGGGGGAGTACACCTCTAGCCAGAATGATGACCCCAAATCTGCAGATCAGAGAACAGCAAACATGTGAGATCCAAAACATTGAATTTTGGACTGTGAGGGAAGATGTCCCACTACCAAGTCCAGGAACACCTGGTTCAGCAGGATATGATTTACATTGTATAGAGAATTTTAGGTTAAATAGGAAAGAGATAAGAAAAACCCCTACTGGAGTATGTATGAGAATCCCCAAGAATCATCTTGGACGGATATTACCTAAACCAGGATTAGCGGCTCAAGGAATACATGTATTGGCTGGAGTGATAGATTCTAATTATCAAAAAGAAATTGTTGTGACACTCCAGAATATGGGTAAAAAACCTGTACAATTTTGTAGAAATGATAGGATGGTTCAAGTCATTATTATCCCCTGTGAAAAAATACCCTTTGTGAAAACTGACCCTCCTCCCAAAATAACTACTAGAGGGGCAAAAGGGTCTTGCTCCATTGATAGAATAAAGTCAGGAGCTAAGGTATGGGTAAAACGGAAGCCAGATGATATTCCAAAGGCTGCAGAAGTTATAGCCCATGGGAAGGACAACACTGTAACAGTTGTCTATTCAGGGGAAAATAATTACCAAATCGTACCCCTGAACCATATATTTTACTGTGAATAGGTTATAATAATAGATTCACAGACTCCACAGGTATGGCTGATGCTGGTAAATGCCATAAGCCACTCAGAGGAAAGGTAACTTTGTGTGATTAACGGATGAAAACTTGTACATTTGGGGAAAGGCTGGGAGGACAATCTTAGTCTATATCTAGGGTGGGATCCTCTTGGCTTCCTCATTATGTTCCTTTTGAAAAGAAACATTTCCCACCTGAGTTTGGCTCTGATGTTGGATCTTTGCATAACTGAAATCTCAACCAAACTTGAGATGATTTTATTTGAAGAATTATAGTCCATACTTGTCTATTCTTTTTGTCCTTTGTTTTGGCTAACCTTGTTGCTAGTTTTGTTTCCTTCAGGCTTAAGCACCCTGCACTTTCCGGTGACTGCCTAAGCATGTAGCATTCTTGGAATTCCTGCCAGCTCGTTAAAGAAATGACCTCTGGAATGGGACTTTTTGGGGGCAGGGCCATCTCTACATCCAATTTCAGCATGAAGAAGCTATGGAAAATGAGACCTTCACCCCTCACCCCAAGATTTTGAGCCCCAATCGTTCAAGGGGGGTGGAAATGATGATAGTGTTCTGTTTACTTATTTTGTGTTATCCTTGCTGTGTTGTTTTATTGTTATGATATTATTGATCCTATGTAATGGATACAAGGATTTAGGGGTGGACATTTGAATTATTAATAATTATTTTGGGGATGATTGATTGAAGAGATTATCTTGCTGGGACCTAGGGGTGGATCACATTTGAATCGTAAACCAATATTTAGGAATGTCACCAAATGATATGTTTTGCTTTATAATGAATGATATGTTTTAGTTTCCTTTGTAATTGGATCATAATGTATGTTCTAGGATACATGGCTGATTAGATTATGTATCCTATAACAAGGGGTGGAGTGTAGCCAGAATGGCCTTTGTTTTCTTTGAATGACTCAGCTTACCTCATTGAGCCTCTGGACACTGTGGCTTGCTCTTCCGGGGCAGGAAGCCCAAAGAGCATTCCAGGAAGCAGACAACTTCCTGTGTGATGAGTCATGGGGCTGGCTGAGGGGAGGTGTTAACGGCTATGCTAGGGGGAGGGGCCAAGTCAAGAACCAATCGGCCCTGGTCGTTCAGGCGGTGCTTGATGATGTCAAAAACTCTATAAGAGGGGAGAGGACAGCTTGAAGATTCTCTCTCTTCCTTTTCCGGTTGGAGCCAGCGACAGTTACAACGACAGTTACAGAGGCAGTTACGACAGTTACGTCAGTTACAGCCACAGCCACAGACACAGCTGAAGCAGGAGCTGCCAGTAGCAGAGCTAACCTACGGGAGAAAGCTGAACAAAGACTTCAGGCCATTACAGCGACAGTTACAGCGACAGTTGGAGCCAGAGGCAGTTACAGAGGCAGTTACGACAGTTACGTCAGTTACAGCCACAGCCACAGACACAGCTGAAGCAGGAGCTGCCAGTAGCAGAGCTGACCTACGGGAGAAAGCTGAACAAAGACTTCAGGCCAGTGGGTAATCTTATTACCATAGAGGGGGAAACATGATTTTGCTTTACGCAATCATGCTTCTCTGTAGCCTCCTGGTTACTCTTTCAAGGCGTACTTATTGGGCCTGGAAGCTTTTGATCAATATATCAAAATGGGGTTGCTGGTTCATGGGTTGGTTACTGTGGAGCCTAAATAAATGTTTTGATTCTTCTGCCTTCTACTTTGAGAGTTTCTTATATCCGGCGATTCCGAACATTTCAGACATGTTTATGATCCTATTTGAGATTATAAACTCTGCCCTCCTAATACAAAAGGACATGCACACGGTCCCACAAATTGTGGCTATGATTCAAGCCGGAGGATAGACTTAATCCTATGTTTCTCCTAACTTCCAGCCCAAAGATTTTTCTGCTCCATCCATCACACTCTCTAACCATTCAAAAGAGATTGGACTAGCCATCTATGCTGGAAAAACAAAAAATAAGTAGATAAGAAATGAATATTGCCCAAATGATAATATGCAGTTAGATGGGCAGCCCAACTCACTAATCCCATAAGTATTAATACAGCAATATTTGGACTCCCTTAATCACTGGGGATGATGATCTTCTCCATTTGTCCTCCACTTTTTTTCAGGCAAAAAAAATGTTAGTCATAGGTGCTTAGAGAAATCAGGGGCACCTTCTTCCAGAGGCTTCAAACCATGATGAAGCACTAGTCAATCAACCAATCTATACGAATAAACTAAATGAAAAAAAAACTTTTAAGTGCTTACTCATGTGCCAAGACCAACAAAAAAAGACAGTCCCTGTTCTCAAGAACCTAACACTCTAATTGGGGACATTCCACTACCAGGTAAATGGAAAGGCCCAAAGGTCCTAAGAATATGCTTTCGGGATGGTTAGTAAGGCCTAGATATCCTTAGGATGCATTAGGGTGCCTGCCCCAAAAGGTAAGAATCCTAAAGGGGGATAGCCCAATACCAATGAGAAAGGGTACTATGGGCCTATGGGTTAGTATAGAATAGAGATTCTGGGTTCTCTTTGATAATAGTGGGGATGGGAGGTAGAGTGTCTAACCAGGAAGGGAGCATTAGCAGAACTGTTCAAGGTGGACTCTAGGGCAGCCAGGAGGGGAGGGGCAAGAAAGGAGGTAGGAGGAAAAAGAGAATCCTCCTTGTTTCAGCTCTGACTTCCAAGCTTTCCAGGTACCCTTGGATGGGGTCTTGGGTTAGCATTTTTTAAGCACATTCTATGTGCTCTGTACAATGTCCTGGGAACACAAAAACAATAGAGCTTATATTCTATCAGGGGAAACAATATAAACACATGTAATTATATACAGAACATGTTCAAGTAAATACACTGTAATTTCAGGGTGGAAAGAGACGCTAGTAGCTATGTGAATTAGGAAATGCCTTATGGAGGTGATGTGAGCTGAACGTTGAAGGAAGTTAGGAATTATAGAAGCAGAAATAATGTCCATTCCAGGCATGGGAGACACAAAAGGAGATGGGATATCCGAAACGAGGAAAGGCAAGAAGGCCAGTTGGGCTGTAGTATAAACTATTCAAATGGGGGTGGCATGTAATAACCCTAGAAAGGTAAATTGGAGTCAGGTGGTGAAGGACTTTAAATGCCAAACAGGTGTTTGTATCTGATCCTAAAGCCAGGCACCAGGCAGCCACTAGAGTTATTGCACAGGGAAACGATGTGGTCAGATGTATGTTTTAGGAATATCACTTTAAGAATATATAGAGGATGGATTAGAGAGGGAAGAGACTTGAGCCAGGGAGACCAATTATGAGGCAATTGTACTAGGCCAAGTAAGAGGTGATGAGGCCCTGAACAAGGCTGGTGGTCTGGTAATTTGAGAAAAGGAGGAAGAGGTGAGAGACTAAGTCAACTAATCAGCGAGAAATTATTAAGCATCTCCAATTTGCCAGGCACTGTGATTGGTACTAGGTATAAAAAACCAAAAATAAAATGTCCCTTCATTTTCAGAAGCTTATATTCTTTTGACATTTGGCAACTTATTGGAGACATTGCATAAGGGATAGTGAAGAATCGAGGATAACTCCAAAAGTTGTGAATCTTGCTGGCTGGAAGAATAATGGTGCCATCGAAAGAAATAATGAGGTTCCAAATGAGTTCTGGCAAAAGAAAATGAGTTTTGTTTTGGACCTGTTGAGTCTGAGATGTCCAGTGGACAGTTGGTGATATGGGACTAAAGAGCAGGAAAGACTAAGATTAGAAAAATAGATCAGGATGTCATCTGCATAGAGATAATCTAGAGGTTGATGAGGTTACCAAGAAAAAGTATGTAGGAATAGAAGAGAAATAGCTCTGGGCAGCACATTTGGGTATACCCACAATTAGAAAATAGGACACAGATCCTGTAAGGAGATAATGTCAGACAAGTAGGAAAAGAAATTAAAGATGTAAAGGTCAAGAAAATCCAGGGAGAAAAGAGTATTCAAGAGTGAGTATCATATGCTACAAAGAACTCAAGAAACATGAGGACTGAGAAAAGACCATTGGGTTCAGAAGTTAAGAGATTATTGGTAACTTTAGAGGGAATAATTTCAGTTGAAAATGAGTTTGAAATTGATTGGAGAAATGCAAATTAAAACTATTCTGGGCACTACCTCATATCTATTAGATTGGCTAACAGGATAGAAAAGGAAAATGATAAATATTGGAGAGGATGTGGGAAAATTGAGACATTAATGCATTGTTGGTGGAGTTGTGAACTGATTCAACCTTTATATAGAGCAATTTGGAATTATGCCCAAATATTTCTAGCAGCTCTTTTTCTGGTGGCAAAGAATGGGAAACTGAAGGGATGCCCATCAATTGGGGGAATGGCTGAAAGATTTGTGGCATATAATTGTGATGGAATACTATTGCGCCATAAGAAATGATGAGCTAGATGCTCTCAGGAAAACCTGGAAAGACTTACATGAACTGATGCAAAATGAAATTAATAGAACCAGAACATTGTACATAGTAACAGCAATATTGTAAGATGATCAACTGTGAATAACTTAGCTATTCTTAGCAATATAACAAGCCAAGGTAATTCCAAAGGACTTATGATAAAAAATGCTATCCATCCCCAGAGAAAGAACTGATAGAGTCTGAATACATATCAAAGTATTTTTTTACATTTCCTTTATTTTTCTTGGGTTTTTATTTTAGTCTACATTTGCTTTTTGTGTTGTTGTTGTAGTTGTTGCTTTTACATGACTAATACGGAAATATGTTTAGCATGACTCACATGTGTAACATATCGAATAGCTTGCCTTCTCAGTGAGAGAAGTGGGGAGGGAGGGAGAGAATTTGGAACTCAATTTTAAAAACAAATGTTGAAAATTGTTTCTACATGTAATTGGGGGAAAATAAAACACTAATTTTTTTTTTGTAAAAAAGGAAAATTAGTTTGAAAGTCAAATTGCAAGAGGTTAAGAAGTCCTTAAGAGGAAGTGGATTGGCCAAGTCACTTAACCACAATTGCCCTGCCAAAAAACAAAAAAAGAGAAAGTGGAGGCAAGAAGTGTAAATAACATTTTTCTTTTAGAATCTTATTATGAACTTAACTATCAACAAGCATTTTTGTAACCAAAGCAGAACAAAAAGGAAAATCTTTTGTGAAACTATAATCTTCTTCTATGTACAGTTTTAAGTGTAAATTAAATTTAACAATATAGTAACAGAAGAGTCCCATTTGTGTCTTCTTTTAAACTTTTTTTCTTCTGTGTATTTAAAAATATTTTATTAATGTTCTTTTCTTCATTATTTTTGCACTTCTATAACTACCCACTACCTCCCCCTTATATAACTACCTTATCTCATAACAAATAAGTATAGTCAATCCAAACAGGTCGATGCATTGGCCATGTCTAAAAATGAATACCTCATTCTGTGCCTCTAGTCCATTACCTCTCTGCCAAGAGGTGGGAAGCAAGCTTAATCATTAGTCTTCTAAGATCATGGTTTTTCATTTCATTGATCAGAGCCCAAAAGTCTTTCAAAGTTCTTTTCATTTACATCATTGTGGTCATTATGTAAATTGTTTTGGTTGTGCTCACTTCACAGTACATCAGTTAATATAAAACTTCCCAAGTTTTTCTGAATCCTTCATATTTGTTATTTTTATGGAGCAATAATACTCTATTGCATCCATACATCACAATTTTTTCATCCATTCCCCAATTGAAGGGCACCAGGTTGTTTCCAGTTCTTTACTACAATGAAAAGTGCTGCTATAAGTATTTTTGAACATAATGTCTCTTTGACTTCTTTGAGATATATTCCTAGTAGTGGTATTGCTGGGTAAAATACATACATACATACATATATACATATATATGTGTATATATATATACATATATATATATATATATTAGTGGCTTTTGGTAGATGGCTTTTTTAAGCATCAGAGGAGAAGTTCCTAGTATAGGCACTGACAAATGGAAAATATTTAATAAATGTTTACTGCCTAATTGATTGACCTGACCTAGTAGCCATTGTCCCAAAACACTTTAAGGTAGTCAATACCATGAATGTATTTAAAAAATGCAATTCTAAACATGGAGGAAAATATAGGTGCTCTCAATTCCCCTCCAGTATTCACTTACCTATACTAGAATATAGGGTTAGAAGACTGGATACTGAGGCTTATGCTGTCCTCTGTAAAGGCTGGAAAGGAGAAATGAAGAAGTATTTGTTCAGTATCTTCTCTGTGTTGTTCTGGAAATGATAGAAGATACCAAGAAATGAGAGAAACATCTTTCCAACTAGACAGTGATTTCCTTGAGGGCAGAGATCAACTGTGACACAAAGCCATGAAACGATTAGAGAATGATGTGATATAAGATATAATAAAGCTGTGGATTCTGTGATTCATATTCTAGACACTTGTATATGGCACAATCTAAATCTTGAAAAATGGACTGGGTTTAGATAGGTAGAGAAGAGATTGGGAAGGGCAAAGAGGAAGATCAAGGGAGAAAGAAAGAGCAAAAGGTCTGTGTTGGTCCTAAATCGACTTCACAGGAAACTAAGTTCTTCTTTTGTTTGAGGAAGGGGCCAGGCAGAGCTGATTTTGTGGATGGGAGACATAAAAACATAAGTACCACTTTCTTTCATTCCTGATCCATAACTTCCATATAACATGCACAAAAGTCAGCCTGGGGCCACATCAGAAAATGGAAGGCCAAGCAGGTTGTTAATGGAAAGTAAAATGTGCTAACTCTTCATGCATGGGTGCTTTTTCCTTCAGCAGTGACTATTGATCACCTCAGCACAATTTAATTAAGAGGCTTCAGCCATGTATTTATGTGGTAAGTGCCACCAGCAGTGAGTTAAGCCATGTGTTTTTCAATCCTGAACATAGGTACATGATAATTACTTTTGGCCCCACGGAGGGAGCTACCCTGCTGTCCTTCTGCCTACAAACTCTCATGGATTGTAGAGGAATATAGAAGCTATGAGAGTGGATCTCTGTTGTAACTTACAATTGGACCATAGAAGCAGACAGTTTTTGCAGTGCAGAATTGGCCCTTGAATATGACCAAGATGGAGGACTTTACATTTTCTCAGATGCTCAAAACCTCTCAAACCTCTCCAAAATAGAAATTATATCAGAGGGAGGTAGCCTGCAACAATATGTACAAACAAGCTACATACCAGATAAGTAGGAAATATCAAATATAGGAAAGGTATTGGAATTAAGAAGCATTGGGAAGGGATTTCTGTAGAAGGCAGGATTTTAGCTGGGGCATGAAGAATGCCAGGGAATCCAGGTATTGGAGATGAAGAAGGAGAACATTCTTGGCAGAGGGGACAACCCCAGAAAATTCCTGGAACTGAGATATGCATCTTATTTGAGGAATGGGAAGGTGGCCAGTGTCACTGGATTGCAGAGCACATGGCAGGGGAAGATAGAAGAAGACTGGAAAAAGTGAGGAGAGAGGCCTAAGTTGTGGAAGGCTTTGAAAATCAGAGGAGTTTATATCTGATCCTTGAAGTAATAGGGAACAACTAGAGCTAATTGAGTATGGGGGTGCCATTACACAGACCTATGCTTTACAAATGTCACTTTGGTGGCTAAGCAGAATGGGGAATAGGGAATTGAACGGGGAGAAATTTGTTGCAGGAAGACCCACAAGTAGGCATTGCAATAGTCCATGTATGAGGTGATGAGAGCTTGCATCAAGGCAATGACAGTGTCAGAGGAAACAAGAGGACATATTTGAAAGATGTTACAAATCTGAAAACAACAGACCTTGGCAATAGATTGGATATGGAGAATGAGAGATAGCAAGAAGTCGAGGATGACAACCGGGTAACAAGTCTGGGGAACTAGGAGGATGGTCATGGCCTCAACAGCAATATGGAAGTTTGGAAGGAGTGAAGGTTTTTGTTAAAGATAATTAGTACACTTTAGGGCATGTTGAGTTTTAGATATTTACGGGATGTGAGTTGGAGATATCTAGAAGGTAGTTTGAGATATGAGACTGGAAGTCAGCAGAGAGATTAAGGCTGGATAAGGACACCTGAAAATCATCAACATAAAGATGATAATCAAACTCGTGGGAGCTAGTGAGATCACCAAATCAAACAATACAGGTAGAGAAAATAAGAGAGCCCAGGACATAGCCCTGTATGACATCCATGGCTAGTGAGAGTGACAGGGATGAAGGTCAAGCAGAGGAGGCTAAGAAAGAGCAGTCAGATAACTAGGGGAAAACAAGGAAAGGATCATCATGAAAACCTAAAAAAAGAGACTATCATGGAGAAGAGGGTGATCAACATTGGGAAAGGCTGCAGAGAGGTCAAGGAGGATGTGGATTGAAAAGAAGCCATTGGATTTGGTAATTAAGAGAACCCCGATGACTTTGGAGAGCACAATTTCAGGTGAATGAGATCAGAAGCCAGACTGAAGGGAGTTAGGTAGAGAGTGAAAGGGGAGTAAGAGGAGGCCTCCTCAAGGAAATTAGCCCCAAAAGACAGGAGAAATATGGGATAGCAGTTAACATGGATGATGGATCAAGTGAGGTTTTTTTGAGGATGAGCGAGACATGAATATGTTTGTAGACAGTAGGGAAGCAGCCAGCAGACAGGAAGAGATTGAAGATAAGTGAAGGAATGCGATTTTAGAGGAAGCAATCTGCTAAAGGAGATGGAATGGAATAGGATACCTTATACAAGTAGAGTGGTTGGTCTTGGCAAGGAGACAGGCCTTCTTCATGTGTGATGAGGGTAAAAGGGAGAATGACAGAAGACATCTAAGTCTTATGAGATAAGAAGGAGGGGCAAGAAATAAAGCAATTCAGTTGCCTAGAATAGCAAGAACACTGCTAAGGTAATAATCTAATGAACTAACAGCAGAAAAGGCTGATCTCCAGCTCCTAATTCTCACTCAGGCACCTCTCCCTTACCACCCACCATGCTTGGGCAGGGCTTCATGAGCTGACCCATGTGCTTGCAAAACAATGCAGGTATTACCCCTCCTCAATCCTCTCAGAGTCACCAAAAAAGCCCCCAAAGTCAGAATCCTGTCCTGCCACAGCAGCACAGTAGCACTTCAGGCTACAACAGAATTCAGGCAGAGAACTAAGGGAAAGAGAGAACCTGGGAAGGACATACATGTTAAAATGGAAAGAGCCTAGCATACAGCTGCGATCAGTTCTGTCACCCCAGAAGACTCATGGGGCAGAGATTGAAGCTGGTCAAATGAGACTTACCTGGCATGGGAGGAGTTTGAGCAAAATCTACCTCTAGCAAAAGGGCTGCTATCAAAGTGGAAAGAGAATGTGAACAATAGGGAAATATAAGGAAAAAAGACTAAATCACCAAAGATATAAGGAGGAAGAAAACTCAGTCAAAGATCTTGAGTATAAACAGAAAATCAATAGGGAAGATACCAATAACAAAAGGGAATATGGCTTCCACATCAGCAATGTGAGTCCAGACATTTAGGAATAAATATTCCAATCCAAATGACCTCTAAGCAGAGGACTCTGTGGATTCCCAAGAGAACATGGAACCACAGTAGGATGTTCCTAAATGGTGTAAAAGAGAAATAAGAATTGTGAAAGCAGAATTTATAGCCTAAATACCAGATATACTGAGCAGAATAGAAAAATTGAATCTGTGGCAGCAAGTGTCACCAAAGAAACAAAAGAACAACTGAGTGGATATGCAAATGCACAGGAATGAAGGACAATCTGGAAATGAAAACCAGAAAAACCAATAAAATTTTTAAAAAATACATGATCTCATATAAACAAAACATATTGATCTAAAAGACAGGGCATGATTATAAATCTCCTAGAAGAACAGAATGAATAACAACAACAAAAACAAAAATTGAAAGTCATAATGCAAGAAATAACCCAAGAAAAATTCCCAGAATTTCTGAATAAAGGAAACAAAGTGCTAGTCAAAAGAATCCACAATTCGCCTCCAGGAAAAAAAAAATGAATTCAGCAAACTCCAAGGCATGTGGAGGCTAAATATAATAATTCTAATGACAAACAACACATTTTCCAAGTGTCCAGGAGAAAGACCTTCAAATATAAAGGAAATGAAATTCAAATAATATGAAACTATTCCATACTCACCAAAAACTGCAGGAAGGGATGGAATAATATGTTCCAAATAGCCAAGGATTTTAAGATGCAACCTGAGGTGACATACTCTGCAAAACTGAGCCAAACCATTAATGAGAAAAGATGGAGGTTCAATAAAAACAGGCATATGAATCATTTCTGGAAAAAAAAAATCAGCCCTGAAGAAATAATTTGCTTTGTAAACACCTCAGACACCAGAAATACATGAAAGATAAATAAATATAGTAACCAAGGACAAGGCCAACAACTAAATTATAACAATGAGAATCTAGTAAGAGATTTCTTTTTAAAAGTACACAAGGGAAGATGGCAGAGTAAAAGCAGGCACTTGCCTGAGCTCTCCCAAATTCCCTTCCAAACAACTTTAAAATAACACCTCAAAATGAATCCTGGAGAGGCAGAACTAACAAAAGGACAAGGTAAAACAGTTTTCCAGCCCAACACAACTTAGAAGGTCTACAGGAATGGGAGTGGAGTGAGGTCTACCACAGATGGCACACAGGCAAGCCAGTAGCATGCCCTGGAAAATCAGAGCAGGACTTGGGGGTGACTGAATCAAAGGAGCAACTTCCAGGGCTCTCAGTCCACAGATAAGAAGGGGGCCAGACAACAGTCAAGAAGGCGATTATAGGGGACATTTTGCTGGCACTGGGTGCAGGACTCTGTTACATTGATCATACAGAAATCCAAATTGCAGGTCCAGGTCACAGTCCCAGGGCAAGGAGGAGCACTAGCATACTAGACCTTATAGCCATAGGGAAGTGGGGACACTGGTTACAGTTCCATGGAAGAAAAGAGTGCTTTTGGTCACTCATAGACCAAAGCACAGGCCAGGAGAGCAATGACCACACCTCTCCTTAGATCATACCACCTTGGGAGAAACAAAAATTTACAGGTCTCCAAAATTAGCTCTGAAAACAGCAAAAGAAAAACCTGAATCTTAGGACAGTGCCCCTCTACTCAGGAGCAGAGCCCAACTTTGACATAAAGTTAAAATTTAAGAAATAGGCTGGAAGAATGAGCAAACAACAAAAAAAGAATCTGACCATAGAAATTACTATGGAGACAGGGAAGATCAAAACACAAACTCAGGAAAGGACAACAATGTCAAAATGGCTAAATGCAAAGCTTCAAAGAAGAATGTGAATTTGTTTCAGGCCCAAAAAGACATCTTAGAAGAGCTCAAAAAGGATTTTAAAAATCAAGTAAAAGAGGTAGAGGAAAAATTGAAAAAAGAACTGAGAGTAATGCAAGAGAGTCATAAAAAAAGTCAATAATTTGTTAAAGGAAGCATAAAAAAGGAAAAAGGTGTACAAAAATTCACTGAAGAATATAATTCTTTAAAAAGTAGAATTGGTCAAATGGAAAAGGAGGTATGAAAGCTCACTGAAGAAAATAATTACTTAAAAATTAGAATTGAGCAAGTGGAAGTTAATGACCCCAGAGATATCAAGAAACAATGAAACAAAATAAAAAAATGAATAAATAAACCCTCAACAATCAACAACATTTCTATGTAATAATAACAAAATCTAAGAGGCAATAATAGAAAGGAAAATCTAATTACAAATAAGTATAAAATACATAAAATATTTGGGGACCAGTCTACCAAAGCACACAAAATACATATATAGATTCAATTGTAATGCGTTCCTTAAAGAAACAAACAACTTAAGTAGCTGGAGGAATATTCAGTGCTCATGACTGGGTTGTACCACTAGAGTAAAATGACAATATTACCAAAGTTCAATTACAGCTTTAATGTGACATAATCAAATAATCAAATATTCACTTTGTAGAACTTGATAAAAAATAACAATATTCACTTAGAAAAATAGATTTAGAATATCAAGGGACATCATGAAAAGTGGTAAGGATGAAGGGGGAAATAGCACTTTTAGATCTCAAGCTATTTTATAAAGCAGCAATCATCAGAACTATCTGGCATTTTAGGGAGGTAGATAAATGAGTGTTTATTATGGACCAGACACCGTGCTAAGCGCTTTTAATGAATATCATCTTGTTTGATTCTCACAACAATCCTGGGAGGTGTGTGCTATTTCTACCTCCCCTTTACAGATATGAAAACTGAGGAAAATAGAGGTTAAGTAACTTTTCCATGGTCACTTAGCTGGTAAAGGACTGAAGTGGAATCTGAATTCAGGTCTTCCTGCCTCCAGGAACTCTATGGAACTCAACAACCCAGGCTTAAATAAACCCCAAAACATAAAGTACCTAGGAAAGAACTTCTTATATGATAAAAACTGAAAAGTAGCTTGATAGTAATTAGGCTTTGATTAATAACTTATGCATATTCCGCAATACATTCTAAGTATATCAATAATCTTAATATTAAAGATCATGCTATTAAAAGTCTTAAAAGAGAAGCAGATCACACACCTCTCGTAGGTATGGTTAGGAGATGTTAGGAAATTCCTAATTAAACAAAGAATAGAGGCAATTACAGGAGATAAAATAGATAACTTGGATTACATGAAACTGCAAGCTTCCACGCAAACAAAATTGATGTACCTAGAATGAGAAGGGAAAAACTGGGAAAAAATGGAAAATGGAAAAATGGAAGAGAAATGGGGGGAAAAACTTTACATCAAATTTTCCCAATGACAGTTTGGTACCCAAGAAATATAAACAATTAACAATCACAAGAAACACATTTAAAAAAAAACAAAGATACATATTATAAAAATGAAGGGAAGGGGGGAATGTACTATGTATCGGATGAATCCAAAAAAAGTAGAAGTTACAAGCAAGCTAACAGACAAAGCAAAAACAGAGATTCACAAAATAAAAAGGGAAAAAAAACAAGGAAACTACATTATGTTCACAGGAATCACAATCAACAAAGCAATATCAATATTAAATTTATATTCTTTAAATGTCTTAGCACCTAAATTCATAAAGGAAAAATTAAATAAACTACATGAAGATATAGACAGTTTAAAAAAATGAAAACAAACAAAAAAGAATCATCCCTTTAAGGTACGCCTTAACGTCAAACTTAGCCATTTTTCATTGTCAATATGAACCATAACAGAACTTTAACAATGAAGTAGATCCTATGGCATGACCTCAGGATGCCAAAATTTAGGGGGCACTGACATTCCATTAGGCCCTTCAGCATTCTAGAAGAAACTAAGTTGAAAACACAATTAGTAAGAATAGTTAATGAAAATTTGAAGGTACCAGATAGCATGCTTTCTTTTTCCACTGGCCATATCCCTGGTGAGTTCTTCCATTGCATTTCAATCTTTCTCCATAGTGGCCTCCAACATTTCCCACTTGTCTTAAGTCACAAAATTGTTAGTTACATCTTTGAATTATACAAGTTCTGCTAGCACTTTACATACTGCATATTATTTTTTTTATATTCACAACAACCCTGTGAAATAGATAGCATTTAATTTATTTAATTTGTTTTGGTCCAAATTTGCGATCTCATCAATATTAGGGAAATTTCTCTTGGGGAGATCCATTCTTGGAATAAAGATTAGCACAGGTCTATTGCATATACTATTGTCTTATAGAGTTGTTTGGAAGCACTGAGATTTGTCCAGGATCATACAACCAGTATATGTCAGAGGAAGGACTTGATCCCAGCTATTCCTAACTCTTGAGATCAACTTTTTCACCACTGTTTTACATTGACCCAATGTGGTTTTACAGATGAAGAAACTGAGGCTGAGAGAGGTTAAGTGATTTTTCCAAGGCAGCTAGCTAATGAGTATGTGAGGTAGGATTTAGACCCATTTCTTCCTGACCTTGGGTCCAATGTTCTTGTCCAGTACTCCATGACCCCTTTCTAACCTGGCGCAGCGTCATAGATGGAGGATAGGAAAATAGCTGAAGAAGCTGCTTTGTCCTCTAGCGTTCAGCCTTCTCTTTAATGCTTAATTGTTAGGTCAATAAGATTTGCTCTGTGGATTTCAAATCCTAAAAGGAAGGAAACATTGACACATCAATACAGACCATTAAAGAAACAATAGTCCTAGAGGATATTTATAAATCTCACTAAGTTAACCACCAACCAGAATAGCAAATATAACTTTTCTTTGGTACTCCCTTCTCATGGCATTTTCCATAGGTGATTTCAAAGCATTAACAGAAACAAAGGAGTTTGAGGCACGGAAACTGTCCCACCCAGTATATGACCTCTGGTATATTTTGATCCCAATTCTGTTTCATGAGACCACTGTGATGGGTTCTGCCAGAGGAACCAGTTGTTCACTGCTCTGTTCAGCAAATACTCAGTTGTGAGTTCTGCTACCAGGACAAAACATTCAGCCCTGTCCAAGGAACTTTCATCACTATACTGCTTGAAATTCTGTTGTCAGAATTGTTGATTCCACGGACTAGCTGGAGAGGCCTATATTTCCAATATCTTCATGGTTATCTTCTGGATAAGACTACGTTTCCAAAACTCTGTGTATAAAAAAAAAAAAAGACCACCATGATGATTCCAGGCAACCTGACCTTCCTTGGATTAAACTGAAATAGGTCTTTGGCGTTTAGCACTTCATTCATTCATTCATTCAACCAAAAAAGTATGCCCTGTGCTTAGAGAAATACAAAGATAATTGTGATATGGTCCCTATCTTGCTGGTTCTTCCAGAAAATCTTTTCCCAAATTTCTTCTCTGGGAACTTATATCTCTGCCAAAAAAATTAATAATGAATAATAGGATGCTTGAATTCATATACGAAACAAATAGTATATTAAAAATCCAATCATATGCAACTGATAAATTTGGGGTGATTATTTGGATTATGAAACAATTCATTCTTTTATAGCCAGATTTTTTTATCTGTCACTTCCAGAGGAGCATTTTAAGTGTTTGTTTACAGATAATTAGCTGCTGCTTGAGAGAAACTGAGAGCTCAAGTTAAATGCCACTTGCCCATCAGTAATTACTCAGATGTGGCGATAAAGCTGCTCTGTCCTATTTCAATTGACCAAAATTCAATTTACTTGGGACATTCTCAGGAAGACTGTCAGTGCATAAGGCTATAGACTACATGTTGAGTCTGTGGCAAGGCTTCCTGGATTTATAAGATAGGGTATACAGTTCTGAACTGTAGATCAGCCTTAAAGCCACATCTTAACTATTCTGCTGTCTTGCTATGACTTGCAAAAAGAAGCCTGTTTCTCACCATCTCTGACTTGACTCTCCTCTTCTCAACTAAAATGACTGAATATTCTAAGGGGACCCAAGGGAGTTTCTACTTTCAGACAACAGCTGGAGTTAAGGCCCAGAGAATGCTGATAGCACTGGTGACCATGCCCTGGGTTGTCTCAGCTGTGTGTCTGAGGTCACCGAGGGTCTTGAGAATCTCAGCCGTCCATGTTCTACACTAATGTGTGCCATGACATCCATTTTCCGAGCCATCGCCATTTCAGCCCAGAAGGAAAGCTTTGCAGGGAGTAAGGACAGCAGTATTCAATTCTAGCTGCTAGCTCAATAGCCAGGTTCCCAAGTTCAAAGGCATCTATCACCCTGGTGATGGATTATATTTCAGAACAGGGTGACAGCAGGAGGGAATTGATGAATTCTGCTTCATTAGGAGGAATTTGGGCACAATCATCTGTCTTTTGCCACTTTGTGACCTTTACCCTCTTTAGCATCACTGCCTGCCTAAGATTGTCAGATATTCATAGTATCAATAGGAACCCAACAAAACCTCCAGCCAGACATAATAGGGGGGCTTGGTTTGACTTCCCAAAGTCTTCTCTCCATCCAATTAAACCATTGGATTTTATGTGCCCACTTAGACCTGAGGAGCAAGTGATATAAAACATATACTTCATTCATTCATTCATTCATTCTTTCATTCTTCTTCTTCTTCTCCTTCTCCTTCTCCTTCTCCTTCTCCTTCTTCTTTGAATCCCTCACCCCACCCTGTTCTATCTGTATGGTATTAGTGGTAAGACATGGGTAAGTTTTTTATAATTGAATCATTTCATTAGCCTAGAGCTGGAAAGGACCTCAGAGGTCATCCAGTCTTGCTCTCCCATTTTAAAGATAATCATAATCACAATAACAATAACAATTAGAATTACATAGCACATTAAGCATTTATATACCTATACATATATAATCTTGCTTGATCCTCACTGCTGTCTGAGGTAGATGTTATGTCCCCATTTTATAGACAAGAAAACTGAGAGGTTTCATTTAGCCTTGCCCAAAGTTGTGCAAATATTAAGTAGTGGAACCAGGATTCCAATTCAAGTCCAAGTGACTGTGAGTTCAACACTCTTTCCACTGTACTATGGTGCATGTTATCCCTTAGTTTGTTTTCAGATATATAAAGGTAGCTAGCACATTGGGGAAAAAATAATTTCATTTCTCTCTAGAATAAATCCCAAGATTATGTGGTGCAGTGGATAGAGAACTGGGCATAGTGTCAGGAAGACCCGAGTTAAAATCTGGCCTTAGACACTTACTAGCTGTGTGGCCCTGGGCAAATCATTTAACCCTCTTTGCCTCAGTTTCCTCATATGTAAAATGAATTCGAGAAGGAAATTGCAATCCATTCTAGTACTTTTGCCAAGAAAATCCCAAATGGGGTCATAAAGGGTTGGACACAACTAAAATGATTGAACAATAACAAGAGAGTCTATTAGAAATAACAATAAAATCATAATCTATTGTTATAATTAACACATATGTAAATGAGAGTCATATTTTTCCATTTAATTCCATATAATAAGCATTTATTAAGTGTCTACTATGTACAATATACTGTGCTAGGCACTGGGGATATCAAGACCATAAACAAAGCAACCCCAGACCTGAGGATCTTACATTCTACTGAGGGGAGGGGAGATGGACAAGATGTACACAGAGAAATCAATACAAAATACATACAAAGTACAAGTGGAGAAGAGCCTGTGAATATCAAGGAAGGCCTGACTTAGGAGGTGGCTTTATAGCTGAATCTTTGAATAAATTTTCTCCCATATGTGCAATTCTCTCTTCATAGGCACCTCCTAGAATCCCTCAGCAAATAGAAAGTGAAAGAGAGAGAGGAGGGAAGGGGGAGAAGGAGAAAAGGGAGAGGCCACACATATTTATTAAGTTGTTACTATGTCCTAGACATGGTCAATATACTTGTTGCTTTTTCTGCCCCACCCCCTATTTTTAGACTGTGTTACTAGAGAAAGCTTAATGGGTAAGTGAGTGGAGACAGATGCTTTCAGAAATAAAGGTAATGTCTGTACCATGAAGAGATTAAAGGAAAAGGAAAAGAAGCTTTACGTACAAAAAAATTATAGCAGCTCTTCTTGTGGTTGCAAAAAATCAGAACCAATTGGGAAAGGGATGAACAAGTTAAGGTATATAATTGTGATGGAATACTACTGTGTTATAACGATTGATCAAGGGGATGGGGTGGTTTCAGAAAAAAAACTTGGGAAGACTTCTATGAACTGATGCAAAGTGAAGTGAGCAGAGCCTGGAGAACATTGTACATAGTATGAACAATGGTGTAACAACAATAAACTGTGAAGCACTTAGCTACTCTGATTAATATGATAATCCACAACAATTCCAAAGGATCATGATGAAAAAGTATATGCACCTCCAGAGATAGAACTGATGGACTCTGAATTCAGATCAAGAAAATTTTTATTTGTTTTTTTTTCTTTCGCTTTTTTCTCCCCACAATGTGGCTATTGTGGAGATGTTTTGCATGAGTTCATGTATAATGTGTATTGTATTTCATATTTTCTCAAGGGATGGGGGAGGAAAAAAGGAATGAGAGAATTAGGAACTGATAATAGAAATTTTAAATTAAAAAATAAGAGTGAAGGTGATATAAAGACAAAAGGCATCGATTTAGAATAACTAAAGAAAGTTATTAGAGGATATGTTTTCAAATCCTGACTTAAAAGATCTGAGTGATCTTGGGTAAGTCCCTTTTCCTCTCTGGGTCTCAGTTTCTGCATCTGTAAAGTGAGGGGGCTGGAATGGATGATCTCAAGTCTTTCTTTCCAGCTTTGAAAGATATAATCCTGTAAGGCACATGCAATTTGAGAAAAATTACAAGACAACAGAACAATACATGGGGAACAGAAAAATTCAAGCTAAAGGTAGGAATGTATGGAAACATAGAGTGGAGGAATAATTCATGTAGCAATGGCATTAACTGAGGAGGACTTTCAGGGGAAAATAGTAATATCAATAACACAGGTGATGCAAAGTCAATGTAATGGCAAGCAAAGTGGGACTTTTTATTCTGTTCTTTTTTATTTTGGAGTTCTAGTTCTCAGCACTAAGGTAATCAAGTACCTTTGACTGAGATTTGCTTTTGTTTGAATCAAGAGTTTTTAATTAATCTAGTCTTTGATGACCTGCTTAAGTCACAAGAAAGCCTAAGTCACGTGAGTTCAAATCACATGGTTGTGGTACCCTCTGACCCTGGAGAAGTATATATATATTCTCTGAGGTTAACATTTTGTTTTGGTGGCTCACTCATTTGAAGAGCATGCCTGTGATTTTGCTAGACAAGACTTTGGGTTGCTGTTAAGGAGCCCCCTGGCTTTGAAAACCCAGATGTTGGTGCTTTTCTCTCTGGTAACTATGTATGTATTGCTATAGACAGAGAGTTAGAAGCCCTGTCTGCTGATTTGCATTATTTGCTCTGCTTATATAATTTCTGCTTGTAATTTCTGTTTGCATTTTCTCTAAAGTGCAGGGTGCTGACTTTGCCCCATGAAGTAAGTGAATGGTATATGTATGTACAATTAAAGTGAAATTGTAAAACCACTTAAAGTTGCTTTCCTTAGAAAAGCAGATCAAAGAATCTGTGCTAGCAGCCCTCCGGTGTGCTGGTGTTATTGGCCTTCCTCCACAGCAACTGCTAGTAACATTGTTGTTACAGTCAAGTGGACCTGAGTTCCATTCCTGCATCAGATACTTAGTATGTGACCCTGGGCAAGGCACTGTATGTCTCCCCTCAGTTTCCTTGTCTATCAAATGAGAATAATAACACCTACATCACAGGGTTATTGTAAGGACCAAATGAGGAACATAGGTAAAGTGTTTCGTAACTTCAAAGCACTGTATAAAGTTAGGTATAAAGTGTGTTTTGAATTGGATCATGAATGATGAAATGAACATGAATTGGTAGAAAAGAGGAAGAAGGGGCATGCCACCTAGACAGAGAAGTATCAAAGACATTGAATTATGGTTGAGCAAGTCATATTTAGAGAAAACAAGCCAGCTCAGTTAATTTGATGTGTGACTTTGACCAAGCAAATTACCCTCTCTGTCCTTCAATTTTCTCATCAGGGAAATGGAAATCATATCCTTAGAAAAAGAATTCTATTATAAAACAGCAAGCAAAAAGTATGGTAGAAACATTTAAGAAGAATTTTAGATATAGTTCTTCCTAATATTGACCTTTGCTTTGCAATTGTCATTCATCCTTCATTTTTGAAAAGGACCAAAGACATCATGAGGGATGTCTTGACTTGAGCATGAATTGGATTTAAGTGAGGCAAAGTCATCAGCCTCACTCCCTTCCAAGTCATCAAAGTCCAGTGGCAAGATGACTCTTTGTGACTCCCTTTGAGGTTTTCTTGGCAAAGACACTTGAATGGCTTGCTATTTCCTTCTCCAGCTCATTTTACAGGTGAGGAAACTGAGCAAACGGGGTTGAGTGAATTGATCAGGGTCACACTGCTAGTACTTGTCTGAGACTTGATTTGCTTTGAGATTATTTATTAGGAAAGGACCATAAATATGTTGCCCACATATATACCTGCTACAACATAAGCTTCTTGAGGACAGGGGTCATATCTTACCAGATTAGAAAATTGAGAACTGGAAGGGATTTTTTTTAATTATTCATGAGGAAACTTAGGGTCTGAAAGGCAAAAAGACTTGCCCCTAATGATACAGCTACAAAGTGGCAGTCAGGACTAGGTTCTCTGAATCCAGAATCAGAATCAGGTCTTCTGAATCCAAACTAATGTTCCTTCCACAATGTCATATTACACTCCTCTCAATCTCATTCTCTCCCTTTACTGCATAGCACTGGCCCTCGGCAGAGGAGGTGCTTGATATATGTTGATTGGATGCCCTTCTCTACTACCCTAACCCTACCCCGATATCTCTCCTTACTCCCCAGGGTCAGGAGTCTGTCTGGGGTTAGCAGCAGGAGGCAGTCCTTTGTCTTGGGCCTCCAACTAGTGTATTCTCTCACAGACCAAGCCCAACTTGCTCCATGACATCACTGATAACATACATTTGATGAAAACAGGCCAGCAAGGTAGATCAAGGACAATGACTTAAGCAGGCACCCTCTTACCACCTGCACCACAAATGTCTTCTGGAAGGGCCAGTCCAGTCCACGATAAATGTTCCCCACATCCCAATCTCAGCAAGCCAGACTCATGGAATAGATGTTACAGATTAGCATGAACAACAGTCTCTGGTGGAGGTATTCCTCATTCTATTGTGTTATTGCAGAAAATCCTGAGAGTGCTGGATTCTCATTGATGGCTATAGCTACCAATTATACAGATAGCACCTTAAGGTTGGTATACAGTAACAGCAATATTGTTTTAAGAACGACTTTGAGGACTAAGTCATTTTGACTGTTATTAAAAAAAAAACACATGAAGGAAGATGCTCTCTGCATCCAGAGAACTGATAAATAGAAGTATGTATAGAATGATTTTAAATATATATGTATATATACACATATGCACATACACACACACATATGTGTGTGTGTGTATTCATGTCTAATGGTAGCCATCTCTAGGATGGGTGGGTGGGAAAAAAAGGAGAAAAAAAGAAATTTACATGATAAATTTATTATGTATTCAAAAAAATTAGCCAGTTATCCATAGATTTACAGTTTCATGTGCAATCATTTTTTATTATACTATGTTATGGAAATGTTTGTTTTATTCTATAAATTAAAAAAATAAAATGAAAAAATATATAAGAAGCACCTTAAGGTTTACAAAGTGCTTAACATGAAAAAAAAATGCCATTTGATCCTCACAATAATTCCATGAGGGAGCGACTTTTAGTATTCCTGTTTTATAGCTGAGGACACTAGGAAACTGAGGCACAGAGAGGCTAAGTAACTTGTAAAAAGTCAAACAGCTGGTGAGTGTCTGATTAGAACAGATGTGTTCCTACCTCTAAGTCCATAGAATCTAGATGAAGCCTTCTGAGAACAGCAACTAATATTTCCCTTCTCTTTCTTTTCCTCCCTTTGCCTCCCCTCCTAAAATCTCTCTCTGTCTCTCTGTCTCTCTCTGTCTCTGTCTCTCTGTCACACACACACACACACATACACACACACACACACACACACACACACACACACCCTTTCTACCTTAAGGACTATGTTCTGAACTCATACAAGTCCTAGAAAGTGTAGTTCCTCACCCTCAAAAAAGGGAATCACTACTCAGATAGATCTACTTACAGAGTGGGTATAAGTTAATAAAATGCCAAGCTGTCACTATTTCAAACTGGCCTTTCCCTCTAATGAGTCTCACTTCTCAGAGTGACTGGATGCTGCACTTGAAGACCTAGAGGGCCACATGTGGTCTGAAGGCCACAGGTTTCCCACCCCTGGTGGACTGTCTCTGGGCTAAATCTGAGTCTTTTAGTTCTCCACAGAGGCCACCTTCCTTCCTTCTGCCTAGAATAGAGGCTCCCAGAAGGCAGACCCTCTCTGGGGCTTGATTCTGTTTCTTCCCCAGCACAAGTCTGCTTAATAAATCTCACACTATTGTTCTGGAGTGGAAAGCTCACAGCATTGCTCTAAACAACCCCCTGGCAGAGTATTTATCACTGTCAGTCTGGCCATTACTCATCAGGCCTCGTGCACTGGCTGACTCAGAATTAGGCCTCCGCCTGTCAGCCAACTCCTCCTACTTACAAACTACTGCTTTGGAAAATTCCCAGAGGCTGATCCTCCAGCTATGGGTTCCTAAGAGACCTCCAGCTTCCTTTTTTATTATTGGAATGTGCTGGTGAGACAGGGAGCCCCACGATACCACCCATTGGGTGTGTGTTTCTGTGTGTGTGTGTGTGTGTGTGTGTGTCTGTGTGTGTCTGTGTGTATGTGTGTGTCTGTGTGTGGTGTGAAGGGATGGTCATAGGGTGTATGCTAGCCATCTACCTCCTCCCACTAATATTAGTACTCAGGAAGATTCAGGTTAAAATGAATGTCAAGGTCAACCTTGAAGAGGGAGACTTGTCACAAAGGACAAGGTAAAGCCAGAGGGAAGAGGAGTGTGGAAAAGCCAAGGGGACCATTTTGCAGCTGGGCAGTATGGAAACCTCAGTTCTTTCTTAGCACCAAGGGGCTGTCACCAAAACCCACTCCCCCTGCCTACTGCCTCCCTGAGTTACCAGTGGCCTGCCAGTCCCTGAAACAATGCAACCCCTCTCTCTCTACCTCAGTACAAGGCCTGGGGCAATTTGCCTGCACCCTATAGACAACCTGTCATGGAGTGAAATCCTTTGAGAACTTCAGCTATTGAATCTGAAGGATAAAATCATTTCCACATTGTGACAAGCAGACGTATAGCTGGAAATTTTAGCTCCCTCTCTCCTCAGGAGGAAAGATTCCCCAAAAGGCTCCACCACCATTTGTTAATGGCAATATAACCAACACCGCAGTCATGCCTTGCAACATAATTAGGCAGTATTTACCATAATGGTGGAAAGAAAGGAGATGACTGGTGGCCCACTCTGACTTTCTCTTGCTCTCTGTTGCTGTTCACACTTTCCTCAGGCAGATCAGAACTAAGTGGAAAATTAACCCTTGTCTAGCTAGAAAAGCATTGAATTGAGAGTCAGAAGACCAGTATTTAGATACCATCACTGCTATGTACTGTGTGGATTTGGGCAGGTCACTTAATTTCTCTGGGTCTCGGTTTCCTTATATGTAAAATGACAGAGTTGAACTAGGTCCTAAGTCACAGGTCTCTAAGTTAGCTTATAGCTGCAAATTCCATCACCCTGAACCAGCACTGTCTGCTAATCAGTTTAGAGCGCAGGTGCTCAAACGTTTTGGTCTCACGGCCCCTTTATGCTCCAATTGTTGCAGGCCTCTCCAAAGAGCTTTTGTTGTGTGAATTATATATCTCTATAGATGCTGTGTTAAAATTAAAAGTTCTTAATATTATTATGAAAATGGTTTTGACCTTGTAGACCCCCTGGAAGGGTCTCAGGGAATCCAAAGGTCCCCAGACTACACTTTGTGAGCTATTGCCTTAAATGATTTACTGAACTGGGCATTGAGGGTGAATTCAGTGTTTGACAAAAAATTGCCATTCCCCTCTAAGAAGCCACCAGTATCTGTTAAAGAATTACAGAATTTTAGGATTGGAAGGAAAACTAAGTATCTATCCAGTTCAACTCACACATAAGTGAAATCCCCATTGTAATATATTTGACAAGTGTGGGACCAGGAAAGGAAAGGTGTAAGATGCTTAATCCTGATATTGTGACTTCTGGGTGACTTTCATGTTCTCCTTCAGCTCTTGGCCTCCAAGTGTTACAGGGGCTCCTTGGGCTGTACGAGGTAGCTGAGCCCCACCTATTCTGATACTATACACTCTCTGATCCCTCAGTCATTACATTTATACTTACATTATATTTATTCACTTTTCCCTTTTCCTAAAGAACGTTCAGTTTTTGTGTACCTCATTCTCCTTGACTACTCACCTAGTCACCAAGACACCTATCCTATAACCTTCTCCACCCTCCTGGCTAAAAATGAAACAACATCACTTTGGCTAGTACCTTCACAGGTGTAGCTTTAACCTTCAAGGAGAAGTCATGTTGCCTCACTTTTCCTTTCCCTGTGATTCCTGCTTTTATATTGACCTTTACATGTGCCCAGCCTACACTCTAGAATGTATAGCTTCATATCCTCTATCTCCAAATTTATGGAAAATGGTCATAAGATTCAGAGCTGAAAGATAACTTAAAAATAATTTAGTCCAACCTCTTCATTTATTTATATATGTGTTTATGTATATATATATATATATATACATACAGATTATATATATACATATATGTATACACATGCGTATATACATGTATAGTATTATGGATATACATATGCATACATATACACACATACTGGACAGTTAGAATGCTAAAGAGTATTGAGTCCATTTCATATTTTCATACAAAGATTGGTTGAGAGAACTAAGAATGTTTAGCATGGAAAAAAGAAGACTTGAGGGAGACATGATAACTATGTGCCAATATCTGAAATGTCGTTTGGGATCACCCCCTCTCCCCCAAAGAGTGTAACTAGGAACAGTGGGTGAAAGTTGGAAGGGGGAAAATTTAGGCTTGATTTCAGGGAAAAATTTCTAACATGCGTGTGTATGCACATATATATGTATATATGTACATATATATGTGGGCTTGTTATATGTGTGTATACACATGTTATGGTAATTAGGTTGGGACTTTTTTACTGTTTTCTCTTTTGGAGCACTTAGGTAATCAAGCGCCTTTGATGAATCTCTGCCTTTGTGTCTTTGGTTGAATCGGGAATCTTTGATGACCTGCTTAGCTCAAAAGACAGCCTAGTTCACAAAGGTTTGAGTCCCATGGTTGTGATGCCCTTTGACTCTAGATGGGGTATATAAACTCAGAGGTTGGAGTTTTGCTTGGGACTCTCACTCATTGGAAGAATGTTGTGTGGTTTAACCAGACGAGACTCTGGGTAGCTGCTGGAGCCCCCCGGCTTTGAAAA
The DNA here is from genome assembly GCF_011100635.1 of Trichosurus vulpecula. Taxonomy (NCBI): domain Eukaryota; kingdom Metazoa; phylum Chordata; class Mammalia; order Diprotodontia; family Phalangeridae; genus Trichosurus; species Trichosurus vulpecula. Next base: position 141,972,237 of record NC_050575.1, on the reverse strand, counting down.
TCCAGATGTTGGTGTCTCTCTCTCTGGACACTATGTAATTCTTTGGTCAGACAGCTAGAGGCCTGTCTGTTGATAACTGTGTGTTTGCTCTGTTTATATTGTCTCTGTTTGTAATTTCTGTTTGTATTTGCTCTGAAGTTCAGGGTGCTAGCTTTCCCCCCTGAACTAAGTGAATGATATATGTATGTTTAATTGAAGTGAGATTGTAAACCCCTTGAAGTTACTTTCCTTAGAAAAGCAGATCAAAGAATCTGTGCTAGCAGCCTTCCTGTGTGCTGGTGTTGTTGGTCTTACACCCCCACGGCAGCAGCTTGCAACATTGTTGTTATAACACATACACACATATATGTATATACATCCACACATATATGGATTTATTGTATATATGCACACACACACACACACACACACACACACACACACACACACACATATATATATATATATATATATATATATATATATACATATATTACATGTACATATGTAAAGAGAAAGAGATAAAGTATCTCTCCCATGCTCATAGGATAGTAGAGCTAGAGCTGGAAGGAATCCCAAAGTCCCTCTGGTCCCCTTTCTGACCAGGAAATGCAAGCCCAGGGAGGTTGGGACTTTACCAATGCCATCAAGGTAGTCAGGATCAAGGAGGTTCTCTGACTCCAGTCAGTGATGCTTCCATTGCAAAAGTTCAAATAGGTTGTAAGAAACAAAGCCAGGGACAGAGTCGGGTCCTCTAAATCCAGATTGCATGTTGTTAGCTCCATAAGAACAATCTGGTGTTTTTCCCACTGTGCCATACATGGATCTTCATAAACAGCCAGTGAGAGAAGTCAGGTGGGCATTCCCGTCTTTTACAAGTGGGGAAACTGAGACTCAGAGAGGTGAAGGACATCTTCCCAAGGTCATTTAATGGCAGAAGTAGAACTAGAATCCAAATTTTCTGAGCCCTTGGCCAGTGCTCTTTCCCTATGTCACACTCCTTTCTCAACTCTGTTCTTTTATGAGACCCTATTGTTTAAATGTTCCCATGAGATCTTGATCAAGACTCTTCCCTTCTCTAGCCCTCACTTTCCTGCTCTGTCATAGAATGGGATTGTGCCAGATGGTCCCTGATTTCTCTTCTGTCTCTAAACCCTATGTCTCCTATGATCTATGAGCTCCTTCCCAAGTCTAACATTCTGCAATTCTAGGGGATGCTGAGGAATCCTGTTCTTGGCTGGTGGGTCTGTTTTTGTTCCAGTGCCAACCCCTCATCCCTGTGTCTTTGGAAAACATCAATTTCCTCTTCTTCCCTCTTTCCTTATTGGTAGGAGGCAAGTAGCTATGTTAAGGACTGAAAATGCAAGTGATTGTAACTTGCTCCTGCTTCTTATTCATTACTAGCATACGGAATAGTCTTTATGAATAACGTGAATTGGTAGTATTGTCAGCAGCAGTAATATTTACAGAATATACTGTTACATTATAAAAGGCAATGGAAAGTGAAGCTGTGATAACACTAAAATAGATGTGGAAACAAACAAGAAAGGCAAAAAAAAAAAACCCAACATAAACAACAACAAAATACCCAAAAAACAAATCAAGTATCTTCACCCACTGCTGCTTTTGACTTCTTGTTCGTAAGCCTCTGGTGCTGGGGGTTTGCTGCTCACATGGGTTTCTTTATGTCTAAGGATTTTTCCTGACTATCCCCCATGTCTAGAATTCTCTTCCTTACCTCTGCTCCCTGGCTTCCCCAGCTTCCTTCAAGTCCCAGCTGATATCGTACCTTCTGCAAAAGAACCTTTCCCAATCTTTCTTAATACTTTTAAAGAATTTAATACTTACTATCATTGAGAATTTTTTAATTCTCCTTGCCTCTGAGATCATTTCCAAAGTATTTTGTATATATCTTGTTTATACATAATTGTTTGCAGGTTGTCACCCCCGTTAGAACATGAGCTCCTTGAGAGCTGGGACTGCTTTTCATCTCTTTGTGTCTCTAGTACTGGGCACCATGCCTAGCCCATAGTAGAAATTTAAAAATGCTTATGGACTGAGTAGGAGATAGTGCTATCAGAGAGAATCAGAGATCATTGCTGGAAGAACAGGGATGGCTTTATGATAGTAATTTCCCATCTTCCTTCTTAGGTTATAGCATTATAGGACCAAAAAAAAAATAGTCATAGATTTAGAGCTAAGAAGGGACCTCAGAACCAAGGTCAATTCTCTTTATTTTATAGCTCAGGAACACAAGGCCCAGAGAGGACAGTGGATCCAATCAAGATTGAGCAATATTGATAATAGCTTACATTTATATAGCACTTTATGGTTTGCAAAGACCTTGGCTTACTTTATCTCATTTGACCCTCCAATAGTCCTGTATGGTAGATGCTGCTATCATCTCTATTTCACAGGTGAAGATGCTGAGCCTGAAAAGACTTCCTCCTGACCCCTAAGTTAAAAGACAAGAGACTCTACCAGAAGCCCTCAATTATTCCACCCCCCTCAGTCGCACTCAAAATGTCTTTAGTGTCTCTCACTAAGACTATAAACTCCTTGAAGGCAGGGACTGCATTTTGTTCTCATTCCTCTGACTTCACTTGTGAAAACCATGTCAAGGAGGGTTAGTTGAAGGAAAAGAAGATGGTTAGCTTTGAGAAGAGGACAATTTGGTCAATTAACTTGTCTATCAACGACTCATATAAAGTCAGAATTGGGCTGAACACAAAATTTTCAAATATTTCAAGGTACATCATTTGCTGAAAAGGGATTATACCTTTTCTACTTGGCTGCAAAGAGCAAAGCTATGATAAATGGAGTCAAAGTTGCAGGGCTGCAGATTTTTACTTGACATGAAGAAGTTCTTAACAGTCAAACCAATAATGGAGCAGACTGTCTTGGGAGGTCTTCGAGGAGAGTCTGGATGCTACCTAATTAGGAATGTTGCAGAGTGGATTCCTGCTGTGCTATAGAATCAGCTAACTGATCTCTGAGGTCATTCCCAATGCTGGTTTTCTATGATTTTAACACCCACCCCCACCTCCGCACCCTGGGGGCAAATTTTTCTGGGGAAAAAAAATGGGACATGGACACAATTTGGACCTTAAAGACTTACTGGTCCATCTAGTCCTACTCTTTTACTTTACAAATAAGGAAAAGGAAGTCGGTAAGTGATTGTCCAAAGCCATACAGGTATTACGGGGCAGATATAGAATTGAAGGCCAGGAACTGATTCCAAAGTCATGTTCCAAACTTACTCTCAGTTTTCTCATAAATAGAATGAGAAGGTTAGACTAGACAAACCTCTAAGCTTCCTTCTCACTCTAAACCTCTAGTCCAAAGAAACTTCCTGAGCAAAGGAGCATGATAGGAGTATTTCAACTGCCAATGACTGTGGCAAGTCCTTATACACTCTCCAACTTCCTTTGCAGGGGCTACAGGAAGGATAGACAGTCTGTAAGCAGCATTTCAAAGCAAATGCATTCATACTTTGGGCAATGACATTACCCAGAGGTGGCCCACTGTTGTTCACCTTGTGTTGTACTCTTCATGATGCCATTTGGGGTTTTGGGCAAATACATTACAATTTGGCCCAATACAAATTGAATTTGAATGTCTTTATTGCTTGCTTCTTCCATGACAGTTTAAGTCAAAGAGCCCAGAGACAGATATTTTACAAGGCCACAATCAGGTGTCCAACCTCCTGCCCCTCATAAATGACATAAACTAGTAAGGTTTTTGGCAAAGTTACTGGAGAGGTTTGCCATTTCCTCCTCTAACTCATTTTACAAATGAGGAAATTGAGGCACACAGGGTTAAGTGACTTGCCCAGGGTCACACAGCTAGTAAGCGTCTGAGGCCAGATTTGAACTCAGGATGATGAATCTTCCTGACTCCAGGCCTGGCACTCTATCCACTTCACCACCTAGTTGCCTAGAGGTTCACTAAACATTCTTATTTCAAATCCCATAATGAAAGAAAAGTGGCCATTGGAGAAAGGATGGTAAACTCTCCCACGTATTCTTTACAGAATTGTTCTTGTCAATTACCGAGTAGGTGGGTAGGAAATATAAAGATGAAAAAATGTAGTATCTGGCCATGCATTTATGAAGGCATTTCTAATGACGCAGCACTAGGTAAGGTAACTAACAACAAAATTGTTGCTTTAAATCCTCACGTCAGTGGGGAATGACTGGAGTTGACCTGTGCTGTACAAAGTAAGAAAGCTCATTCCTTTCTGCTAAAACTCAGAATAACAGATGTTAGTGTACAGAATCAGAAAGGTGGTTTCCCAATAATAGATCTGTGAAGACTATGGTCCCAAGTGCCCATTCATGGCAACCACGTTAGTCTGCCAAACAAAAGCAGATGCCCAAGTCTTTCCATCTAAACAGCTTTCCTAGCATTCACCAGCCACTGACAACTTTGATCCCAGAGTCTGAGAAAATCAGAAGCTATTTACTTGCTAATTGTCAAGATCCTCAATGAACAATAGTCTCAGCTTTTAGGTTAACAAATTTAAAAAATAAACTGCTTGGAGTTATTCATGCCAGGCTTTCAATCAAGGTTCTCAAAAAAACGCTTGTGAGGAAGTGTTAACAAAAGTCCTGGGTTCTTCTGAGTTCCATCGTGAGAAATGAAGACAGAGAGGTCACTTACCTGCTTCTACCTGCTTCCAGAGCCCAGTACAAGTTGAATTTGAAAGTCTTTACTGTTTGCTTCCTCTATGACAGTTAAGGGCCAAGGGCCCAGAGATAGACATTTACAGAAAAACAAGGCCACGGTCAAGTGTCCAACTTCCTGCCCTTCACTAATGACATAAACCAGTAAGGAAAGAAAAAGGGGCAGTTGGGTGGTACAGTAGATAGAGCACTGGCCCTGGCCCTAGAGTCAGGAGGACTTGAGTTCAAATCCAGCCTCAGATATTAGCTGTGTGGCCCTGGGCAAGTTTCTTTTTTTTTTTTTTTTTGAAGGGGGAAGGCAGGGCAATTGGGGTTAAGCCCAAGGTCACAGAGCTAGTAAGTGTGTCAAGTGTCTGAGGCCGGATTTGAGCTCTGGGCAAGTTTTTTAACTATGATTGCCTCCAAAAAAAAAGTAAGGAAAGAAAAAATATTCTAATATCAATGTGAAAGTTGCAGAGTTGAGATTTATGGATTCTTTTAGGTGAATTTCTTTCCTAAAATACAGCTGGTATGGGGGGAAGACAACTGCATCTGAGATCAGAACGTCTGTGTTCAAATTCTGGTTCTGCCATTTGCTATCATCATGGCCTTGGGCAAGCCACTTCTCCCCCATTGTATCTGCCCCTGCAAGCTCTTTCCTCCTTCTGTAAAATAAGGATAGACTCATCTAGACAATGAGGAGATGCCTAAGGTCCAAGGTCCCTTATCACAGGAAAAATCCTATGACCTGAAATCAAAAGATTGTTCAGCTGTTGACTTGAAATTTTGATTAAAGGAGGCAAAGAAGCTAGGTGGTATGTAAATTCATATTGTTTATTCCCTGAAAGCTAGCAGCATACATACATGTATGGAGCCAGATGAAATCTGTCTGTCTGAACAAAAGAATAAGGAGGCTTAGATGCATTTCAGGACAGTCCCAACTCAGCATGTCTGTGTCACTAAAAATTTATGATCTCCATGTATGTTTAATCACAGTATAAGAAAAGAATTTCTTAATTGGATAGGATGTAAATACAATAAGATAAGAGAGTTGACAAAATGTCTATTGAAATTATGATCCAGGACATCTGGATTTTCTTTATCATTAACATACCATAACATAGTATGTGTCCACAAAATATTAAGATAAGAAAAAGTCCCATTATTCAAGGTAGTGTTTGGGGTTAAGGGTCTCACCCTTAAGGGTCTCTCATCATTCTTAAGTTAGCCTCTTCTGGGCTTGTTTACATAAGAAGAAGTATTCTCTGAGTTTGCTCAAATAGCAAAGAAGTTGTTAGGTCCAGGCTCTTCTTCGGGTTGATTATTAGTTCAGGTTCTGGCCCTTATTGAAATTACTAAATTGATATTAAATGGTTATCACAGTACAGAAAGAATGTGTAAGGAATGAGATACTTGACTCCCCAGTTTGAGAAATACTCCCCTCCTCTATGGTCAATGGTTTTGCAAATTGATCAAAATGCTTAAGACTAGTTAAAAAAAAAACAGAAAAGAAAAATTGTCTTTTATAAAACGTATTGTTTTAGTCATATCTGACTCTTTGTGACCTTGTAGACCACATGAAGATTTCTTGGGCAAAGATACTAGAGTGATTTGCCATTTCCCTCTCAAACGGATTAAGGCAAAGAGAGGTTAAGTGACTTGCCCAGGGTCACACATCTAATAAATACCTGAAGCTGGATTTGAACTCAGGTCTTCGGGACTCCAGTCCAGACACCCTATTCACTGAGCCCCCTGTCGTTGCCTCTCTCTAAACCTTTCAGGAACCCAAACAACCAAACTCCATTTAAAATCTTCTCTTCTACTATCAATCTCCTCTCCCAGAACCCATAGCCTCTATTTTCTTCCTAAGCATTTATTTCTTATATTTCTGAATCTGAAACATTCTCCCCCATTGAGGTGATTAGTTATGCTACCTGACCATAATAAATATGTTGTTGCTTTTAAAACTTTTCTGCCAGAGTTGCTTACTTGGCAATTTAATCAATTTTATTTGCTAAGATCAAGTCACCTGTAATAATCCTACCTGACCTCTCAAAGTCAGATTGATAGAAATATTAATGCCAGCTTCTAGTAGCCTGGCAGGACCCAACACCCAGTGTGACATGAAAACAAATGTCCCTGAGGTGTCTATTAGACCACAAGAAACCTGTGCTAATGAAAACCTTTCCATGGGAAAGTTAGTCTGAAGCAAGGCCCTGGGCACAAGCCCCTCCAGTGGTAGCAGGCAGTGGGATGGCTTTAGAGATGTCTTGTGCCCATCTATCAAACAGCCCAGTAAATCAATTAGATGCTTCAGCTAACAATGCCTGATTAACTTTGTTCGATCAACTTGGCTGGCTTTTGCTTTTAGTATCCTCACCCTGGGGGATGGATGCAGCTTAACTTCCCTTGTCTACAGATGGGTGGCTATTTAACAAATTCTATCCCTCTACTAACTGGTCCCTTCAGCTGTGGCTTCAGGCATAAACTCAGGCAAGGCAGAAATGCAATCTCGGGGATCACAGGGTCATAAAATTTCAGTTTGCAAAGTAGTTTAGGTACTGTCTAGTCTGCCCCTTCTTTTAATTCCAGGCGGATCCTCCTAGTTGCCTAACACAACAGGTGCTCAATAAATGCTAGTTGAATTGCTAAATTGGATTAAAGTGGAATAAATTGGCCCTGCCCAGCCTCTGAAAGATAGTTCACTTTTCTAGGAGGCTTCAGGGTTTTAAAAGCATTTGCTTGACCTCAAAGTGACTATCTGTGAAGTGTTTGGCAAACAATTTCACCTTATGGAGCCTCCCTTTTCATGTTAGTAAGATAGAGCTAATGAATGGTAAGCCTAGGACCCAAACCTTGATCTCTTAAAGTCAGAAGACCTAGATTTAAGGCATATTTACTTTGGTAACTACCTATGTCATCTGGGGATAGTTACTTAACCTCACTTAAATAGGTCACTTAACCTCAGTTTCTATACCTGAAGAATGGGAAAAAAAATGAAAATGCAAAGCTCAATTATACCATACCTATAGGTTTATGGCATCATACCAGGCACATAGTAGGTATTTAATAAATGTTTTGCTAGAGACAGATATGTAAGACATTTATTAAGGCTTTTGTAGTACGAATTCTGAACTGTTTACCTCAACCCCCCCACTCACAATGATGGGTTGGGTCCCCAAAGCTCAGTGACTAGGTCTCTTCAGGATCCTAAAAAAGCCCTTGGGGGTTGAAAATGGGGAAGGTAGGGCAGGGCTTCATTATTTTGAACCCCTACCACTGTGTTTTTCCCAGTATCCAATCAGTTGGATGTAAATTTTAGTTGGGGATCCATAACTATCTTTCAAGAAAGGAGTATTTGGTGAGGTGGTATAGTAGGAACAGTTGGTACAAAATATCCCATAAACAGCCACCTAAGTCTATGACATGCTATATATACCACAAGTACGTACAATGTCTAGGGAAAGTGGGCTCATGCTTAGAAACACATGCTGCAAACGTGCAACTCACAACCTTTCTCCCCCTCATGTGACACCCAAGAATTTCCCCTTAAGTATGATGTAGTCTCTTTGCTGGGCTCCCTCTGGAACCATGAATCTGTCTTGGCTCCCAATGTTGACACTAACAATCCAAGCATGCTGCTAGGACCTTGATGGGAAGATTAGATATTCAACATTCTCCAGGTCCTTCAAAGCTCACAAGGTCTTCCTCAGTCAAAGAGGGCAAGAGAGGAAGATAGGAGAAAATCTAGCTATAGCTTCGCCTTCCCCCACGGGCTGTTTCTCCTCAGAGATTTTACTGGAAATCTCATTTGTTCCTGTCTCTGGAATACTCCAAGTTCTCAAATAGCTTGATACGTTATAGGTGACTCCTAGAGCCCGGGCAAGTTGTCTCAACCTATCCTAACTCTCCTCTTGCCAATGATACTCCAGTTCTAAGAACTATTCTTACTTCATTTAAAGACTGATTTATTGATTGATTAGAGCTAAAGCTTATGATTGACATTGATTGGTTGTGTTCATGCTGGTAAAGGCACCGGGCATTTTATCACTTATACTAAATGGGGTTTGGGGAACTTGAATGACTTACTCAACCCCACCCTTATATTTACTATGTGCCAGGCACGAATACAATAGAAGCAAGCAGGACAGATCCCGTTCTCAAGAGACTTATATTCTGATAGAAGAGGACGACACATAAAAGACAACTGGAAAGCAGGGAGGGGGGATCGTACGCTCAGCAGCACAGTTTGGAACTTGTGGCCAGGAAGTGAGTGAGAGGCCTGATAAGAGAAGTTCACCAATCAGGTGAACTTCTCAGGGTAGCTCCACAGGTGAAACCAAGGTTCAATTGGGGAGGCTGGAGTGATTGTTGTGTTTGTCCTTCCTTCTCCAAGAGGACCATGACGTCAGGGAAATGATGACGTGACTTGCAGTTGACTTTGATTTGAATGAAGGAGGACTGTGCAAGGTCACCAGCCTCACTTTCTCCTCCAGGGCCATCTGGGTCCCGTGGTCTGATATTCACCAGGATGACTGGAGATGGCCCAGGATACATTGGGAGACCCTGGCCTTTCAGGCTAAGGTCTTTTCAGGTTCTCACTTTGAGTCAGGTAACACCTATTCAGTGAATAGGCCTCTTTAAGAAGTTAATCAAGGTTTGGCCCCTTTAATTAAAAACTCAAAGTAAAAAAAAAAGAAAAAAATCAAATTGGGATGGGAAGACCCTCAGGGTTCCTGGCCAAAAGAGAAACAGTTAGCATTTAGTATTTACATTCACTCTGTGCTAAGAGGGCAGGAGGGACCTATTGTCCAATCTATGAGCTCCAGACTAGAGGGAGTGATGGACAGAGTACAGGGGATGAAGGATATAAAGCTGTTGACTGGGAAGTGATTTATCAAGTTTCCTTGTAAGGATCAGTCAACAAAGAATATTAAGTGACTACTATGTGCCAGGCACAGTGCTAAGGATGGGGACATAAAGAAAGGCAAAATCTTGGTCCCTGCCCTCAAGGAATTCACCTTCTAAAGGGGGAGACAACATGCAAAAATCTATAGATACACAATATTTACAGTATAAATAAAAACTCATCTCTGAGGGAAGAAGCTAGTAGTAGGGAACCAAAGGACTGAAAAAGTGGGTTTCTGCAGAATGTGGGCTTTACCTGAGTCCTGAAAGAAGCTAGGACAGCACTCCTGGAATGGCAGATGTACAATGCATAGTATGAGATGGAGTGTTGTATGCAAGAAACAGCAGGAAGGCCAGTGTCAATGGATTGTAGAATTATTCATGGAGAAAAGCAATGAGTATCTTCTATACTGGAAAAGCAGGAATCCGGCCAAGTGATGATGGCATTCTAAGCCAAACGGAGGATTTTATATTTGATCCTGGAGGAAAGCAGGGGTCATGACATGTACTAATAGGTGTTCAAGATGATGCTTTAGAAAGATTACTTTGAGTAGATCGGATGAATTGATGAATGTGGATGGAGTTTATAAATGTAAAGTGGTATGTAGATGGAGTAGTTATTATTTTTAATAATAACATAACAGGAAGAGAGTACTATTAACAGTACTTGGTCCTCTATTAACTGTTGGGACCCTGAGCATACAGCTATGACTCAAGTACTTTATCTTATCTATTTAGGAGTATGATTCAATCAATCTTTTTAGCTCTCACCCCCATCCTCTTACCTACCATGCCCCACGTTCGCCTTCCTCTGCGTTTTCATTGATCCACCTTCACTCAGATCATGATTTTAAATATACAGGTTATTTGTTTTAGTATATACATAGTACAATCAGAAACAATTATTACATATAACAAGACTATACATTTACCTTCATTCTCCTAATTGCAGCCTCTAGCTGAGGTCTCTACGTTAGCTCCAAACTGCTGCATGGAAACAATCTTTGTGCTAAACCAATGGGTCTCTTGTTTTTAGTTGTTTGTTTTTGGTTAAAGACATAGTATTTGTTTTTGCCCTGAGGAAGTGCAGGTTGGAAATACAGATGGATTCTTGGGTAACTGGCTGTCCAGACCCAGTATCTGAGGCTTAGGATTCCTCCCCCTCCTCCACCCCCACCCCCTATGCCCTCCTCGTGTTTCCTTGTTTCTCCAGATGCACAGAGGGGAAGGGGCTCTTCACTGCTGTTTTGGATCTTCTTCGTGCCAAGTCAGTAAAAGAAGGCAACTAGAGGGCAGGGCCTGGGCAATGTCAAGTCTCAGGGTGTGAGGAAGAATCTCTCAGCATACACTGAGAAACTGAAAGCATTGTAGTCTATCTCATCGATTATTTTAGAACCGCCAGTTTACACGCATGATAATTGGGAGAGTTTTAAGTCTAAAATTTGCCATAGGTAGTTGGGGTCTATCTGTTGCTTGCTTCCAGATGGACAACTTGAGGACTTTTGGGGGCTCTATTCAGGCTCACCCCCAATTCCCGCTACTCACCTAATCAACAAGTATTTATTAAGCACCAGCTAAGTGCCCAGCACTGTGATAGACACTGGGGATGCAAATCAGTTTAGAAGCATCGACTAAATGACTACCACGTGCTTGACATTGTATTAAGTACCGACTGAAGATACAAAGTGAAATAGTCCCTGACCTCAAGAAGCTTCCAATCTAAATGGGAAGGTAACATGCACATATATAGGGATGTGGAAAACATAGACAAAACCGATACTGGCTAATGCAAGAAAGGGGAGGCAACAGCAGCTGAGTGGATTGGGAAGGAAGGTGTGCTGAAGAAAGTGGGGCTTCAGCTAAATCTCGAAGGAAGCCAGGTGAGGAAGTAGATCATTATAAGCTGATGCAGAAGATTGAGGGTTGAGAGTGTAAGTGTGTGAGTGCCTGTGTGTAAGAGGAATGGCAATAAAGGGCTGTGTGGCTGGACTGGAGAGTGTGTGGAGGGGAGTAATGTGTCATCAGGCTGTCCCTTCTCTGTCCTTGAAGCCCCACCTTCATTGGGAAGGGTTAATGCCTAAAGGGTCCTAGGCCAGTGGCAGGAGGCACCCCACCCCAGCAGAAGGGAGATGAGCACACTTGTTCGTCCTGTCTACATTCTCTCCATTTTGTCATCTTTAAAAAGTCTGCCTCACACCTCCCCCACCCAACTTTCTCTGCAAAGGTCAGGGAGGCTATGAGTAGGATTCACTGCATAGAATGTCAGACTCTTGGGATATGTTGGTTTTCTTGAACTCTTATTTTCTTCTCTGTTATAATCAGTAGCTGTCTGAGAGAGCGAAGGGACATAATGGGAAATGTAGATGAGTAAATGATGCAAACACAGAGAGATCCATACATATTTATATTTTTGAAAAAGAAAAAGAAATAAAACCTGATTTTTAAAAAAAAAAATTGTCTCCCTCAGTCCTGAGTTTGATGTTACCACCCTCCATCCGGAGGCAGCTAGGTAAAGTAGATAAATAGATGGGCCCTGGGTCAAAAAGACCTGAGATTAAATATGGCCTTGGACACTTACTAGCTGATTAACCCTTGGCCAATCACTTCGCTTCTATTTGCCTCAATTACCTCAGCTGTGAAATGGGGATAATAATAGTACGTACCTCCCAGGATTATTTTAAGAATTAAATGAGATAATATTTGTAAAGTGCTTAGCACAGTACTGGGCACACAGTAGGTGCTTCATAAATGTTAATTTTCTTCCTTCCTCTTCTGCTCCCTCCCTCCCAGACAGGAGGCATCCTGGAAAGGAAACCGAGCAAATGAAGCTATATCAGCATACCCAAGTACTGACAAAGGACCTAACATACCTCCCGTTATAACAATGCTATGATTAATAATTTAAACAATAGCAGTAATCCTAATGCCACCTAGTTGAACTGTTGCTGAGACATGAGCAGGCGGCCCTAGCTATGTGACTTCGAAATCCTAGCAAGAACCCGGCCACTGCTTTTCAGTGAGAAGGGAAGCCTGGGTCTATTTCCCTGAAGTAATTAAAGTCCTGGCAGTGTCCTGGTGAAAATAGGATTTCGGGCTCGGTTCTTGGGAGGAATTCTTCACTGAAGCTGGTCGGTGCGTCTGTGGCTGGGTCTGCGTGATTCCCCAAACCGCCAGTCAATTTGGTCAATTCAGTTCAGTTCTTCTGGGGAATGTCAGTTCATCCAGGGAGGAAAAAAAAATAAGTCTAGGTGGAACAGGGAAGCCGCATGACTAAGTGTCAACGGGTCAGATCCGTACAAAGAGCAGAGACGGGAGTCCTGCTGAGCAAAGCTGGATAGCAAGATTCTGCCTTTCTAAGGGCTTCCTTGTTTTTGTAGATTCTGTCTCTCTCTCTCTCTCACTACTTCTATTGTTTTATCAGTGTAAGGCTATCTATTAATACGCATCAGTGTCTCCTGTGCAAATTATGCTCTAAGATCCTGAGAGGCTAAATTAGTTGTTTTGGGATCACAACCAGGATGTATCAAGGGTCAGACTTGAACCCAGAGCTTGCTAACTCTGAGGCCAGATCTCTGTCCACTATACCACAATGCCAAGATACCTCTGGGAATCTCCCTCATGACCATTCAAAAACCTGTATCTAACTCCTACCCATTTTTAAACTCGGTTCCATTCAAGTCAAGTCGACAAGCATTTATCAAGTACCTACAGCATGCCGGGTATCATGCTGGACACTACGGATAGGAAGACAAACAGGGAAGTCCCATCCTCGAATAGCTTTCATCCTCCTGGGAGAAAAGAACATGTAAAAACAAAGATGAGTAAATATAAAATGTATACAAGGGAAACACAACCTAAATTCTTCAGGACCATTACTAATACCAATCATAATACGCTATAAAAGTCTTTACCTCTGTAAAGCACTTGGCAGTTTTCACAGTCGTCACACACATTATCTCCATCCTATCTATCTCTATCCTCAAAACCTAGGGCCGGGGTTACTATGGCAGATGGGGCTAGAATTGGGATGTCCTGGGTCTCGGCAACTCCCAGGTGAGATAACTCCCTCTATCAGTGAAAGGCTGGCTTTTTCTCTTCAATTTCATCTCAGGGAGTTGCCAGAACACTGAAAATTTACATAATCTGCACTTGATAAATCAGGTAGTATATGCCAGAGACAGGTTTTGAACCTAGGCCTTACTGGCTCCAAAGCCAACTTTCCATGCTACTTCTCCACTATTACTGTTCTTACTATTACAAAGCCAGGGTACCTAACTTGGGTACACAAACCTGTTTGTTTTTATTTGATAACTATGTTTTCATATAATTGATTTCCTTTGTAATGGGAATGACAACGGCAGGGGTGGGGAACCTGCAGCCTCCAAGCCATAGGTGGTGCTCTAGGTCCTCAAGTGCAGCATTCTGACCAAATCCAAACTTGAAGTGGGTTGCATAGGGTCAAAGGGCCACGCTTGAGGACCTAGAGGGTCACATATGGCCTTGAAGCCGCAGGTTCCCCATCCCTGGGCAATGAGACAGAAACAAATTAATTTTATTTTATGCATTTTAATACATTACTCTGAGAAGGGGTCTACAGGCTTCACCAATCTACCAAATGCATCCATAAGAACTCTTCAACTAAGTAATGGAACTAAGGCTCAAACCCAGGGCTTCAACCATTATCCTATAATTAATCCTCAACCCTTCATCATCGCCTATTACACCCTGAGATCTCCAGAAGTTGGGACTAAAAGATGGAAATGCCTCAAAGGAGGGAAATCTGGCTTCCTTCTGGCAGATAACCCCGTGTGGTACAGTGGCAAGTGATTGCTCTAGTGAGAAGCCCTGGGTTCAAAATCCACCTTGCACAATTTCTATGTCTCTATTTCCCTTTCTACAAAATGGAAAGGTTGAAGCAGGTGACCTCCGAAGTCCCTCCCAGCTCTAAATTTGCGATTGCACAGAGTACATGCCTGCCCCAGATTAGAGATAAGTAACAGTAGTTCTGTCTCAGGGGCAGCTAGGTGGTGCAGTGAGTAGAGCACCTGCCTTGAGTTCAAATCTGGCCTCAGACACTTGACACACTTACTAGCTGTGTGACCTTGGGCAAGTCACTTAACCCAAATTGCCCTTCCTTCCTCCAAAAAAAAATAGTAGTTCTTTCTCATCATAGCAGTGTGGATGAGAGATTTTCCTGGCTCTTAAAAGGAAAAAAAAAAAGGTGGAGGAGGGGGAAGGTGGTTAGAAACCTAAGGAAATTTTCCAGGAAGTGCCCACCCTCATTCCACCCAGGGTAGGGAGTGGGTGGTAGAGGGACTGGCATCTAAAACCTCAGAATGTGAGTGGGTTTTGCTGGCCTTGAAAACAGTGAAATCATTCCCCAGACATCTGGCCATCAGGCCTTCCTGTAACTCAAAGGCTCCGGCTGCAGAAATTGCCTTTGGACATTGATTTTCCAGGTTGTTTGCAAAACTCAGGTTCTAAACAAAGATAAATGGTTGGCTTTAAAATAAATAAACATGCCAGATACGCTTCTGTCACTCCACGCCTTGTTGCCTCCCGTGGGGCATTTGCACCTTCTTTCTGTGACTGCCTGAGGCTGTCACAAAACCCAGACTAGACACCTAGCCCCCCATTCTTTGCTTAGCTCTATACACCCCCAGGGACTTGAATGAAATGAGATTATACAGAATCTCAGAGGCTTCTGGGCATTTGCTTATGACTGGGTCAATACAGGCAGTATTTTCAAGTTTCTGACTTTGTGAGCTGACCATTTCATAGGGGAGGAAGCCTAGGCTCAGAGGGGAAGCAACTTACCGAGGTCACACAGTCAGCCGTGTAGACTGGCCTCAAACCCAGGTCTTGACCAGTGCTTTTCCCACTGTAGACTCCAAAGACATTTTCTTATAGGGAGGGAGAGAATTAAAGTCTCTACACACACGTACTCGCACACACACACACACACACACACACACGCACACACACACGTCACACTCCAGTGAGTTTATGAGATCATAGGGTTTTATGCTGAAAGGGACCTAAGAGATCTTCTGAGTTAACCCCTACATTTTAAAGACAAAAAATCCGAGAGCCAGAAGAGTTCTGAGCCTTGTCCAGCATCCCGTAGGTAGAAGTAACAGACCTGGCATTCAGATTTAGCTCTATGACTTTATTAGCTTTGTGACTTGGCCTTACCAGACAATGATGATACCGAGTGCTGACAGGTTTTTGTTGTTCAGTTGTGTCTGACTCTTCATGATGCCATTTGGGGTTTTCTTGGCAAAGATAAAGGAGCAATTTGCCATTTTTTTTTCTTCCAGCTCATTTTACAAATGAGGAAATTGAGGCAAATGATATTAAGTGACATGCCCAGGGTCATACAGCTAGTAAATATATGAGGCAGGATTTGAACTCAGGTCTTCCTGACTCCAGGCCCAGCACTCTATGCACTTCACCATCTAGCTGCCCCAGCACCGAGATATAGAGGTTTGCGAAGCACTGTACAGCAATTGCTTCATTTTACCCTCACAATAACCCTGAGATGTAGATGATACTATTTTACAGGTGAGGAAAATGAGACAGACAGAACTTAAGTGACTTACCCAAGGTCACACAGCTAGTAAATATCTGAAGCTGGATTTAAACTCACACCTTTCTGACTCCAGGATCACTGTTCTATCCTCTGCGCTACTTAGTTGCCTACAGACCAATGCTTCATTCATCTCTTCTCCCTGAAACCTTGTATAGAAGTTTTCCCTAAATATTTCCCAGACTCTGGGGCCACCCTCCAGAAGGAAAATAAAGGCACTCAGTGTCCACCTATGTGTTTGTGGAGGGGCACCTTCAGGCCTATGTCCAATGTCCATCTCTTCTCACCGCTCCTGCTCACCCCCATTAAACCGATGACTGTATTTCTGCTGAAGGCACGGCCGTTCTTTTGGTTCCCCAGGTTCCCAGCGTAGGCGTTATCATCACCTCCTCCCTCATTCTCCCTCCACACGTCAGTCAGTTGCCAAACATTGCTGCTTCTACCTGCACATCATTCCTCCCTTCAGACACACTGCCACCGCCTTAGTTGAGGCCCTTATCACCTCTCACCTAGATTGTTGCAATGGTCTCTTAATTAATCTCCTTGAGGCAAGTGTCTCCCTTCTTCAATCCATCTTCCACACAAGCTGCTATAGTGATTTTCCTTAGGTAAAGGTCTGATCATATCATTACCCTACTTAATAAACTCCAGAGGCTCCTTATTACCTCCAGGATTTTAAAACCTGACCCTAATCTACATTTCTGGTCTTGTTATAGCTTAATCCCCTTCTTGGACTCCAACTGGTCAGTCAAGCCAAATTCTCCATCTCTATCTATGTTCCTCCACTTCTTCTCTCTGTCCTTTTTCATTTGCCATCTCCCAAGCCTGGCATTCACTCTGTCCTTTTGGTGGTCTCATAGAATCCCTCTTTTTCTTCAAGACTGCAGCTCACACACCACCTTTCCTGATTCCCCCCAATTGTTCCAGTCCCTCCATCCCAAATTACCTCACACTTATTTTGTATTTATTTACCTGTATATGTGTGTGCTGTCTCCCTGAATCAGATACAATCTCCTTGAAAGTAGGGGATATTTCTTTTTATGTCTTCATATCCCCAGTGACTGGCATAATGCCTGGCACATTGCAGACCCTTCATCATGCTTGTTGATTGCTTGACTGAAGTAAAAGAAGTGGCCAGGCAGCACAATATTGAGTTTTCTTTCAGATTTACTTGTGTGCCCAGGGATTACTAAAGTACTGTTGGTTTTTTTCAATCTTTAAAAAAAATTATATATTCTGAATATACTCCTCCTCTCCTTGCCCCCCTACCAAGTAAGCCTCCCCTCATAATAAAGATTAAAAAAGAAAGAGGAAAAAACTTCAGCAAAACCAATACATTAGTTGATCCTGACAGCATGTACAGTTTTCCACTCTGATAGTCTCTCAATCCTCTGTAAAGAGGGGAAGGAGGCACATTTTTTTCACCTCTTCATCAGAGCCATTCTTGATGGCTATAATTACATGGTATTCAGTTCCATTTTGGTTTTTTTCCCCATTTTTATTGTTATGGTCATTTCGTATTTATTATTTTCCTGGATCTGCTTACTTCATCCTGTATCTGTTCATATAAGTCTTCTCAGATTTTTCTGAATTCTTTGCATTTGTCATTAATTATGGCACAGTAACATTCTGTTATATTTTCAAACCACAGTTTAATCATTTCCCAAATGATGGTCACTTTGTTTCTAGCTTTTTGCAACCATAAAAAGTGATGCTATGAATATTTGGGTGTCTATTCACTATTTTGATTATCGGCAATCACTATTATCCTGGATAACTTGTAATTTGTTATTTCCTGGATGCAATTTCTCTCATGCTCATAGATTTTTCTCTCTCATGCTCATAGATTCTTCTACTCATTAAATTCAGGCTTTCATTGATCTTCACTGCCCTAAGGCTACTAGGTTATATTCTCCATGACTAAATCCCTTTATATTCATTTAAAGCTGTTTCTGGGCATTTTTCCCTCATCTAGGGACAACTTCAGTAAGCATTTTCTATGTGCGAAGCACTCTGAGAGGGGTACAAAGGTAGAACCAGACAGTCTTTGCCCTCAAGAAGCTTCCAATCCAGTAAGAAATGGAGAGATACTCCCTCCAAAACCCTGTGGATCTGTGATCTAGTTAGTGTTTGCACCCCATCCATGCCTGCAATTCTTTTCTATCTGAGGGGGAAAATAAGTGTGATATAAATTTAGACCAAAAAATACAAAGGAGCTGTCTATACAAAGTGCCTCAAGAGAGTCAAAAGGAAAGACCATCTCCATCAAAGATGAGTTTCAGTCTCAAGTCAGTTAATAATCTACCTACCTAATCTAAATCTTCATCCTTAGGTAATAAGCAAGAATAACAGTTTGCATTTCTAGGGCTATGTAAGGTTTACAAAGGGCTTCTTGCACAACAAGCATGAACTAGGTAATATTATTGTCTCCATCTTGCAAATGAGGAACCAGGCTCATCCAGGTGAAATGACAATCAAGAACACAGCTTTTAAATGTCAAAGCCAGATCTCCTGACTCCATCAGCTGTCCTTTGCCCTATAGCAGACTGCCTCCCGATTAGATGTGTTCCACCTTGCTGCCCATCCAGTTAGCCCCATTCATAGGCAGCCCTGGATAGCCTGTTTACAGAGCTGAATTCTAAACAATGCTGAGGCCTGCCATCTTTGATGGCACCTCAGTGGTTTTCTGAGATTAAAGAAAGAAAAATGATATAATCTGTGTCTCATTCACTGTGCTGGAGGCATAAACTGTGGGTTTGTGGTAGAATAGTAAATCAGATGATGATTTTTTTGTGTGTTGGTTGTCTTTTGAATTATTAGCCATATTAATACAGTACAATATGCTCATAATTAGTGAGCCTTCTGAATTTATTATATGTACTTATTCTTGTTCTTTTTAATTACCCACTGATTTGGTTTTCTGTAGCATGGTGAGTCAAATGACTTCTAAATGTGTCATATAGTGACAAAACACACTAGACTTCCAGAGCAGAGAGGACCTGAGTTCTGAAATGCTGTAAGATCTTTCATCCCATTAAATGCATAAAAATCTCCCAATGTATTATTCATATAATAACCATAGCAAAACAAAATATGATTTATAGAGTATTTTAATGCAGTTGGCTAATGTTATGCAATAAAGTGTATTTTAATATTTAATACAATCTGTAAATTACAAACTTTTTTCTAGAGGATTTCATGGTTTTAAACTAAATTAAATACAGTAGGTGACAAATGAGACTATGTGCATTCTGGTGAGTCAGGACTGTTCAATGTGACCAGAATTCAGAAGCCAGCAGGGTTGCAAGGATAGTGCTGCCCTGGTGTGGAGGAACATGACTTTTAATACAGGGAAAACCATAAGGATGCTGATCCTGGGTAGCTTAGGGAAGGACTTGATGGGAATGAAGCCAACAAAGCCATTGGTTTGATTTCTGGCCTACTGACAGAGAATGATAGCCCTTTCTTCCTTTGGGGAGAAGTGCACTCTGCATTCCTATACTTTAAGGAGGACCAATATTGTAGGTTTACAAACAGAACATTTTCTTCTTTGTCTTTGTCAGAGACACAGACAGACAGAAAGACAGACAGACAGACAGACAGAGAGACAGAGAGGAGAAGAGAGGAGAGGAGAGGAGAGAGGAGATGAGAGGAGAAGAGAGGAGAAGAGAGAGGAGTAGAGAGAGAATGGGAGGGAGCAGAGGAAAGGAAAGGAGAGTGTGAGAGAGAAAGGGAGAGAAAAGGAGAGAGAGAGAGAGAGAGAGAGAGAGAGAGAGAGAGAGAGAGAATTAATTCAGCAGATCATTCCCTCTAGGTCTTCTTGCTGGATAGAAAGCAAAGTTGAAAAAGCAGGAACCTGGAGCTTCTGTACTTTGGTAATAAGCAGAACAGGACCTGTGCTGAATACAGGAAAAGTTGTTCTCATTGATGAATCAAAAATGTCCTTAGAATGCTGAATCTACCTGCAGCCTCTTGACCTGTCCATGATTCAGTAGAAAGAACAGCGTCTTTGGAGTAAGAGGTCCTGGGTTTGAATTTGTGCTCTGTCATTTACTATTGATCTGACCCAGACTGGCTCACTCAAACTCTTTGAGCCTCAGTTTCTTCATCTGTTAAAATGAGAGCACTGGACTTGAGTCTAGCTCTGTCTACAATTCAGAAGTTAGTACTATCCTTACCGAGCTCTTCCTTGATCCTTTAAGAGGCCCCAGGCCACCTCATACTTGATCACATATGGTCTTGATGCTTCTCTGGTTGCTTCTCCTGTCCACAATTTACTGAAAGAAATTTCCTTGGCCTCACACTTGGTCCACAGCACAGTGTCACACACATCGTAGGCATTCAGGAAAAAAGTAACCTCACAAGTAACTGCCTGGAAGCCGCATGGGATAGTGGAAAGAAGGCTGGCTTTGGAGCCAGAGGACCTGGGTTCAAATCCTAAATCTCCTACTTAAGCTGTATGACCTTCAGCAAGTTACTTTTTCTCTGAGTCTTTGGCCGCTTGTACAATCAGGGAGTTGAACTAGAACCTCTTTAAGGTTTTTTCTAGCTCTAAATCCCTCGGCTTTCTGTCTGGCTGTAAACCCTTCAAGGAGCTACTGAGGGGCCACAGGAGATGTGGCATGTGCCCTTGCCAGATTTACCTCCTACTGAGACAGCAAGGCATTGCAGTGACTAGAGACCAAGCCTAGTGATGTGAGCAGAATCTGAACTGAAGTCAGTGGTAATTATGTTAAAAATGGACTCCTTGCTGGGTTTGTGAGATTAGCCACCATGAGGCCCAGCTGCTTCTCATTTGACCATTGTATAAACTGACTTGCACCTAAGAGATACTGTAAACAACCAAAAGAGAGGGGGAGGGGGAAGAGAAGGGAAGTGAAGGCAGAAGATCCAAATGTTTGAAATCCTCCCTAACTGTTTTAAAATTAAAAAAAAAAAAACTGCAGGCACTCCTTCCCATAATTTATTCCATTCAGACACTAGCACCATGAATCTTTTACCAGGCTACTTGACAGTGCTTAACCGTTACCCCTAGACAGTACATCAGTACATCCTCATAACAAAAAGACAAGTCCCTTTCCACCATTCTGGAGCTTGAAAACGCACAAGTTATACAACATCTGGAACCAGCCCAAGGAAAAAACGCTGGTCTACAAATCTAGTATGCTGGAGGCAGAAACCTTGTGCTTTGAATCATTAAAACTGCATTTCATTTTGCCATGATGCAGCATATCCCCCCTCCTCCCCTCCCCCAACCCCCGCCATATTGTTAAATAAACTCACAGGAAAGGATCCACTCACATGGCACATGGGGAGTAAGGAGGGTGATGGATCATTTTCTTAGGGGGAAACCTGGTTTCCTACCTAATTACTGGCTTCCCATTGTTTTTCACTAAACCCAACCCCTCCCTCTTTCTTCACTCTCTCTGCCCCTCCAGTCCTTATTGCTTGGAAAGTAGATGACAGCACTTTCCATCTCAACTAAGTGAATTGATGCTTAACAATAATACTCACGAAAACTTTCTCAGTTTGATCAGACCATTCCACATCTCACCCTGAGGCCTTTGCACCACTGCCTTGGTCCAGTCCCTACTGTTGGAATTGCCTTAGGCTCTGAGGATCATGGATTATAGCTGTGAGAGAAGCCCTTAGAGGCCATCTAGTTCAACCTTTTCATTTTATAGATGAGAAAACTGAGGCCCAGATTGCTGTTTGTCCTTCATTGTCGAAGAGGACCATGACATCAGGGAGGTGATGCCATAACGCGCAAGTGAATTGGATTTAAGTGTGAGAGGCTGTGCAAAGTCACCAGCCTCATTTTCTCCTTGGGAGCCATCTGGGTCTAGTGGCCAGATATGGATCAGGACAACTGACTGGAGATGTCCCAGGATGCAGTGGAAGACCTTCGTCTTTTCAAGCTAAGGTCTTTAACAGGTCTCAGTTTGACTGAGGCAGCACCCATTCAGTGATTAAAGCTTAATAAAATGAGGCAAAGAATGACTTCTTTAAAAAAAAAAAAAAGATCTGGGAGGGGAAGACCTTTAGGGTTTCTAGTCAAAACAGAAACAATTGTTATTTACATTCATTCTGAGCCCAAAGACTTGCCCCAAGTAACACAGGAAGTGAATGGCAGGCAGGATTTGAATTCACATCCTCTGACTCTGAGCTCTGTTTCCAGTTTTTCATCCTTCTCTTCTATTTCATATGCCTTGCTCTAATCTTTCCCCTGTCCTATCCATCAGCCACTTTCATTCAGAGTGATCCAGTAAACAGCATTGATTAAGCGATTACCAAGTGCCAGGCAATGTGCTAAGCACCATATAATGGGGGAGACAACATGAACAAAGAAAGTAAACACAAAGTGCCTACAAATGAATACAAGGTATTTTGGGGGAGGACATATTCTAGAAGCTGGGGGTAACTCAGAAAGGCTTCATCTAAAAGATGGCACTTGAGCTGGGCTCCCAAGGGAACTAGAGATTCCCAGAGTTGGTGAGGGAAGAGGGCATTCTTGGAATAGAGAAGAGCTAGGGCAAAGACCCAGAGACAGAAGATGGAATTCTGTGCTTACGGAACAGTCAGGAGGCTACGAGGGGAGTGACGGTGCTTCCAACAGTGTGTCCCAACGCAAGCATCCCTGTCCATCCGGTGCAACTATCATCCATGTTTTCCTAAGTTTGCTAAAGGGGGAATTTATCCAGCATGCTGGAGAGACCTTTCTTACTTTCTCCTGGCATTTGAAAGATATCAGCGAAACACGAGTCAACCCTTGCCTTGGCCAGCCGATTTTTTTCCCCCATCATGCATTTCCCCGGTGACATCTTATACCCCTGTTCTTTGAGAATGCTCATTATTTTTACGTATGTTGCAGCCTGCTCACACATCATTCACTTTGCCATTTTTGCCCTCTGTGTGATATTCATTTTCGAGACATCAGAAACTAATTGCACGCCTTCTCAATAAGGGAGGAGGGCAGAGAGAGATAATTTAGATCTCAAAATTTGAAAAAAAAAAAAAAAGAATGTTAAAATTGTTTTTACACGTAATCGGGAAAATAAGAAAAATTTTAAAACGAGACTTCAGAAATATTTTGCATATTTTGCAGTCCTATAACAACATGGGAGAATATTTCTATTAAAAAGATGACCCTTTTTTTCTTGAAGAGTTATAAGGTCTTTAAATGAAATTTGCGATATCCTGAAGGCAATCCACGCTACTCTTGCTTATTTCTAGATCCGATCATTTGTCCATTTGTACCATATGCCCCAGATAAAAACAGTGATACACAAGGTCATCCATCCACACCTATGTCATAATCTGGGCAACAGACATTCTTCATCTACCTGGTTTTTCTTGAGTGGATGGTCAGGCCAAATTTAATTGAGTGATTACAAATGCATTCCAGGAGTCTCTGCAAAAATCCAGGCATTGGTTGAATCAGCAATATCAATACACAAACAGGAGCATAGCCAATAGTAGATAGATATTTATTGAACACCTACTATGGTGCCGAGGCATGGTGCTAAGTGCTGAAAATAAAAATAGAACAAGAAAGACAATCCTTGCCCTCAGGGAGTTTACAATCTAATGGGAGGAGACAACACAAAACAAAGCTGAAAAAGAAGGGGAGAGGGAAAGCACCTACAGGGCTTAGTGGAAAAGTCAAAGAAATCCAAAACTAGTGCAGCCATGTGGAAAATGAGGAGTCTCTAGAGAATCTCGCCATTCAAAGGGAATTTCTCTTAAATTTGTATTCCGTGCTGGATCTCCTCCATCACAGTGGTGAACATCTTTGGCGAGCATCTGCCTCCCTGATATATTCCTTATTCAATGCTTATTATCAGAGGGTTTTTGAAGAAGGTTACTTGTATCATGATAGTTTTCAAGGAATATAGAAAGATTTTGGTATTGGAGACACTGTGTAGGAAGAGAACCTTCAAGCTGGAATTTTTCTTCATCTATCAAATCCTTTATTCTCATAATCAAGAAACAATAAGTATGGTGTATTCTTGTATTCTCTGTATATTTCTGCCAATTATGTGACAGTAAATATCCATTGGTCCATTATTGAGTTTTACTTTTAAAAGCCCATCCCTTCCTAATATTCTCATCATGGAAATCCTTGGTACATGTGTACATGAATCTCATTAAGCTTTTGTATATATTGGAAAGTAGGTAACACAGGTTGCTAATGGTTGATCTTGGTTTTTTCTAGTATCCCCTTTTAAAATAAGGTCTGAGAGTTTTTTTTTCACGCTTTCAGTACATTTCCCTCCTCCAGATACCTTGTGAATCCGTCTCTCAATGCCCTTACAATTGAGTTGGCACCAGCACAGCTCTTCTCTACGTAGACTTTATCCAATCCTGCCTTTGCCCTCTGTAGTGCAATTTCTACCTCATATAGAAGGCCATCTGGGACTGGAACTCTGGAGTTCAAGTGTGCTGGCTCTACAATCCTTTATGACGAAAAGTTTGTCAGAAAAATATTCGTAGATATTTACAAGTTTTTCTTCCATTTGCTGTCCTCCTTCCATTCTAATCCTTTAATGTCCTTGGAATGACTTTGCTTAGTTGGATCTCTTGTCCAGTTTTTCTTTAAACTAAAGAAATCACATCCACTGCTTCTCTGTTTTATGAAGATACTATTCATAATCATCCATCATCCTATTTCATAAGATTTTACAAATGAGTTTACATTCTAAACCAATGTTGTCTTTGCCCATCATCTCCCTCGCCTTGTCAAGTAAGTCCAGTGTTTGCTGACTAAAGTGTTTTTTTAGGCTCTCTTGGTCTTCTTGTTCTGGTAATTGATTTACATGAGTTCAACTTCAGTACAAAATTATTATAATCAGAGTTGATGTAATTTGTGCTGTCAATTACTCATTTTCATTATCAATTACTTGTTTAAATAGTTCAGGATTGAGTTGTTTAATTGCATGCCATATCTTTTCCTCATTATTATTCTTTATTCTAGCTTTGTACTAATTCTGATCTTTCTTCTAATAAATTAGTGGTCTGTTTGCATGCAGATGACTGATCTGGTGATGACTTCTACATCAATAATAAGTCTTTTCCAGTCTGTTAAAATATAATTAATTTCATTTTTATGCTATTTTGTTCTCACTATGTCCAGCACTTACTGTTCCTTTTCTCAAAGAAAGTATTTATAATATTGTGGGGATTAAAATTGTCCAACCTACAATAAAAGAAACTGAGGCAGAGCTCTGAACCAATGGCACTTTATTAAAGGATCCATGGTCCCCTTTAATGAAGTGGACCTCAGGTCTTCCTCACAATCGGAGCTGCCCCCCTCCCTCTGAGGCCCTGTTTTTGTAGGTTAGATATCTAGACATTCAAGAACAGCTATGTCAAATATAGGATAGTTCCATTGGTTGATATATGATACACAGGCTAAGGTAAGCAAAAATGATCTGCCAGCAGGGTCACGAGTTGGGTGAAGCAAAGAATATCTCCATTGACTCGGTGGTCATTAGATGGTCACCTGACCATGTTGGACAAGAGAGAATGGTCCAGAGGCACAAAAATTAATTTGGGGGGCTTTCCATGTAGTTGAGTCACCTCCATCACACTTGGTCGCCATGACAATGAAAAACGAGGGTGGAGGGCCTCTAGCTAGCTTTTACACAAGTGATTTTGCCATCTGCAGCTCACAGCTCTGGGGCCAAGTATACAGAACTTATAATCAATACCCCTATCTTATCAAACTGATTAATACTGATTAGAATAGAGTAGGAGTCCTCAATGAACCAACTTTCTCAACATAAAGGCATGAGGCTTCTGTATAGTCTACAAGTCTCTATCCTCTCTCATTTCCCCCCATTGGACAATATCGCATCCTTCCTCAAATATGCTTTGAGTACTCTGGGTTTCTCCTTCACCTCAGCCACTCTTTACTTTGTATCTGTGTACATGGGTTGTTTCCAGAGGGTGGAGACTAGTATCACTACGGTTCACATCTCTAGTGCCTAGCACAATGCCTTACCCACAGCAGTACTTAAGAAATGTGTGCATTGACTGGGGGTGGGGGTTCTAATAAATGTTTAACAACTGGCTTTCTGAAAAAATACACACACACATCACACATTTTTAAAGTCTAATCTGCATTATGAACATTTTTTCTATCACTTCCTTAAGTCTGTTGTTATTGTTCCTCCTTTGTTCTTGGAGAGAACCAGTGACATCACAAAAGAGATGTCTTGATTCTGGTGAATTGGATTTAAGTGAGGCCAAGAAGTGCAAAGTTGTCAGCCTCATTCTCTCCTCCAGAGTCTTGGAAGTCCAGCGGCAAGACAAAAGTCTGGGATGCAGTGGATAACCTCGACTTTTCTAAATTAAGGTTTTCCTCAGGCCTCAATCTGTCTGAGGCAATGCCCATTCAATTACTGAGGGTTAGGTAAGAATTGAGCAGTATATTTCATCTCAAATATCTTTGCACAGGCTGTCCCCTGAGCATTGTAGAGGCAAGGCATGCATGAATGCAAAATCAGAAGATTTGAGGTCAAGATTTTAGGAGGTGAGCATGATGAGGGGAAAACACATTTCTTAAGTCAACAATCAACAAAACAATAAATCAAGATTTGATTTGTAGCATTTGCCAATTTCTAGGTGTAAATGCTCGTGTTGAAAATTTAATAATCAGCTCTATCCGGTTCAAACTACCTACAGCATACCTATGCCTTGAACTTTCATTGAATCACATTAAATCTTTATACTTTTGTCCAAATACACAAACTGTTAAGCATTGATTTCTACCATTGAATTCAACCAGTATTCATTAAGCACAAACTAAGCACAAACTGAGAGCACAAATAGAAAAAACAAAATCTGTCCTTGTCCTCAGGAAGATTCCGTTCTGTTGGGGATGGGAGTGAAGAAGTAAAGTTCAATAACATGTGTGCAGATCAATGAATACAAGATCATTTGAAGAGGGAGGAGGCACTAACTACTGGACAGGGGAGTCATGACAGGTTTTCCTTAGGATGTGATGCCTGAGCTGAGCTTTTTAGGAGGCTAAAGTTTCCAAGATGAGTAAGTACACATCAAGGGATATTAACAAGCATTTAGTGATCACCTACTCTATGCTAAGCGCTGTGCTAAGGGCTGGGAGATACAAATAAAGGCAAAAAACCAGCTCTACTCTGAAGGCATTTACAACCTAATAGGGGCAACAGCCTGCAAAAGCAACTGTGTGCAAACAAGATATATATGGGATAAATAATAAAAATTAATAATTAGAAATAGCATTTATAGAGTCTCTAAGCTTTACAAATATGATTCCCTTTTATTCTCACAACAGCACTGGGAGGTAGGGGATATTATGGTCATCATTTTAGAGGGGAGCAAACTAAAACAGACAGAGGTTTTGATTTGCCCAGGGTTACACAGCTTGATAATTATCTGAGAAAGGATCCGATCCAAGCAGTCTACACACTATACCGGGGTGGGGAGCTTTGAGTTTGGATTTAGTAAAAGAGCTGCACTTGAGGACCTAGAGGGCCATATGAGGCTTTGAGGCCTAAGGTTCCCCACCCCTGCACTGTACCATCCTGCCTCTCATGATCTGTCACTTTTCTGTAACATCTAACATCCTTTCAACAAAAAAAAAATCATCCTTATTTCAAATGTAAAGGGAAACCACCCTTGAAATTGTGAACAATTTATAAAGCTCACCCAACAGCTCAGGATTTTGATTCTCATTCACATAGTTCAAATTTTCTGTAACTAGAGGGGAAAAGGGATAGGGTGTGGCAAGAGCCTTGGTACACTGGATTGTTATAGCTTCCCAGAGCTGAGTTCCTCTATCAGGAAAACTATGGGGTACATGGGACAAGAGGGGAGAATTTCAGCTGATGAAGCTGGAGAAGGGTGTTCCAAGACTGGTTCTCCTAATGAGTCCTTAAAAGGTTAAAACCCATGGGCACGCTTCTTGGAGATACCTGTGCTCGGTTTAAACTATCTACGGAATCCTTGGGGTTCATTATTCATGCCGCCTATAGCCTGGAAGGCACAAAAGAAAGGGAGAGATTAAGAGTCTTAGAGGGTTTTAATGAGAAAGCTGATGCGGGGAAAAGTGATTATTGCTAGTTAACATTTAAGGGTAGCCCTTTATAGTTCAAATTCCCGACAACCTGGAGGTAGAAATTAACATTGTACCCTCCTATGACCTGAGGTCATGTGAGACCATGGAGTCTTGGGCCAGGGCTAGAAGCCAGAAAAAAAGGTAAAAAATAAGAAGGAGGAACAAGTCAAGGAAGGAAAAAGACAAGATTGAGCAGCAGGTCAAACACAAAACAGTTAGGACCTCGTAAGAGCCCATATATTTCCATCAGAAGCAAGAAACTGGAAGAAATAAGAACACTTTGAAATGTGGTGCCCTGAAGGAATACTATGCTACCAAGGGGCTCAGATTCTAGTCCCATCCCTCCAGTAGTGTAGCATAAGGCAAGTCATTGCACTGCCTCTGTCTCCCTACCTATAAAATAAAAGGGTTGAACATTAAAATGTTCCTGGAGGTCTTTTCTAATCCTGTCATTCTGATTCAGGAACAAGGCCTGCCTCAGTTGGGAAGCTTCTTATGTTGTTAAATCCCATTGCATTGGGTGGTTCTGCTTTTAATGAGTGATAGGGGCTAAAAAGACCCCCTATAGGATAATGAAAAGGTCATGGTCAAACTTCATGGTAAAAAGGGCTGGATTTAAAATCAGGAAACCAAATTTCCAACCCCACCTCCAAACAGATACTAGCTGTGTGACTTTTGGCAAGGACTGTCTCTCATATGTAGCATGGGGTGTCACTGTGTGGCTCAAAGGGTGCCAGACATCTCTAGTCTCTTCTCTCCTCACCCGCCTCCAAAGGGGACTTTAATTCCTGTTAGAAGGGGAAGCAGGAGGTTGGGGCCAGAGGCCACTCTGCTCTCCCCAGAGATAGTGAGTTATTGCTGTTTAGTTGATTTAGTTGTGTCCAACTCTTAGTGACCTGTTTTGGGGTTTTCTTGGCAAAGATACTGGAACAGTTTGCCATTTCCTTCTCCAGCTCATTTTACTGATGAAGAACTGAGGCAAACAGGGTTAAGTGACTTGCCCAGGGTCATACAACTAATAAGTGTCTGAGACTGGATTTGAATTCAGGTATGCCTGACTCCAGGGTCAGTGCCCTAACCACTGTACCACTTAGCTGTCCCAGTCAATGTATAATTTGACGCATCATGAGAACTATAAGTTTGGGCATAGGAAAAGATGATCAGAAAAAGAAGATGGAAAATATATTTCAAGATTATGAAATGAAAGAGGCCAAATGTTTGTAGATTATTTGGAATCATCATGTTTGTATATCATTAGCACTTTTTTTGAGATTTAAAAGGTGAGAAATTTAACTTCACAAAAAATAAATTTGAATATATCTTAATGGGCAGATGGAAAATACTTGCTTGCTAACATAGGTATAGTTTCTTTATGCAGTTGTCTGTGTAGTCAGTCAATAAACATGTAGTAAACACCTCTTTGGTTCCAGGCACTGTGCTAAATTCTAGGGCTATAAAAAGAAACAAAAGACAGTCCTTGTCCTCAGGGAGTTCACAAGCCAATCAGAGAGACAATGAACAGATATGTTCAAATGAGCTACACACACACACACACACACACACACACACACACACACACACACACGGATTTAGGGTTGGAAAAGGCTTCCTGTAGAAGATGGTATTTTAGTTGTGACTTAAAGGAAACCAGTAGGGGAAGATGGGGGGGAGCATCCCAGGATCAGGGAACAGCCAAGGATTATGCCTGGATGGAGTATCCTGTTGGTGGAACAGCAAGGAGGTCAGTGTTACTGGTTCAAAGAATATATAGTGAAGAGTAAAGTATAAAAAGCCTGGAAAGATAGTAGGGAACTAAATTATGAAGGACTTTGAGCTCCAAACAGAGGATTTTGTATTGATCCTGGAGGTAATAGAAAACCAGTGGAGTTTATTGAGTAGGGGAGTGGCATGATCAGATCTGTGCTTTTAGGAAAATAGCTTTGGTGGCAGAGTAGAGGATGGACTGGAGTGAGGAGAGACTTGAGGCAGGTAGACTCCATCCACCCAGGAGGCTATTGCAGTAGCCCAGGTGTGAGATGATGAGGGCCTGCACCATAGTGGTGTCAGTGTTCAAGGAGAGAAGGGAGTGTATTCAAGAGATTTTGCAAAGGTGAAATCAACAGGCCTTAGTAACAGATTGAATATGGGGAATGAGAGAGAGTGAGGAGTTAAGAGTGACTACCAGGTTGTGAGCCTCAGGAACTGTGAAGTTAGTGTTGCCCTCTACAGGAAGGGCAATTTATTTAAGGGAAAAGATAATGAGTTCTGTTTCGTAAATGTTGAGTTAAAAATGTCTACTGGACATCCAGTTTAGATACATGAAAGGCAGCTGGAGATACAAGATTGGAGGTCAGTAGAGAGATTAGGGCAGGATGGGTAGATTTGAAAATTGTCAGCATAGAGGTGGTAATAAAATCCATGGGAGCTGATGAAATCACCAAGTGAGGTAGTATAGAAGGAGAAGAGAAGAGGAGCCAGGACAGAATCCTGTGGTCTATCAGTGGAGAGAGGGTGTGATCTGAATAAAGATCCAGCAAAAGAGACTGAGAAAGAGCAGTCAAATTGGTAGGAGGAGAATCAGGAGAGAGTGATGTCCTGAAAGCCTAGAGAGAGGCTTTATCAAAGAGAGCACAAGGAAGAAGAGGAGGATTGAGAAAAGGCCGCTGGATTTGTCAATTTAAGAAATCACTGGTAACTTTTGAGAGATTTGGAGAGATTAATGATGATGAATGATGAGGTTGGAAGCCAGATTATATGGGGTTAAGAGGATGAGGAGAGAGAAAGCAGAGGAACCTATATTGTAGACACCCTTTAAAAGGAGTTTAGTCAAAAAGGTCAGAAGATTTATAGAATGGTAGCTAGTGAGGAGGGAAGAAATCAAGTCAAGGGTTTTTTCTGAGGATGGGGGAGACATGGACGTATTTGTAGGTAGTAGAGAAGGAGCCAGTAGACAGAGAGAGATTGAAAACAAGTGATAGGGTGGACAATAGAGACAGCAATCTAATGGAGGAGACAGAATAAATTGGGATTGATTTTACAGAAAGTGGGGTGGTGGTCAGACTTGGTAAGGAGTAAGGCCACTTCATCAGATGAGACAAGGATGAAGGAGGAGATAGTGGCAGAAGGCACCTGAGTGTTATGGGATGAAGGAGAGGAAAGAAAAGGGAGCTCATAGTGAATGACCTCAATCTTTTATGTAAAATAAAAGGTGAGTTTCTCAGATGAGAGGGTGGAGGGAAGGGAAGCCAAGGGAGGTTTGAGGAGGGATGAAATGTTTTGGAAGAGTCACTGCAGAGAATGGAACAGTGAGTTGATAAGGCAGTTATATATGAGGATGTAATGGCAAGCAAAGTGGGACTTTTCACTGTTTTTCCTTTTGGCATGCTTCTCAGCACTAACACAATCAAGTACCATTGATTGAGTCTTGCCTTTGTTTTAATCAGGAGTCTTTGATTGAATCAAGAGTCTTTGATGACCTGCTTAAGTCACAAGAAAGCCTAAGTCACAAGAGTCTGAGTCACATACAAATGAAGAAGTGTAAATATATACTCTGAGGTTAGCATTTTGCTTTGGGGGCTCACTGATTGGAAGAGTGTTCCTGTGATTTCACCAGACAAGACTCTAGGTAGCCATTAAGGAGCACCCCCCCTGCCCCACCCCCAATCTGGCTTTGAAAATCCAGATGTTGGTGCTTCTCTCTCTGGTTACTATGTATATATGGCTATGGTCAGACAGAAGCCTGTCTGTTGATTTATGTTATTTTCTCTGTTTGTAATTTCTGTTTGTATTTGCTCCGAAGTTCAGGGTGCTGACTTTTTCCCCTGAACTAAGTGGATGATATACGTATGTTTAATTAAAGTAAGATTATTAACCCCTTAAAGTTGCTTTCCTTAGAAAAGCAGATCAAAGAACCTGTGTTAGTAGCCCTCCTGTGTGCTGGTGTCATTGGCCTTACACCTCCACAGCAGCTGCAGGCAGCATTGTTGCTACAGAGGATTGCCTAGCAGCAGTGAGGGCCTAGTTAAAATTGTATAACATAACTTTGTATAGACCCAATCAGAATGGTTTTGTGAATTTCTCCACCTTCATTCAGAAGCATATATATAGAAGCAAAGACAGGAAAAGACAGGGAGTGATCCAAAACTGAAGATCGGCAGGATGCAATCAGTGAAATGATAAGGGGAAGAGGATAGATGATAAGAGAAGAGGACAGTATAGAGTTTGAATTGTTTTAACAAGGGGTCAAGATGGGGAAAAGAGAAGAGAGTGGCTAGTGCAGAGGAGATGGTCTGGGAGAAAATTGAGGAGTTGAGGGATTAGAGGTCATGGTATAGAGGAAGAGTAGGGTTTAATAAAGGAAGGCAGAGGGAAAAGTAAAAATCCAAAAGATTCTGGTCAGATAAGAGGACTTTAGAATTCTTGAATATGAGGGTGTTACACTTGTGGGTGATGGCAAGATCAAGGGTAGACTATCTTTGTGTGAGGCTGAGGTAGGGTAGAGGAGAGGATCATGGGAAGTGAGTGATGAATTAGAGCAAAGGTCAAAAGCAACAACAAATTGGAAGAAATAAATGAATATTGGAATACACTGAAGGTGATTAAAATGACTTCAACCTGACCTATTAAATAAGCTCTTGACTCTGAAAAAGGGAAAGTAGATGAAAGTAAAGACATTGATTCTGATCATTATTGCTTCTTAGAAAGGCTTAACAGATATAAAAGTTACCACCAGGAGGCCATAAGACTGCAGAAACTGCCTCACTCAACAAACATTCTATTTCCTTGCCATGCAATGATATATGGCCACCAAGGGTAAGTGAAAATTAACATGTAAAACATTGTTAAGGAGCAAAACAGAAGATTATGAGTAAAGTATCCACTCACAAAACATTAAAATGCAGTAAAGGGAAAAGGAAAAGCACAGAAAAGTTGCCATGTGACTCAAGAAAGCTAGAACATCCACAAACTTTTTTTAAAAAGCAAACTGGAATGAAGACAACTAATAGATACAAAATGGAACATATTTTTCAGGGTATCTTTAATGATGTAATTTTTTCATCTATGAAAGTGGATCTGCCACATTTGCATTCTAATAATTCAGTATTTGTTGATTGGAGAGGGGGCGGTGAAGGAATTGTTAAATTAATAAAACAAAACACAGCCTTAAGCTTAAGCTGCTCCATTCCAAAGGAAATCTCCTATGTATGTATTAAGAGCATCTAAGATTTCTTGAGAAATGCAATCACAGAGCTAACTTTGTTCAACAACTCCCTGAGAATTATTAGGTAAGACATAAGCCTAGGAGGTCTGTGCTTGCCGATGCTGCTCACCAGTGTAATGCAGGATGTCTTGCACAGAGCTCAAATTGGAGAGGTATTCTCTCTAGATGGTGAGGTTTTCCAGATGCTCCCTTTGGCCCATAACATTATTCTGACAGCATCAAACCCTGAAATGCTGCAGAGCTTCCTCAGTGGGATCCCTGGCCCCTCAAAAGAGATCTAACAATGTATGCAGGGGGAAATAAAAACAACTGCATGAAGAGTGCTTATTACTCAACTCATCACAGGTTGTTGGCCCCCTGAATTAAGATATCAGTATGCATGTCCTTGGGCAGATAGGTGGAGCAGTGGATAGAGCACCAGGCCCAGAGTCAGGAAGACTTATCCTCCAGAGATCAAATCCTACCTCAGATACTTATTAGCTGTGTGGCCCTGGGCAAGTCCCTTAACCCTCTTTGCCTCAGTTTCCTCATCTGTAAAATGAGCCAGAGAAGGAAATGGCAAACCACGCTAGTTAAGAAAAACCCAAATGAGGTCATAGAGTCAGAAATGACTGAAAACAACTGAACAATAACAACAACAAACACATATCCTTGTCAGGCAAATAAACAATTATCACGGGGCCAGGAAAAAGAAACCCTTGGAGCATTGATGAGAATGGTGCTAGGGAGGTTGTAGAGACACTCAGCAGAGAGCTGGGTCTGAAGCTGAGGAGGTATATGAACGACCACAAGCAGGTTCTCCAAGTTCTCTTGGTCACAGTTTCCCCAGCTATAAAATGGGATGATTCTTTTATTAAGTGCCTCAGAGCTGCTGTGAGAGGAGCATTTTATAAACATCAAAGCGCTATATAAATGTGAGTTATTGTTGCCTTGAGACTTTGCTGTATGGAGATCCATTGGAGAAATAGAGGGTATTTATTTCAAAGAAGAAAAGCATCAGAGGGAGAGGTATAAAATAGGTGCATTCAAGTATGCTGTCATATAGAAGAGAGATTAAACTTGTTATGCTTGGCCCCAAGGGGTAGACCTAGAAACAGCAGTTGAAAGTTAATAAAGAGGCATATTTAGGCCTGATTCAAGCCAAAGCTTGCCATCTCAAAATGGAGTGGCCTATCTGAGAAGTTGGTGGATTTCCCCTCACAGGCGATCTTTAAACAAAGGCTCTAAAACCACCCTTTGAGTATTAATCGAGGGGATTCTTTTTCAGGTACAGGTTGAGTTGGATGGATACAAAAGTCCTTCCAACTTAGAGTCTGTGCAGTTGGGCAGCACTGTATATAGGAAACTATGTAGCAATCACGAGCTCCCACTAACTCTCCCAAACCTCCCCTACTACTCCAAAACAAAAGGCCCATCTTTTTATTTTTTTTTAGTTTTTTTATTTTATTTTTAATATATGAAATAACATAAGCATTTCTATAACATAGTTGAATAAAAAAATATGATGGTGCATGAAACTGCAAATCTATTATGTACTACTTGCTATTCCTTCTAAATATACAATAAAGTTATCTGTAACTTTTTTTTTCCTCCTCCCAATGATTATAAATGGTGACAAAATCAAAGAACACCATGATATCTAATGAAACAAAACTGTGAGTAACCAAAAAGGCAATATAAAGTCACATATGAGGGGAAATAAGCTACAGTGTATTATCCACAACAACTGCATACAAGAAAAGACACAAAAGATATATATGGATTATATATACATATAATCCATATATATATGTATGTGTGCGTAAATACACAGACATACACATACACACATTATACGAGTTTTGGCAGGCAGGGAATAAATATTTGTTAAGTATTTACTGGGATACAAAGACAAGCAAAATGAAAGATAGTCATTGTCCTCAAGGAGTTCACATTCTAATGGAGTAAGACAATACATAAAGGGAGCTGAAAAAAGAAATGAAGGGGCAGAATATATCTTCTAAAGGAATGGTGGCAAAGTCGAGGAGAATCAGAATTAAAACAGGCAAGGAAATTAAGTATGGCTGGCCTGGGCCCATCTCCAAAATGGAAGCCCTAGAAGGAACTAGCCAATGGGAGAAAGGGGCTAACATGATAGAGGGATGTTCCAGAATGAAAAGGCTTGGAACAGAGGTAGATAATTATGTAATGAGAACAAAGTATAATAGATACAACTAAAAGTTCATTGATATCAACAAAATATTTAAAGATCTGGAGGACCTCCCTCCACCCCACATTGGGTTGATCCACGATGGAGGATCTATGGGAAGGATAACGATAGGAATCACACAGGATGAGAAGGTATGGATGATTTGCCACCCACAGTAGTGAAGAGATTACCCATGGCAATAAGATCATGTAGCCATAAATGTACTGAAATACTATTATTAGCATCATTATCATAAGTATTACTACTTATGCTATATAGATGGAACCAGCGATTGGCTATCTAGACCAAAGCCTCCTGAGGTCTCTATATATACCTGCCAGATTCAGACACCCGCTCACTCAACCTACTTTCCTCCTTGAGTCTTCCATTTTCTCAGTGTGATTCTCAGCAGTAAGCAGAGGGCTGGAAAAAAATGTTGATGTAAGGAAGGATATGAATATAAACCTTGACTGATAGCAAGATACAAGTAGGATGTTAAAAGATTTCTCAGATCTTTTCTTCCTTTGCAGTAAACTGTCACTTATCTCTCTAAATTTCCTGATCTATGCTGGGAAATGGTAGAGCATAGCAAAGAGAAGGAAATATTTAGTTCTGGCTATACTGGAAAAAATACATTTCCCAGGGCACAAAATGCTAACATTGAAAAGGTCACTAGAGATCTAGCACCATTTCTATTTTGACAAAAGGAGAACCTGTTAGGATCATCTTGGGATGGTTCATTTCCTTTCCAAGCCTTCTGTCTCCGAAACATCCCTGTGCTATGCTGGACCCCTTCTTCCAGATCAGTTATGCTTCATTCTTCTCCTGGCTCTGCTTCTCTCCTCCACTTTACCACCATGCCTCAGTAAGGGTATCTTTTCTTTCCTCTCTTTTCAGCTCCCTTTCCCATTAGAATGGCAGTTCTTTGGGGGCCAGCGATCAACTTTCTTTCTCTTTGTATTTGTATCTTCAAATCATAGGAGGAGTCACTTTCCCAAGATCGTCTAGATAGTTACAGGTTGAGTACGTGCTTGAACTCAGGACTCATGACTCCCAATCTGATGCTTTTTCCCATGACTTCATGTT
Organism: Trichosurus vulpecula; assembly: GCF_011100635.1. Classification (NCBI taxonomy): domain Eukaryota; kingdom Metazoa; phylum Chordata; class Mammalia; order Diprotodontia; family Phalangeridae; genus Trichosurus; species Trichosurus vulpecula. The sequence continues at coordinate 141,935,502 of NC_050575.1, read as the reverse complement.
ACCAATAAATTTGGTTGGGTGGAAAATAGTTTTGATAGGACATGAATGCTTTTGAACAACATTGAAATATGACAGGACTTTAGATATCATTTAGTTCAGCTTCTTATTTTAGAGAGAAAGAAACTTAGTCTCAGCAAGGTGACTTGATTTACCCAAGGTTACCCAGATATTATGTAAGTGGTAGAGTCAGGATCCCAACCCAGGTCTTCTGAATACAAATCCAGTGCACTTTAAATTACCCCACACTGCCTTTATTCATCTGTGGGAATTTCTCTAACCTTGGCAGCTAGTGTATGCTGCAAATTCATCAGGAAATTCTTCAACTCCCTACTTTACTTTGTCTGCATAAATTCTGAAAAGAGTTCTGGATTCAGAACAGGAGGAGAATAGATTCAGGGTTGGACGAGCACTTACAATTAATCAAGTACAACTCTCTCATTTTAAAGATGAAGAAACTGAGCTCAGAGAGGCAAAATGACTTGAACGGGAACACACAGTCTGAGGCATGATTCAAATCTAGATCTTTATGAGTCCAAAGCCAGAACTCTATCTACCATAGTATGCTGACTCTCTGAACCTGGGTTCAAACCCCTGTTTTGCCACTTACTATCTAGATAACCTCAGATAAGTCACTGAGCAGCTTCAGGCTTTAGTTTCCTTATTTGTAAAATGAGGGGGTTGAACTCAATGACCTCTGAAGTTTCTTCCACCATTTCATCTATGATCTTGTAATTTGGTCAGATGCTAGCTCTGAGCCGTCATCAACCTCAGCAACCTTAGATTGCTGGGTGATTCAGGAACTGTATGATCTAAAGCTGGAAGAATGGTCTTCTGATCCAAATTACAGAGGGGAAAATTGAGACCCAAATAGAAGAAGTGACCACCCCAAGGTTTAACAAATCTAAACTGAAGACCAGGGATGTGAATACCATATTTTGACTTCAAATGAATTGCTTTTTCCATTACACCATATGGTCTCTCTTTAGGCTATGTGACCTCTAGCAGAGTCTTAGGATGTCATGGCCATCTTAGAGATAGGGTAAAAAGTAGGCTGGCTGTTTTTAAGAAAGTGGGGAAAAGGAAAGGAAATGCCTTCCATGATAAAATTTATGGAACAGTCCAATCTGAGACTAGGCAAGAGGAGACAACCAAGTATAGAGGAAATTAGGTGTCAAGGACATCTCCATGGAATTCTTTGGGCATACATATGTGGGTTTATTCTCTTCCTACTCTAAGTTGTAGTTTTCTTGCTGGAACTTTGAACCTTCTTTTATTGCTAGGTTACCCTCCTAACAAGGTGTGAACTGCAAACAACAGATGAGCAATGCATCTCTTAACCCTTCTGTTTGAAAGGATGAGCTCATGGATCCTGGGATCTATTGGAGTTTGGGGGCAGTAAATGACACCAAAGTCATTTTCTTCTTGTCATACCAGTATTACTTTATGGCCTTTTGGTCCTGGCAAGAGAGTTTTTGCAGATGAATCAAGCTTCCGAAGTTGAGATGTCTTACAGTGTTCCCTGGATGGGAGGCTAGGATATATGGAAGCATCTATCAAGCTAGCAACTTGTCCCTTCATGACTGAGAGCTGAAAAGTCAGAGAAAATGTTTGCACAGCACCGTTAACTTCTACAATGACTGAGAATAGATGGGCAACTCTCGGGTTGCCAGCACGATATCTGGAAGAAACAAGAAAATTTTCTCCAAAGGAGGAAGATTTACATAGGACAATTATATAGAGCCAGGCTCAAGACCCACTTTTGATATATAGAGGTTTTGTGACCCTGGAAAGTCACATAAACTCTCAGTGATCTTGGCTGCTCTTATAATTGGCAGATTAGTCGCTAAATTAGCAGAAGGGGTTGCCCACCATGGGCTCTCTACACTGACGGAATCATAGGTCCAGTCCAAAATCATACAGCTCCCCTGGGGAAATTATTCAAGCTGGTATCTCCCTCTCACAAAAGATCCCCCTTTCCTTTGTTTGATAGTCACATGAGGCAGCTGTTTATGTGTTCAGCTCATAAGGTTTTAATATGCTGTACATTTAGTCCTCACATCAACCACAGGAGGTAGGTTCTATTGTTATCCCCTTTTTACAGATGATAAAACTGAGGCCGAGCAAGATTAAATGGCTTGCCCAGGGTCATACAGCTAGGAAATGTTTGAGGGAGGATCTGAACTTAGGTCTTCCTGAATCCAAGTGCCACACTCCATCTACTCTGCTACTAAAAAGGGACTTAGAGATTACCTCATCCAACCCTTGAATTTTACAGGAAGAGAAGTAGGTTCAGAGAGTGAATTGATTTGTTCAAAGTTCCTGCTGGAAAATGACTATTGATTAATGATAAACCAATCAAGCGAGTTGCCCCTAAACACCTACCATATACCCACACTGTGATTGGTACTATTCAGAAGCCACAGGAAGGTATGACCTAAGCCCTCAGTTAGTTTATATTATTACAGGCAGTGTCGTTCACTGGATTTAGAGCCAAAGTTCCTTAACTCAAACCCCAAACCCATCACTGTCTACCTATGTGATCTTGGTCAAGTTAATTAACTTCTATGGATCTCAAATTCCTGATTTTTAAAAGAGGGGGGATGGGTTAGATAACCTCCAAGGTCCTTTTCAGTTCCAATCTTATTATTCTGTATGTTATGGGAGAACAAAACTAACATCAGCGAAATGCTTAAAGTCTTTAAATGACAAACTGTGAGAATGAAACTATTAATGGAAATGGAAGAAAGCTGGGTGGATGGGATTATAAACTCTTTGAGTTCAAAGAGCATGCCTTGTTGGGTATAGTGCTTAGCCTAGTACAATGAATCAGATGGTCAATACTTGTTGTATGATCATTCCATGTATATGAAAGCACTTAGACTTTTTTCTAGGTATATAAAGTACTCTGTATATTAGTATAAGGCATAGTATGGAATTCAATACGGCTCCCCAATTAATTGATCATGATGAAGACTAAAATGGCTATGTGGTATCTGGCATTTATTTCAAATGAACAAAAATTTATTAAGGGCTGGCACTGTATTGTCCTTGGAGGGGAATAGATAGGGAGGGGAATGTGGTGAGTCCCTCACAGAGTTCTTGGGCTACTAGTAGAAATGAGACATGGTCAAGGCAGAATGTTTGTGTGTCTCTGAAGACATGATCACTGTCTTCTCAGTTACCTTTTGAAAAAACAACAATTATGATAATAAAACTAGCCTTTACATAGCATCTTAAGGTTTGCAAACATTTGAAAATGTTGTCTCATGTTATCCCCACAACAACCTTGGGAAGCAGGTACTATTATCATCCTCATTTTATAGTTGAGTAAACAAGAGGCAGAGAGGTTAAGTGACTTGCCCCAGGTCACACGATTAGTAATTATTTGAGGTTGGATTTTCAAATCAAATCGAATTCATTCTGGTCTTCTTGACTCCAGATCCAGTACTCTTACCTGCTATGCTCTATAGCTGCCTTGGAATTTCATATTCCACTAATGTGGTCAGGAGGATGGATAAGAGACAGAAATCAAAGAGAAGGGCCATAATTCAAGCACAATGCATCCCTTCAACATTTCGCTTACCGTTCCACTGCCGGTGAATCACTATAGGCACCTGTCACTCCTATCCCTCTAGTCTCAAGAGGAGGAGAAGTATATCCCATTAGTAGTCAAAGCCTGTCCTCTAAAACTATGCTATTCAAAGTTCTCCTGTTCCTTTCAGGAGGCCCTCCTAACAACGGGGCCAGCGCTGGTCTCCTCTGAAGGAGGCCAACTCAAAGAGTTTGCTGTGCTAATGAAATCACAAGTCTAGTACTGATCTCTAGCCCAAACACAACAGTTAAAAATCAGAGATTATCCTCACCACAGAGCAGACAGGGAACACTATCATATACCTTTAAATTGGAATAAAACTCATGGGAAGAGAGAAAAATCTCCCTCTTAGGCTCAGTATGGGCCAAGTCATAATTGTCACTGTCACTACCTCCAATATCATCATAATGACAGCTGCTCGATAATTTAAGGACACGCAATGTTATCGATATGGGCACCCTTTTCACTTACACAGATCACAACCCTCTGAGGCTAAGTTGCCGGTCTTTGACAGGTGCTTAAAAAAAAAAAACACAACCCTGCAGTGTTTGCATTTTACAAAAGAATGGTGGGAAAAGACAATGCTGAATTCAAAGAAATGAACTTCTGGGGGAGGACTTTGTACTATCACCTGGGGGGAGGGGATGGCTTGACCATTTGAGTGTATTTTAAAGCCGTTCAGTTTAGCTTTCTGGGGAGGCAACATGGTACGGTTGAATGAATTCTGCATCTGGAATTGGAGGACCTGGGTCTAAATCCTTGCTCTGCCACTCATGACCTATGTGACCCTAGACAAATCACTTAATCTCTCTGGGCCTCAATTTCCTCCTTTTTAAAATGAGGGAGCTAGATTAGATGAGCCCCGAGGTCACTTAGAGCTCAAGGTCTTTGGTTCTCTGGTCCCTCATATCCATAGACTGAGCATTTATGGGGTCATATGATACTGGAAGGGACCTCAGAGGGCATCTCATCTACCTTCCTAATTTTATACCTGGGAAACAGGTCTAAAGAAATGAAGCATCTTGCACATGATTACGTGCCAAGGTTCAAATCCTGGTTCTTGATACCATTTAATACTGTGCAACCTTAGGCAAATCACTTAACATGCCTGTTTCCTTGTGTGTAAAATGTAGGACGTTAGATTCAAAGACTCCTAAGGTAGCAGAGTCAAAATTCAAACTCAGGTCTTTGGACTCCAAATCCTGAGCTTGTTCCACTATATTATTTTCAAGCTGCCATCAAGGAATATGACTAGAGGAAGAATAGGTATATAGGTCAACCCCCAAATTTGACTTTGGGACACTAAAATTACATGCACGCACAATCACTAGACTATACTCTTGGGTAGCACATGGGATTGTAAATAAAAAGTAAGTCTGCAACATGTCTCATTTCTAGGTGGCCTTGAATTTAAGAAGTTATATTTCTATACTTCAAGGATCAGTGATTTTTGTCAAGGTGGGTGCTTTTGTCACTGACACAGATCAAAATACCTCTATGCCTTATTTGATGGTGTTTATGAATTGTTATGGCTGAAAAACAAATAATTACTCTGGCTAACTTGGTGATCAACTTTGCTGAACTAAGCAAGTTAGGAGAACTGACCTCTCCTATACTGGTTTGCTTGCTTGCTTGTTTGTTTCTATCTCACCTTTTCACTTAGGAAAAGGAAAACAAGTGCCCAGAAAAAAATCACTATGGTCCATGGTTGTTGTCCAGGCAGATGGATCTGGGACTGTGAGTGGAGGGCTCTACTAACTTTTCAGTTCTGGTGGTGTGGACACTGTATTGGATATAGAGCTGCCTTCAAAGAAACCTCCACTCTACTCCATTCTATAGAATCCCACCTTATAAAAAGAAAAGCATTTGGTAAAATGAACTGACATAATGACTCCACTTGTCAGAGTACACAAAGGTCAGCATGTCTAGTTCCCCACTTTTCTTCCAAGAAGAGGGTGGGATTCTCTTTTCTTGATAGAGGGGAAAAAATTGTTTTTCAACACTCCAGAGGCAGCTCTGTCCCTTTCCTTATTGTGTGTCTGTCACCAGTGTCACTCTTTGTGCAGCATGCCCATTCTACAACCTACAGAGGCAATGAGGAGCAAGTGGGCGTCACTTGGAGAGTTTGGGTGGATCTGCACAATTCCATGGCAGCCCCAGAGAAAGGAACTCTGTAGGTGCATCATTCCTCAAACTTGGAATTGACTAAGGGAAATAGAAGCAAGCACTTCAGTCTTGGCAGCCAACGGCAAAATATTTTAAAGTTGAACCGGTTACATGGGGAGATGTCCACCATAATGCCAATACACCTCACTGCTGGGCATGGGTGGATAAATCCAGGAATGCTGATACAGTACAACTTCATGGATGAGGCTATGCAGAAATGTGGAAGAGAGTTGCCCCACGAGCTAAGGCCCTCCCAGATGTTGGCAATACAATAAAAAGGAAATACATGCATTTCAGCATAGCCCGTCAGATGGGGGACCTTGCTGTATTAAAGCGCAGATTTACGGTAGCAGGTTCTTGGATATTGCCTACCACTTAAAATGAATTGTTACCAAAATGTTCAGAGAAAACCATAGATTAAGTGTATTGACGATGTTTCTTCTTTAAGTATTAGTTAAAGGCAATAACAATAAAGGAGCAAGAGGATATATATCCTTTATCCCTCCATTATTAATAACAGCTCATCAGTACACTGATGGATGACCATGCGCAATGATGGAGTGCTAGTCACTGCTCTCTTTGTAGCACTGATATGTTACTGGGAGAGCTTGAAGGAGATTTGATTTGAGACGTGACTGGCTGCTGATGGATGATGCAGGTCTGGGAGAGATATATCAACCTCTGGGAAGGATGGGTGACTCAGAAAGAGTACAACTTTGTTTAACTTCCCCTCCTCCATCCACTCCCACCAATTAGGGGATTTTCACATTGCTTTTTGAACTCAAATATCCTATAAAGCCTCCATTCCCCAGCCTGATCCTTATCACCTGTCAGACTTCAGGTAAATCACATCCCCTATCTGAGCCTCAGTTTTGCAATCTGTAAATTTAGGGAATTAGTGCTCTCTGAAGTCCCTTCCAATGCTAACATTCAATGTCCTATGGTGCCCTTCCAACTATACCGCCATATATTCTCAAGGCCCCTCTACCTCTATGTCTCTACTTTCAGAAAGATCTTAGCATCTTCTTTGTGCACAATTCAGATCTAGGCTACCTTGCTTCTCTCTCCATGACCAGTATTCTCTCCCTCCATCCAGTACTATCCCTGGGATGGGGGAAGAATAAAGTTGTCAACTCTGGGACAGCTGAGACAGGGTCTTCCTGCTTAGAATGAGTAATGTGACCTCTTCAGAGGGGAACATGCACGGTAGTATTAACATTACCTTCACAAGTCTTGCCCATCTTTCCACCCTAGGGGCTACCATGGCCCAGTTTGCCAAAAGCATAGGACTTACTTGAGCTCAGCTGGGCAGCATCCACGAAAAAAGCTAAGAAGTGGGGGGAGTACTTTCTCTTGTTTGGATATGAGAGACAAAGAAAGATAGATGCTGCATACATTTGAACCATAATTTATCTCCTTTATATGCAGGACAAGATACGGGTTCCTGAGGTTTCATCCTGATGTCTCCAGGTACGAGCAAATTCCTTACCCACATTCCTCTTGGGCAAAAACAACTTTCCAACCTGGAATGAACAAACTAATTGAAAATCTCAGTAGAATATGAACTCCATTAGAACACAGACTATTTTTCATTTTTTGTTTGTAGCCCTAGCTAGCATAGCAGAGTGCCTTGCATGTTATAGATACTTAATAAAGACTTATTGGATTTGATTAGATCCCCATAGCTTCCAACATAGAACTGAATGGGCAAAGTACATGACTGACTTATTGCTGAATAGATACTAGTCCTAGTCCTCATCATAGAAGGATTGGTCTCACTGACAGGGATTCATAATAATTCCATGGGACATAGCTTTCACATGTAAGAAGATTCTGGTGAATGTGTGTAAGTAGAAAACCAGAACATTGGAGCAAAGTCCCTCATAGCACAGAAATTGCTGAAAGGGAAAATAGGTATAGTGGGGCAATAGCTTGTAAACCAACAAAGTAAATCCAAAAAGCAACCTCCTTTTCCTGTCTGTCTGAGGCTAGCTCACATCTGCTCTGAAGGACTGAACTTCTCTAGTTTAAGAGATTTTTTTTGTCCACTTCCATTTATTAATCTCTTTCTGTTTACACTTGCTCTCGCTGAGTCAACTTCAGGTTGGCTAATGAAGACTATCATAGAGTAACCAAAAATTAGGTCTGTGATGTTTTGGGGGAGGAATCATTAGTTTGGGGTAACTATGTAAACTTGAGTAGAAGAGTATTATATTTTCACCTTAAAGATGAAACCCAATATAGTCCCTAGAGACAGCGCTATAGGAGACCCCTGTTAATCTCTATGACCAAGGGAGTGTGGATCATGTTTATACTGTTTCTGCAAATTTTATTAAATACCACTTCTACTTAGAGTCGGTCCTTGAAGAAAGGAGAGACTTCAAAAATCAGATACTGAAGCATAGGGAATGGCTTAGGGAGAGGCTTTTCCAGAAATTGAGAATGTCATATGGAAATGAACTCAGGAGAGGACACAAGAATGGGGAGTGGGGGAGCCATCCTCGTAGTGTGGGACACAAGAGTATATGAAGGGAAGGAGTGTGAGGTGTGCCTGGACAGGTAGGTGGAAGCCTACAATTGGGAGAATAAAAGAATAACACAATCATAGTGGTATGTTAAGATTACCCACATAGTGATATTGAAGGTGAATTTGAATGTGGAGCAATTGAAGCCCCACAAGACAGACCACTAGCACAATAACCTAATTAAAAAGAAATGAGGATCTAAATTAGGGTTCTGGCAATCACTGACATTTATCCCATTTTCACAAAGTTTATGCCATCCCTCCCAAGTTTAAGTCACTCAGTTGCTCTAGATGCAAAAGCTCTGATTCAGAAAGCAAGGGAAAAAAAATTAATTGCCCCTTTTGCTCAGCCCTCAATGAAGAGCCCAAGCACTAATCCACCCAAGAAACACTTTGTTGGTGCTGTGATAAACACCCTGCTTATAACACTGTCAGCACTGGGAAGGAGAGCAATATTTTTGACATTTGGAGGATGTTTTTTTAAAGTATATAAACCAAACATTCACTCAGAAAGATGCCCATGGCAATTCCCAGTGATGGAGTGGTCCTCTCATCCCTGTAAAGGCGAGACAGACATCTCTGAACGCAAGGCCCTGGAACGAGCCCTTACTGCAGTGATTTTTTTAATAGTCATAAAAAAACCACCCTCCCGCTCCCAGACCTCATTTTGTTGCAGCACCTTGTGCAGTGATGTGCTTATAGGTCTTTGAAGGCACTTAGCAGCTGACATCATAATCTGTGCTCCGGCTTTCTGGGGGACTTTTGCTGCTTTTCATTCTGGATTCTCTCCAAGTGACGGGTCAGCAAGTTTCTGGAGCTCCTATCAATGGGATATTCTCATATCTGGTGATGACTTTTCCCAGACTCTACACCCTAAATTGGGCCCTGACACCCTGCCAGGGAAAGCCTCTCTAATCCCCAAGATGATGAGTGATTCAAGAGGCAATGGATACTGCTCCAAAAGGCTATTCCTTATATACATCTTTCAACAACCCCTGAGGAGCAGGCAATGGATACTGGCTAAGAGGCCATAGGATAATGCATTTAGAGTTGGGATTAATCAATCAACAAGCATTTATTATCTGCCTACTATATGCCTAGCACTTTGTAAGCACTGAGGATACAAGGATTAAAAACAAAAAAAATTCTTTACCCTCAAGGAGCTCACGTGAAGAACATACCACACACATAAAAAGGTATATACAATACATACATAGAGTGGATACAGGTGGATAACTCTTAGAGGAGGAGGCATTAGCAGCTGGGAGGATTAGCAAAGGTCTCTTACAAAAGTCCGTGCTTGAAGGAACTTCAGAGCTTATCAGGGCCAGCTCTTTTATTTTGAAGATGAGGAAATTGAAACCTGAGGACATTAAATCACTTCTCCAAGGTCACACAGGTAGTGTTAAAGGTGGGATTTGAACCTGGGCCCTTACTCCAGAGCCAGTGGTCTCTCCACTGTACCATGCTGGTGCCTAAGTATCCATGCAATTAGTGGGTAGGACAGGCTTACCAGTATCCATAGATCTGACATTGCCCACCCTGCCAGACCCCTTACTTCCTGTGCACATTCCAATCTCATTCTGGCCCCCCAAAACTTCAATCGCACTGTCCCTGTCCCTTCATATTCCCCCTTGCCATTCAGCTAATATACCTTTCATGATGAAGTCATTTCAAACAATTAATGCTTATACTGAATTTAAAATAGAAATTGATTTACAAAAAGTCTGTAAGTGCAAACTTTTCAGGACCACACATTGTATAAAGTTGCTTTCAAAATCCTCAGATTTTCAAAAAAATTCAGTTCTCCTTCAATTAATTTCTACTCTAAAAACTTAATAAATCATTTCTTTTGAATACAAAAACAACTGTAGTGGTTTGAATCTATGGAGTCCCAAGAATCTCCCCAAATGGTTTGATGGTTTCGGAACCCCGGACTTTCTGGGCAAATAATATAGATGCACTAGAAAAATACTCAGCTCTCATCTGAACAGCTACACCCACTGGTGGTCCGAATATTTGAGTTTTAATTTTTAATAACCCCATTAACAGTTTCATCCAGAGAAGTAACTATAAGAATTATAGAACCTTCCATGACCTCATTAAAAAAGTCACGTAACTCCTGCCTTTCTGTGTCCCTCCAAACCCAAAAGCCGGCCGCATATTAAAAGATGAGGTTTTTTATAATCTGTGCAGAGGGCCCAGCAAGATGAGCAAATGACTCCGATTTATAACCAAATGTAAAATTCAACTCCATCCTCTTGAAAATGCAAAACCCATGGCGGCTTAATTGTTGAACAACCACACATTTCCAAACGGTTTCAAGAACAGTTTCTGAATTCTGCAGATTCAATGTTTAGTTTATGACTCTTTATTACATTTTACCTATATATCCTGGGATGTGAGCCAGAACTGCTGACCCTTTAAAAATTCTGGCTGGTAAAAAACTGAGTGACTTGAGGAGGACTCTTAATCAGCTTTCAGATACATCATGTCAGGGAGAAGTGGGTTTTGCCCTCGGTATCCCAGCATTCCCTCAGTCTAAGTCCTTGGCTCAGTTCCTAGACAGCTTGGCCCCTGACTCAAAAAAGAATTCCAGAAGCTCACAATACCTATTTTTCTCCTCTTTTCATATTTATTACATTTAACCCTCCCCACCCCTACTACCACAAACACATATGCAGCACCAAGCAAAGTGCCTTGCAAATATTGGGTATCCAATTCATAAACTTAGATTGATTCCTCCTGCCTCCCCAAAATACCTACCCCTCCTTGAAGACTCTACGGCTACACCTTCCATGAATCTTGCCCTTACTTCCAGCTCTCATCAAGCTTTTTCTTACCTGAGTACCTATAACTCTAGTAACTGCCTTATTAGACTCTCTCTCTCTCTCTCTCTCTCTCTCTTTCTGTGTGTGTGTTTTTCTTTCTGTCTCTCTATCTGTCTCTGCTTCTCTTTCTGCCTCTCTCTTTCGACCTGCCCATTGCCATCTGTTTATCCAAGATATTGTATACATAGTTACTGGAGAGAAAAGCAGCAACATCTGTGTTTTCAAAACTGGGGGGGGGGTGGGAGGTGTCTTTGACACCTACCAAAAGTCTTCATACCAACACTCTTCCAATGAGTGTGCCCCCAAAACAAACCTCAGAGTATACATATTCTTCTTCAGGGTCAAAGGGCATCACAACCATGGGACTCAAACCCATGTTACCTAAGCCTTCCTATGACTTAAGCAGGTCATCAAAGACTCCCGATTCAATCAAAGACTCTTGATTGACATAAAGGCAAGACTCAAAGGCACTTGATTGCCTTAGTGGTGAAAAACACACCAAAACAAAAGACGACAAAAAGTCCCACTTTACTTGCCATCACACTACCTTGCCAAATGCCCCTGTTTCTGTTGAGTGCTCACATCCCTACCATCACTGAGGTCCATAACTTCAGGGTCAACTTTGACTTCTCTCTTATCACTTGTTGCTCCTTCTGCATGTACAATGTGTCACACATCATTCTCCTCTCTTCTCTTGAAGCTACCACCTTACTGAGGGCCATCATCATCTCTCACTAGAACCACCTTCCTATTGGAATACTTTTCTAATTAATTTCCTGGCTTTCACTAATCTATCTTCTACACAGATGCCAAAATAGCACTTCTGCCCTACCATGTCACTGCTCTCCTCGAATATCTCTAGTGGCTTCCCATCACTTCTAGGATAACTCCTGAACCTGACATATAAAGTCCTCTAATCTATCTTTCCATTCTTTTTTTATATTATTCCTCTTTATGTACTCTGTGTTTCAGGTAAACTGGCCTGCTGGCTATTCTCTGAACCTGACGTTCAGTGGTTCCTCCTCCTAACTCCTACCTCCTTTTGAAGCTTCTCTCAGGCTAGCCTCTATCTTCGGAATGTACTGTCTCCTAATCTCCTTTCCGAATTCTTGTCTTGTCTTAGGCTCAACTCATGTGTCACCTCCTCCAAGAAGACTCCCCTGCTTCCTCTCTCCCAGTTGTTGGTGTTCTTCCCCTCCTCAGTTCTCCTTGTAGTATACAAATTTCTGTATTCATATCCTTCCAGTAGAATGTAAACTCACTGAGAACAAAGACTGCTTGGTTTGTGATGTTGTTATCCCCAGACCCAGGACAAGAGCCTTGCAAATAATTGGCCCTTCACAAATGAGTGTTGAACTGAATTGAACAGAACTCCTAAGGCATAGCCATGGCCACATTATTCCCCTTTGATGGTTTTCTATCGTCTCTCAGTTAAAATACAAACACTTTATTCTAGTATTGAAGGGCATCTGCATTGGGGCTCCGACTAATTTTCTCTTTTTATTTCATAATACATCCTTTAACATACTCTGTGTTTCAGTCTATATTGGACTCTGAGCAATTCTTTGCATTCAATCTTCTATTTTGCCATCATCTGCCTCTGTGTTTTCAGAAAGTATTAGGGGGGGCAAGTGTCTTTGGAGTTACAGGACTTGGATTCAGATCCTACTTCTCTTACTATTTGGGTGACCTTAGGCAAGTCATTTTAACCTCTTTGGGCCTTGATTTCTTCATCTTGAAAATGGTGTTGAACTAAAGGTCTCCCGGGATGACTAGGTCCTACAGTGGCATGTAAAATGATCTGGAGAAGGAAATGGCAAACGACTGTGGTATCTTTGCCAAGAAAACCCCAAATGGGGTCATGAAGAGTCTGAAACAACTGAACAACAACATAAAACAATGATATAGCTACAGATAAATATATTATGAAACATGTAATGAAGGACACAAAGGAGAGATCTAGTGCTCTGGAAATATTGTAGGGATGGGATATTTTCACCTGAGTGAATCAAGTAAGGCTTCATATAAAAGGCAGCAGCACTTGACCTAAGGTTGAAGAAAGAAAAGGATTCTGAGACGCAAAAGTAACCAGGGAATATATTCTTAGGAGCAAAGCTCTGGAACTATGAGGATCTTGTTTTTGTTGTGTTGTTTTACAGATGAGGAGGTTAAATGACTTGCCCAGAGTCATACAGTTAGTGAGTGTCCAAGGTCAAATTTGAACTCAGGCCCTCCTGCCCCCAGGCTCAGCCCTCTATCCACTGGCCACCTGGATATAGCATATGTTTCTAAGAATAGAATGTAAATTCCTAGAGGTCAGTATCTGGGTCATTTCTTTAAACTTTGTGTAGCCATTGTTGAGCACAGTGTCTTATGTCTTATGTGCACAATAAATGTTTGTGTAGCATCCTTCATTATCTCCTAGGTCCTTTGTGGTTGATTGGGGGTAATTATTTGTGAAATTCACTGCCCAAACCCCCATCCAATCCAACTCAATTTCTATTGTCAGACCATATAAAAGACATACCAATTTCAGAGAAAAAGCATTTGGTTAAAAAATAAAAAAAACATAAATAAATATCTGTGTATGGGTGGGAGGGGGTTGTTGCTCATGTAGGTTATGTAGACATGGGTCTGTCTACATTTATCTCACACAGAAGCACAAATAGACATAGAATTTCTTCCACCCGGTCTTCTCCAGAGAAGACTGATTTACACTCTGAGGGAAAGCAGGAGTTAAAAGCCAGAAGCTAGCCACTCTGCTATCTTCAGAGAAAGAGTACTGGGCTAGATGAGAACATACCAGACAATATAGTGTGAATGAGCTCTTCCACTGGGAGTAAGACAGCTCAACTAAGAAAGAAAATCCCAGATCTCACCCAAAGGAGAATTTCCCCAAAGTCTGTAGAGGAGTAAACTGAGAATAGGGACACGATCGAGGTGCAGACTTCTCTACGTGTCAGCGTCTTTCCAGTCTCGCTCCCTTCAGGGACCTTTCCCCAAGAGAGCCTGCAACCATACGCCTTCTCTCTCAAAGCTAGAAGCCAGAAGATCAAAATCCCTCTTCTCAATTTCTCATCAATTCAGCTCTTCATGAAGGTGCAAAACATTGAATCTGCAGCAACAGGGAGAATCTTATGCAAGTGGATTTTGAGTGTCAGATTACACATCCATACACAAATTTCCTATAACTCTAATGGTACAATTTAATGAAGACTATAGCCCTTCACCTCAGCTCTGGAGTCATCAAGGAAAAGCTACAGCTTCTGGGAAAGAGGATATGTACGCAAGGAAAGAGGCAGCATGTATTGATCTTCCTTCTTCTACTTTCATCACAGCCCTGGTGATTGCTTCTCCCATTTTGACTCACGTGTCTGCTTTTTAAACCTCCTGCTTTACAGAGCACTCGCTACCAATCAGAGTCTTCTCTTAGTGACATTACTAAAGTCTCTGTGGTCAGCCATAGTGCCTTCTGGGAAATATAATTGAGAGAATTCTTTCAAATAAGTGGTGCTCTCTCAGTCCAAACATCGTAAATAATACAATCCTAGGGACATTCTCACCTCATTCCTTGAATTTAATTGAGTTGTTGGATTATCTGTTTGTTTCATAGGTTTATATGATTTGTTTCAGAGAAAAATTTAGGATCATTAAAAACTCTGCACAATTTCCAAATTTAGTTCATCTTCCTGATTCATTGTCCATCCATAGGCATTGACTATCTATCCAGTTTCCCATGAGGATCTAGAAAACAGGTCTTCTTCATCCACTTGTTTTTTCCTGTGTGGATAGGATTTTTTCTTGAGTAATTATAGGCCATGTTTAGGAGGCTCTACAGTGTTCTAAGGTTTGATACAATCAATGCAATGGTATCTGAAAGCAGGGGCAACTGGAGGACATCATTATCTAAAGGGAATCCCTCATCAAAATGAACTCTTAATTGGACATTGCCTATAACAACAGCAAACACCTTTGGCAAGCATGCCTCTCCTTATCTGATGCCTTACTTGATATTATTGACAATACGGAGTTGCAAAAATCAACTCTTTGGGTAATTATGCCCCAGCTGTGTTTATTCTTAGATCACATTATGCCCCAACCCAGGGTTTATTCCAGAAATTCTCAGACTATGGCTCACATATAGTCATGTCTATCTCAACATACGTGAGAAAAGAGGTCTGCAAATCCCATGCAAACACTAAAGGTAAAAATGTGTGTTTTAGGTATCGAATAGTCTTTATGCCACCCCACAGAAAATGCAAAAATGGTACTTACAGTAGCTTAGAAACAATCTTCTTTCCTCTCTGAAGAGTTTCGCCATATATGTAGTCCCTTACACTCAGAGCACCACCCTGTGGTTTGGACTTTTCTTGGGAAGAAAATGAACTTGGGCTTGCTAACAAGGCATTCTTCTTTGCTATCAAGGCACTCATTCTGGTCAGTCCTCTTTCATCACAAATGCATGTACAGGATTCCATCCTTATGGTACTTTTCTGAAGGCTTAGACCCCATAGGAAGGGATATTCACTTGCAGTTTCTATATAGGAAACCTTTTTCCCATTGGAACTATGCCATCCAAATAACTCACATTAATAACTTAGTGAAAAGTCCACATCCCTTACTCCTCCATTATCCCTTGTCTCTCTTCCAACTTTGGAGACCATGTACATGACCCTCTTCTCCCCAAAAAGGTTAGCTCAACTCGGAGACTTTTCTTCCCTAGTTAGAAAGCTGGATTCTGGCATCACATTGCCGGGAAATCTTGGGAACTTTTCCATTTCTGATAGAGGGTTGGATTCTGATCATCTCAAACTTAAGGGTGCTAGAGAGTCAACGCTAAATGAAGAACTCTCAATAGTCCTCCAGAACCTAAAGGTCAAGCTCTCTTACCACTATGACCATAAGTTTCCCTTCCTGGGGCTGTCACATATTTAAAATCATGTATTCCTTTGCCACGACCTCTCCAGAGTCAGTATTAAATGATTGTCCAAGATGTTGACTTCTCTTTGACAGAAATGCTGCCATCCATGAGCATTTGCACAATTTTTTCCTTCAAACAACTGCTAAGGTTGAAAGTATGTGGTTCCAAGCATTAATAGCTGCCGAGGAGGGGCAGAGATGGACTACACTTACTTCCCATCCCAGGAGGCTAGCCTAATCCTCACAAAAAGTGCCTGTCAGCACAAGAGTGACTTTACCCAAAACAACCTCAAGCCAACCGATTTTCATTCATAGCAAAAGAAATAGTTCTTCTCACATCTCTCACAACTACCCAACACAAATAATTTGGTGTCCATTGATGAAAACTCTTTCCCCAGAGGTATGAAGGGCCATGTTGGTATCTTCCACAGGCATATACAAACAAAAGGCCCAAAAAAAGCCTACTTCTCCCTCTCAAAGAGCTCACCAAGCTGATCAGAGGATTTTAATATCAACCTCATAAAGCAAAATGAGGAAAATTAAAACAGCTGATCTCCACAATCAACTGCAACTCACAGCGCAGGCAAGTCAGACTTCTTGAAGCTGCAGGTCACTGTAAAGAAGATATGAGAGGGTATATGTACCAGATATGTGTGCCACAGATCAACCCACCTTGATCACCATCTCCCTTCAGACCTTGATGGAGAGCCTTGAGAATAGCAGTGTTCCCCAAACCCATCCCAGCCCCTGTGGCTATAAATGAGGGGAGAAATCATAGTGGAAAAGGGTTCTACCCTCATCATCACCACCAGCAACAGCTGCTGACCACCTTCCACCAATAAGCAGATGAGCACGTTAGGAGTGGCAGCACTCACTGCATCTCTGGCCCTCCTTCCATCCCAGCTCTCACAACACTCAGGCCTTAATTTCAGCAGGAAAATATTTTTCTACCTCCCCAATCAATTCATCATTACACTTACCACAGTGACTACTTCAAACCTTTTCATTCTCCCTCAAGCAATCCCCCTCTTCCACCCTCAGCTAAGGACCTTGCTCATTTCACCAACAACATTAAGACAATTTTCCAAGCTCTCCCTTTTCTCCCCTTTTCCTTATTTTACGTCATTCGGACATTTCTCCCACTATCTCCTCCTTTACGCTTACCTAAAATAAAGAGAGGGTCTTTCTCTTAGTGAAGACAAACCCCTCTATTGCATCTTCTATTCTCCAGCAGATTGTCCCTTCTATCATCCCTGCTCTGTCACCAATCTGAAATTTCTCCCTATCTTCTGGCTGCTTCCCTGCTGCCTACAATCTGCTCCCAAATTTCCCCAACTTAAAAACAAACAAAAAAGCCCCTACTTTAACTGACCATGATCACCAATCACCATCCTATCTTCCCTCCCTTTCATAGCTAAACTCTTTGATGAAGCCACCTACTCACTTTCTCTTGTCACTCAATTCTAAACCCTCTTCTCTCAAAAGAGGTGGTTCAGCCCAGGAACTCCTTCCCTAGTAGGAAGGCTGGATTCTTAAGTAGCTATGCCCAGGAAATCTCTGGCACTTTCCCCATTTCTAATAAAAGGTTAGATTCTTGAGGGTGCTAGAGAACCAATCCTAAAGGAAGAACTCTCAAGGTCCTCCAGAAACTAAAAAATTCTTCATTCAACTGAAAGTGGTCTTTCCAAAGTTGCCAATGATCTCTTAATTGCCAGATCTAATGTCTTCTTCTTAATCTCCATCCTTTTTGACCTTTCTTGAGCCTTTGACACCGTCAGTCAACCTTTCCTCCTGTCTACTCTCTCCTCTCTAGGCTTTCAGGACACTTTCCTCCTAGTTCTCCTCCTGCCAGTCTGACTGCTCCAGAATCAGTGTCCTTTGCTGAAATATTTTCCATATCACACTCTTTAATAGTAAATGTCCCTTGACAGTTTGTCCTAGCCCATCTTCTCTTCTATCTCCATTCTATCTCCCTTGGTGATCTCATCAGCTACTCTGGGTTCATTATCATCTCATTGTATATGGCTGTCAGATCTATTTATCCAAGCCCTAAACTCTCTCTTGTCCTTTGGTCTCACATTACCAACCGTCTATTAGACATCTCAAGCTGGATATCCCAGAGACATCTCAAACACAACATGTCTAAAACAAAACTCATTATCTTTTCTCCAAACCCTCCCCTTTTCCAAACTTCCCTATTAATATTGAGGACACCATCCTCCTTATCACCCAGGATCACCATCAAGGTGTTATCCTTGACTCTTCACTATCTTTTCACATAGCTACCCTGTTACTAAGTCTTGTCATGTCTACTATCACAACATCTCTCAGACACTACCCTTTTTCTTTGCTCTCACTGCTGCTCTGGCTCAGACCTCATCACCTCACATGTGGATTAATGCAGTAGCTTTTTGGCTAGTCTCCCTGCCTCAAGTCTCTCAAGCCCATCTTCCACCCAACTGCCAAGTAATCTTCCTAAAGTACAAGCCTGATTATGTCAGCCCCAGCCTCACCCAAAAAGCTCCAGTGGTTCCCCATTACTTCTAGGATTGAATATAAAATCCACCATTTGGCTTCTAAAGCCTTTAACAAACTGGCTTCTTCCAACCTTTCTAGTCTTCTTACATTTTACTCCTTCCTACATACTCTGCAATCCAGTGACCCTGGACTTCTTCACACATGACATGTCATCCTGACTCTACCTTTTCAGTGGCTGTCCCACACGCCTGGAATGTACTTCCTTTCCTTTCTTACCTTGGTCCACCAGGTCTCCTGGCTTTCCTCAAGACTCAACTCAAATCCCGCTTTCTGCAGGAGGCCTTCCTCATCCCTCAGACCTAATCCCATTACTGGTGCTTTCCTTCTAACATTGCCTTTCATTCTCTCTGTGTATATTTGAGGTGTACAGAGTTGGTAACATGTAGTCTTTCCCATTAGAATGCTAGTTCCTTGAGGACAGGGACTGTGTTTTTGCCTTTTTTTGTATTCCCTGTGTTTAGCACAGTGCTTATCACATATTACATATTTAATAAATGCTTATCAAGTGACTGAAATGTGGGATAAATCACAGTATAGTTAGGTGAAGTCAGGAACTAGTTGAATGGCCAGAACCAAAGAGTAGTCAGTGATGGATAGAAATCAACTTGGAGTGACTTCTGTAGTGGAGTGCACCAGAAATCTGTCTTTGACCCCAAGATGTTCCACATTTTTGTGGATGACTTGAATGAAAGCACAGAAGGCATGCTTAGCCAGTTAAAAATGCCACAAAGATAGCAAGCAGAGCTAACATTGTTGGATCCAAAGAGATTTTAACTGAGAGAGGAGCAGTTGTGGGATTCACCTTTCCCACCCGTTTGGTAGAATGAGCACCAAATTTTAGGTTGAGTTCCCCAACCAGTTGTTGCTGGGGGAGGGGCCTCAGCTGGGCTCATGGAGAACCAGTGGTTAATTCATTTGAATCCCACCACTGGAAAGGAGGTGTCACTGGAGAAAGTTCACAGACAGGTGAGCACATGGATAAGGGCCTGAAGACCTTATCATATGCTGAACAGTTAAAGGAATTTGGGACTTATAGCAAATACTAGAGGGGGATTAGATAGTTGTCTTCAAGTATTTGAATGATTATAACTTGAAAAAGAAAATGGTTTAGACCTATCTTTGTTGGCCTTACAAGAGAGAACTAGGAGCAAAGGGAAAAGGTCACAGAGAGGCAGAAAAAAGTTAAGTGACTTGACTAAGATCATATACATACATACATATATATATATATATATATATATACATACATACACACACATATACGTGTGTATGTGTGTGTGTGTAGTAGGTGACAAGTTGGAAAGATTGATTATAAGGGATAAAATTTCTTAGCAATGAAAGCAATCACAGGATAGCATGGGTGACCTCAGGATTTTTAAGCGAAAGTTGGATGAATTTGTGGGGAGTGTTGTGGAAAGAAAAATGTTTGTTTAGTTATCACTAAGACTAGATGGACTCTGAGGTCCCTTATAGTTCTAAGATTCATAGAATCTGCAATTCTGGCATATTGCTAAGAATAGAGCCTCAGTTTCCCATCTGTGAAATGAGAGGGTTGGAGTAGAAGGTCTCTATGGCCTCTCTTCCATTATGATCTTAGAAGCCCTATAAGCTTCTGTTCTTGATTCAATCTCTGGCTAGAAGAGAGGGCTCAAGATGATGTCTGCCGGTACAGGGAGTAGGTATGTATAAAAATGCAAATGAGAGGGATTTTTCATTTGGCACCCTGCCATTCCCCCAGTACAGATCTATCCCTCTTAGACAGATACAAGGGAAAATGGACCTAGGAGGACAGGGCCCCTCGGGGTAAGAACTCAGTAATAACATGACAAATGGCACATGGGTTTAAGCCAAGTCCCCCATGGTCCCAGACCCATAGGGAAATAAGGCTGACAGATGAATGCCCGTCCACCCCCCCCCCCATCCCCCTTATACCTTCTCCTCTGAAATAACTCTGGCCCCAAAGAGGAGGAATAACAGAAATAACTCAAGGTTTTAAAAGCAAAGATTCTGTCTGCAAGCCAAATGGGCTGAATTTTTATAGGCTTGTTTGGAATAGCATGAAAAATCCAGTTGTCCCCATGTTGCTAACTCCCTGAGTGCCTTGGGGGAACCCAAAGAATGAAGTGAGACCAAAACCAACCCTGTGTGCCAGTTTCCTGGGGCTATCCCCTGAGACAGAACAGCTATTCCCTAGAGCTGGCTGCAGGCTTCCTGGGCTTACTCTCTTAAGTCCCTCTTCCCACATTTCCCTGCTCCTCTTCCTTCTCCCTTTCCTAGTGAGAAAAAGCAACTAGATAAGCTGAGTTCGACAACGAGCGACAGTTGTATTTAAGGTGCCATTAAGAAGACTAGGGTGCTGGGAGAGCCGAGGGAATTCTGACATTTCCTTTTTCAGAGACTTCAACAACTTTGTAGGGAGCTGGGGTCTGGGGCAGCACTCTACTTGATGGGGGTGGGAGATTGTGGAATGAAGGAGAAATGCAGAATGATCATATACCTTTTTTTACTCTAACATATTGTGCAGTGCTTTAAAAAAAAGTAGGCTGAAATACAATGAAAAATAATTTATGTCCTCATTCTTCAGGATCAATAGAAACACAATTTCCTAAACGACAAGTCTGTTGTGGCACTCTTCCCTCCCTCCTCCCAGATGAATGACCCCTCCAGGGGGCAATAATAACCTCTCTATTACTAGTCCTGAATTTTGAATAGAAATAGAAGGGGGAAGGTGAATAGGAAGGCTTTTTGCCAATTTCTGGATTAGCAGATTTAGAGACAGAAGTACCTTAGAGATCGTTGGTTTGAATCCCCCTATTTTACAAAGGAAAAAGGTAGGGCTAGAGAGGCAAGCTGACTTACCTGTGTAATCTTTGCAAAGTCACCTAACCTCCATAAGCCTCAATTTCGTCACCTGCAAATGGAGGGGTTTTTATTAGATGGCCTCTAAGATCCCTTCCAGTTCTTAATGCATGATCCTATGATCTCAAGTAGCAATGGGCGAATTAGAACCTAGGTCTTCTGACTACCCAACTAGTATTCTTCTGCTGGCTTGGACAATGAATGGGGAAAAGGGGAAGCAAAGGGAAGAAGTATTTATTAAGCGCCTGCTATGTGAGAGGCACGGTACTAAATGCTTTGCAAATATCTGATTTCATCTTGAGAGAAACAATAATTTCTCTCAAGTTAGTAGTCAACTCTTTGAATTAGGGAGACCTCAGCTTTTCTTCCCCAGTCTCACTTCCTTGTCCAATCTCTAGGGACAGGGCTGACAGAAGATAGGATTAACATTTTCCTCATTCTGGGTATTGCTACTCCACCCAACTAGATCTGACTTCTCATCTAAGATGAAACTCCCTTCTGCTCTGGCTTGAGTAAGGGATAAATTCTTTGAATAAATTGCCCAAGGCTGGGGGTTGTTGTGTTGTGTTTGTCCTTCATCTTTGAAGAGGATCAAGGCATCAGGGAAATGATGACTTGACTTGCAGTTGACTTGGATTTGAGTGAGGGAGGGCTGAGCAAGGTCAACAGCCTCACTTTCTTCTGCAGAGCCGTCTGGATCCAGTGACCAGATATTCAATCAGGATGGCTGGAGGTGACCCAGGATGCCATGGGAGACCCTGGCCCTTTTAGGCTAAGGCCTTTCCATGTACTCTCTTAAAGTGAGGTAAGGCCCATTCAGTGAATAGACCTCTTTAAAAAATAGTCAGGGGATGGCCCCTTTAATTAGAAAAAAAGAAAAAAAAATCAAGCTGGGAGGGAAAGACCCTCAGGGCTGCTGTTCCAAAGAGAAACAGTTACCACTGACATTTACTCTAAGCCAGGAAGGCTTAAAATACAGCCATTAAGTGGAGCCTGGGCAGAGACCTATTGTGGTCCAATCTATGAGCTCCAAAGTGAACTGGGTTCAAGGTTTTGTGAAAGAAAGGAAAGAAAGAAGAAAGAAAGAAAGAAAGAAAGAAAGAAAGAAAGAAAGAAAGAAAGAAAGAAAGAAAGAGAGGGAGGAAGGGAGGAAGGGAGGAAGGGAAGAAGGAAGGAAGGAAGGGAGGAAGAAAGAAAGAGAAAGAAAGAAAAATAAATCTTACTAATAAACCCCAAGTTAAGTGAGCAGCTTCTGGCCATCAAAATTTACTTTCCTTTGGGGAGGAGAGAGAGAAGGAGAGGGACCCAGCTAGTTGGATAACTCAGCTCTCCCTCTCCCTTTCCTTCTCCCTCTCCCTCCCTCTTTCCTTTTATCTCTCCCTCTCCCTCTCCTCTCCAAGGCTGGGGGTAACTTAAAAGTAAAGGACATAATCAAAGTTCATTTGAATAGTCTCAACCCCTCATTGTAATATTCATTTTCTCATTAATTGTTAACTAATCAGAGTTGATTGCCACCCTTGGGACCACCCCTCTTCCAATGGACATATAAGCTGTGAGCTTGCTGCCATGATTGTCTTTGGTCTAAGAAAGAGACGACCAAATGACCCTCCTTTTATTTAAATGCTGACATCATTAATAAAATGATTAAATTATACAGAAAATATGTCTCTTGACCTTTTTAAATATCCCTGGTGTTCTTGAGACCACCATGACAGTCTTCCCTTAAAGGAAGCTATAAGCTTATGGAATATACTCATGGAAGATATATTGACAATGATATTTTTCAAAGGTTAGTACAGCTATTTCCCCCAAATAATATTGTTTCTACTACCCGCTTGTTTTACTCCTGATAACAAACCCCCCAAATAATATTTTGCCTGGCCTGATAGGCAGATTGACTAGCTCCACAGGACCACTCACAATTATAGTATAAGAACCCCATTCTCAGAAGGGCACTGTGGAGCATACCCTCCCCTCCAGTGGAAGCATACCTTCCTTCCGGAGTAACCCCTTCCTATGTCTGTGTGCTCCCCAATGCCGCACCATCCTCACATAAGTTATTCTCTATAGCAGTGTGTATGCTTGAATTGTATGTCAAGTTCCTTTCCTCTCATATCTCCCCTTTCCCCTCTTCCCCATTGCTTGCAACAAAACTTTGTCCTGAACTGATTACTATTGTTTGACATGTTATTCTCGGCATCCAAATTCATTAAGGGGTCATTTCCTCAATGTCTCTCCATGGCCCCTGGACCTCTCCTTGGACAAAAACTGGGTACCCAGACAAGAATTTAATCTATCGATGGCCACATCTACACTGGGAGAATATGACACTGTGAGCCCAAGGATCCACCTGGAAGGACTCCTTTATGCCAGAGGACTGTCACCAAATAAGCATCTAAGATAGAGATTTTCCCTGCTTCATGATAAAGTCAGTACAATAGAAATAAGAGAAGGGATTCAGATGGTGAATCAGAATCCACAAAATCCAGGCTAACTGACTTTCTATCACACTGCAATATATTTTATTGATGTCATCCATTGTATTGGCCTTGATAGAAGATACTGGAATGCCCCCAAAGCACCTGGCAGATCCAGTCCTTCTTTCTCCAATAGCCACTATCTATAAGACATCTATAAGCATTTCTGTCCATAAATCCACCTGCATTTGCATAAAAGGCATAGGCTAAAAAGCTCTTATGCTATTGGCTTTCTCTCTCCTCCCCCCAGAATGATAATAGAAAGGCCCAGAGAGAAAAGCTATTTACACTTGAGTTAATGACCCTCCTAATAGAGGATATGAAGCTCAAGGTTCCTAGGATAAACAAGGTTGGATGCAGCCTTGCCTAATGTTGATTCTGACGTCTCAGCTGGCCATCGAAGGACTGTAGCCTTAGCTTGCCTGGAACAGATAGGTTCTCCTGAAGAGGGAAGCCTTCACAGGTTGCCAGACATCCAATTGGGTGCCTGATATTGATGCTAACTTAACTACAGAACAAGTAGTCCATTCTAGGGCATGGTTTTAAGATGGTGGGAAGGCTCTACAATACTCCCTCACCGCCACTGCCAGTCAATTCCCAGGACTGAAATTCTACCATAATAAAATCATTCTTATGAGATGACTCTCCAAGTACCCCCCCTGCAATGGGGGGGAACTAATTGTTTTCCCAACAATTAGCCGTCAAGTGGGGATTTCAACTGAGATCCTTCCCTGAAGACTGAGAGTTAGGGAGGAGAGAGAAGTATAGGACCTTTTTGAAGCCTGGTGAATGTTGAGTGAATGCTGTCCTGAGCAGGTGGGATGGTGCAGTGAGTGGCAATGGGGACTCCAGAGATGGGGAAGATGAGTAAGGCACAGAGGAAGACAGGAGGCTGAGTACAGCAAAGACGCATTGTTCTGACTTATTATTTTTCAGAAGTGCCATTTAACTTTTCTGGGATTGACTGCAGTTGACTAAAACCCCTTCTGAGGCTGATATTATTAGCTCCGCTTCTTTCTGTACTCATCCATTGAGAAAAAGAAAATAGGTTGTCTAAGAATTTCTCTTTGTAGATCTATCTCAGAGTGTCTGTATCTCTGCCTTCATGTCTCCACGTCTCCACGTCTCTGTCTCTCTTTCCCTTCTCTCCCACTGTCATTACTTTCCGATCTCAGGTAAATACCAACATCCTACCTGGATACCACCAAATAAGAAATGTGCTTTTTTTCCACGCTAACACTCAGGACTGAAGACTTCCTTGAGAAGTACCAAGATGAGTGTCTCTGATTTGGCACAGACTTGCAGCATCCAATAAATTATGTTTATGGGAAAGCTTTTTACCTGAAGGGATCATAATTCACTTCTGATCAATATCCGATCAATTCCCTCCTTTGCTCACTGCAGATATTCCGTATCTATCAGGAAGGGAGGGAGGATGGGCAGAAGGAAGACAATTTGTTTATCGGAGGAAAATGGCAAAATAACAGCTAATGTAAGCACTTAAACTGGGGGCCGTGTCAGAAATCTGATTTTTAAATTTTTTAAAGTGATTTTGGCAATTGGTTATTTCCATTTAAGTGAAAGATAAATGCTCCCAGTTTGGAAATGCTTTTGGTCTGAAGGTAGAAGGATGGGAAAAGACCCAGACTACAAGAAAAAGTCCATTGAATGGACTTGGGCCAGATGATATGTGTCATCTGTGGGTGTTTTGTGGGGCTCTTGCCTCCAAGGTCTCTCTCCCTGATTGCTGATGCTTAAATTCACACCCTTTGCTGTTGTATGAGTGAAGTTCTTGAACTCACACCATGTTGCAGTTAGAAATGTGTCGAACAGGGAATCAGGAGACCTAGGTCATCATTCTGGTTCAGTCATTCTCATAGAGTGACCCTGGGTGAGATCACATGATTATTATAATAATTATGATAATTATTATTTATTATAATAACTAGCACTTACTATATGCCAGGCACTGTGCTAAAGACTATACCATTATTATCCTTTTAAATCAGATGATTTCAAGCTGAAAAAGACCTCAGAGATCATCCAGGCCATCCCCTCTCTCCTTCCCCCCACCCAATTCAACCTGTTTATTAGGTGCCTGCTTTATTCAAGACAAGCACACAGTCCCTGCCTTTGAGGAATTGATAATTTTCTAAAATGTATCTTTTCTCTTTTCATGCCACCTCCATCGCTGAATCTGTCCTTCCTCATTCCCTACCCAATGTGTCATTCCTTGTAACAAAGATTTAAAAGAAAAAAGGGGAAAAGGAATTTAGCACATTGCAATTATACATTGTTATATGACAATGTAATCATACACTGACTACATCTGATAGTATATGTAATATTCCACAACCGTTGTCCCCCACCTCTATCATACAATTAAACTGGATCATTATAATTACATAGGCTTTAACCCTTTAATTTTAAATGTGAAGAAAGCATAGCCCAGAGAGGAAAGAGGACTTATCCAAGTTCACATAGGTAGTGGGCAGAGGAGATGGATTTGAATCCAGGTCTTCTGACTTAAAAGCTGATACTCTTGTCATTACACAAAGATACTAAACATCTCGAGGCTCAGTGTTCTCATCTGTAAAATGGAGGTTAGATCTTCCTTCTCTGTATACCTCAGGAGTGTTAGATGAACTCAGGAGTCTCAGATGAAATCAGGTACGCAAAAGTGTTTAAAGCATGTAAGAGGTTTTTTTTTTTTTTTAAATGTTAATGTATTTTCTAGGAGGGATAATATTTTGAGCATCTGACATCATCCTAGTCCAGACCTCATCATTCATTCAACATCCAACGAGGATTCACTGAGAATCCATTGAGACACAGCAAGGCTCCATCTGAGGCACTATGGAGGATATAGAGATAAATGAAACCTGGTTCCTATGCTCAAAAGGCTTACCAGTTAGGAGAGAGCATATAAGTCAGGCACACAAATAGCTGGGTACAAGGCAGAATGTTGTAGGTATCATTAGTGCAATGAATTCAGATGGGAGTAGAGGCAGTATTGATCACTGAATACAGAACTTGCAGCATAGCTGTATAAGACTAGGGCTCCAGCTGTGGCCAGGTTAGAGATGGACCTTAGTGTGAGACAATAGTTAGGGTTCGATGGAGATCTGGAGACAGCATTCAATTTTTGACTGCATTTAGGGCTCAGTCCATGGCCAAGTTTACAAGACTAAGGCTAAGCCTATGATTTAATCTGTGATTAAAGTGAGGGACCCAGTCTGGAGCCAGGGTTCATTCTGGCTTCTCTCACAGTGCCCTCAGATCCCTAGAGTAAAGAGAAGGCAGGCTGAGAACCGTCTGTGAGCCAGTATAGACAAACCAGGGACCTCTTCGGCAGCTAAATTCTCAGCATTCAGGGAGTTAATCTGAAGTTCCCAGACATATCTCTTACCCAGGAAATTAATCCCCTTCTGTCCCAGTTCAGATGCCACAGGATCCGAGGCTCCCCCCATCCCCACCCCACTTAACTATTAATCACCTCGGGAGAACTGGAAGCAAATCCACAGAGACAGATTGATGAGATAAAGGATCAAACCTAAGGTCTTTTAAAGATTAGGACCTCCACTGACCATAATTATGTCTGGGATCTTACAAGATAACTAACTACCTAAGAAGAAACATCTTTTTAATCGGGAATCCAGACTATTTCAGGCCTGGGAGGTATTTGCATGATCATAATTAGAGGAATGGGAAGCAATTTTCCCTGAATAAGAATTCTCCCATCTCATTACTGATTTGGAATAAATCTCTCTCTCTCTCTCTCTCCCTCTCTCTCTCTCCCTCTCTCTCTCTCTGCCTTTCTCCCTCCCTCCCTCCCTTCCTCTTTCCCTCCTTCCATTCCATTCTTTCAACCCCACTATGTCAGATACCAATTCATCTTTTAGGAGTTGACTTGGGTGCATTATTTTCAGAGACAGACAGAGATCAAAGCAAATCATTTAGGATTGCCAAAATGCCCCATGTTTGCATTCTTCTGTAAATAAGCAGTTGTAAACAACATTGATCACTGGGAGATTTTGAAGTGGCAGAGCAATTAGCAAATGAATAAAAATGATCCGTGGCATTTAAATATTCTCCCCACATGCCAGGTGATAGACAACTGTAGCAAGCACCCCGTAAATTATTCATAGAGACAACAGTCCCCTGAGGATCGGGTGAATCTGAGCAATTACTGCTGAACTCCTTGGATGTTCACTGGGCTTAAATCAATGGGCTCCTCCAGCCTCCCTCTGGCTAGTTGTCTCCCCACACCCAGAAAAGGGAAGAATGGCTCATTTTTCCAGCCAGAGCTTTTAGCTTCTCTTCCATCTCACCCAGAAAGGTCATAGGGATATATATTTAGAGCCAGAAGGAACCTTAGAGGCCACCCAGTCCAGTCTCGTTTTACAGATGAGCTAACTAAGGTGCAGGGTGGTTACATGGCTTGCCCTGAGGCATACAACTTATAAATATCTGAGGAGGGATTTGAAGCCAGGTCCCCCTGAGTCTAAGGCCGATGGTGCGGATGGTATGTTCACTGCACCAATTACCACCCAACATACTCAAGACAGGATGAGGAACAGGAATAATAACTGACATTTATAGAGAGCTTTAAAGTGTACAAAGCATTTTGCCTACATTCCCCCATTTGAGCTTCATCACAGGTCTATGAGATAGGAACTCCAAGGAGTATTCCTGCAGCTTTGGAGAAGTTAAATGACTTGCCCAGGGTCACACAGCTAGTACATGTCCGAGGTGGGATTCAAAGTCAGCTCTTCCCCTACACAAGGGCAGCACTCAATCTCTCACACCACACTATCTGTCTGAAAGTCACTCTTCCCTTTTTCCTATGACTAGATGACTTCTCTGCAGTACAGACAAATCTTTGTTCCTTTGAGCATGGGAAGCTGCTTCCTCCTGAGAATGGTCAGCAGCCAGCCCAGGGGTGGGGAATCTTTGGCCTCAAGGACACTTGTGACCCTCTAGGTCCTCAAGTGTGACTCTTTGACTGAATTTGATTTGGACTGAGTTTGGATTCAGTCAAAGGGCCACACTTGAGGACCTACAAAGGAGATTTTTTCTGTGAAATTTGGATTCAGTCAAAGGGCAGCACTTGAGGACCTAGAGGACCACGTGTGGCCTCAAGGCTGCAGGTTCCCCACCCCTGGGCCAGCCCTTCAGCCCTAACCTCCCCCAACACTCACACACACACACACACACACACACACACACACACACCAAAAAAGGGAATAACAAGCCTGGAAAGTTAAAAAAGCCACAATCCAATAGGAGAACTTGACTTCCATGAAGTCTTGACTTCATAGCACCAGCCCCTGGCTGCTCTAGACCCTGGGCCATAGATTTTTTTTTTTCCTCTCTCTCAGCTCAAAGGCAAGTGTGGGTTTCCCATCTGTAATCTTGCCTTTCTGGTTAATTGAATAAACACACACTGCCTGTACTCCAAGCGCCTCTATATGTGTTTCTGGATGAAAAGTGACAATTTTCTTAAATCTTTTTTTCCAGCCAGGCTGCTTCCCTTAGCAGCTCCCTCCCCACTCCACCCCCCCATTTCAAGTGAAGTGCTTCCAAATGACCGCCACTGAAACAGCCAACTACTAATTTAGATAAGTGATATATTTCACTGCCCAACTGCTATTCGCCAGGATGCACATTCCATTGACTACTCTATGCATAAGATACTGAGAAACGCAAATGAGAATTATCATGCCTTGGTTTTGTAAGTCCCTCTACTCTGGAGGAGAGAATAGGATGGCCTCATGGTTAGAGACAGAGGGAAGAAAACCAATCCCAAAGAAAAGAATTGGGTGGGCAGTACAGTTACTCCTTTCACATCATGGGGATTAGAGGCTTGGGCTCCCCCACAATCTGGAAAATCCATGTACAATTTTTTTGGCTCTGCCTCTCTACCAGAGAAGATTTGGACTTTTTTCTTTCGTGGGATGTTTACAATACCTTATTGTAAAATTTGAGTTGATTTCATACAATACTATACATGTATTTCATACATTTTGGAGCTTCTAAACTTCATCTGCTAGTCTTTGTGTATCATCAGCAGCTTCCACAAAACTCCCCCAGAATTCCCACTTAATTTCTTACGGCAACCTGAGATCTATTGAAGCTGCGATGGGGACAGTCGTGATGTGGAAGGGATGACTGCATAGTGGAAATAAAAACACCGACCACGACAGTAACAGTAACTGACATTTACATAGCTTTTTAAAAGTTTGCCAACTATGGTTCCTACATTACTTCATTTGCACCTCACTGCTAACAACCTTATGAGGTAGGTCACACTACCTCCATTTTATAAGTAAGGATGTTGAGGCTCTCGGTAGATAAAGAGGTCTGCCCATTTTTTTCACAGTCTGTGTGTTAGGACTGGGATTTGTACTCAGGTCCTCTTGACTTCAGATTCACTGTTTGATTCCATGTTGCCTTTCAGAAAGAAGCAGGAAAGGGAGGTGGTGCAGGGGACAGAGGGCTAGGACAGGAGTCAGAAAGACTTGAGTTCAAGACACTTAATAGCTGTGTGACCTGG
The DNA here is from genome assembly GCF_011100635.1 of Trichosurus vulpecula. Taxonomy (NCBI): domain Eukaryota; kingdom Metazoa; phylum Chordata; class Mammalia; order Diprotodontia; family Phalangeridae; genus Trichosurus; species Trichosurus vulpecula. Next base: position 141,905,039 of record NC_050575.1, on the reverse strand, counting down.
CACAAGTCACTTAATTTCTGTCTGCCTCCATTTCTTCAGCTATAAAATTGGAATAGTAATCACACTTATTTCCAAGGGCTATTGTGAGGATCAAAGGCAATAATGTTTACAAAGTGATTGACACCATATAAACATAGGCAGGATATGGATACTAGCTATACTAGCTCTCTTCCTCCTCATCCTCCTCCTCCTCCTCCTCCTTCTTCTTTTTCACCCAGGCTAGGAACAAATCTGGTCTCTACACCCAGCTCTAGCACTGACTACTGATGTGTTCTTGAGCAAATTGAATTACTTCCATGAGCCTCGGTTTCCTCGTCTGTAGAATAAGGAGTAATCATTCTAGAGCAGATGAGATAATGGACATCAAAGTGTTTTGCAGCCTCAAAGTACAATCTAGATGTGAATGGCTATTTTTTATGTAGCATCCTGATCTCTGCACCAGGGTTTGCTGGGTGGGTGGGAGGAGAAAGGTGTGTGGTATGTTACAAGCTTCTCAAGTTATGAGTTTCCTCTGTATGTTCCTCTGACTATAGCTCACAAGCCCACATAAGGGCACTTTTAACAGTCAGAAAACATTCAAATAACTTAAAACCAAGGTGTCTACTGAGACAGTCTAGTAAGAACAGCATGAAGCATCAACAGGAAGAGTGAGAACAAGCTCAGAGTATATTTGTTGTGAGAAATACATGTAGGGAACACATGTGGCCAAAGCAACTCATGGCACAGCCTCTGCAGGGCCCCTGTCCTTTCTTGAGGCATCCTTGGACTGTGTCCCTACCTCACCCTGGGGTACAGCATCTTTGCTGGGAATGGGGCTCAGCTAGGGTTCTTAGGCTTGCTCCTCTCCACAACTCAGTTCCCACCTGCCAAGGCGAATTCTCCCTTCAATCTCTGTCCTTAAACTTGCTTCCTGCCTGGGTTGTCTCTCCATTGTCTATCTCTGTGTGCCCTCTGTTGATACAGTACCTCCTACAAGGCAAGATGCTGTGCAGCAAGGCATCACCCTTGTTGTTGTGGTGCATCATGGTCAATGGGGGTGAGAAGGAAAGGGAAATGCCTTACTCTATGTCCTCCGGTAGAGGAAGCAGGGAATCACACTTCACAAAGCTGCTTACTGGAGGAAATGTCTTTCTTCCTTCCTTCCTTCCTTCCTTCCTTCCTTCCTTCCTTCCTTCCTTCCTTCCTTCCTTCCTCCCTCCCTCCCTCCCTCCCTCCCTGTCTCTCTCTGTCCCTGTCTGTCTGTCTCTTTTTGTCTCTGTCTCTCTCTTAATTCTGAACTTACACCAAATGAAACAAGCTCTTTCATATGCATAGTAAAATGGGGAGGGGGGGAGGAAAGAGGATTGTAAATTAAAACTGTGAATATACAGCTTGTGTTCAAATATACAATCAATTCAGCATGTAACTTTCAAAGCTGTCTTGCTTGTCTGTAATACCTTCTGGCCTTCCTTTTGTTCTTTTCTATGTATTGTTTGAAGAATACTTCCATGACCCTCTTGTCCTTTGCTCTCTTCTGGCAGCTCTATATACCTGTTCCCTTCTCCCTCTTCCCCTAGTTGAAAATTAGAAAAAACAAAATCCTCATAATAAGATGCAATATCAACAAAAACAAATTCCCACAGGGGTCCGATCTGAAAATGTTGTCTCTGAAATCCCAGTTGGTTATTACATTGATGTGAGTTCTTAAATCTTTTGTAGTTGTTTGTCTTTATGATGTTCTCACTATTGTATAAATTGTTTTCCTGCTTCCACTTCCTTCACTCTGTACCAACTCACAGAAGTCTTCTCGGGCTTCTCTGAAACCTCTCTTTGTCATTTCTTACAACGCAATAGTATCTCATCGCATTTATGCGTCACAGCTTGTTCAGATATTTTCCAGTTGATGGGTTTCCAGTATTTTGCCATTGAAAAAACCAAAAGCTGATATAGAAAGATATGCATAATCACACATAATACATACATGTATATATGCGCACATATGTGTATATGTGTGTATATACACATATATAGGCATGTATAATTATATATACATATATTTTAATTTATCAAACACCATCTTACTATATTGGTTCTTTATTATGTATCTAATTTGTTTCATTAATCAATCTCTCCATTTTTTAAACCAGTACCAAACATTTTTAATGATTCCTGCTTCATAGTGTTATTTCAGATCCATTACTGCTAATGGATCAAAATAGACCTCTTCCTTCCTATGTTTTTCACATTAAGAAGCTTAATGTTTTATGCTTCCAGATAAATTTTGTTATTATGTTTTCTGGTTCTCTAAAGTAATCCTTTGGTCGTTTGATATGATATAGAATAGGTAAATTAATTTAGGCAGTATCGTAATTTTTACTTTATTGACATGACCTATCTCTGGGCAATTACTATTTCTCCAGTTGTTTAGGTCTGCCTTTATTTTAGTAAAGAGTATTTTGTAGTTGGAGTCATATAGTTCCTTTGTGTGCTTTGGTGGATAGAATCCCAAATATATTCTCCATAGCCATTTTGAATAGACTTTTTCTATTTCTTTCTGATGTATTTTGTTGGGAATATGCAGAAATGCTGATTATTTGTATGTGGATTTTTTTTATATCCTGCAATTTTGCTGAAGTTATTTCAATTAATTTTTTAGTTGACTCATTGCAGTTTACTAAAGAGATCATCATATGATCTGCAAAAAAAAGGATAGTTCTGTCTCTTCTTTTTCTTTCAAATTCTTTTATTTTTGTTATTCTATTGCTCTAACAAGACTAGAACTATAACAAATAATAATGCTGTTAATGGATATCCTTGTTTTTAACTTTGACCTTATTGGAAAGACCTTTATCTTTTTCAAATGTGTGTGTGTGTGTGTGTGTGTGTGTACTGTTGGTCCTTAATTTTAGACAGATACTTTAAACAGAGTAAAGGAAGGTTTTTTAATTCCTAAACTATTTAGTTTTTTTGTCAAAAACAGGAATTAGATTTTGTCAAAAGTTTTGTCAGCATTGATGTAATAATGTAGTTATTCATTTTTGTTATTAATATGCACTATTATATTTGTAGTTTTCCCTTTTTTGAACAAATTCTTCATTCCAATTATGAGTCCAAGCTGGTCATATCATATATTATTTTTAATGATATAGCCTCCTTGCCAATATTTTATTTATTACATTTATTGAAATGTTCATTTGGGATATTGGCATATAGTTTTCTTTCTCTGCCTGGTTTAGGTATTAAGACTACACTTGTATCACAGAAAGGATTTATATTCATGTATCCCTTTTCATATTTTTGCAAGTAACTTGTATAGCATTTGAATTAATTGTCCTTTGAATATTTGTAAATCTTTGTAATCTTGTAAATCCATCTGGACCTTTGGCATCTTTCCTCTATTTTGGGAATTAATTTATGGCTTGTTCAATTTCTTTTTTCTTTTTTCTTTTTGCATATTGGATTATTTAATTTGTTTCCTATTCTGCTAATCTGGGTATTTTATATTTTGTAAATATTCGTCCATTTTATCTAAAATATCAGCTAAGTTGGCTTGTAACTGGGCAAATTTTTTTTTGATAGTTTCTTTTATTTCCAAGGTGGTAAAAGAGAAGTTTGTTTAATAGTAGTGTGTTATAATTCAATCTATTTTCACTCTGTTGCTCCACCCTAAATCACAAGTTTTTACTCTTCTTTCTTGTTTTCCTTTTATTCGGTCCTTCAGGCTTTACTCTCCAACCTCGGAGTTTATTTTGCTTGTGACTTTTCCTTCAGCTATCTTTGCTCATCCTCTTAAACCTTCATTTCCCTCTTTCTTGTCCCTATGTATTTCTTTGTTCAGTTTCACGTATTTTTACAGAGAAATATTCGCGCGTGTGTGTGTGTGTGTGTGTATGTGTGAATATGTTCAATCTTCCTTTTGTTCAGAAGAAAGTGAAGTTCCTGAGTTGTCCACTCCCCCCACCCCTTTCTTTATGTTTGTAAACTCTTCACTGCATGCATCCCTATCATGGGAGATGGTAAGTTCTGTCTCTTCCCTCTTTCTTTCCTCCCCATTATGTTCTTCTTTCCCTCCCATTTCTTTTTTCTCCTAAGACTATCAACTCCATACCCAGGCTCTCTCTCTCTCTTACTTAATTTTTTCTGTGAAGACCCTTGAAAACATTAAAGTTCTGAGAGGATGCTCTATATTAGCATTTATTGTTCTTTCCAATTAATCAAATATATTTATCTTTCTGTGTTTCTCTCAGCTCTTGAATTTAAAAATTTCTAGTCAATTCAGACCTTTTCATTAGGAATGCAGAGAAGACCTCTATTTTATTAAGGATCCATTTTTCCCCCCATAGTGTTATATTTAATTTTGCCCGATAAGTTTTTTTTATTCTAAGTCTTTATCTTCTATCTTTTGGAATATCATATTCCAAGCTCTCCTTTTCTTTAACATAGAAATCACCAAGTCTTATGTGATCCTGACACTATCTCCTTTGACTTGAACTCTTTCACTACTGACAGTATTTCCTCTTTGACTTGGAAGCTCTGGATTTTAACTCTGATGTTCCTGAGAGTTTTAATTTGTGGTATCTTTCAGAAGTGCTTAGCAGATGCTTTCTATTTTCCCTCGCCCTCTTGTTTTAACAGATCTGGGTAGTTTTCATTTACGATTTTTTTTGAAATACTGTATCTGATAAGTTTTTTTTTTAATAGGCTATACCTTACATTTTGTTCTTTTTTTAAATTTTAGTATTTTTGTTGTCTCAAGTCATTTCTTTCTGTTTGGTACATTCTAATTTGTGGGGAGGTCAATCATTGGATAAAGCATATCAACATCTATTTTAAATTATTCATTCTCCTTGTCATTATTTCCTGTCTAGCCATTATTTCCTTTAACATTAATTTTTATATTTCTTATTCTAGTTCTTCTAGATGCTTTTGTAGTCCTGATGGCCAGTGCATTCTTTTCTCTGAGGCTCTACTTGGATTTACTTTGGAGTTACTCTTCCGGATGTCTCTCTTGTATCAGCCCAGAGTATACCTTTATTGTGTTTATCATTTTCTCCTGTTTATTCATGTCCTAGTTTCTTGATTGGAGCTTTGTGCCTGGGTGTATCAGTAAAGTAAGCGTCACAATATCAATGGTGACCATGAATATACCTGTATAGTTCTGTATCACAGAATATAAGAGAGTCTCCTTATAATAGGCAGAAGAAGCAAAACATTTATTTAGACACCAGAGGATCAAATCCCAAAACCAATAACTCCAATTCAATATAGCAGCAATTATATCCCCAAACCAGCAAGCCCACTTTATCATAACAGCTGGAAACTTAAAACACAATATCACAGCAGGAAACCAAGCCATCCCATAACCTTCCCCTCTGCTAGGGCCTTCCCATAAACATTGACTCACAAATCCTAGCTGTCTACTTGCCTGCATTTTCTCCTTCCACAATTCTAAGATATATATACCCTTTTTAGAGCCTGAGGGCTTTACAACCATTGTGACCTAATTAGCAAAAGGGTGTGGGCCTTCCTACAAATAAGCCTCTCCTAATCAAGCTCCCCTTAACTAGCCTCAGTGCCACCATGCTGGGGTGGGGGGGCCCACAATCTTTAATCACGTTAACACCACATTGGGTCAAACTCTTCTCCCTTCCATACTCTGGTATAGTATAAGCAAGATTTGTTTCTTCCTGATGTGATGTCTGAGATTAAGCTCTGCCTTTAAAAGGAATTATTGCTTTTTTTTTTTCTGTCTCCCAGTGGCTGAACATAGGTCTTGGCTTTTTCTCTGTTTCCTTCTTCTTATACAGCCCTGAAATCAGAACTAGCTCTGTCCCTTGCTGTGGCCTGACAGGCCCCAATCAGATATTGATTATAGTACTTGACCTCAAGTGCTTTGATTCTTAAGTATTGTCCTGGATTTTTCTATTGCTTTTGCTTGAGCACAGGCATCTAGACACAAGACTTCCTGAGTGTTGGTTCAGGCATGAATTGCCTGAGTTCTGCAATGGGCACTAGTCTGGTCACACCTCCTGAAATGGCTTGGGCTGCCTGGGCCCTCCACTGGATACTGGTTTGGCCCTATCTTCTACTATAAGACATGTACTTTGCCTCCCACCTACTCTCACTTGTCTCTTCTCAAAGATTCCACAGAATTCTGATAGTCTTTTTGTGCAATCCTGAACTGGATGGAGCAGTTTATAGTGGTTCCTCCTTATTCTTTTTTTAATCATTTTTCCTTCTAGTACATTTTAGAGCTTTATCGACTTGTTTGTGGGAGGATCTGGACTCCTCTAAGACCTAAAACACCACCATTTTTTCACAGTTCTCTGCTTGGAATTTCTTAGGGTTGGCATGTTTAAATTTTTAAAGGCCACTAGGTACATAGCCAATAACCAGCTACCCTTCTATTTTAATCAGAGACAAATCCTCCTGCCTACCCTTCTCTATCTCTCTTTCTCTCTTTTCTCTCTCTCTCTCTCTGTCTCTCACACACGATTTATTGCTGCCACTTATAAGTGTTCTAAAATAATATGATTAGTGTTTGTCTGATCTCTCCTTTAGGAGAGCTCCTTTAGGGCAAAAAGAGAATTCTTTTCTTTTTGTGAGAAGATCATGGGTGAGATGCCAAGAAGAAACACAAGTATTCAAAAGCTGAGGAGTAAGGCCGTTCATTGCTCACGGATACATAACTGTGCAAGTCCCCTGTCATTCAATCCCACCAGCAATTACAGGCATTGGTGACACAAGCGTACAATGGGATGCATATCATGTATCTCAGAACTCTGGGTCATTGCACATGTGTCTGATTGCTTTGCTTAACAGATCCACAGAGACCAAATATGAGGGGGTCCTCAGAGATAGCCAATCAGTGCATGATCCTGACTGAGACCTTCTCCACCCACCCTTATCAATCATGAGGACATTGTGATTAAGAAAGTTTACTAATCTTACATGCATGAAGTTTGCTAAATTAATTCTTAATCAGAAGAACCTTGCATTCATTGCATAGATAAAGCTGACTAAACTACTTATTGCTTACATAGGAGCTTGTCAGTATATAGGTGAACAATTAGTAGCCAAAAATGGAATCACTTCTACCAGGTAGGGCCTGGTAATAGGTCAGTCTTCACATTTTTATCTTTCCTGAGTGTTGGTTCAGGCATGAATTGCCTGAGCTCTGCAACCCCATACCATTCCCAAATGAACAAAGGCAAATGATATAACTCAGCATTATGTTTTTGCTTATTAGTACTGTAAGGTTATAGAATCATAGATCTAGAGTTTGAAGTTACTTCAGAGATAATTTAAGACAATTTTCCTAAGTTTATGAATTAGCAAAGTAAGATCTCAACATAGGTAGCAAGTGGCAGAGTAGAGATTTGAATTCAGGTCTCCCAAGTCCTTACTACATACACTAGCCATAAAATGGGAATGAAAAATTTTATTTGGATGAAGTTAATTATGTGCATTGCTGCACAATCAAACATTATGGTTCATTAGTATCAGAAGATAAACTTAGCCCTTCTAACCCACCTATTAGTAGGATATGCACTATGACCTATTTTTTGTAGTAGCAGAGATGTACTGCACTAAAATAGCAATATTCTTTCTATGTGGTTTTGACATATCATGGTAAAATTGGTTTTCAACTTAGCTCCACTGCCCTGTCTACTCCAAAACCTTACAGATTTTTATCTCACTCTCTTAGAATTCATAAAGATAGCTCAGTCATACAGGAAGCCTCTGGAAGTGCATTAAAACCAAGTTGAGTAGACCTTGGGCAATATTGTCTGAACACCTCTCCAAAGAGGAGTCATTTCTTACAATATAAATAGGGCTCTGGGATCTCTCACACCTGTGTCAGCCTTTGTGTCTGATTGCTTTGTTAAACAGATTCACAGGGGTGGAGTGGGAGGGGAACCATAGTGACAGTCAATCAGTGGACGATCTGGACTGAGAACTGCTCCACCCCATCAATCACAAGGGCATTGTGATTAGGAAAATTTACTAATTTTGCATACATGGAGTTTGCTAAAGTGATTAATTATCCAGAGAGCCTTGGATTTCTTGTCTAAATTAAGCTGACTAAACTCATTATTGGTTACATAGAATTTTCCAGTACTGGATCAATCAAGATTATATTCTTTTTTCTTGGGTCACCTTTGCCCATTTGAATACCATTTTAACAGATTCCAAGGCCCAGAGATGGAAAGCAATTGGCAACAGGTCTCAAAAATCTTAGCCTTCTTTTTCTGAAGCCAAGGTTAGGGACAGACTGTCCTAGGTGGCACTGTTATATGAACCTAGGACTAATTGGGGGTGGGGGGCGGGGAGAGAAGAGGGTCAGGAATCTGCCTCTTCCCAAAAGGATGGCAGTGACTGTGACTTGATTTCCTGAGAACCAAACCTACTGTGTGAATGGTCCTTTTCCCTGACCAAAATCACCTCCCCGCTTAATAAAAATTCACATTTATTTTAGCACTTTCAGGTTTATATAGCAGTGCTTTTCTCACAACAATCCTGTGATTTAAATAGGACAAGTTTCACTATCTCCATATATAATACAGATTAATACATGATCATAGTACAGATTATCCAGATTAGGAAAGTGAAGTCTAGAGAGACTTAAGCATGGTCCCAGAGCTACTAAGTGAGAGAGATAAGATTTGAACCTAGAGCTCCTGACTGCTGGTCTTGTTCATGTTGCTTCCCCTTTGGGTCTCAGTGGCATTATGGGCCAATTGGAATATTTGGACCCTGGAATGATAGATGTAGAGCTATGAAGGTTCTTAGAAGCCAAAACCCCTTTATTTTATAGAGGAAACTGAGACCCAAGAGATGAAGAGACTTGGCCAAGGTCACACAGCTAAGAAGTGGAAGAGGTGGGATCTGAAAGTATATTTCTGATTTCAAATCCAGCACATTTTCTGCTGTGCCAGAGGAAGAAGAGCTTAGCAAGACAAAGCAGGTTTCTTCCAAGGCAGCCTCATGAGACCCCCTAAGAGATTATTCCTCTTCTGTCTTTGCTGGCCTTGGGCCAAACTAGAGCTCATTCTTTCTACATAAGGGTCATCTGGGGCAAGACAGGATATGTGGACTCACCCTACCCCACTGGATGAACTTTCCATCTCAATCAGAGCCCTGATTCTTGTTTTTTACACAATGTATAATTTCCTACTTCCTCCATCCCTCCAGACCCTCCTCACTCCTTCCCAGATGGCTTAGATGAACTAGAAAAGACTCTGAAGGGCTGAAAGTGTCTTTAAAGACAAAATAATGGCATTTTCATTCAAAGTCTCAAATAGGTGGGTAGGTCCAGGATGAACCAGGCAAAAAACAAAACAAAACAAAACACAACTTCCAATTACCTGGAGATTTCTGTGGCTCCCTGATACTCCTTTCAAGTCTGAACAGTCAGAAAAAGGATGGCTAAGAGCCAATAGAGAGACTTTCGCACCCCCACTGGCCTCCAAACCAGGGACAAGTACAAAGAAGGTCCACTGATGTTTTAAGTGGAAGGCAGGCTTCCCACCTTCCTGAAGTCATCTGTACTCCAAGAGGTAGAAAACAAAGGGAAAAGTTATTGAGAAGCAGCAAAGTGCAGAAGAAAGAATGCTGAGTGTGGAGTCAGAAGACCTGGGTTTTCTGCTACTTAATACCCTTGTGAATAGAAGCAAATCACCTTAAGCCTCTCTATACCTCCCTTTCCTCAACTATAAAAATGAGTGATTTGGACTACTAGGTGGTCTCTGGGGTCCTTTCTAGCTGTATGTGCCCAGAATGAGAAAGCAATAAACTACTTCAACATGGATTATAGCCTGCGGGTGGGTCTTCCTGCCACCAGTCTCTCCCTACTCCAGTCCATCCTCCACTCAGCTGTCAGAGTGATCAAGCGCAGGTCTCACCATGTCACTCTTCCCCCTACTCAATAACTCCCAGTGGCTCCCTATCACCTCCAGGATCAAACACAAAATCCTCTGGTATTCAAAACTCTGTATAACCTAGTCTCCCCTACCCTTCCAATCTCCATACATCTTACACTTCCCTTCCCCAGGTACTAAAAGATCCATAGACTTCCTTGTTGATCCTGGAACAATACTTAATATTTTGACTTTTGGCATTTTCTATCCTTAGTCCACATCTCCAACTCCCGGTTGGCTTGTCTTCCTTCAGATCCCAGCTAAAATTCCACTTCCTGTAAAAAACCTTGCACAATTCCCCTTTAATTATAGTGCCTCCCCTCTCTTGATTATTCTGAATCTATCATACCTATAGCTCCTTTATATATATTTGTTTGAATGTTGTCTCCCTCATTAGATTGTGAGCTCCTGGAGAGTAGGGACTGTTTTTTTACCTTTTTTTGTATCCCCAGTGCTTAGCACAGTGCCTAACACATAGTAAACATTTAATAAATGTTTATTGACTGAATGATATACTTCTGAGGTAGAGGAACTCTTGCTACTAAAAAAAAATGAAAATTAAAAAAAGAAAGAGACTCTTACTTAGGGACAAGTTATTCTGCCTTCTGATGTCTGGCCTCAGTATCATGAGCGGAATCTGCCCACAAGCAAATATTTCACAGTTCCATAGCCCTACCCCAGCCTCCATGACTCTATTCTTCATGAATGAATGAGATTATAGTGATGATGTTTACTCATTACCCCATCTGGAAGGGTTCTATTCAATACTGTCACTCCTATTGCACTGAATACCGGTGTCACTTGTCCATGGATGTGCATCACTTAGACTATGGAATCCTGAAGGCAAGGACCGTGTCTAGCACAGGGATTTGAAAACAGTAGTTACTCAACAAAAGTCTTCTGATTAATTCAATATAGGAAGTACCTCCCAATATACATTTATGAAGTACCTACCAACAAGACATACACGAAATATTCTCTTCCTTTGAGGGCTTTATGTTCTACTGGAAGGAAAACAATATGCCCATAGATATGTAAATACAGAACATAGGCACTTACAAAGTTATATTATATAACATGTACACACATGTAATATCTATATATGACATGTACATGTATAATAGGGTATATGCATATATGCATATGTGCATATATAGTATATTACTAGATACATTATTAAAATATTAACATATATCATTAGTAGACTATTACAAAGTAATTTTCATTGTGGGGATGTATTGGTAATTAAGGTGGGATTTTTTTTTTACTGTTTTCTCTTTTAGAATGCTAAAGTAATCAAGTGCCTTTGATTAAGTCTTACTAGGTGCTAAGCCCCAGGCCCACACCCTTTTGCTGACTAGGTATGAAGCCTTCAGGGCCCTAAGAAGGGTATATAAACTCAGAGGCTAGCATCTTGTTTGGGACTCTCACTTACTGGAAGAGTGTTGATGCGGAGACTCTGGGTAACTGCTGGAGCCAGCCCGCCTCCCACCATCCTCCCCGCCAGCCTTGAAGAAAACCCAGACGTTGGTGCTTCTCTTTTTGGTAGCTGTGTATGTGATATCTTGATTAGACAAAGCCTGTCTGTTGAATTGTGTTATTTGACCTGTTGATATTTTGTTTGTAATTTCTATTTGTATTTCCTCTGAAGTTCAGGAAGCTGGCTTTTTCTCCTGAATTAAGTGAATGATATATGTATGTTTGATTAAAGTGAGATTGTTAACCCCTTAAAGTTGCTTTCCTTAGAAAAGCAGATCAAAGAACCCGTGCTAGTAGCTCTTGTTGCTGGTCTTGTTGGGTCTTACACCTCAACAGCAGCTGCTAGCCACATTGTTGTTACAGGGGAATAACATTAACACTTGGGCAGATTGGGAGAAGCCATGTCAAGGAGGTGAGGAAGAAGAGCTTTCCAAGCATGGAGGACAGCTTGTGCAGAGGGAAAGAAGTGCAAGATAGAATGTCACATATGGAGAAAGGCAAGTGGACCAGTTGACTGCAAAATAGAGTATAAAAGAAAGAATAACATGAAATCAACCTAGAAAGTTAGATTGTAGAGGTTAATTGAAACTATTCAATTAGGTCTTTGTTGCCCCTTCAAACCTTCTGGGGAGGCGATGAGCTAGTCCTACATCTTTACAAGGGTATTAGTTAGCAGGGAGCCTATTGGTGACCATACTGAAATATCAGAGCAACATTGGGGTGGGGATACCTGATGCTACCATAAAAAACCAAAGCAGTGGGATGAAAATAACACTCGACAACCATTTCCCCTATACTCCTGATCTTGTAAGATATTCCTAACAAATTATCTGCTCTGGTCCCTAGCACCCCTGATTTTATCTTGGCCCCTTGAATTTTTGGTATCCTCAAAAAAACTCTAGCTCTTGAGTTAGTCAGGTCTCTGGCTTACCCTAGTGTGGATGAGACATCAGGGTATAGTGGTAAGCCTACTAGATTCAAAATTAACCTAAATGACTATGGAAAAGTCACTTAACCTCTCATCCTCAATTTCCAGTTTTGTCTTCTGTAAAATGAAGGGGTTATATTAGATGATCTTTAATTTCTCTTTGTGATCTAAATCCTAAATTCTATGATCTCTCTATCCCCAGGAAAGGAACTTGCCCACAGGCTAAACTGACCAAATTGAGACAGACCTCCTTCTGTCTCTTCAGGGAATTAGAACATGCCCAAGCTCCGAGGCTTGGGGATTGAAAATATCAATGAATGGAAACAATGAATCGAAATATAATTCACGAAAGTATTTTTTTGTTTTTGTTTTTTTTTGATAATTCACAAAAGCAGATGGGCCTGGTCCTTGCAGCCCAGGACACCAAGAGACTGCTTACAAAAAAGGGTCACTGCCCTTCACAGTTGGAAGAAACAGGGAATTATGGATAAAACATAGGACACTACTTCTCTAGGATCCTGACTTGTCAACAAAATGATCCCTGGGATTCCTGTACAGTGGATAAACTGATTTTTCAGGTTTAGGACAAAGAACTACTGCAGCCCACACAAGCAGAGCCAAAGTCAGTGTTCCCACATCATCACTATTTAGCCCAAATGTTGGGGGGTGCGAATGGTGTCATTGGGAGCTGAGAATTCTCACTCTGATATGTTGATTATGTACTTGACAGCTTTACTCCTTAGTGAACTGTGAGGAAGCAGAAGCTATCAGAGGGTGGGGCTGAGATAACTTTTTAAGAAGCAAATTAAAATGTTTTTTATTGGCCACATATTCCCCAGAGCCTGGTTAATGGGATGTTTAGAACATCATTCCAGACTCCGTTTTGCAGTCACACCTTCCAAATGGAAGTATTAAAAACTTCTCTTAAAATTCCATCCCTCATTGTGTAACACTAATCACCGAAATCAACACAGATCTCATCACTCACCTTGCTGAACTTGCCTCCTCATCTCCTAAGCCAGCTGAGGAGAAATGCCTCCTGGGAAGCAGATTAAAGCCATAAATTCGGAAACAATTTATAGGATATGAGCCAAACTACATGGGGCCAGCATGCCGTTCACATTTATTCAGATGGTTTCTCAAGTAATGCTATCAGAGCCAGGTCTGGATATTAAAAACAGCAGTTTGTATTTAATACAACCACAGAAGCCAATTAAATAGGGCCCATCTTAACCTGTTTTCAGTGGCCTGCTGCCCAGTACAGGGAAGTGTGAACTGATAAGCTGTGTGAACCACCACAGGGGTAGCTGGGCTGATCTAGGAAGAGTTTAATGATGAACTGACCCCATTCGTCTGTCTTGAGACAGGTAGATAGCTTGAGGTAGAGTCTCCTTGGAGTCATCTTATAGAAGTTCTGAGACTGATAGGAGTTCATCCAGTAGGAAATGCTCTGACTGTAGGAGATAATAGACCTGAGGAACACCTGAGTTCAAATTTGACTTCAGACACTTACTCGTTGTGTGACCCTGGCAAGTCACTTAGCTCTGTTTACCTCGGTTTCCTTAACTATAAAATGAACTGGAGAAGGAAATAAGCAAACCATTCCAGTTAAACTCCAATTGGGGTGGCACAGTGGATGGAGTGCCAGGCCTGACATCAGGAAGACTTGAATTCAAATGTGAACTCAGGCCTTGACTAGCTGTGTGACCCTGGGCAAATCACTTAACCCTGTTTGCCTCAGTTTCCTCATCTATAAATGAGCTAGAGAAGGAAATGGCAAACCACTCCAGTATCTTTGCCAAGAAAACCCCCAAAAGGGGTCAAGGAGAATAGGACAGGACTGAAATGGTTAAACAGCAACAAAATGCCAATTAACCTAATCAGCAGATAGTAGAGTATAGTGGATAAAAGTCATGAAAACTTGGGTTTGAATCCTGACTCAAACCTTTACTGGCTAGAAGCCCCTGGGCAAGTCATTAAAACTCTCAGAGCCTCAGTTTTCTTATCTGTAAAAAGGGATAATAGCACCTCCCCTACCAGATTATGGTAAGGATCAAATAAGATTGTGTATGTAAATCCCTTTGTAAACTGGAAAGTTCTATAAGAATGTTAGCTATTAATTATTATCTGGGAAAGGGCACTGGTCTAGGAGATCTGGGCTACAATCCTGGTTTTATTGGCTGGCTTGCTGTATGACCCTGGACAAGCCCTTTCTCCTCTCTGGGACTCATTTTCCAGCTCTGGCAGTCTGTGATTCTGTGATTCTTAGTGAACTGAGGGAAAGAAGGAGGGATTGGGAGAAATAGCCCACAGACACGATTACCCTCAGCAATGAGGGAAGAAACACTTCCCGGACTACAGCAGACAGCTGTGCTTCCCTATTCAGCACTGAACAGCCTACTGAAGCCTCACAGCCATTTCTCTGTCTCTTGCCTCTACTTCTCTGACGCCTAAAAATCTATAAAGAACAACATTCCAATTATGTGGAAAGAGAAAAATCAGTCCCTTGACCGACATTTTCACCTAAAAAACCTGCTTTGCTTCCTGTTTCTTAAATACACGGGGAGATAGAATGTCATAAAGCTGGTGTGCAGGAATAAGGTTGGAGTTGTGTGCGCGTGTGTGTTTTTAATGAGCTGGTTTCAACTGGCAATTACTTAAAAATAAAGTTGACTATAAGCTCAGGAAATAACCATCTTGGTAAAATTTCCTAAAACTTAATTTCTCCCTCTCCCTTTCCCTCTCTCTCTCTCTCTCTCTCTCTCTCTCTCTCTCTCTCTCTCTCTCTCTCTCTCTCGATCTCTCTCTCTCTCTCTCTCTCTCTCTCAGATTTCCTTCCTTTCCATCCTCAGAAAGCAGATCTGAAGTGGTGAGGATGGGGGAGAGAGAAAACTTATGTCCTTGTGGAGTCTCCTTCCTTTCTCACTCTACCCCTCAGCTATTCATACTGATTTAAAAATAAGTTTTTATTCACATTTTTTGTTTCTTCTATCACCATGGTATCCCATGTCTCTTTTCTCCTACCCCTCCCAGAGAGCCATCTTACATGACCAATGGAAGAGGAAAAAAGAGAGAGGAAAAAAAAAACCTAGCCCAACTGATTGATACATTGGAAAAAGTCCAAAAATATGTGCAACATGTTAAACCTGTGGACCTCCTACCTCCTTGAAGGGGGTAGGTTGGAAGTGAATCCCACCTGGCTTATAATTTTGTTACATTTACTTTTTGATGTCATTGTTCTATCCATTTAAACTGTTGTGGTTACTGTTTATATTGTTTTCTTGACTCTGCTTACTTCACTCTGCATCAGTTCATATAGATTTTTTCAGTGTTTCTCTGTATTTATCACATAGATCATTTCTTACAGTGCAGTAACATTCCATTACATGCATATACCACAATTTGTTTAGTCATTCCCCAGCTGATGGGCATCTATTTTATTTCTATTCTTACCTAACGCAAAAAAAATGCTGCCATAAATATTTTGGAGTATATTGGGACTTTTTTCTTATCAATGGCTTCTTTGGGATATAAGCCCAGTAATGGAGACTGATTCAAAGGATATGGATATTTAGTAATTTTATTTGTATAATACCAAACTACTTCCCAAAATGATTGTACCAATTGATACCTCTACCAACAACATATTAGTGTGCCTATCTTTCCACTGTTGCCATTTTTGGTCATTTTTACCAATTAACAGAATGTGAGGTGAAACCTCAGGGTTGTTTTGATTTGCATTTCCCAGATTATTAGTGATTTGGAGCACTTTTTTCGTGCAGTTGTGAATACTTTATAGTTCTTTTGAGAACTGTTCACTTATATCTTTTGACCATCC
Organism: Trichosurus vulpecula; assembly: GCF_011100635.1. Taxonomy (NCBI): domain Eukaryota; kingdom Metazoa; phylum Chordata; class Mammalia; order Diprotodontia; family Phalangeridae; genus Trichosurus; species Trichosurus vulpecula. The sequence continues at coordinate 141,888,895 of NC_050575.1, read as the reverse complement.
ATCTATTGGAGAATGGCTATTGGTCTCACATTTATTGTTTATGTATCTTAGATATCAAACCCTTGTCAGAGAAATTTGGTCCAAAGGCTTTTTCTTCATTCAATCATTTCCCTTCTTATCCTAGATGCATTAATGTAGTCTGTGTAGAAGCTTTTCAATTTTAAGTCATCAAAGTAATCTATTTTAGCCTTTGCAAATGCCTCTCATCTTTGGTTAAGAATTCATTTCTTACCCATACCTGAGAGAGTTATATGATTTGTTTATCTCCTAATTCTTTTGTAGTGTAATCTCTAATATTAAGGTCACGTATCCATATAGAATATATTGTGGAGTGAGGGGTAAGGTGTTAGTCTAAGTTGTTTGGCCAGGCTGCTTTATAGTTTTCCCAGCAGTTTTTATCAAATAAGGAGTTTTCCCCCAGGTAACTTATGTTTTCCACTTGATCAAACATTGGGTTATTGATTTGTATTGTTTCTGAATCTTGCTTGTCTAGTCTGTTCCATTGATCTATCTCTATTCTTTAACCAAAATCTGGTAGTTTTGATAATTACTGGTTTATAATATAGTCTGAGGTCTGGAAATTCTATTCTTCCTTCCTCTTTACTTTTTTCATCATTTCCCTTGATAGGTCTAGATCTTTTTTTTTTTCCAAATGAATTTTGCTATTATTAAATTCTGTAAAGTATCCCTTGGGCAATTTGGTTAGTATAGCAATAAAAGTGTAAATTAATTTTGGTAGTATCATTTTTATTATACTGGCACAGACTAGCCATGAGCACTAAAGATTCCTCCAGCTATTTCGGTTGCTCTTTATTTCTTTAAGCAGTATTTTGTTATTGAATCTATTTAAGTCTTTTATGTGCTGTGGGAGGTTGATCCCCAGATAGTTTATGCATTTTTTCATTATTTGGAATGGGATTTCCCTTTCTATTATTGCTTCTTCTGTTTTGTCATTATTCTATAGAAATGCTGCTAATTTCTGAGAATTGATTTTGTAGCCTGCAACTTTGCTGAAGTTATTGTCTCAATTAGTATCTGTGCTGATTCCCTGGGATTTTCCAAATAAATGATCAACTGTCATCACAAACAAGGATAATTTTATTTCCTTTTTATTTATCTCTTTTCCTGGTCTCATTATTATTGCTAGCATTTCAATAACAATATCCGTTAATAGTGGGGAGAGTACCATATTTATTGGAAAAGGTTTTAGTGTATCCTCATTACAAATAATACTTACTTTTGGTTTTAGATAAAAAATTTTTATACACAAAAAGGTCCTTTTATGCCTATACCTTGTAGGGTTTTTAGGCTAAAAGAATGCTGTATTTTGTCAAAGGCTTTTTCTGCATCTATTGAGTTGATCATATGGTTTTGAATGTTTTCATTTTTAATATGATTAATTATATTGAATGTTTTTTCTAATGTTGAAGCATCCTTAAATCCCTGGCATAAATTCCTTTTGATCATAATGAATTGTTTCTTGGATAAATTGCTATAGTTTGATAGGATTTTGTTTAAAATTTTTGAGTCAATATTCATAAATGATATTGGGCTACAGTTTTCTTTATGTGTTTTGTTTTTCCCTGATTTGGGCATTTGGACTATATTTGTCTCATAAAAATATTATTGTATCATACTTTATTAATTTTAAAAACTATTTTGTGTTGTATGGGCACTAACTCTTCCTTAAAAGTTAGCTAGAATTCCCCTGTGAATCTACCAAGACTAGGAGTTTTTTCTTTCATATTTACTTTACAACTAGAATTATTTTCTTTCTGAGATCAGGTTACTTGAGATCTCTCTTACTTTCTTATAGTTTAGGTATTTAATATTTTTTAAAGTATTTCCATATTTCTTTTGTGTTCTCAGTTTTGTTAGCATGTAATTCATTTTGTTTCTCCTGGTTTTGCTGTAATTTTACCTTGTTCCTTTGCTATTTTATTGATTTGATTTTCTGTTCTCTTCTTTTTTTAATTTATTTTTTATTATTTAATATTTTTAGTTTTCAACATCAATTTCATTGATTTCAACAAGATTTTGAGTTACAATTTTCTCTCCATTTCTACCCTCCCCCACCCCAAGATGGCATATATTCTGATTGCACCTTTCCCCAGTCTGCCCTCCCTTCTGTCACCCACTCCCTCCCCCAACCTTATCCCTTTGCCCTTTACTTTCTTGTAGGGAAGATAGATTTCTATATCCCATTGCCTGTATATCTTATTTCCCAGTTGCATGTAAAAAAAAACTTTTGGGGGAACATTTCTTTTTAGAATTTTGAGTTCCAAATTCTCTCCTTTCTTCCCTCCCCACCCACCCTCCTTAAAATGGCAAGCAATTCAACATAGGCCACATATGTATCATTATGCAAAACACTTCCATAATAGTCATGTTGTGAAAGACTGTATTTCCCTCCATCCTATTTTGTCCCCCTTTATTTAATTTTCTCCCTTGACCCTGTCCCTTTTCAAAAGTGTTTGCTTTTGACTATCTCCTCCCCCAATCCGTCCTCCCTTCTATCATCTCCCCCATCTTATCCCCTTCCCCCCTACTTTCCTGTTGGGTAAGATACCCAATTGAGTATATTATTCCCTCCTTAAGTCAAATCTGATGAGAACAAGATTTACTCATTCCCTTTCACCTGCCTCCTCTTCCTTTCCATTATAACTGCTTTTTCTTGCCACTTTTATGTGAGATAATTTACCCCATTCTATCTCTCCCTTTCTCCTCCCAATATATTCCTTTCTCACCCCTAAATTTAATTTTACTTTTTAGATATCATCCCTTCATATTCAAGTCATCCTGTGTCTTCTGTCTATACATATGTATATTCCATTCAACTACCCTAATACTGAGAAAGGTCTCATGAGTTACAAATATCATCTTTCAATGTAGGAATGTAAACAAAATAGTTCAACTTGATTTCTCTTTCCTGTTTAACTTTCATGCTTCTCTTGATTCTTGTATTTGAAAGTCAAATTTTCTATTCAGCTCTGGTCTTTTCATCGAGAATGTTTGAAAGTCCTCTATTTTATTGAAAATCCATACTTTGCCCTGGAGTATTATACTCAGTTTTGCTGGGTAGGTGATTCTTGGTTTTAATCCTAGGTCCTTTCACCTCCAGAATATCATATTCCAAGCCCTTTGGTCCCTTAATATAGAAGCTGTTGGATCTTGTGTTATCCTGATTGTGTTTCCATAATACTCAAATTGTTTCTTTCTGGCTGCTTGCAATATTTTCTCTTTGACTTGGGAACTCTGGAATTTGGCAACAATAATCCTAGGAGTTTTCTTTTTGGGCTCTTTTTCTTTCTTTTTTTTTCAGCTTTAAATTATTATTTATTTAATATTTTTAGTTTTCAGCATTGATTTCCACAAGATTTTGAATTACAAATTTTCTCCCCATTTCTACCCTTCCCCCCACTCCAAGATGGCATATATTCTGATTGCCCTGTTCCCCAATCAGCCCTCCCTTCTGTCACCCCACTCCCCTCCATCCCCTTTTCCCTAACTTTCTTGTAGGGCAAAATAGATTTCTATTCCCCATTGCCTGTATATCTTATTTCCTAGTTGCATGCAACAACAACTTTTTTTTTAACATCTGCTTTTAAAACTTTGAGTTCCAAATTCTCTCCCCTCATCCCTCCCCATACTTCCTCCGTAAGAAGGCAAGCAATTCAACATAGGTCACACATGTATCATTATGTAAAACCCTTCCACAATACTCATGTTGGGAAAGACTAACTACATTTTGCTCCCTCCTTTCCAGTCCCCCTTTATTCAATTTTCTCCCTTGACCCTGTCCCTTTTTGAAAGTGTTTGCTTTTGATTACCTCCTCCCCCACCTGCCCTCCCTTCTATCATACCTCCTTTTTTATCCCCTTCCTCCTTCTTTCCTGTGGGGTAAGATACCCAATTGAGTGTGTGTTATTCCCTCCTCAAGTCAAATCCAATGACAGCAAGATTCACTCATTCCCCCTCACCTGCCTCCTCTTACCTTCCAAACAGAACTGCTTTTTCTTGCCACTTTTATGTGAGATAATTTACCCCATTCTATCTCTCCCTTTCTGCCTCTCTCAATATATTCTTCTCTCATACCTTAATTTAATTTTATTTTTTAGATATCATCCCTTCATATTCAACTCACCCTATGCCCTCTGTCTATATATATATCTATTATATTCCCTTCAGCTATGCTAATACTGAGGTCTCATGAGTTACACACATCATTTTTCCCTGTAGGAATGTAAACAAAACAGTTCAACTTTAGTAAGTCCCTTATGAATTCTCTTTCTTGTTTACCTTTTCATGCTTCTCTTGATTCTTGTGTTTGAAAGTCAAATTTTCTATTCAACTCTGGTCTTTTCATTGAGAAAGCTTGAAAGTCCTCTATTTTATTGAAAATCAGTATTTTGCCTTGGAGCATTATACTCAGTTTTGCAGGGTAGGTGATTCTTGGTTTTCATCCTACCTCCATTGACCTCTGAAATATCATATTCCAAGCCCTTCAATCCCTTAATGTAGAAGCTGCTAGATCTTGTGTTATCCTGATTGTGTTGCCACAGTAGCCAAATTGTTTCTTTCTGGCTGCTTGCAGTAATTTTTCCTTGATCTGGGAGCTCTGGAACTTAGCGACAACATTCTTAGCAGTTTTCTTTTGGGGATCTTTTTCAGGAGGCGATCGGTGGATTCTTTCAATTTCTATTTTGCTTTATGCTCTAGAATATCAGGGCAGTTCTCCTTGATAATTTCTTGAAAGATGATATCTAGGCTCTTTTTTTGATCATGGCTTTCAGGTAGTCCAATAATTTTTAAATTATTTCTCCTGGATCTATTTTCCAGGTCAGTGGTTTTTCCAAAGAGATATTTCATGTTGTCTTCCATTTTCTCATTCCTTTGGTTCTGTTTTATAATAGCTTGATTTCTCATAAAGTCACTAGCTTCCACTTGCTCCAGTCTAATGTTTAAGGTAGTATTTTCTTCAGTGGTCTTTTGGATCTCCTTTTCCATTTGGCTAATTCTGCCTTTCAAGGCATTCTTCTCTTCATTGGCTTTTTGGAGCTCTTTTGCCATTTGAGTTACTCTATTTTTTTAAGATGTTATTTTCTTTTTTTTTAAAATTTTTTTATTTATTTAACATATTTAGTTTTCAGCATTGATTTTCACAAGAGTTTGAATTACAAATTTTCTCCCCATTTCTACCCTCCTCCCCACTCCAAGATGGTGTATATTCTAGTTGCCCTGTTTCTCAGTCAGCGCTCCCCTCTGTCACCCCACTCCCCTCTCATCCCCTTTTCCCTTCCTTTCTTGTAGGGCAAGATAAATTTCTACGCCCCATTGTCTGTGTATCTTATTTTCTAGTTGCATGCAAAAACATTTTTGCTTTTGAACATCTGTTTTTAAAACTTTGAGTTCCAAATTCTCTTCCCTCTTCCCTTCTCACCCACCCTCCCTAAGAAGTCAAGTAATTCAACATAGGCCACATGTGTATCATTATGCATAACCCTTCCACAATACTCATGTTGTGAAAGACTAACTATATTTTTCTCCTTCCCAACCCACCCCCCTGTATTGAATTTTCTCCCTTGACCCTGTCCCCTTTCGAAAGTGTTTGTTTTTGACTACCTCCACCCCCATCAGCCCTCCCCTCCATCATCCCCCCCATGTTTTTTTTCTTCTTCCCTCTTCTTTCCTGTGGGGTAAGATTCCCAATTGGGTATGTATGGTATTCCCTCCTTAGGCCAAATCTGATGAGAGCAATGTTCACTCATTCCCTCCTCATCCGCCCTCTCCCCTCCTCCCACAAAACTGCTTCCTCTTGCCACCTTTATGCGAGATAATCCACCACATTCTATCTCTCCTTATCTCCCTCTCTCAGTATGTTCCTCTCTCATCCCTTAATTTGATTTTATTTCTTTTAGATATCTTCCCTTCATCTTCAACTCACCCTGTGTCTGCTCTCTCTCTCTCTCTCTCTCTCTCTCTCTCTGTATATGTATATATATACATATATATATATATATATATGTATATATATACACACACACACACACACACATAGATATATACATACATACACATTCACCCATATATATACATAAACATATATGTATGCATATTCCCTTCAGCTACCCTAATACTGAGGTCTCATGAATCATACTTGTCATCTTTCCATGTAGGAATGTCAACAAAACAGTTCACCTTTAGTAAGTCCCTTGCAGTTTCTTTTTCTTGTTCTTTTTCTTGATTACCTTTTCATGCTTCTCTTGATTCTTGTGTTTTAAAGTCAAATTTTCTATTTAGTTCTGGTCTTTTCACTGAGAAAGCTTGAAAGTCCTCTATTTTATTGAAAATCCATATTTTCCCTTGGAGCATCATACTCAGTTTTGCTGGGTAGGTGATTCTTGGTTTTAATCCTAGCTCCATTGACCTCTGGAATATCGTATTCCAAGCCCTTCGATCTCTTCATGTAGAGGCTGCCAGATCTTGGGTTATTCTAATTGGGTTTCCACAATACTCAAATTGTTTCTTTCTGGCTGCTTGCAGTATTTTCTCCTTGATCTGGGAGCTCTGGAATTTGGCGACAATATTCCTGGGAGATTTCTTTTTGGGATCTATTTGAGGAGGCGATTGATGGATTCTTTCAATTTCTATTTTGCCCTGTGGCTCTAGAATATCAGGGCAGTTCTCCTTGATAATTTCTTGAAAGATGATATCTAGGCTCTTTATTTGATCATGGCTTTCAGGTAGTCCAATAATTTTTAAATTATCTCTCCTGGATCTATTTTCTAGGTCAGTGTTTTTTCCAATGAGATATTTCACATTGTCTTCCATTTTTTCATTCCTTTGGTTCTGTTTTATAATATCTTGATTTCTCATCAAGTCACTAGCTTCTACTTGCTCCAATCTAATTTTTAAAGTAGTATTTTCTTCAGTGGTCTTTTGGACCTCCTTTTCCATTTGGCTAATTCTGCCTTTCAAGGCATTCTTCTCCTCATTGGCTTTTTGGAGCTCTTTTGCCATTTGAGTTAGTCTGTTTTTTAAGGTGTTGTTTTCTTCAGTGTATTTTTCAGTATTTTTTTGGGTCTCCTTTAACAAGTCATTGACTTGTTTTTTATGGTTTTCTCACATTCTTCTCATTTCTCTTCCCACTTTTTCCTCTACTTCTCTAACTTGCTTTTCCAAATCCTTTTTGAGCTCTTCCACGGCCTGGGACCAGTTCATGTTTTTCTTGGAGGCTTTTGGTGTAGGCTTTTGCACTTTATTGACTTCTTTAGGCCGTATGTTTTGGTCTTCTTTGTCAGCAAAGAAAGAATGCAAAGTCTGAGACTGAATCTCGGTGCGTTTTCCCTGCCTGGCCATATTCCCAGCCAACTAACTTGACCTTTGAGTTTTTCAGTGGGGTATGACTGCTTGTAGACTAGAGAGTTCTATGTTCCATGTTTGGGGGGGAGGTGCCAGCTCTGCCACACCAGCACTGCTCCTTCCCCAAGAACCCCCAACCCGGACTGGGCTTAGATCTTCAGCAGGCTGTGCACTCCTGCTCTGATCCAACACTTAATTCCTCCCACCAGGTGGGCCTGGAGCTGGAAGCAACAACAGCTGTAGCTGCCCCACTTCCGCTGCCCCTGGGGCTGGAAGCCGATCCGCAAACTCCTTCCGCTCCCGCAGCTTTTCCCACTAACCTTCTCAGCAGTCTTTGGTGTTTGTGGGTTGAGAAGTCTGACAACTGCCGCAGCTCACTGATTCAGGGCGCTAGGGCATGCTCTGCCCGGTTGCTGGTCTTCTTGGTCCACGCTGCTCAGGTTGGGCTCTGCTCCACTCCGTTCTCAGCTCCCAGCTCCCAGCTCTGTGTGGGATAGACCTCACCCAGAGACCATCCAGGCTGTCCTGGGCTGGAGCCCTGCTTCCCTCTGCTGTTTTGTGGGTTCTGCCGTTCTAGAATTGGTTCAGAGCCAGTTTTTATAGGTTTTTGGAGGGACTCGGTATGGAGCTCACGCTAGTCCCTGCTTACCAGCCGCCATCTTCAAGATGTTATTTTCTTTAGTATTTTTTTGGATCTCCTTTAGCAAGTCATTGACTTGTTTTTCATGGTTCTCCCGCATCACTCTCATTTCTCTTCCTAATTTTTCCTCTACTTCTCTTACTTGCTTTTCCAAATGTTTTTTGAGCTCTTCCATGACCTGAGACCAATTCATATTTTTATTGGAGGTGTTTGATGTAGGCTCTTTGACTTTGTTGACTTCTTCCAGCTGCATGTTTTGATCTTCTTTGTCATAAAAAAGATTCTATAGTCTGAATCTGAGTCTTTTCACAGTGTTTGCTCATTTCCCTAGCCAATTACTTGACTTTTGAGCTTTTTGTCAGAGTATGATTGCCTTCACAGTGGAGAGTGCTTTGTCTCTTCAGGGGTTTTGCACTGCTGTTTTCAGAACTACTTCTGTTCTGTGGTGAGATGGTACTCCTGTCCTGACTTTTGCTCAGGTTTGTGAAAACCAGCACTCCTTTCTGCTGTGTAACTACCAGGAGGGATCCCTTTCCACAGTTACCACACGTTCTGCCACATCAGCACTCCTCCTCCCCCAAGAACTGCCAACCAGGACCATAACCCCAATCCAAGCAGGGCAAAGCAAGAGAACCTTGCCTCAGCTCCAGCAAAGTGCTCCCTGCATTCCTGCTCTGATCGGCTGCTTGATTCCTCCCACCAGGTGGGCCTGAGGCCAGAAGCAGGCAGAGCTGGAACTCTGGCCTCCAGAGCTTCCTCCTGCTACAGCCATGGCACCTCTGCCACCCCAGAGCTGGGGTGGGACCATGCATTTCTTTCACCCAGATCCAGCAGTTTTCCCACTGACCTGCTCTGTTGTCTTTTGCATTTGTGGGCTGAGAAGTCTGGTAATTGCCACAGCTCAACGATTCAGGGCCCTGAGACCTGCTCCATCTGGTCTACTCTGGCCTGGTCTCTTGAGGTGTGGCCCAAGCTGGGCTGAGCTCTACTCCCAGCACAGTGTGAGAGACCCTTCTGAGCAACCATCCAGGCCATCTTGGGCTGGAGACTTGTTTCCCTGTTATTTCATTGGTTTTGTAGCTCTAGAATTTGTTTAGAGTCATTTTTTACAGGTGTTTGGAGGGATTTGAGGTAGGGCTTAAGTGAGTCCTAGTTTACAAGCTGCAATCTTGGCTCCACCCCGCTGTCTCTTCTTTTTAATCAGATTAGCTATACATTTATCAATTTTAATTAGTCTTTTAAAAGAATCAGCTTTTAGTTCTGTTTTTCATTTCTATGGCATTTTTTGTTTCCGACTGACCTATTTCCCCTCTAATTCTTTAATATTGTCTCTTTTGGAATTATTTTAGCTTTGTTAATATTATCTAATTTTTAAATGCATATTCAATTCATGAATACTTTCTTTTTCTAATTTGTTAGTGCTTTTGATGTATCCCAGAAAATTTGGTATGTTGTTTGGTCATTATCATGTTCTCTTACATAGTTATTAATTATTTCTCTGACTCATTCTTTATTATTTAAATACTCATTTAAAGAATACCCATATAATATATAGTTAAAATCACACTATTAAGTCTCCATTTGGGTTTTTATCTTTTTCTTGTGGTCTCTGATCCACAAGAATTTCTATTCTTATTGCATTGTGATTTATAAAGGATGTATGAACTACTTCTGTGTTTTTATATTTGTTTGCAATATTTCTATGCCTTAATATATAGTCAATTTCTGTAAAAGTTTCATATGGTACAAAGAAATGTGTATATGTTCTTTCGCTGGCCCATTTTAGAAGATGCCAAATTTCTCCAGAAATTTGTTTAATTCCATGTCTTCCCTTTGGCTTAGCTTTGTTAGACTTATTCAAACTAATAGAAGGATATTGAAATCTCCTATCATTATTGTGTTACTGCCTATGTCTTCTTAAAACTCATTTAATGTTTCCTTTGGAATTGGGATGCTAAGGCAATTGGAGTATATAAATTTATTACTAATAATGGTTTGTTATCAATAGTTCCTTTCAGTATATTTTCCTTGTTTATGTCTTTTTTATTTTTTTAATATTTTTTACTTCATCTGATAGCATGATGCCACTCCTGCTTATTTTGATTCACTTAATGTAAGCAAATTTTTTTTCTATCCCCTTGGTTTTATTTTGTATATGTCTTTTTTAAAATTGTTTCTTGTGAGCAACAGATCATAAAGTTTTGTTTTCTTATCCAATCTGTCATTCTTTTTTATTTCATTGGATTGTTTAATTTATTCGCATTTAAATTTATAAAAGGCTTATATTTTTCTCCATATGTCTCTCAAATTGTTTAAATTATGATTTTTCCCTTTATTGCTGTAAACACAGTCTGATGTTCCTTCAGTTACTTTGTTTTAATCTTTTTTTTTTATGGTGGCTCTGTTCCCACTGGCTCTCTTCTTCTTAGCTCTGATCCTTTCTTCTCATTTGTTACCTCTTTCTCTTTAGGATTTTGCTTATTTGTTCCTCTCTCCTGCTTTTATTTGGTTATATATTTCTTTTCTTCCTTTTTCTCTTCTCAATTAAGTAGATTCCCACTTTTCTTCCCTTCAGCCACTCCTGTTTATCAGTTTTTTAAAATTTCATTTTTGTACCCTCATCAAAAAAAGTTTTTTTCTCATTCTTTTCATTATCTCTCTTCTCTTTCTGTTAGCTCTAGACCTTTATTTTTCTGATTCACGACTGCTATAATTATCTGGTCTCTCTCTTTTTCCTGCACTCTTCATGCCATCAAAACTTCTGGGGTATCCATTCCAGGCTTTCCACTCTAGGTACTTTCTACCACTGCTTTGTTGAGCTGACCCCATGGATTCCCCTTTTCCATTGTGCCTCACTCTCAAAACAATGCCAATTATTGCAGGCATCAGAAAGGACACAGCCCAATTGTAGGGCCCCTCTTACATCACTGATCTCTACCCTCTCTTGTTGACCTTTTTTTCTACAGTTTCCCGGAAATCCCCTCCCTGTGTCCATCCTCTCCCACTCCTTCAGGTGCCAATTGCCCCCCAGTAGTTCCAACTTCCCCCTCCCACCACTGCTCAGGACAAGTAGACTTTTTAAGCACCAAATTTCTCAGGCCTTAGCCAGGGTAAGGTCCTCATCTCCCTTCACCCATAGGAGCATTCATCTGTGGAATTCTCCCCTACCTCCAAAGTAATACCTCCTTTCCCCTGTTTCCAATATTTTCTCCCTTCTCCTCACTCATTCCCCTTTAGTTTCTTATCTTTCTGAGACCACAGTGGTCACCTTCCCCCTGGTGTGCCACATACTCCCCTTTATCCCCTTATTCCCCTCTACTCCTTTTATGTACCCTCCCATATTGTAATATTATCCTACAGAAGATGCTTTCACCTTTACGTAGGGTATTGCCAGGTTCTGTCCATAATGCCCTTGTTTGTCTCTTCACTGTTAGCTCTATCAGATTTCCACCTTCACTCCAGTCTCTTTGCGTACATTTAGAAAGAAGTCTCTTAGTGGTTTTTTTGTTGTCATTTTGTTGCTGTTGCTGGTGTTAGCAGCTGTGTTTATTCATTTCTGCTGCATTTCTGTTGTTTGGGATGTTTGAGAAGCAAATAATTTCTTCAATTCTTATTTACTTTCCAAAAATGTTCCAAACTTTTCTCTCTTATTGAATGTCTGTCTTTTGTCCTGTATGGTTAAGCTCAGATTTGCAGGATAGGTCACCCTGGGCTGCATACTGAGCTCCACTGTACTTCAGAACACATAATTCCATTCCCTCCTCCTTTTTCTAGTGGTTGTGAAATGGTCTTGCATTATTAGAATGTCCTTTCCTTTGTATTTAAAAGTCTTTCTCCTGATGGCTTGCAGAATTTGTTTCTGAATTGAATCATTAAATTTAACTACTATCTATCTTGGAGTTTGTAGCCTTGGGTTTTTTTCCTGGAGACAATCTGTGAATTTAGAATTTCATTTTCTCTGTACAGAAGTTCTAGATAGTTATCTTCTACTATTTCTTTCATTCTAATATTAAGGTATTTTGTCTTGTCATGTTCGACTAGAAGATCTATGATCCTTAGGTTGTCTCTACATGTCCTGTCTTCAAGATCAATATATTTTGCCTACATTGGGAGTATATTTTCTTTTAATGCTATTATTTTTTACTTCTCTTCTATTAGGTTGTCCTTTACTTCTGCAGCTTTGCTTTTCAAATTTATTGTTCTCTCTTTTGTTTCTTTGTTGAAGTTTGCCATTGCAGATTCAAATTTTTTCTATTCTGCTCATTATTTTTGCTGTACAGTACATAAATTTGGCTCTCATAATTCTCATTTCTCTTGTACACTCAGGAACAGTGTTATATGATTCCATGTGCTCCTTAAATTTCACAGAATCTTCTGTTTCATCAAATGTTCAATTATTTACCTTTATTTTGAGGTATTTATTCATAGATTCTTGAATTAATTTACTACATCTGGAGGTAATATTTCCTTTTGTTACTAAGGTTTTTCCTATGGATTTATCTGTTTATGTTCAAGGTTGTTAAGTTATCTTACTCCTGAAATCTTTGGTTTGTCTGGTTTTCTGTCTTCATTTTCTTTCTAACTCCCTTCCTTATTCCCTCTCTCTCTAATTGTGGTTTTCTTAGGGGTTGGAACTCAAATCATCTTAGCCTCCTTCCACACTGGGAAATTCATGGTTCACTAGCCTAAGTCTTTGTCTCAATTGTGTTTTAAATGGTCAGAACTGGCCCTAGCTGGGTTCTGTGTTCTTTCAGGCTCTCTGGAGTGCTGGAGAGCCCCCTATATGCATGGTATCCTTTCGTGGTGACCATTCCCACTCCCTCTGTTCCTAAATTCTCTGACCCAGCACTGGCAGTTCAGAGTCTGCTTTCCCCAACACTAACAGCTTAGCTCCTTGTAGTGCTGGCACTTCTGGGTTGTAGCCTCAAGCAGGCTTTTGCTCCAGAAGGATTCTGCCTGGCCAGAGTCTGGAGCCAGGGTCTCCATGGCATTAGAAAGAGGTAGGAGAGACCAGAGTGTAAGAGAGGGTTTTGATGTAAGCCTGTGTTGTTCCATAGGTTTACTATTGCAGCCTTGTTGCCAGTGGCCTGGAAGGTGAAAGGAAGGTACTGAGTGAGCTCAGGGTCAGTGAGCAGCAGCTTCTGGGTTTGGGTTTTGCTTTTTTAAACCTTCTTTTGGATGCTGGGTGTTCTAGACCATGGAAACAGCTGAAGTTGCTTTATCTTTCATCTGTAATATCTGTTTTGGAGAGGTCTGAGAGGTCATGGGGATTAAAGAAAATGACTAGTCTGCCATCTTGCTACTGACATGACCTGGATCATGCATAGCAATTCACAGCAGAAGCACATTATGAGGCATGTGCATTTACATTCATCCTGAGAAGGGAGTTCAAGTTTTCTGACCCCAAATCTCCAGGGCAGAGGAGAGGGATTTTAAATTCTATAAGTAACATGATCCAGTCTTCTAGCCAAAGAAAGGAGATTTCCTGAGTAGCATGGTTTAGGAATTTCTCATGAGTAACTCCATCTTAAAGAGTTTTCAAGTTTGAAAGTATGGACACTGGACTGCTAGAAAGAAAAAGGGATTTATTGACTCATTGTGTTCCTTAGAGCATCTATATATCTACTATAAAGCATACTACTTAGAGACTGAAGTCAACAAGGTGCTTAGACTGGGTAGGTCTGATGGGAAGATTACATTTTTAAACACGATATTTGTCTTTTGCAGGGCGGGATATAGGTCGTATAATTCCAAGTCTTGGAGGAAATGTGTGACTCCATGTGAGGAGGGGATTACACAAGAATGTCAGGGTATTTTCCTGATGGTAACCCTAAGTTAAATTTCTTTTTTTGTTGTTGTGGGTTTTTTTGGTTTGTTTCTGATTCTGTTGCTAGGCTCCTGTGAGTCCTTTGAGCCCTAGCATTTTCAAAGGGGTGAAATTAAGGTTGTCTCATACCCAATTTGCATTTAGCATAGTTGCTGCCTATACAAATGATAGACAGACCTTAGACAGAAGCTCTACCATAAGCACATTAGAGATTTTTCTGGAACAGCATCAGGTGGGGCAACAAGCCAAAGAGAGAACCTGACCCCCTAGAGACAAGCCTCTATGAATGGACCTGGTCCATGAGCCCAGAACTGTTGTTTTTCTGGGGAGTGAGTCTTAGGTTGTGTTACACAAATGCTGATCAGTATTATTATTATATCCTTGCTGAAAAACAGAGGGTGGATTAGACGACTTCTAGTCCTGTGGTTCGGTGGACTGGTGGGCAGAAATCAGAAACTAATTTCTCTTTTGGCTTATTTCTTGAAAATTCCCAACAAAACACCAAGACGTTGAGCCTATCTCAAAGAGCAATTGAATCCGGATCATTATATGATCAATGTTCTCTTAGAGAGCAAGAATTATGGTGCTCCAAGGAAGCACGTACTCCTGGAGCTTGGCTCAGAGGCCAATCATGCTAATGCTTATTAATTGACCCCTTCAGCAGGAAATAATGATAGCTGACATTTATCTACAGTGTTAAGGTTTCAAAAGTCCTTTCCATGCATTAATTAATTCTAACACATAATATGATCACCTGGAGCTGGAAGGGACCTCAGAGGACATTGAGTACAATTACTTCATTATACAGAGAAATACTTCATTGCACAACGAAAGTGTGACCCAGAAAGGTTAAGTTCTTAGGTATTGTTTGAGGTAGGAAGTGACAGAGTCAGGACTCAAACCCAGGTTCCCTGTCTTCAGAACCAGCACTTTCCCCATTGGCCCACAATGACTTTCATCAACAACAATCCTGTGAGGTGAGTAGTGCAAATAGTTATAGATAATAGAGAACCAGAAAGAATGAATAATTTGCCTGAAGTCACATAGCTAGTAAGTGGCAGAATTGGCCCTTGAAGCCAAGATTTCTGGCAACAAATCCCACACTTTTTTCCTTTATACCCTACTCCCAAACTAAGATAAAAGCAGCCTGATTTTTTGGAGATAAAGCTTGATTTTCCAATTAACTATTTCAATTTGGGTATGTCCATTTGTACCCTCTACTGCCTAATATTTTTCCAATCTCAAATGGATCCATTATCCGATGATGATGATGATGATGATGATGATGAATACCTACTACGCATATATAGCACCTACAATGTGTCAGGTACTGTGCTAAACGCTTTCCAATCATCTCATTTGATCCTCACAACAACCCTAGGTGGTAGTTGCTATTATTATCCCTACTTTACCTATAAGAAAACTGAGGCAAGGGGCAGCTAGTTGGTGCAGTGAGTACAGCACCAGCCCTGGAGTCAGGAAGACCTGAGTTCAAATCTGGCCTCAGATGCTTGACACGCTTAATAGCTGTGTGACCTTGGGCAGGTCACTTAACCCCCAATTGCCTTGCCTTCCCCTCCAAAAACCAAAAAAAGGAAAAAGAAAATTAGAAAACTGAGGCAAACAAAGGTTTAGTGATTTGCCCAGGGTCACATAGACAGTAAGTGTCTGAGGCTAAGTTTAAACTCAGTCTTTTTGACTCCATCCCCAGCACTTTTCCCACTGTGTTACCTAGCTGCTTTCTTGTTAGAAATAATGATGGTCTCATGTGTGTTTTTAGATGGTTGCCTGAAATTTAAAATGAAACAGCATAATTGAATGAGCTAATTGAGGAGTGTCAATAGATGTATGGAGCAGTAGAAAGAGCTAAAATTTGAGTTAGAGGCCCTGAGTTAAAATCCTGACTTCCAATTATCTCTTGTGTGACATTGGGGCAATAATTTAACTTCCATTAGCTTTCTCATCTGCAACATGAGAGGGCTGAACTAGTTAGAGGTGTCAAACTTAAAAGCTGCAAAACTCCTGAGTGCAGGGGAACTAGATTAAAATGCAATCGAGAAATGTTTGACAAAATAAATAAAAATATGACACCACATACATAATGTTAATTTGGGGTTTTCTAAGTCAATACATGGGCTGCAGGGATAATTTTATTTGAGTTTGATACTCTTTATCACCCCTACACTAGATGACTCATCTATGTCCCTTCCAATGCTAAATTCAATGATCCCACAATTCAAACTCTAATTTTCAATCTTTGCTTCAAGTCTGTGAACATCTTTATTTTTTATTTTTTCTCAATTTTTAACAAATTTTTAAAAATAACTGAGTTCTAAATTCTCCCTCCCTCTCCCTTCCTTGAGAAGGCAAGCAATTTGCTATAGATTATATGTAAGCAGTCATGCAAAACATATTTTCATATTAGCCTTACTGGGAAAGATAACAGACAAAAAAAACCTAGGAAAAATAAAGTTTAAAAAGT
The DNA here is from genome assembly GCF_011100635.1 of Trichosurus vulpecula. Classification (NCBI taxonomy): domain Eukaryota; kingdom Metazoa; phylum Chordata; class Mammalia; order Diprotodontia; family Phalangeridae; genus Trichosurus; species Trichosurus vulpecula. The sequence continues at coordinate 141,872,584 of NC_050575.1, read as the reverse complement.
ATCCTTTAATCTACATTCAGATTCCATCAGTTATCTCTCTGGAGTGGATCCATTTTTTATCCATGTGTCCTTCAGAATTATATTGGATCACTATATTGCTGAGAAAAGCTGTCATTCACAATCATCATACAATTTTGCTGTTACTGTATACAACGTGCTCCTGGTTCTACTCATTTCACTTTGCATATTAGTTCATGTAAGTCTTCCCAGGTTTTTCTGAAAGCATCCTTCTCACATTTCTTATAGAACAATAATATTCAATCATAACCACATAACGCAACTTGTTCAGCCATGCCTCAATTGATAAGCATCTCTTCAATTTCCAATTCTTTGCCACGACAAAGAAAGCTGCTTTAAATATTTTTGTGTAAATAGGTTCTTTTCTCTCTCTCTCTCTTTTTATATCTTTGGGATATAAACCTAGAAAGATATGCAGTTTACTGCCTTATGGGCATATTTCCAAATTGTTCTCCAGAATGGTTGGATCAGTTCACAACTCCAACAACAATGCATTAGTGTCCCTATTTTTCCAAATCACCTCTAGCATTTGTCATTCTCCTTTTCTATCCTATTAGCCAATCTGACAAGTGTGAGGTGGTGGTATTTTAATTTGCATTTCTGTAATCAATGGTAATTTGGAGCATTTTTTTCATATGATTATAGATAGCTTTAATTTCTTCATCTGAAAACTGCCTGTTCATATCCTTCGGTCATTTATTAATAGAGTAATGACTTATAAATTTGACTCAGCTCTCTATATATTTGAGAAATGAAGCCTTTATCAGAGAAACTTGCCATAAAATCCCCCCTCCCCATTTCTTGCTTTCCTTCTAATCTTGGCTGTATTTGTTTTGTTTGGGCAAAACCTTTTAATTTAATATAATCAAAAGTATTCATTTTACATCCCAGAATGCTTGCTATCTCTTGTTTGGTCATAAATTCTTCCCTTATTCATAGATCTATCAGGTAAAATACTCCATGCTCCGTAATTTGCTTAAGATATCACCCTTTATATCTAAATTACGTTTCATTTTGACCTTATCTTGGTATGTGGTGTGAGATGTGGGTCTATATCTAGTTTCTGACAAACTGCTTTCTAGTTTTTCTAGCAATGTTTGCCAAATAGTGAGTTCTTGTCCAAAAAACCTTTGATCTTTGCATTTATCAAACACTAGATTACTATAGTAATTTACTACCATGCATTGTGAACCAGCCAGTACCAGGCTGCTTTGCTTATTCCCATGTTGTGATACAGTTTGAGGATCTGGTACTTCTAGGCTATCTTCTTTCACATTTTAAAAATTGATTCCCTTGATACCTTTGACCTCTTGTTCTTCCAGATGAATTTTGTTATAATTTTTTCTAGGTCTATAAAATAATTCTTTATTACTTTGATTAGTATGGCACTGAATAAGTAAATTAATTTGGGTAGAATTGTCATTTTTATTATATTATCTTTGTCTACCCATGAGCAATTAATATGTCTTTAACTGTTTAAGATCTGACTTTATTTGTGTGAAAAGTGTTTGGCAATTGTGTTCATATAGCTTCTGGTTTGTCTTGGCAGGTGGACTCTCAAGTATTTTATACTGTCTGCAGTTATTTTAAATGGAATTTCTCTTTCTATTTCTTGCTGTTAGACTTTGTTGGTAATATATAGAAATGCTGATGATTTATGTAGGCTTATTTTATATCCTGCAACTTTCCTGTGTGTACATCTTTAGTGATCACCTACTAAGTTCCCTATGGAGACTATAAAAAGAGAAGGGATGGTCCCTACTCTCAAAAAAAGTCAGACTCCAGCTGGGGAGATGACACACAGAGATGAAACAGTTAGAGAAGACAAGGTAGGATACAATTAAGAAAGAAGTTAGAAGAGATATAGCCACTGTTTTATCTCCTTCTCTTTTGGATATTCCCTGGGAAATACACCTAGAAGAGACATTCTAGATCATACCCCCACCTATAGGGGTGGAAAGTGAAGAAGAGTTACAGAAGAGAGGTTGTGACTTGCCCAAGATCACAGTTAGGCAGCGACAGAGGCAAAGTTCAAACTCAAGTCCCCTAGCTCCAAATCCAGGGCTCTTTTCACTACATCCTGCAGCTTCATCTGGTCCCTGAGAGATAAGGAGGATCTGGCTATGGGGAGGCTAGAAGGGAATATATTTTAGTTAAAAATAAACAAAAGACAGGAGAGCTCAGGGGTCAGAATGAACATAAGGGGTAGTTGGGATGAGCCTGCCTGGGGTGGCAGGTGTATATTGGGGAACAGTGGGAAGATAATGTAGAATTGTAGGGGCCAGACCACATTAAGTACTGAGAACCAAACAGAGGAGTTAATCAAGGGTTCTCTAACTTTTTGGTCACTGGATCCCTTTACATTCTTTAAAAATACTGGACCCCCCCCCAAGAACTTTTGTTTAGGTGGGCTATAGTTATAGATATTTACCATATTTGAAATTAAAAACTAATATATTTTAAAAGTATTTATTAATTCATTTAAAGCTTATTCTATGTTAACATAACGAAAAAATAACTAGATTTCCCACAAAAAATTAAGAAGAGTGGCCTTCTTTTACAATTTTTTTTTACAAGTCTCTTTAATGTCTGGCTTAATGGAAGTTGGTCAGTTTCATTTCTGCTTCTGAATTCAGTTTCTTGTGATATGTTATTTTGGTTGAAGTATATGAAGAAAATCTAGCTTAACAAAGATACACAGTTGGAAAAGGGGGTGAGGGAGTATTTTAATAGGCAAATAACATCTTAGTATTGTGAAAATAGTTTTGACCTTATAGACCCTCTAAAAAAGGTATCCCCCAAGGGGTTGAGGACCACAATTTGAGAATGGCTACCACAGAAAATAGACACAGTTTTATCAAGACAGATTCAATTTATTTATTTAGATTAAAAGCAAATTGATAGGAATCCATAATGCCTTAAGAAAAAAATGAACCATACTGCGATTGAGACCCAGCTATAGCTTCATATTCCACCTCAGCAGCCAAGCTGCCCTTGAATTCCACTTAAAATTGGAAATACTTCCTACATTGGCTATAAAGTACCCACAGTATTTGGAGGAAAGAAAACTATACTCTAGCATGACATTAGTTATATTCTTGAAAGAAAGCAAATGGTCAATTTAAGTCACCAATTTATAGAAATCCCACTCTCTGTAACACTTTACACTTGGATAAGGGTCATTTTGTTCATGCTGCTGAAACAAATTCAGACCAAGTCAATACAACCTGCTTTCTCTCTGCTGGTTCATGTGAGAGGTGGGAGGTGGGGGGAGGAGGAACTTGAAGGAATAAAGGAAAAGCTACTACAGCTAGGGACAGTCACTGTACTTTCTCGAAGTCAGCATAGATTAATTCTCAGGTCTCCAGCACAGTCTCCGTAGACAAGGCAAGGTGAAGAATTCAGGCAATTTTCCAGATAATTCAGGGTAGTTCCTGCACTAGCACTCCACCCCCACCCCAGCTCTTACTTTCCATAGCTAGTTCACAACCAGTATCTTTCCTGAAATAATCCAGGTAAAAGCTTATTTTGATAGGATCTATACATGCAAAGAGAAATGGAGAACTTTCTATATAATTTGAGGAAAATTCTCCCAAACACATTAGTTCTGAAAAATCAGTCTACAGCATTGCTTCACAAATTCAAAGTCAAATGGGTTTAACCTTCTAGTGGGTTGACTGCATTGAAATTTAAACAGATATCCTTGGTTAGATCTTATAGAGATCTTAGAGGATTAAGGGCTGGAAGCAGTAGTGTGTTAGTAAATGTTTAACATTTAGCATGGTAAAATGATTTAACAATCAGCTCTCCAAAAGGTAGGAGACACTTTTCAGTTTCATCTATATTATTTATATTTTCCCCATGACTTTTTTTGCCTGGTTCTCTACTAAAAGGGGAATTTATTGATATCACAGCCCCATTAAACCCAGGAACAAGGTCTTGTTACAACAGACTACTCAAGAGCACTTCATCAGTCAGGGGAGCCAAACCAAAACTGTGTCCTGAGACTGGTCTTTATTTGACCTTCTTCCTGGGGCGCAGAATGTTGGTGTGGCTGCACTTCTTATGGCAGTTTACAGAGCGGGAATGCAGGTGGGTTTAACACTTGGGACAGATCATCTTGTCACAGTTGTACTTCTGGACCAGCTGGCGAAGGGAAGGCTCAATGACGCCCCCTTGAAGATGCAGCACCAAGTGCAGAGTGGACTCTTTCTAGATGTAATCACAGAGAGTATGGCCATCTTCTAGCCTTTTTTCAGCAAAAATCAGACATTGTTGATATTCCTTGTTCTTGATTTTGACTTTGACATTCTCAACAGTATCACTGGGTTTGACCTCAAGCTGGATGGTCTTGCCGGTCAGGGTCTTCATGAAGATCTGCACTTCTGCAACACTGTGCCTGCCACTTGGCCACCTCGACCCGAAGAGAAAGACCTCCATCACTTTCTTATGGCAAGTCAATCAACAAAACAATAAATCAAGCCCTAATTTTAACATGTCAAAATTCCAAGGCTTCAATATTCATGAGGAAATTTTAACGATCTTCTAAAAGCTGGCTAGAGTCAGTACAAATTGGCTGGAAGGGACTTTTGAGATTATCTTAGTTCATACCCTCATTTACAGAGCAAGAAACTCAAGCCCAGGGCACTTGTGATTTGCCCAACTTCACAGAGCTAGGCTATGACAAAACCAGGATTCCAAGCCAGTTCTTCTGGCTCTGTATCCATAATTCTTTGTGTTACATCCATCTCCCTCTTCAGAGGCAGACAAGGAGGGACTTGACCTGTATTGGCTAGTTCTGAATGGAACACACAGTCACAAAAGTGGGATAATGTCTGTTGCACATTGCACTCATTGCATTTACACCCAGACAAACATACGTGCACATTAAAAAAAAATGGTAGGCTCACTATTCTCTTTCTTAATTGTAAAGATGATTTCCCTGAAGTATTTTTAAGCTGGAAAGATTTCCTACCAGCTTGTGAAAAATCGCTCTCTGCAGGAGATCCAATTTGTTGGCAGGAATCCAACAATCCAAAGTATTGGTAACTAGCTTGATAATGAGTCTCTTTCCATGTAAATTGGCTCATTATTATCAATTTTTGTCAGCTCTCAAGCGATTCCTGATCTGCTCTCTCACTTCAGCAGAGTAGTTCAGCAAACAGACGCTGAGCAGGAGGCAGAGCAGAAAGTCCAGCCCCAAGTTTCCAACTGCAGACCCTACAAGTCTTCACATCACAGATGAGGCAGAGAACTTCCATGACTGACTGGCCGCCATGAGAGCATAGAATTTAGTGTTCAGAACAGAGAGATGTTAAGGAGACTTACAATGAGGTGCTATAAAAACAGAGTTTGATTGAAAGAGCTTACGCACAATGCAAATGAGCACTTTGTCCCATGATTCATTGCTATCAAGAGGACTAAATTTGTACAGCCCAGAGGAAAGATGACTAATGGGCTGCATTACAATTGTTGATTATACCTGGGAAGAATTAGTAAAGAGGACTGGGGGGAGAACAGGCTTAGGAGCCACTACAGGTATTGGGAGAGGGAGGAGGGAGTATGGGCAGCCTGAGAAGGAGTTGGGAAATTAGACCAAATAACAGGAAACAATTTAAAACCATGAGGTCGATTAGACAGAGAAATCACCTTCACCACAGGATGTGGTAGAATTATCACAAGAGGAATCCATAGGAAGGAGATGTGGGGAATTGATAGCAATTTTTGCAAAGATCAATGTCTTTCATCAAGTACCAGGAGGAGCTGTGAAAAGCTGCTTTCTGGCCTCCCTGGTCTCCTCCTTAGGACTCCAGCCCTGATCCTCATCAGTTCATGAAACTAAGGATTAGAACAGACCTTCAATGCCATGGAGTTTCAGCTCTCTCATATGGCAGATGAGGAAACTGAGGCCCAGGGAGTTGAAGCATCTTGCCTCCAATTACGTCGTTAGCAGTAAAGGATTTGAATCCATCTTTTTCCTTCAAATCTAGTATTTTTCTCACTCTCTCACACAGTATGACACCGTATTCTTGGGATTATAGATCTAGAGTTGAAAGAGACCTCGAAGCCTATCTAGACCAGTCCTCTCATTTTACAGATGAGGAAGCACCCAAAACAAGATTCAAGCCTATATCCTCTGGCTCCAGTCAGCTTTCTCTCCACACTCTACCATGTTGTTGCTCTTTGCCACTCATTCACTTTCAGCAAGTGTTTAATAAGCACCGAGCCAGTGCCCAGCCTTTGGCCAGTACTCACAGGGCATGCAAAAAGGTGTAAGGTAGTCTCTGATCCCCAAAGAGTTTACCATTGAGTTGGGGGACCTGAAAGCAATACACAGGCAACAAGGACAGAACAACCACAATACAATCTTTGAAATTTGCACAGTGAAAGTTTCCAAAGTATTTTACATATATTATCTCATTTTACTTGATCCTCACAACAATTCTTCTAGGAAGGCACTATTATTATCCCCATTTTATAGATGAGGAAACTGAGGCTGAAAAAGGTTTAGTGACTTGCTCAGAGTCATATAAGTAATAAGCATTCAAGGACTGATTTGCCCTCAGGTCTTTTTTCTAGGTCCAATAATCTATCTAACTTGCCACCTTGTTGCCTCAGCATAACACAGTGTATGACCAAGGACCTAAATAGAAAGTATTTATGGAAAACGTTTTGGGAGATCAGAAAGAAAAGAAAATATGGAGGGTCAGAATAGTAGAAGGAAGCTTCACAGAGGAGGTAGTATCATGATTTAACTAATATGATGGAGAATATGGACTCAGTAATCAATCAACCAGCAAAAATACAACGTGGAGCTACGCTTTAAGTACACCATGAACAAACAAAGAAACACATAAATAAATAAAAGACATAAGCCCTCTTTCCAGCAGCTCATAGTATTATTTGGGAGATAGAACCTGTAGCCTTGTATTTCCACTAACCTTTTATCTGTTCATCCTAAGTGGCTTCCATTCTCAAAGATCATATGGAGGACCTGTAGGAGCAGGATGGGAAATAGTTTGCACTGATCAGTGAAAAATACGATGTTGTTGAGTCATTTCAGCTGTGTCTGACTCTTCGTGACCCCATTTGGGGTTTTCTTGGCAAAGATACTGGATTGGTTTGCTATTTCCTTTTCCAACTCATTTTACAAATGAGGAAACTGAGGCAAACAGGTTTATGTGACTTGCCAAAGTCACACAGCTAGTAAGTGTCTGAGGTTGGATTTGAACTCAGAAAGATGAGTCTTCCTGATTCCAAGCCCAGTACTCTATCCACTTGTACCACCTGGCTGCCCTTGAAAAATACAATAGATATGTTCAAAAAAAGAGTCAAAATAGAAGCTGTTACTCATGAAACCTAGGGTCACATTCAATGCTGTGAGTATCTTTTGTAATAGAAAAGGGTGACACTGATTCCAACAGGACTCTATGACAATTGCACCCAATGAAATAGTCATAGAATTTTACTCAAGGAAGATATGTTTAATAGGGACAATTGAGTACATCAACTCTAGAAAAATTCTTACCTCCAAAACTTTCATGTATATCTAATATAAATTGAAACTTATCAAGTACCCATTGGAAGTTGGGGGTGGGGTGGAATTCCCAACTCAGTACCAACACACAAATCCATCATAAATTACTTCTGAATAATGAACATAAAATGTTCAGCAGCTGTCCTAAATATATAAGAGACAATGATTCCTGGAAATAGAATGGTATTAGATTAACAAGCTATATTTGTGTAGGGTTCGAGGAACCTGTCTTAACATGAGGCCACATGGACTTCATAAATTCTAGCAGTGAGAGAAAAACAGAAAACAAAAAGGATAAAGACTGTTGCTTATGCCTCAGTGTCCCAGGAAAGTACTTTTGCATTTATATCTGCTTATGGAGAAGTGGAAGGGTCATTATGCTCCCTATCGCACCATTCTCCAGAATAAGAGAGTTGACAAGAAAGAAAGAGTTCTGCTTCCACTGCCCAGCCTGACAGAAAAGGCAGGAAAGTAAAGGAGTATGAAAGTGGAGCAAGGCCTTTGCTCTTCTGCTCAACCCAAAGGAAAAGAGAATGACGTTGGAGCAAATCCTTCGGGCTGCTATTCTTTTTCTTACCCAGAAGGTAAGAGGGTAAGGTCAAGAGACAGAATTCAGAAAACCTTGATTTTGAAGATCCGTTGACTACTTCTGGTCAATTTAGTGATTTTCTTTCCAGGACCTTAACACCCCATCCAACCATCCACTTGGGCCATCTTGCTATCTGCCTGCCACCACTGCCATGCTTCCTAAACTGGATTCTCCATTTCTCAACACCACATCTCCAGAATCCATGCCCCTAGTTCCTGGGGAACTTGATCCACTCATATTTAGTATTCCTTTGGTGAGATCTAGACATTGTAATTGAAGGCTGAGTGAGTTAAAACTTGCCTAGGCTACTCTATCTAGCCAGTCTCAGAGCATAGACCATGTTTCACTTTCACATTCCTTCCAACTGACCACCCAGAATATCTTATCTGCCTACTGCTACAGTCTTGCTTCTCCCCACTTGGATCAGCATCCTCTACACCAGAACTCCAGAAACCATATCCTAAGTTCCTGGAGAAATTAATTAACTCATATTTGGTACTTCTGCCTTGGAATCCAGATGCCTTGATTGGACACTGAGTACATACAAACTTACCTAGGGTACTAGTGAATCCCAGACCCCAAATCATGCTTTGCCTTAGAAATCCATTCAGCCATCCACCCAGGACATTTTTTTATCTGCCTACTACTCCTAACATATCCCTTCATTTTCTGCTTCCTACCTCTTGTTGGGGACAGTAATTGAATTAATAATATAATTACTTCTGGAAAGAGTATGTCAATTGACTTCCCAATAGATCAACTCATCGTGTCTGTGACTCCCTAGACCAGGGTTTATTAGTGTTTTTCTGTGCCATGGATCCCTTTAGAAATCTGGTGAATTTTTAAAAATTAATTAATTTATTTTTAGTTTACAACATTCAGTTCCACAAGCTTTTGAGTTTTAAATTTTCTCCCTCTCCCTCCATTCCCCCTTCCCCAAGATGGCATGCAATCTGCTATAGGTTATATATATATATATATATATATATATATATATATATATACATTCATATCAAACATATTTTCACATTAGTCATGTTGTAAAGAAGAATTATAACCAATGGAATGAACCACGAGACAGAAAAAACAAAAGAAAACAAAACACAAAAGAGAGAGCAAATAGTATGCTTAGATCTGCATTCAGACTCTGTAATTATTTCTCTGGATGTGGATAGCATTTTCTATCTTGAGCCTTTTGGTGTTGTCTTAGATCCATGCATTTCTGAGAAGAGTGAAGTCTATTCAGGTTAGTCATCACACAATATGGCTGTAACTGTGTACAATGTTCTCCTGGTTCTGTTCCCCTCACTCAGGATCAGTTCATATGAGTCTTTCCAGGTTTTTCAGAAGTCCATCTGCTCATCATTTTTTGTAGCACAATAGTATTCATATACCATAATTTGTTCAGCCAGTTTCTAATTCTTTGCCACCACAAAAAGAGCTGCTATAGACATTTTTGTACATGTGGGTCCTTTTCCCATTTGTATGATCTCTTTGGGATACAGCCCTAGAAGTGGTATTACTGGGTGTGCCCTTTGGGCATAGTTCCAAATTTGCTCTCCAAAATGGTTGGATCAGTTCACAACTCCACCAACAATGCATTAATATTCCAGAAATCTGGTGAATCTTATAGAATCCATCTCAGAATCATGTTTTTAAGTGAATAAATAAGATACATTACACTACACAGGAAACTACATAAACATAGAATTTTTTTCTATTGTCAATTTATTTTTAAAAACAAGTTCACAGACTCCAGGATGAGAATACTTGCCCTACGCACACTTTTTCTGGCCATCATACTATGATATATCTTGCTTCCCTGTTAGAATGTAAGCTCTTTGAGAGCAAGGAATACCTAACTTTTTGAATTTGTCATCCCAGTGCCTGGAATATAGTGTATGCCTTCTCCTTCATTCACTCAGTAACATTGTTCCTTAGTTCTTCCAAGGTAAGTCAATATCTCTTATCTTTTATATTCCAAGCCCTGCCAGCTTGAAAGGTCAGTGGAAGTGATTTTACCCTTCTGATGATGAAATTACTCTTGACAAGGGATTCTGCATCATTAATGAATACAACACCACCCCCTCAGTCTTTAACCTCCTCAAAGAAACATATTGTATTGGCTAGAATTAATGAAGAGCAATTATTAAGTGTTTCTATGTGTCATGAGGTAGCATAGAATAATAGATGTCTTTTTTTAACTCATGCATAAATTGTATTTAAGTGAGGTAGAGTTGCACGAAATCATGGGCCTTACTCTCTCTTCCACTGGCAATGGCTCAGGATGCAGTGGATGACCTTAGCACCATCAATGTCTAAGTAAGCTCTAAGTGCTCCACAGCACCTATATCAGCTGCCTTTATGATCATTGGAACAAATTGTTCTCATCTGCCTATTCTGCTGAGGGAAATCTTCACATGCTTGGGGTAGAAACTCTCTAACTCACCAAATGATTTGAGACCCCTCAGTTACCCTCAACCTGGTTTAGACTGCCTGCCAAGATGGTTCTACCAGAATATGGCTACTCTACACGCTACAACTTCTTGGAGCCACAGGTGAGAGTTGGGTGACAGGTGGATGCCAAAGGTGGACAGCAGTCCTGAAAAAGACTTGGCAAGCCTCAGAGGTACTAGTCTTCCCTTAACACCCCATAAGCCCCTAGAATAATAGATAGGGAGCTGGCCCAAGAGCAAAGAAGACCTAGGTTCAAGTGCTAACTCTGAAACATACTGACTATGTGAGCCTGGGGAAGTCCCCTAACCTCTCAGTGGTCTAGGTACTTAAGAATTGGCATTGGGAGCTTCCTGTAACAATGAATACTATCTCTATCCTTACTAAGTACCAATTGTGATGGAAGCAAATGAGGGAGGGATAAATTATTATATGTCTCATTTACCATTAAAGCAGAGATATCAATTGGTAACTCTGATATTGGCAAGAATGGCTGAGCTGAGAACACCTTACAACATTCTTCCCTTCCTCCTGCCATGGTGGTTGATGTTACACGTTATCATGCCTATCAAATCACAGCAAGGCAATCAAGTTTATATTACAATATCATACTGTCTGGTTAACACCTCTTCTTGCTCATTTATTTAACACAAAAATGTCATAGGTAGTGACCAGAGTATAAAAACTGTCTGAGGGGGGCAGGGCAGAGCCAAGATGGTGGCTGGAAAATAGAGACTCACTTAAGCTCTCCCCTAAATCCTTCCAAACACCTGTAAAAATGGTTCTGATCAAATTCTAGAGCTACAGAACCCACAAAATAACAGAGGGAAGCAGGTCTCCAGCCCAGGACAGCCTGGATGGTCATTGGGAAGGGTCTATCACACCTTGCTGGGAGCCAAGCGCAGCCCAGTGTGAGCAGAGCCAGGACAGACCAGGGTGGAAGAGATCACGTGAGCAGGCCTTAGGGCCAGGAATCACTGAGCTGTGGCAGTTACCAGACTTCTTGACTCACAAACACCAAAGACCACAGAGCAGGTCAGTGGGAAAACTGCTAGATCCAGGTGAGAGAAGTGCATGGTCTGGCCCAGCCCTGGGGGTGATGGAGGTGGCACAGCAGCAGGAAGCTCTGGTGGCTGCTTCCAGAGATCCAGCTATGACTGCTTCCAGAGTCCCTGGCCCACCGGGTGGGAGGAATCAAGTGGCAGATCAGAGCAGGAAGGCAGGGAGCACTTTGCTGGTGCAGAGGCAGGATTCTCTTGCTTTACGCTGCTTGGATCTGGGTCATGGTCCTAGTTGGAGGTTCTTGGGGGAGGAGGAGCATTGGTGTGGCAGAGCTTGTGGTGGCTTAGAAGTAGTTCTGAAAACAGCAGTGCAAGATCCCCTGAAGCTTGGGACACAGCATTCTCCACTCTGAAGGCAGTCATAACCTGACCAAAAGCTCAAGGGTCAAGTAGTTGGCTGGGAACATGAGCAGCAGGCAGCACAAGAGGACTCAGATTCAGACTTTAGAATCTTTTTTGTAGTGACAAAGAAGATCAAAACATACATCTAGAAGAAGTCAACAAAGTCAAAGAGCCTACATCAAAAGCCTCCAAGAAAAATATGAATTGGTCTCAGGCCATGGAAGAGCTCAAAAAGGATTTGGAAAATCAAGTAAGAGAAGCAGAGGAAAAATTGGGAAGAGAAATGAGAGTGATGCAAGAAAACCATGAAAAACAAGTCAATGACTTGCTAAAGGAGATCCAAAAAATACTGAAGAAAATAACACCCTAAAAAATAGATTAACTCAAATGGCAAAAGAGCTCCAAAAAGCCAATGAGGAGAAAAATGCCTTAAAAGGCAGAATTAGTCAAATGGAAAAGGAAGTCCAAAAGACCACTGAAGAAAATGCTACCTTAAAAATTAGAATGGAGCAAGTGGAAACTAGTGACTTTATGAAAAATCAAGAAATTATAAAATAGAACCAAAAGAATGGAAAAAATGGAAGACAATGTGAAATATCTCTTTGGAAAAACCACTGACCTGGAAAATAGATCCAGGAGAGAGAATTTAAAAATTATTGGACTACCTGAAAGCCATGATCAAAAAAAGAGACTAGATATCATTTTTCAAGAAATTATCAAGGAAAATTGCCCTGATATTCTAGAGCCAGAGGGTAAAATAGAAATTGAAAGAATCCACCAATTGCCTCTGGAAAAATATCCCAAAAAGAAAACTCTTAGGAGTATTGTTGCCAAATTCCAGAGTTTCCAGGTCAAGTAGAAAATGCTGCAAGCAGCCAGAAAGAAACAATTTGAGTATTATGGAAACACAATCAGGATAACACAAGATCTAGCAGCTTCTACATTAAGGGACCAAAGGGCTTGGAATGAGATATTCTGGAGGTCAAAGGAGCTAAGAGTAAAACCAAGAATCACCTACCCAGCAAAACTGAGTATAATATTCCAGGGCAAAATATGGATTTTCAATAAAATAGAGGACTTTCAAACTTTCTCAATGAAAAGACCAGAGCTGAATGGAAAATTTTACTTTCAAATACAAGAATCAAGAGAAGCATGAAAAAGTAAACAGGAAAGAGAAATCATAAGGGACTTACTAAAGTTGAACTATTTTGTATACATTCCTACATAGAAAGATGATATTGGTAACTCATGAAACCTTTCTCAGTATTAGGGTAGTTGAAGGGAATATACATATATATAGATGGAGGGCACAGGGTGAGTTGAATATGAAGGATTGATATCTAAAACAAAATAAAATTAAGGGGTGAGAAAGGAATATATTGAGAGAGGGCAAAAGAGAGAGATAGAATGGGGTAAATTATCTCACAAAAAAGTGGCAAGAAAAAACAGTTCTATTGGAAGGGAAGAGGGGGCAGGTGAAAGGGAGAGTGAATCTTACTCTCATCAGATTTGAGTTAAGGAGGGAATAACACACTCAATTGGGTATCTTACCCAATAGGAAAGTAGGGGGAAAGAAGATAAAATGGTGGGGGATGATAGAAGGGAGGGCAGATGGGGGAGGAGGTAATCAAAAGCAAACACTTTTGAAAAGGGACAGGGTCAATGAAGAAAATTGAATAAAGGGGAACAGGAATAGGATGGAGGGAAATATAGTTAGTCTTTCACAACATGATTGTTATGGAAGTGTTTTGCATAATGATACATGTATGGCCTAAGTTGAATTGCTGGCCATTTTAAGGAGGGTGGGTGGGGAGGGCAGAAGGGAGAGAATATGGAACTGAAAGTTCTAAAAACAAATGCTCAAAAAAAAGTTGTTTTTAATGCAACTGGGAAATAAGATAAACAGGCAATGGGGTATAGAAATCTATCTTGCCCTACAAGAAAGGAAGGGGAAAGGGGATGGGGGGGAGGAGTGGGGAGACAGAAGGGAGGGCAGACTGGAGAAAGGGGCAATCAGAATATATGCTACCTTGGGGGGGGGTAGAAATGGGGAGAAAATTTGTAACTCAAAATCTTGTGTAAATCAATGTTGAAAACTAAAAATATTAAATAATAAAAGAAATGAAAAAAAGAAAGGAGGGGGAAGGGGAGAATGTCCTCCTGGATACTCTTCCTTCCCTTGGGCTTCTGTGATACAACCCTCTCCTACAGGAATATTTCCTGGTTCCTCAGACTTAATAGGGTTCTCTCATTCCTGATTGCTTTATATCTACTTAATCTGTGTATGTGTAGGTTGTTGTTGTTTGTTCTTCATTCTTGAATGTGTAGAACAGAGGTTCCCAAACTTATTTGGCCTACCACTCCCTTTTCAAAAAGAAAAACTACTCAGCATACCTCCCCCCCAGGGAAATTGAAATTAGCATAATTTCAAAAAAGACAAAATTAAAATAAATTTTTAAATGATGCAAAAAAAATGTATCTGATGCCACCCTAGAAATAGTAGACATGCCCCAAACCTCAGACTTTAGCTTAGTTTCTCACTTGTTACCTTGTAAATAAGGGAAGCTGAATGGCACAGTTGATAGAGTAGCAGGCCTAGAATTAGGAACACTCATCTTCCTGAGTTCAAATCTGGCCTCTGACACCTACTAGCTGTGTGACCCTGGGCAAGCCATTTAATCCTGTTTGCCTCAGTTTGTTCATCTGTAAAATGAGCCAGAAAAGGAAATAGCAAACCACTCTAGTATCTTTACCAAGAAAATCCCAAATGGGGTCACAAGGAGTCAGACGTGACTGAAAATGAATGAGCAACAACAACCTTATAAATAATTTGGGGTTGGGGTGGATCACCAACTGAAGTCCAGGGAACCATAAACAGGATAAATACCTTCAAGTACCCTGTGTAGTTAAGGTGATGAAAATTTCTGGGCCATTTTCCATACTAAAAATCATAGCCAGTTCCTCCATTAAATTCTTTAGTTGCTTTCTCTACCTTCCTTCAAATAAAACTCTATCAAGTATTAGAAACTTCAATGAATATATGTGTTAGTTTACATTGTCACTGTCTACTCAGAGGAAACCCGTAGGTCAGTCCTGGTATAAAAGACAGTCTCTTTCTCGTCACATAAATAGGTGGGGCTTTTAGGAGAAATGGGGTGGCTTTTAATACTGGACCATCTTGGTCTATCGCTTAATAAAGCACAGGCAAAACTGAGCTGTAAAAACAAATTTCAGACAACAGCAGGCCATTTACAGTGATAGATGAATATAACAAATAATCGTACACTTATGCTCAAAATGGTGTGCATTATTATTTGTGCTCAGAGTATCAGCCTCATTAAATAGCTGTCAAACCAGCTCACTTTATTCTTCCATCCTACAGTGGCCCCCCATTATATTGTCTAAAACACAGAATCACCTAATATTCCTCTTGGTGGCTGCTAATGGTTTTAGGTGGGAATGGAAAGGGAGAAAACCTAATAATTCTCTGCATGAGGTACTTAAAAACAGAGACCAGGATAGTTCTACCAGGAATTATGCAACATGGATACACCAAGCTTTTGGAGCATGAGGAGATCATAGCTATCTTTGATTTCTCCGAGTCAAAGCTCCTGGCTTTGGTATTTCTTACTCCAGTTCTATTTAACTCTGCCTCCATCCATTTCTCTCATCCATTTCTTTCTAAACATTATCCTTTCTCTCCTCCTCAACTTACGGTTATATAAATGGGAATTTGCTAATGACAACTTAACTAAAAATAGTTTTATTAATAAAAACAGATCTTAGTTTTATTTATCAATTCAATGGCATTTTTTTATTCAATTTTGTTAATCTCTTCAGTTTTTAGGATTTTCTTCTGTTTAGTGGAGGTTTTTTGATTTGTTGATTTTTTTGGAAGAGGGAAGTTCTATGCCATGTCAGTTAACTTCTCTAAAGTACATAGATACACACATTTTCTTCTCCAGGACTGCTTTGACTGCATCCCCAAAATTTTGTGATGTTTCTATTTCACCCTTGCCTATTCTTAGATCCTTAGTTTATGTTTTTTTCTTTTCTTATTCTTATTTCAAATATTTATTAAAGATAATGCTAGCTCTTGGTTTTGAAATGACAAGTTTATCATATTATCAATGAGCCTGTTATTTCTGTACTTTCTAATTTTTTTGCAAAAAAAACCTTTCTACTAATACAATCACACATTTTAAAAATTAATTTTCATTAATATGGCCTGTTATGTCTACATTTTTTTCAAATTTTGAACCAATACTACATTCAACTCAATAGATATTTGTTAAGTACCTACTATGTGCTAGGCATTGTATAATATTTTCATATGTTGTTATAGCCTATTAATATTTCAATATACTTGAAATGATATTCATTAGAGATCTGAATCTATAATTTTCTTTCTCTAATTTGTCATTACATAGTTTGGCTATTAGGGCTGTATTTGCATCATAGAAGGAATATGGAAGACTACTTTCTTTCTGTATTTATGCATGCAACTTATACACACATATGTATATATGTGCGTGTTATTTTTCTTTTCTTTATTTTTCTTTCTATCTTTGATATAATTAGCTTGCAAATTCATTAGGTCTTATGTTTTTTCTTTTGGGGAGTTCCTTTATGGCTGCTTTCTGAAATTCAGTTATTAAAATCCTCAACTTCTTGTTCTCTTCATCTGTTTTATATTTTGTAAATATTCATACATTTTTTTTCTCATTATCAATTTTGTTGGCATATACCTGGCAAAATAGTTTCTAATAATTTCTTTATTTCTACCTCAGATGTTGTTAATTTTAAAATATATTTATATATTACATTTAGTATTTTTATTTTGGATCCATCAACAATGAATTAAGGACCCAATTTTTACAGATCCCCTCCAATATTTGTCACTTTCCCCTTTTATCATTTTAGCCAGTCTGATAGGTGTAAGATGATATCTCAAAGTTATTTTAATTTGCATTTCCCTAATCAATGATGATTTAGAGCATTCTTTCATATGATCATAGCAGGGGTGGGGAACCTGCAGCCTTGAGGCCACATGTGGCCCTCTAGTTCCTCAGATGTGTTCTTTTGACAGAATCCAAGCTTCATGGAACAAATAGGATTTGTTCTGTAAAACTTGGACTCAGTCAAAAGGCCATACCCCAGGACTCAGGAGGCCACAGGTTCCCAACTCCTAGACTATAGCTTTGATTTTTTTCATTGAAAAAATACCTGTTAATATCCTTTGATTATTTATCAATTGAGGAATGATGAATTCTTATAAATTTGACAAAATTCTTTATATATTTGAGACAAAAGACCTTTATCTGAGAAACTGTCTATACAATTTCCCCTCAATTTTCTGCTTTCTTTCTAGTCTTGGCTACATTGGTTTTATTTGTACAAAACATTTTTAAGTTAATATAATCAAAATTATCCATTTTATACCTCACAATGTTCACTATATCTTCTTTATTCATAAATTGTTCTCCTATCCATAAGTCTGATAGGTAACATGTTCCATGGTCTTCTAATTTTCTTGTGATATCTACCTTAATATCTAGGTCATGTGTCCATTTTGACCTTATCTTGGTAAATGGCATAAGATATTGGTCTATGCCCAATTTCTGCCAGACTTTTCCAGCTTTCCCAACAATTTTTACTAAATAGTCAATTCTTATCACAAAAGCTTAAATCTTTACTATTGTCAAACGGAAGGTTACTATGATCACTTGCTGTTCTGTGTTGTACGTATACCCTGCTCCATTGATATATCTTTCTATTTCTTAGCCATTACCAGATAATTTTTATAATTACTGCGTTATAATATAGCTTAAAATCTGGTACTGCTAAACCTCCCTCCTTTACATTTTTAAATTAATTTCTTTGATATTGTTGACCTTTTCTTCTTCCAAATGAATTTTGTTATTATTTTTTCTAGCTCAGTAATTTTTTGGTAATTTAATTGGGATGGCATTGAATAAATAGAAGAGTTTAGGTAAAATTGTCATTTTTATTATATTGGCTCCACCTACCCACAAACAATTAATTTTTCTCCAGTTACTTAAATATTACTTTATATTTTTATAAAAAGTGTTTTAAAATTATGTTCATATAGTTACTGGTTTGGTTTGGTAGGTATACTCCCAGGTGTTTTGTATTGTCTACAGTTATTTTAAATGGGGTATCTCTCATTATCTCTTCTTGCAGGGTTTTTGGTGATATACAGAAATGTTAATGACTTATGTAGGTTTATTTTGTATCTTGCCACTTTACTAAAATTATTAATTGTTTCTACTAACTTTTTAGTTGAATCTGTAGGACTTTTCAAGTATACCGTCATATTGTCTGCAAAAGGAGATAGTTTTATTACCTCATTGCCCATTCTAATTCCTTCAATTTCTTTATCTTCTTATTGTTATTGCTAGTATTTCTAATACAATGTTGAATAATACTGGTGATAATAGGCATCCTTGTTTCACTCTTGATCGTATTGGAAGGCTTCTAACTTATCTTCATTACAAATAACATTTACTGATGGTTTTAGGTAGATGCATCTTACCATTTTAAGAAAAAATCCATTTATACCTACGCTTTCAAGTGGTTTGTTTTATGGAAATGTGTGGTGCATTTTGTCAAAAGCTTTTTCTGCATCTATTTATATAATCATATGGGTTTTTTTAAAACTTCTGTTATTAATATAATCAATGACATCAATAGTTTTCCTGATGTTAAACCATCCCTGAATTCCTAGTATAAATCCTACCTGGTCACAATACTTTGTAATATATTGTTGTAGTCTCCTAGATAATATTTTATTTAAAAATTTTGCATGCATATTCATTAATGAAATCAGTCTACAATTTTCTTTCTGTTTTAGTTTTCAGTACCATATTTGTTTCATAAAAGGAGTTTGGTAGGACTCCTTCTTTGCCTATGATTCCAAATAATTTATTTGATGTTGGAATTAGCTGATCTTTAAATGTTTGGTGGAATTCACTTATAAATCTACCTGGTTCTGATGCTTTTTCCTTAGGGAGCTCATTTATAGCCTGTTCAATTTCTTTTTCTAAAATAGGTTTGTTTAGATATCCTATTTCCTCTTATGTTAGTCTAGGCAATTTATATTTTTGTAAATATTCTTCCATTTCATTTAAATTGTTAAATTTACTGGCATATAATTAAACAAAACAATTTATTATAATTGTTTTTATTTCATCTTCATTAGTGGTATATTCACCCTTTTAATTTTTAATACTAGTGGTCTTTTAATGTAGAAGCTGCTAGATCTTGTGTTATCCTGACTGTATAGCTTCACAGTATTTAAATTGTTTTTTTTCTTGTTGCTGGTAGCATTTTCTCCTTGACCTGGGAGCTGTAAAACTTGTCTATGATGTCCCTGTGAATCTTCATCCTGAAATTTCTTTCAGGTGGTGATAGGTGGATTTTTTTCTATTTCTACTTTAGCCTCTTGTTCTATAACTTTGGGGCAATTTTCCTTAATAATTTCTTGTAGTATAGTATTTAGACTCTTTTTTCTCATGGTTTTTAGGTAGTCTAATAATTCTTATATTGTCCCTCCTCAATTTGTTCTCCAGATAAGTTGGTTTTTTTCCTAATGAGATGTTTCACATTCTATTTTTTCATTCTTTTGATTTTGTTTTATTTTTCCTGGTATCTTACCATTAGCTTCCCCTTTCCCAATTCTAGTTTTTAAGAAGTTATTTTCTTCCTTAAGTTTTTGGATTTCTTTTTCCAATTAATTGACTTTCTTTTCATAATTTTCTTGATTTTATTGGATTGCACTTATTTTTCCTAATTTTTCCTAAACCTCTCTTACTCGATTTTTAAAATCCCTTTTAAACTCTTCCAAGAACTTTTTTTGGACTTATGACCATTTGACATTTTTCTTTGAAGTAGGAAAGGCTTTTTTTTAACTTCTCTATCTTCTTCTGAATATGAACCCAGATCTTCTCTGTCCTCACAGTAGCTATTTATAGTCAGGTTCTTTCTCCTTTGTTTTTTCATTTTTTATATGGCTTATTTATTATAGTCAGGTTCTAGTCCCAAGGTGTAGGGGATGATGCCTGAGGCTTTAGATTTTTCATACTGTTGTTTTCCAAGTTCTGTGTGGGGACCCAATCTCCAGCACTCCTCTATGCCCCTCAGACACAGCTGGGACCCCCAGCCACATTATCACTGCGAATAGCTCTTCCTCCCTTCAGTCCCTCCCATGACTGCAAACTTCAGCTAACCTCTCTACCCTGGAAGAGAAACCAAGAATTCATCTCTCCTACAAGTGCCCACAATCAATAGGGTCCCCACCCCTCACCATACTCACTTGTCATGTGCTTGCTCCTCCTCACCCAAACATGTCTGGTCAGCACGTTTGAGCCTTGCGTCCAGCAATAGTGGAGAACCCTTCAATCTTCCCCTACTCACCTGTCCAACTCACACTGTTCCTGAGGAGAAAGTTCCTGAATGCTGCTCCTGGCCCACTCCACCCCCTGCTACCCTAGGGCTTGTTTGCTGATTCAGCTGATTCAGGAGTCTGCCTGCAGGTGTTTGGGCTTCAATCAGGCCCTGGAGGTTGAGCTTTTCTGGGATCCTCTCAAGGATGCCTGCTCTACATTGATTTTTAATTTATTCTGCTGCTCAAAGTTCATTTTGAGATGACATTTTACCTTGTTTGTGGGAGAATTTGGGAGATCCTAATACTTCTTGTCTTATTCTGCCATCTTCCCAGAATCCTTTCAGCATTAGATTCCTTCATTGAAAGAGCAGCCCTAAGCATAAGGTCTGCTCTTTTGGGTGGCTGCTCAAACAGTTACAAACTATTTCAGCAATGAATTTCCTTCAGCAAGAAAGTTGCAAAGTTCTGTAGCTTGCTCTCTAGTCCAAAGAGAATACCAAAGGGCAATGCAGACAAGCCCGGCCAGGTCTTCTTAAAGCAAGAGAATTTAAGGCATCCTACAATGAGTTTCTCGAAGCTACAGAGCTCTCTTCCAACAAGCTCCCCACAGCTGCAGACCATCCTGTGCATCAATAAGTTCTCAGCTGAAGTAGCTATTCTTGTCTTCTGATTTTTTTTCTCATCTCTGCTTCTTGCAAGCAGCAGGGGGCAGTGTACACTGTGAGCTTCCCTCTTAAGGAAGCTGTTGTGTTCTTATTCTTCTGTTTTCTGGCTTCTCATTTTCTGATCTTCCATCTCTTATTCTCCCATCTTCTTGTCATCTCTGACTTTTAATGAAAACTTGGGTCCTCCCTATGAGTAGTGACCCATATTTTAAAAATTCAGATTAAGAAATCCAAATTGGCATTTGCATAAATATGGCACAAACAAACAATATGTATTTTCCAATCCGCAAACAGATTTTTGATTTATAGTTTCTCAGCTATATCCTTCACAACTCTAAAGACAGTTGATTGTTGTCTTTAATTCTCAAAGAGGACCAAAATAACATCAGTATGTCAAATTACAGTGAGTCCAACTGTGGCTGATCAGAACAATATGAACTCAGAATGCTCTACCACCGGTTGGGCACAAATAAGTCTATGTGAACATTTGGGGTGGATTTTCTAAATTTGCACATCTCATGTTTCTTTTGAGCTACTTCAATTCTGCTTTGTTCATAGAATACAGTGCCTTGTTTGATGTGGGTATGCCATACTGGACAGTCCTTTGCCACTGTCTCCCGTGTTATGCAATTAATTCCAAAATTCTTCAGAGAGACCTTGAGAGTGCCCTCATATCTCTTCTTCTGACCACCACTGTGAATACTTGTTTTGTGTGAGTTCTCCATAAAATAGTCTTTTAAGCAAGTGTATGTTTGGCATTCAAACAACATGGCTAGCCCATTGGAGTTCAGCTCTCAGCAGTAGTTTGAATGCTTGGCAGTTTAGGGTGTGGTACTTTATCCTGCCAGGTGGTCTTCAGAATCTTCCTAAAACAATTCAAATGGAAGCAGTTCAGTTTCTTGGCATGGTGCTAATATACTGTCCAGATTTCATAGGCATGCAATAATGAAGTCACCAAAATGACTCTGTAAACCTAAAGTTTGGTAGGCAATCTAATCCCTCTTTTCTCCCACACTTTCCTTCAGAGCCTCCCAGACAGGTTGATTGGTTGGTTGTTGTCCTTTGTTCTTGAAGAGGACCAAAGTGACATCACTGTGCTAAAGTCAAGTTTCAATGTGTCCGACTGTGGCTGATCAGACCAATATGAGCTCGGAATGCTCTACCATAGGTTGGGCACAAATAGTCTGTGTGAACATTTGAGGTGGATACTCTAAACTTGTGCATCCTGCATTTCCTTTGAGCTGTTTGAATTATGCTTTGCTCATAGAGCACAGCACCTCCTCTGATGTGGGCATGCCATCCTGAATGGTCCTGTGCCAGTGTCTCCCATGTCACACAATCAATTCCAAAGTTCTTAAGAGAGGTCTTGAGAATGTTCTTGTATCACTTCTTCTGACCACCATGTGAATGCTTGCCCTGTGTGAGTTCTACATAAAATAGTCTTTTTAACAAGCATACGTTTTGCATTCAAACACTGTGGCCAGCCCATCAGAGTTGTGCTCTCTGAAGAAGAGTATTGGATACCAATAACTAGTATAAGAACTAATATTTGACACCCCCCCCAATGGAAAAATTTAAAACTGATCTGGAAGAATTTAGGTTTAAACCAACATCTCACACAATATACCATAGTAGTCTCCAAATGAATCAATAAACTGTATATAAAAGGTCATATCAAAAGCAAATTAGAGAAGAAGGAAAGGAGATAGCGTTCACAGCATGAAATAGATGGTGTTTTCGACAAAACAAGTAACAGAAATAATCATAAAAGATAAGATAGAAATTTTGATAATATAAAATTATGAACTTTCTGCATAAACAAAATCTATATAGTTAGTATTAAGAAGAGAAACAGTGAACTTGGAAAACTTTTTTTGGCCAATTAATCTGATAAAGGTCTGATATACAAAATATATAGGGAATTGATTCAAATATACAAAAATAAGAGTCATTCCCCAAAAAATAAATTATCAAAAGACACATGAACAGATAATTCTGAAAAAACCAAAGAGCTCCAAATCATCAAGAATAAGAGTAATACAAATTAAAACACCTCTGACATTCTGCCTTACATCCACCAGAGGGGCAAAGATAACAAAAATGGAAAATTGTCATTGTTGGAAGGGCAGTGGAAGGGCAGGAACACTAATGCTCTGTTGGTGAAACAGTGAATTAGTCCAACCATTCCGGGAAGCCATTTGAAACTACAACATAAAAGCCATTGAATTGTATATATCTCAAAGAAACTAAAGAGAAGAGAATAAGACTTATATGTACAAAGGAAGATATAGCATCACTTTTTTTGTAGCACAAAAATAGAAACAAAATAGATGACCATCAGTTGGAGAATTGCTGAACAAATTATGGTGTATGACTATAAATGTATTCATTAGCTTATATACATCTATTAAAATTTAAGCTCATTGAAAGCAGTGATCTTTTCCTTGTATTTATGTCCTCTACACCTATCATAGTGCCTGACATAAAGTAATTGTTTAATAAATGCTTGTTGGTTGACTGGTGGATTAATTGATGAAAGTTATGAAATATCATTGCACGGTAAAAGAAAAAAATGACAAAAGGGCTGAATTCAGAGAAACCTGGTATGACTTTTCTGAAGTGATGCAGAATGAGGTGAACAGTACCAGGAGACCAATTTATCTAATACACTGTAAAGGAAAAAAAGTGACAAATCACAATGATAGAAAACTGACAGTGAAGCATCCTTCTGCTCTTTTGGTGTTTAGGTGGTAGAGTGTAGGTGCTGAATGAAACAAATTTTCAAATGTATCCAGTGGGCGAATGTTGTGTTTGACTATATTAATTTGTTAAAAGAAGAGTTTTTATTTGGGATAGGTGGCAGAATAGTAATACTGATAGAGAAATAATTTTTTAAAAGAAAAGAGCATCAACAAAATATTTTAAAATATGCAAAAGAGAAGAAGTAAAGTTCAGGGCACACATAAATAGGACAATGTTGTTAACACTGTGTTAAATGTAATACGTACACTCCAATAAAAAGAAGTTGTACATAACACCGCTTCATAGTTCCACGTACATGCCACCTTTTCTGTTTTTCTTTGTAAATGCAAATGTTTCTTGACATTTGTCAAGTTCATAATTTTGAAAGAGTTGTTTTTTTAAGTACAATGATGATCACCAAAGTTTCTGGTCATGTAGGGTGAGCAAAGGTGTCTGTGGAATTTTAGGAAAACTGCCTGGGAGGGAACATTCTGAGCAGGCTTTCCACTTTGGAGAGGAAGAGGAGGAGAAGGAGTAGGAAAGTGAGGAAGAAGAAAAGAAGGAAAAGAAAGAAGAGGAGGAGAAAGAGAATCCAGGAAGGAGGGAACAATTTCTTAAACAAATGTCTACCAGGTGCCTACTCTGTTCAGGGCCCTGTGCTCTGTGCTATGGGAGGCGAGAAAAAGATAAAATAGGGCTCCTGCCCTCATAGAGCTAACAGTCTAATAGGAGAGGGGTGTGTGTGTGTGTGTGTGTGTGTGTGTGTGTGTGTGTGTGTGAGAGAGAGAGAGAGAGAGAGAGAGAGAGAGAGAGAGAGAGAGTACATGCATGTGCTACAGTATATGATTTATAACAAGAGAAAACTGGAAGGAGGTAGTATTTAAGTTTGGCCTTTAGGGATTAGCCCACAGGGAGAAGAATATCAAGAATTATAGAATAGTATGCCTATGTGGGTGGGTGTGAGGGGAGGAGCACTATGAGCAAAGGGGCAGAGCCGTTTCTTGCAAATCCTTCCTTTTTCCACATTTCAACCAGTGTAGGTGGTGAGAGTAGGCAGAGTAGGAATAAAGTCTCTATTCTCTTAAAGAAGATAAGACCTGAATGATTTGGGAAATGAAAATTTAAAAAAAAATAAGTTTCCATTTCCACCAACTATGCTGGTGGGAACTTCTTTTTGAATTTCTCTCAGAATCTTCCCTTTTCAATGAAAAGAGACATTTTTCAGGCATAGAGGAAAAGGGTACTGAAACCACTCAGATCCGGGCTGGGGGGCAGACTATATTACTTCTGATGGGTTTGAGCCAAGATCTAGCACAGAATTCTAAGAGTTGCAAAAACATTTCTAGGAATGAGGATGCATATGTCGTTTTTGTTATTATTTTGGAGGATAGTGGGCTGGGAGCACTGAATGTATATTTCTAGTTGCCCTGGTTATATAGTCCTATTACTGCTTCAGCACAAAGAAACCAATCATCCTTAGACTAATTATATTTTTAACTTAAACCTTAAAAAAGTTCTGTGTTTTTAGCAAAGTTTCTCAGCCAGAAGGCAAGCTTTTGTGATCTTTGCCTATGTGTGGCTTTATTCCCCACTTGTGTCAGCAAATATATGTGTTAGGCACACCCCCTAGTCCCAGCACATACTTACTAGCTGTGCAGTTCTAGGCAAGTCACTTAATCTCTCAGCCTTTTTTCTTATTTGTAAAATGTACCATTCCAGTAGCACCTACCTTACAAGGTTGTTATGAAGATCAAATTAAATAAAACATTCACCACATTTTGCAGAGCTTTATGTATATATATATATATATATATATATATATATATATATATATATATATGTATATAGTTGTCATCATTAATGTTATTAATGAAAGGGAGACCAAAGTTGCATCCCAGAAAAGGTAGGAAATATTTGGCAAATTTATAGGAATGATACAGGCTATTGGCAACTTTGAGGACCTAAGAATTCACCTACATGATGCTATTCAAAGCAATGCAGATTGACTTCTGTCCTTCCACTTTCTGTATGAGATCTCTGGTATGTCCCTCTGTGAAGTGCTGAGCCCTGCTCATTTTTCTCTGGGAGAATGTATACCTCCTCTTCTTCCCTTGCCTTTTCCTCTCCAAGTAATTGTTCCAATGTGTGTTTTAAAGAGCCACCAAAGACAAACAAATCCTGAATAATCAGAAGATTGCAAAGAGAGAAGGCTTTAAGAGTATATTGGGACGAATCATTAGAAGTCAATAACCTTGTCCAATATGCGAATCTAGAACCATCCTGAAACCTCTCCCTAGTGTGTTCTATCTAAGGACACATTTTTAAAGGTCATTTTCAGAGAAAGTAAGGCGGGAAAAGGATTTGCTGATTAGGAATTTTGACTGTGTAAATTCCTCAGTCTTTATGTATGAAGAATCTAACTTCCTCTCCCCCTAATCCTCTCTCCCCAGAAAAACTCTCCTTTCTGTTCTTGGTTTTCTTCAAGACTCAGCTCATGTCACTCTCTGCTGGAGACTGTTCCTGGTCCCTTAGGCCTATCCCTGTAAGGTTATCTTGTACCTACTTTGCATGTATCTTGTATACCCCTATCTATAGATATTCTTATTCTTTTCTTAGGAGCCAGGGACTCATTTGATTCAGAGATTGTTTTGTTTTTCTATTATGTCCCCAACACTTAGCTAGCATATTGACTGACACATGCTGTTGTTCTGTCATTCAGTTGTGTCCAACGCACACCAGGCCCTTCTATTCTACACTATATCTCAAAGTTTGTCCAAGTTCATATTCATTGTTTCCATGACACTATCTATCCATCTCATTCTTTGCCATCCCCTTTTCTTTTTGCCTCCAATCTTTCCCAACATTCAAAGCTTTTCCAATGATTCCTGTCTTCTTATTTTGTGGCCAAAGTATTTAAGCTTCAGCTTCAGTATTTGTCCTTTCAATGAATAGTCTGAATTAATTTCTTTAAGTATTGACTGATAGTTTGATCTTGCTGCTGTCCAAGGGACTCTCAAAAGTCTTCTCCAGCACCGCATTCCAAAGGCATAGATTCCACAGTGCTCAGTTTTCTTATAGTCCAACTCTCACAGCCATACATTGCTATTGGAAGAAAAAAACACCTAGCTTTGACTATATGGATCTTTGTCAGCAAGGTGATGTCTCTGCTTTTTAGTATGCTGTGACATTTTGCCATAGCTTTTTTCCAAGAAGCAAACATCTTTTAATTTCGTGGCTTCAGTTGCTATCTGCAGTGATCTTTGAGCCCATGAACATAGAAGCTGACACTACTTCCATTTCTTTTCCCTCTGTCTGCCAGGAAGTGATGGGACCAGTTGCCAAGATCTTAGTTGTTGTTGTTTTTAATCTTAAACTTCAAGCCAGCTTCTACACTCTCTTCTTTCACACTCATCAAGAGGCTTCTTAATTCTTATTTGCTTTCTGCCATCAGGGTGATATCATCTGCAAATCTGAGACTATTGATATATCTCCCAGAAGCCTTAATTCCAGCTTTTGATTTATCCAGTCTGGCATTTGGCATGGTGTACTCTGCAGATTAAGTTAAATAAGTAAGGTGACAATATACAGTCTTGTCCTACTCCTTTTCCAATCTTAAACCAATTGTTCTATGTTCAGTTCTAATTGTTGCTTCTTGACCCAAATAATGTTCCTCAGCCTACAAGTAAGATGATCTGGTAATCCCATCTCTTGAAGGACTTGCCATTTTTTGTTGTGATCCACAAAATCAAGAGCTTTAGTGAAGTCAATGAAGCAAAAGTAGATATTTTTCTGGAACTCCCTTGCTTTCTCCACAAACCAGTGAATGTTGGCAATTTGGTCTCTAGTTCCTCTGCCTCTTTGAAAACCAGCCTGCTAATCTAATAATTTTCATTTCACATATTGCTGAAGCCTGGCTTGCAGAATCTTAAGCACAACCTTGCTGGCATGTGAAATGAGTGTGATTTTCAGGAATTTGAACATTCCTTGGCATTGCCCTTATTTAAGATTGGGACATAAACTAATCTTTTCCAATCCAGTGGTCACTGTTGAGTCTTCCAAATTTGTTGGCTCACTGAGTTCAGCACTTTAACAGCATCATCACTTAGGATTTTAAAGCTTAATAAGTATTTGTTTATTGACTGTAAATCCCTAAATATATCACACTCATCTCCACTACCATGCTTTACTTATACTTTGCTTTCAACTTTGAATGCCTTTTCCACTCTCCCCTCCTCCCTTGCTTCACATTCCTCTGCCCTTTCAAACATTATCCATCCTCCAAAGTCCAGCTAAAGTTGTAGCTTTTTCAGAGAGTTTTCCCTGAGTTTTCCAACCTACAATGATCTTGCCTTCCTCTGAATTCTCAAAACTTTTCTGTTCTATCCTACTTAGCACTTAACTATATACTGGCTTGTATTCCTGTCTTTTTGCGGTTTTTGTTTAGTCTTTTTTTCTCAACTAGAGTGTGAGCTAACGAGGACAAAAGTAATATATATATATATATATATATATATATATATATATATTTTGTATCCTCCATAGTACCTAGTATAGGGCTAGACAATCAGGATGTTACTCAATAAATATTTGTTGAATTGTCTTGATTAAGGAATTAATCTTTCATCAGAAGCTCTCATAGAATAGTAGAAAAAGGAATGAGGCTAGGAGTCAGAAGAGCTGGGCTAACATTTAATATGGTACCTGGCACATAGTAGATGCTTAATAAATGTTTATTGACTGACTCATCAAATGACTGGGCCAGTAACTTAAGATGTAGATTAGGAAAGTCACTTAATGTTTCTGTGCCTCAGTTCCCATATTATTAAATTTTTATTTTTTTAATTTCTGTGAAGTTAAATGATTTCTTGCCCACTCACGAGCATGTTATAAGGTAGAAAATGAGATGATTGATGTGAAATCACTTTAAAAAGTGCTGATATCTAAAAACAAAAAGCAAATGAACTCTAACAAGGCAGTTTCTTCTCAAAAGCTTTAGAACTTAATCTGTAGGTATGAATTCTGTAACTCATTAAAAATAAATTTTTAAGGGAGGAAAAGGAAGTGCTGTTATCTTAACTTTGATGAGATGTTCCAAATACCTAGTCTGTTTTTATACATATATGAAAAATTGTCCACCATCAGTTTCCAGCAGCCAACTTCAGGTTTGGGTAAGAGGCACGATGAATGGGAAAGAACAATGGTCTTGAAGTTCAAAGACCTGATTGGGTCCATGTGCTGACATCTGTATTCTGTATCTTGGAAAGGTATTCAATCTCCCTGTGCATCAGAGTCTTATCTATCTGAAAATGGGACAATAATACCTCCTTGTCTCATGTTTGCTGTGAAGGGAATACTTTACAAACTGTAAAATATTGTATAAATGTAATTTAAAAAAAACTAGACATGATTTTATTGGTATAGGGAACTCTCAATGAGAAAACTCTCTGCCTATACAGATGGGCGCCTACTCCACAACTTATACTCTTAGCAAGTTTCCTTGGGGCATTGAGATAATAAGTAACTTTCCCCAAGATAATTACCTATATATAATATCTATCTATCTATCTATCTAGGACATGAATGCAGCTCTTCATGGCTCTGAGTCCACTGTCATTGACCTTAGAGGATAGAGTGCTGGACCAGGAATTAGGAAGCCCTGAGTTAGAATCCAATCTCAGATACTTTCTGGCTGTGTGACCCTAGCAAGTCAATTAATCTCTGTCTACTTCAGTTTTGTCATCTAAAATGGAGTCATAATCACACCTATCTCATAGGGTTATTTTAAGAATTAAATGAGATAATATTTGTAAAGTACTTAGCACAGTGTCTGGCACATAGGTACTTACTAAGTTCTTATTCTCTTCCCTTTTAAACATGCTGCCTCTCATGACATTTAATAAATAATAATTATTATTTTCATTCAATTGTAACTAATTTCATCTATCTGGGAATAGGAATCTCTGTTTATGCTTTTATAAAGAGAGTAGGCAGAAGCTTGTACTTAGACCTCTAAGGAATAATTCCCTCTAAAACTTAGCCCACTGGGGAATCCTCCAAGAAATAGTAATCTCTCCTATCTAAGGAACTCCATTCCAGGAAGACAGCCCCATGCTTCCACTGCTTCCTCAATATGAGGCAGTTTGTCATTTCTATGCCATCTTCTCTCAGTGGTAATTTTCTAGAAGCTACAACCAGTTGCCAACCTGGCAGGAATCAGTGCCCTGTGAATGACACTGTCCTATCATACAAGCTGCAGTGTTTGCTTAGTGTTGTTCAAGTAAAGAAAAAAAGAGCACTACATGAAAGATGCCATTCACTAGATGTCATGTTTACAAGATGCAGCCATCAAAAAATCACCTGGATATGTCCAGCCACTAGAACCTTGGAAATGACTTCCATGGTGTTATTTTCCCTAATCTGAGTATCAACAGGACAAATGGATTTTGCAACTCGGAGGGAATCTTTCCCCCACCCCTCAGATCCATTTGTTCCATCTAGATCAATTCATTCAACTTAACAATCACTAATTAAGTGCCAAGTATATGCAAAGCTCTATGCTTAGTGCTAAAGACACACAGATAGATATGGCACAATCTGATTTTTAAGAGCTTACAATCTATTGAGGGTGGATGACACGTTCATAAATACTATGATACAAGGAGAAGTGCTGAGGGAAGGGAACTTTCTCCCTGGGGGGCAAAGAGGAGATGCCAAGAAAGGATTTATGGAAGGGGTAGCAACTGAACCAAACTTTGTAGGACAGGGGAGATTTCAAGGAGAAAATGGAGGGGTATGTTCCAGGTATGGGGGAATAGTATGAGCAAAAGCACAAAGGTGGGGATGAAATACATATGATAACATGAGCAGAACACAGGGGATGTAAAGTAGTCTAGTTTAGTGCAACCACAAAGTACGCAGATACATAAAGAAAAAATAATATGAAAGAAAACTGGATAGATAGGTCACAGAAAGATTGTGGAGGACCTTGAATGATAGGGCTAACACAGAACTTTGGGAGAAAGTCCCATTTAAGGAGTGGGAGGAGGCTGAGGAGGCAACAAAGGAGGCAGAGAAAAACCCATTATTGAGATACTAGAATCCTGAGTGTAGTGTCATGGAAGTCAAGGCAGAAGGTATCAAGAAGGGTATGATTAAGAGTTAAAACTTCCAAGCAGAAGGCAAAGAATTAGAACAGGAAAAAAAATCATTGGATTTCATATAAGTAGGTGATTCATGACTTTAGAAAGAGAGAGAGAGAGAGAGAGAGAGAGAGAGAGAGAGAGAGAAAGACAGAGACAGACAGAGAGACAGAGAAGAGGAGAGGAGGGAAGGGAAGAGGAGAGGATAAGAGAGGAGAAAGGAGGGGAGGGGAGGAGAAGAAAGAAAAGGAGAGGAAAGGAGAGGAGAGAAAAGCATATAATGTTAAGCAGATGGAAGAGATTTATGATAATCTGTCTGCATTACTAAAATTGAGAGCTTCAGTGTAACTAAGACCATAGCATAGTCAAGTATTTTCTAATGGAATTTAACTGTATTTCCTGCTCCCCCTCACCCTGCCCCACCCCCAGCAATATACCTAGCATTATCTCACCCTCATGCCTTTATCTTTATATCTTTGTTTTCTATGCCTATTGAATTCACATCCATCTTTAAAGCTGAATTCATATATAGCTTCCTATAGGAAAGCTTTCCTTACCCCCTGGGTTACTAATGAACCCCCTCCGTGGTAAATGTCCCTCACAAAGAACATTATTTGGTATCTCTTGGAGCCCCTCATGTAATGTGCCATATCTTCCTTGATGCCTCATTCCTTTAATAGACTGTGAGCTCCATATAGGCAGGAAGAGTTTCTTAGCCAAACTGTGTCTCCTCTAGTAATTATAGTGCCATGCTTTTAATAGGTGTTTAGAAAATATTGATTGAATTGAATGCTAACTTAAAATCCACTTTGTGGCATAGGGGAGTAGTCATAGGTGAGAGGAAACCAAAGAGAATAGAGTCTGGAAAGCCAAGGGAGAAGACTGTTTTCCAGAAATGATAGTGTCACAGAGATGACCCCAAATTCTTCCGATCTATACCAACAAGGAAAAAGTTCTGGCAGGCTCCACAAAGTGAGAAAAGTGTTAAATAAGAGCCCAGTAATGAACTCTACATCCATCACCCAGGGACCAACCCAGCTAAGCTTGGAGATGCACATCATTCCTTTTTTAAAGGGTCTATTTCCTTCATAATGCTTCTAAACAACAAAAAGCCCAATTAAAAAAGGGAATGGAATCATTTATCAGCCCATTATTTTGTTACCATTAAGCCACAGAAGAAAGGAAGTGGTTTCTAGTTATTTTAAATCCATGATGTGTTACAGTGCTCACTTGTGGCTGCCTTCCTTCACTCAGCACTGTTGAATTACTCTGCCCTGCCCTTCTCACCAAGAACATGTGAGCTGAAGAGGAACAGAACAATATAATTTATATGTTGTCCTGAGGTAAAATTGGATCTTTCTGTCAATTTGTGGAGCTTGTAAAATCTTGGAAGCAAGAATTAAGTGCAACTGATAATGTTGCTGGCTTCCTTGTTTTTGACAAGGAAGTTGGAGTTGATGTCCCTTCATATTCCACTAGAAAGACAAGCCATTCATTGGAGTAGCCATAGCTAATCTGACTCAGTGTCCTGCTTCCTGGATCCTGGCTTCACTGTTGTCCTCACAAAAATCAAAAACTCATTCAAGAAGAGAGTGCCAAACCAGTAAATTCAGAATAAGGATAACTCCCTTTGATATAAGATGCCCCATTAGCTCTGGGGAAGATCTAAAGCATGGGTCTCTACCATGTGCAGCAGCCCTGAATCAGATCTCTTAAAGAGATGACCCAGTGTAAAAGTCTCTGTGTTGGTACAATAGTCCTGGTCTAGTATGTGATCACAGTTTGACCTCAGTCAATTTCCTTCCCTTCTCAGGGCTTCACTTTCTGGACCTATAAAATAAAAGTATTAGAATAGATGATCTCTCAGGTCCCTCCCAGTTCTAAATACTGTGATATTATGATCTTAGTTTTTTTCTTGCTTCTCTCTGGTGGAGAACAAGGGGAGAAATCTGCCTCCTAAGAAATGTGCCTGTTTCCAAAATAATAAAACCAGTCCTGGGGTTTTGAAATAATAAACAATTTAACAAATGAGTCAATTGGTGCCATCTATGTACCAAGCAATATGTTAGGCTCTGAGGATACAAAGATGAAAATTGAACCATTGCTTCCCTCAAGGAGCTTATATTTTATCAAAGGAAACAACACATGCACATTTAAGTATGTGCATAGTATACATAAAGCAAAGGTCATTTTGTGAGGGAGGAGAGTATTTACAACTCAAAGAATCAAGGCTTCATGTGGGAGATGACAGTCAAGCTGTGCTTGGAAGAAACTGGGAATTATCAGAGGCAGAGATGAGGAGGAAAGGCATTTCAGACATGGGAAATGATCTGTACCAAGACTCACATGCAGGAGATGTAACCCTTAGCGAACTGTTTTGAATAGAGTAAAAAGTTTATGAAGGGGAGTAACATGAAATAAGGCTGGGAAGGTATGCGGAAACCAGATTGAGGAGGACTTTAAATGTGAAGGGGATGATTTTATATTTTGTTCTGGGGGACAACTAAAGATTTTTGAGTATGAAATTGACATAATCAGGACTATGTTTTAGAAACATTAATTTGGCAGCTATATGGGAATGGATTGAAGAAGGAAAAGAGAAGGAAACTGAGGAGGCCAATTTAGAGTCTATTTCAACATTTGAAATCAGGGGTTCTAAACCTGGGACCCATGGATCCTCTTGACAGGTTTTAAGAGATCTGTGAATTTAGACGGGAAGAAAGCATTACCCCTTTATTTGGTTTCATTTTTAATCCTGATTATTTTAACTTATGAGTTTTAAAATTTTTTTTCTGAGTTGCACATAGGCTTTATAAACTGCCGTAGGAGTTCATGTTACAAAAAAAGATTAAGAACCTATCATCTGAGTAGAATACAATGAGAGCCTAAATTAGGGTAGCAAGTACGTGTGTGGAAAGGATGGGACAGGTTGTCCCTGAAAGATGTTGTAAATTAGAATCAACAAGGCTTGGCAAGTGATGAGACATAGGAAATGAAACAGACTTATGGAGGAGTAGAAGAGTCAAGAATGACTCCAAGTTTGCATAACTGAGTGATTCGAAGAATCATAGTGTCCTTAATAGATATAGGGAGCTTTGGAGGAGATGGATTTAGACAGAGAAATAGCATGGGTTTAATTCTGGACATGTTCACTTTGAGATGTCTAGGACACATCCATGTGGAGATATCTAGCAGGCAATTTGGCAATGCTGGATGTGAGTTTAAAAGACAGATTAGGACTTGGCAGACTTGGGAGTCATTGGCATAAAAATAATAGAATCCTCAGTAGTATTTAAGGTCACCTGGAGAAAAATTGTACATGAAGAAAGAGAAAGGAAGTGTTTAGGACAGAGCTCTTGGGGATGTTGATAGTGAGTAGGCAGCAATGGGGTGGATGACTATCCAGCCAGAGAAGGGCAGAAATGTAAGAGGAGAGCCAAGAGACAGTAGCATCATGGAAGGAAAAGGAGACAATGTCTCCAGAGGGACAGGGTGGCCAATGGTGTCAAAAGTGGTAGAGAGATCAAGTAAAATGAGACTATATTAGATCAGACTAGATTTAGCAGGTAAGAGATTATTGGCAATCTTGGAGAAAGCAATTTCAGTTAAGTGGTGGGGTGAAAAGTCAGATGGTGGAGGAATGAGAGATGCATGGTAGGTGAGGAAATTGAAGGAATAGGTAGGTTCCACACTGCCATAAATAAAACAAATTTTCAATGAACCCATTCAACAAACATCTACGATTTTCTAAAGCATGTGGGTAAGAGCAAAAGGGATGACAGCATCAAGTAAAAGTTTTTAAAGATCTAGCAGGAAAAAGAGTCAGTGAAGAAAGAGACATAGAAACTGAAAGAGAAGAAATGATTGAGAGGGCAAATTCCTAAATGAGATAGTCAGGGGTGGGGGAGGATATGATCAAGACTGCAGATAGACATGAGCATGAAGAAAGGCCACATCTCATCAGAGATTAGAGCAAAGGAGGAGAGAATAAGGGATAAAGAAATAGTGGACTGAGGAGCGGAGTAGGGACTAAATAGTCTACCAAATGGATTGGTTCTATTCTATCTGCTGAGAAGGAGTATGTAGGAGATCATTGGGGAGACTGAAACAGAGAAGAGGTTTAGATTATCCATTTGGAGAAAATATTGAGGGTCAATCAGGGATGAATAAGAGGACCATAAGATCATACGGTTCAGTTGAAATTAGGGATGGGGGATGACACATAAGTATTTAATAAATATTTATTAATTGATTAATTGATTGATGTGTAAGAAGCATGGAAAGAGGTTCAGTTGTGTAAGGCTTTAAATACTAAACAGAAGAATTTATATTTGATCCTAGAGGTGACTGGGAAGCACTGAAGTTTCTTGGGTTTGGGACCTGGCAGGGTAGAATCATGGAAGATTAAAGTCAAGTCAACAAGCCTTTATCAAGTACTTACTGTATGCCAAGCACTGTGCTAAGAACAGGGGATATAAATAGAAGCAAAAAGAAAGACAAGTACCTGCCCTTAAGAAACTTACATGTGAATGGGAATAAACACAAAATGAAGCTAAAAGGGGCAAGACAGGTGAATGATAGAGAAAGAATTCCTGAGAGGCAGAAGAAGGTCCCAGAGAGGAATGAAGGATTGAACATGCCTGGCCTGGGGGCCTTTCCTTAAAACCGAGTTTCTGGGAGGAAATACCTAATCAGAGAAAGGGGCTGCAAGGGAGAATGGATTTTTCTGGATAAGAAGACTACTAGGGAGAGAAATATGGACAGTCAAGAGAGGAATAAAGGAGTGAAGGTGGTTAGGACAAATTATTGCTCAAGTGGGACAACCTGTGTGGACTAAGGAAACTAGAAGACCCTTTGGCAGACAATGTTAGGTGCTTCTCTGTTTCTCTAGAAGTCTTCCACTTTCTGGGGATCCTTTTCACTGAAAGAGAGATGAGTCTTTGGCTAAGGAGAAAAACCCACAATTCCCCAATCACTATGGCTGAAGATTTTCCCTTGATGAATGAACTATAGATCTGCTTCTCAAATAGACAATTTCATTGAGAGAATTAATGTTTGTTAAGTAGGAACTGAGAAATCAATAGACTCATGAAATTCCAAGTGGGTACCTTGATTGAAATGCTATTGGGAAATGGTATACACCAGGTTGTGATGTCCTAGGCTGGAAGCCAGAACTCCAGCAGCAGGAACATTGCTCTCAGGCATTTCCTCCAGCTCCAACCTATACCTCTTTCCATCTGTAAAATGGGTAAATTATAAGATGGGCATCAGAATGGGTCTTTGTCTTGAAGGTCCTTACTAAATATGGAAACACATTTTGGGCTCTCCCTTAGGGATTGCATAGCACTTTGTTTTGTATTCCTTCAATGGACTTACCATAGAATAATGTGTATTGTGATGTCTTACTCGTCAACAAGTTATTAAGCTCCCTGAAACATGCAACATGTCTTACATAAACTTTGAGTCTCTCTCAGCATCAAGGACCATTCTGTACACAACAGGAATATATTTGCTGATTGAATGAATGAATGAATGAATGAATGAATGAGATCATTTAGTTCAGTCCTCATCCTTTGCATGCAATTGCTCCTAAACCTTAACTAGAGAACAGGGTGTCTACTTAAATCTTAAATATGACCAGGAAAAGAGCTTCCACACCTAAAAGATTTTATAATCAGGGAGTTCTTCATCAGTACTAATTGGAATACCTTTTCCTATGATTTGAATTTAGTTCCTCTTGCTCTAAATGAAAAACAATGCATTCTTTAAAGCATTGTGAAGACAGGGGCTATCTAAATAAATAGAATTGTTTTAAAGAGTGAAAGGAATACTAACAGCTCACATATAAGGAGCATTTTAAGGATGACAAAAGCACTTTCCAAGGTACCTCGGAAGTCATCTATTTCAACTACTTTTTTTTCTGTGTGTTTTAAAATTGATTTTAATTAAAAGAGGCAGTTAGGTGGTTCAATGGATAGAGAACTGGACCTGGAATCATGAAGATCTGATTTCAAATTTGGCCTTAGACATTTACCAACTGTATTACCCTGAACAAATCACAGCACAAAATTGCTTAATAAATGCTTATGCCCCCTCCCTTATCTAATTGATATCTTTATTTTCACATTACTTTTATCTTTTCATAAATATATCTCCTTATCCTCCCATGATCAGAAAGCTATCCCCTGTAAAAAAACAAAAGGGGGTGGGAGTGGGAGAAGCAATTCAGAAAAACTAATCTACATGTCAGTAAAATCTGACAGTATGAGTAGTATTCTATACACAGTGTTCACCCCTCTGCAGAAAGAGAAAGAAAAAGTAGGGAGGTGCATTCTGCTATCTCTTCTTTGGAGTCAAGCTTTTTCATCATTACACAGTGATAGGTTTTGATTTTGCTGTTGTTCTCTCCCCTATCATTGTTTTAGTCATTATATATATTGTTTCCTTGGTTCTTCCGCTTATTTCACTTTGCATTAGTTCATATGTCTTCCTAGGCCTCCCTGTGTACCTCATCTTTATAATTTCTTATGGCATAGTAATATTTCATTACATTCACATACCATAATTTGTTTAGAGTTGGCATTCCCCAATCAATTGGCATCTATTTTTTTCCTATTCTTTTACAACTCCAAAATATGATATTATCTTTCTTTCCATTTATAGATGAGAAAATTGAGGTTCAGAGAGAGAGAAATGACTTGTCCAAGGTCCTGCAGAGTAATTAGAAGCAGAGCACTGGTGGGGGATCTGGGTTCAAATCTTCCACCTACTATCAGTGCAAGCAAGGGGAAGTCACTTAATCTCTATGGTCCCTATTCTTCCTCATCTGTAAAATGGTCTGGACTTGAGGACCCCTAAGTTCCTTTTGAGCTCTAAATCTACAGTCCTATAAGCTGGGTTCCCTGCCTCCAAATTCAATTGCCTTTACTCCGTATCTTACTTCTACCCATTAGTAAAGGCATTCAGTCTAAAGGCAGGCTAAGTGCTTCCATAGGTAACATTCTCTAGAACACTTCGAAGAGAAAACTCGCATGGTAGCACAGCTACAGTAACCTCAATGCTTTGAAACAGTCTTTGTTTTATTATGAATTCATACACAAGCAGTGTTTCCTTTGGGAAGAAGATGTTGAGTTATTCCTCCAAAGGCCTTAACAGGACCTATGATTAATCATTGCATTGCAGCTAATACCCTTACCAGCTGCTCCTCAGGCCATTCCTCGATGCTGTCAGGTGCTCCAGCTGCACCAGCACCTGACACTAATGACTTAATTGATATAGCTTCATATTGCTGGGGTGGTGTATGGGGAGTCCAAACTATGTCAAGCCTCTGAAGATCATTGATATTACCTGTTTTCTCCCATGTAAGACATCTGATAATATTTTTTCTGCTCTTAATGAGTGTTATGACAAGTAGCAAATTGGTAATTGCTGGCATCTAAGAATAGAAGTATTTGCAGGACTAATGGAAGGGAAAAAGTATTTAAATTATTCTGCCAGTTGGCAGGCCTAAATATCTGGATTTGTTTACCTTGTGGGGAGAAAAGGGATAAAATATTGAGGCAGAAGGAGGCAGGCATGGAGACTGAAACTATTTAAACTACTTAGGAGGACCAACAACCTATTTGTAATTGATATATCAATATTTCCATGCCAGTAGACTCTTCTTTATTATCTCTTCATTAAAGCAGTTTCCCAGAATCTCCAATTGACTGTGCTTTGTTCTGCTAGTTTGAGTGGAATAAAATTTCATTTCTTTATAATATGTGTAACCAAGACTGTGCTAATTTAGACTAGATTTTCCCTTAAATTGTCACTGATTAGTGAGCAAACCTTAATTATGCAGAGGTAAGGTAGGCCCTTCCTCTAATTCAGTAAATGCCTCCCCATGACAATCTCATAGGACTAGATCTTTTTGTCAATCTGACTCATCTTTAGTGAAAAATAATGAGGTATAAGAGCAAAGACCTGGGAGTCAGGAGGCATACAAGTACAAAAACTCTACATTAAGCATTTCAGGGAAATGCAAAATTTAGACATGGCATCCCCTGCCTTCAAATAGTTTGCAATTCAGTGAGTGCTAACCTTAGCTCTTCTATTCACTAGCAGTATGACTTTGGACAAATTCCTTCCCATTTCTGGACCTCAGTTTCCTTTTCTTTAAAATAAGAGAGATGAATGAAAAATCCTTAAGCTCCCCTCTTTTCTTTTTTTAAATTTTTTTTTTTAGTTTACAACACTCAGTTCCACAAGTTTTTGAGTTCCAAATTTTCTCCCCCTCCCTCTCCTTCCCCCCTAAGACAGCATATAATCTGATATAGGTTCTACATATACCTTCACATTAAACTTATTTTCCCAATAATCAAGTTGTAAAGAAGAATTATAACCAATGAAATGAACCATGAGAAAGCTGCAACAAAGCCAAAGATGAAATAAAATAACAAAGAAAAAAAGAGAGTGAATAGTTTGCTTCAATCTGCATTCAGATTCTGTAATTCTTTCTCTGGATGTGGACAGCCTTTTCCACCATGAGTCTTTGGAGGTGTCTTAGAACCTTGCATTGATGAGAGGAGCCAAGTCTATCAAAGTTAGTCATCACAGAAGCAATGTGTCTGTTGTTGTGTACAATGTTCTCCTGGTTCTGCTCCCTTCACTCATTATCAGACCATATAAGACTCTCCAGGTTCTTATGAAGTCCATATGCTCATCATTTCTCATAGCACAATAGTATTCCATTACATTCATATACCACAATTTGTTTAGCCATTCCCCAATTATAGGCATTCCCTTGATTTTCAATTCTTTCCTACAACAAAAAAGCTGCTATGAATATTTTTTGTACATATGGATTCTATTCCCATTTGTATGATCTCTTTGGGATACAGCCCTAGAAGTGGTATTGCTGGGTCAAAGGGTAGGCATATTTTTATAGCCCTTTGGGCATAGTTCCAAATTTCTCCCCAGAATGGTTGGATCAGTTCATAACTCCACCAACAATGCAATAGTTGTCCAATTTTCCCACATCTTCTCCAGCATTTATCATTTTCCTGTTTTGACATGTTAGCCAATCTGACAGGAGAGATGTGGTACTTGAGAGTTGTTTTGATTTGCATTTCTCTAATCAATAGTGATTTAGAAGCTCTCCTCTTTTCACTTGGATAGTTTATGACTATATTTATGTTTGGAATTGCTATGAGATGAACTGGAAACTTGTGCCATTCTTGTAAATAAAACTTCTGAGTCAAACCAAAAATAAATTAGCAGTTTTAATTTCAATCAACACTGTATGGATGGATAGATGGATGGATGGGTGGATGGATGGATGAAGAGTAGGAAGGGAGATGGTGAATAAATGAGTGAATGAGAAAATTGCCCTAAATGAATGATCCTGACTTTCACATAAGAACTAACAGATGTTGAAAATATATGTAGATTTAGTGTAGCTCAAAACAAAGAAGGGATAGGGGAGACTTTAGGGATCTAATTAGATGGGACAGTTTGGAAACTTTTGGTGTGGGGCCCACCATCTGCATTCTTCTCTCAATTCTCTCAGAAGCAGACTATTCTGAGCTAGCTCTGACATTTTACGTTAATGACCAATGTTCATCTATCATTGTAAACACTCCCGGACAGAAAAAAATGTCTTTTTGTTCACTGAATTTAGGTTCTTCTTTCTGTTTACTGACCAAAAATATTAAAGAAATACTTCTGAGCCAAGAGACTAAATGTCAAATTTCAAAACATGTTTTGAGCTAATGAGTCCAAGAGTCATAAACTTCAAAGATGGGCCTTATAATGGGAACTCTGAGTGACAGCCCCTTAATTACAGTCTTTAAATATACATACTCTCTTACTGAAGCTGAGGCTTTTAGCAGAAAACTGTGCTTTAACTGGTTGAAAAAATGAACAGTGGGATATAATACCCTAAGCCATGAGGGGCCATAGATCAGAAAGAATGGGAGAGAAATTCTAAATATAATTCTAATGTGTATTTTCTCCTCTGCGGAAACTACCAGAACAGAGAGAAGTGGGACAGCTTAGATGAGGAGTAACAAATATTGTTTATACTCAAAACTGACATATGTACTTTATTTGCAGGACCAGAGAGTGGTCTGAAGGGAAAGATAAGAGAGAAATGATAAGATTTTACCACAAGGCAAGGTGGCCTGATTAGTAAATGTCTACTCAAATTATGACAACCTGCAAAGTTGCTCATGGATTTCAGGTATCCTAATACTGACGGGTTGTTTGTAGCAAAAGCTGCATTTTTAAAAACCAATATATTACTGGTAGCAGCATGATAGGCTTCATGTCAGGAACACCTGATTTTAAATCCTACCTATGATACTTATTAGCTGTGTGATTCTGGTCAGGCCATTTAACCTCTATGTGCTTCAGTACCCCCTGGACTTCTCCAAGTCATAGACAAGTTTAGGTCCGCCCTTGGGAGTTTACAAAATGTGACAAAATCACAGATTCTTTCCATATTCTCCTAGAGATGCTGTATGGCATGGTTCCAATGATGCAAGACTACAGATGTGAATTACAGGTCATAGAATTATATATCTAAAACCAGGAGAAACCTTAGAGGACATCTAGTACAAGACTTATTTTGCAGATATGGAAACTGAAGCCCAGAGTAATTAAGTGACCTGTCGAAATAGACAAAACAGGTAATAAAAGACAGAGGTAGGATTCAGACTCAGATCTTGCAGCTCCAACTTCAGCACTCCTTCTATAGCCCTATGCTACTTCCTACCCAAAAAATCAATAGAGGGATATAAGGTGGGTTTAAGCAGGGTGAAACATTACCAAGAATGATTCTCATGTGAGAAGTAACTTAAAAATATCATCAAGGATATGTATGATGGGGAAATGAAGTAGGTCATTTATGTATTGAGTATGAGAGCTGAGCACTGCATTGATAGCCACAATATTAAAAGTACCAGAGGTTGTCTTTCAGAACTTTGGATAGCTCCT
Organism: Trichosurus vulpecula; assembly: GCF_011100635.1. NCBI lineage: Eukaryota > Metazoa > Chordata > Mammalia > Diprotodontia > Phalangeridae > Trichosurus > Trichosurus vulpecula. The sequence continues at coordinate 141,830,653 of NC_050575.1, read as the reverse complement.
TTGTGGCAGCTAGAAGGAAAGACACAGGAAAAGTTCAGGCTCAGGAGTTGAAAGGGTTGATACCTGCACCACTGAAGCAAATATTTCTACATCAGTGAGATCATATATCCATGAAATTGTCAAAGTAAGGAGACACTGACAGGAACAATAGCTGGAAGGTGAAGGAAATATGTCCAGCCAATCATAACACTAGCTCACTTTACAAAGAGGAATTAAAGTATACAAAACAAACCTCTAATACAAGCACTAGAAAGATAACTATCTCCATTATATAGAAAAGACTCAGAAGTTGAAAGGATTGCCCATGATCATGTAGCAAGTGTCAACAATGCAGTTTTCAAAGGTCTGATTTCAGGTCTTGCACTGCCACAGTAATGATAGCTTGCATTTATATCCCGATTTAAGGTTTGCAAAGTGTTTTGCATATATTTTCTCATTTGATCCTCACAACAACCTTCGAGGTAAGTACTATTATTATTTCCATTTTTCAGATAAGAAAACTGAGACAGACAAAAGTTAAGTGACTTGCCCCAGGTCACATAGCTAATAAATGTCCAAGGTTGGATTTGAACTCAGGCCTTTGAACTCTGGTGGTACAGTGGATAGAGTGCCAGGCCTGGAGTCAATAAGATTCATCTCTGTGAGTTCAAATCTGGTCTCAGACACTCACTAACTGTGTGATCCTGGGCAAGTCACTTAACCCCGTTTGCCTCAGGTTCTCCATTTGTAAAATGAGTGAGAGAAGGAAATGGCAATCATTCCAGTCCAGTACCTTTGCCAAGAAAACCCTAAATGGGGTCATGAAGAGTCAGACACAGTTGAAACAACAGAATGAGAACAACTTCCAAACTCTAGTTCTGGCATTCTATCTACTGTGACTGCCTCTGATTGCTACATTACTCTTCTTCATTCCTTCAATAAATATTTATAGAGGTCCAATGCTCAGGACCATTAAGGATACAGAGATAAATAAGAAATGACCTCTGTCTTCTAGGGCCTTACATTCTGATAGAAACAAGATGTACTTAATTCTTAGATCCTGGGGCCTTGCTCAATCCCATCCTAAACTGTTTATCTGGGAGACTGAGTTTCATTTTATAGCTTCCATATTCAAGAGGGACCTGTATTTCATGCCTGTTTGAAAAATCAGAATGATTAGTCAATGGAACAGATTAGATGGAACAAAACCCATAACTGATCAAATTTGTTAGCATAGTATTCAATAAATCAAAAAGCATAAATTACTAGGGTTCAGGGCTTGCTATTTGACAAAAACTTCTACAAAAATTGGAGAGCAGTCTGGGAAAAAAATTAGACAGAGCAGCATCTCCCACCATACGCCACAATAAGCTCCAAATGGATACATGGCCCAGATATTAAAAGGTCATGTCATAAACAAATTAGAGGAGAAGAAGGGTTACTTTTCACAATTATAGATGGGGAGGATTCTTGACCAAAAAATAGAGATAATAATAAAAGATGAAATGGACAATTTTGATGACATAAAATTGAAACTAAATGAAACCAATGTAGTTAAAATTAGAAGGAAAATTATATATATATATATATATATATATATATATATATATACATACATATATTGCTTCTCTCTCTGTATGTATATATTTATATATAGAAGGAAAACACACACACACACACATATATGTAGCAATTTTTTTTCTGAGAAAAGTCTAAGGTATATAGGGAACTGGCAGAAATATGTGAGCACAAATATCATTTGGCCTGAGAATAGGCTAGCTAATTTTCAAAAGAAGAAATGCAAGCTAACTACAAACATAGGAAAGAATGTTCCAAATCATTAATAATAAGAGTAAAGCAACTTTGAAGTTCCACTTTATACCCATCAGATTGACCGAGATGATGAAAACAGAAAATGTCCATCATCAGAGGGATTGTAGGGACAGGTATACTAATGCCATTTTGGTGGATCTGTGAACTTTTCAAGCATTCTGGAAAGTAATTTGAAACTATATCCCCCCAAATCACTAAACTGCATGTTCTTTGACCCTGTGATACCACTACTAAGCATTTGTACCAAAGAGATTAAAGACAGAGAGAAAGGATTCATATGTACAAAAGTAGTTCTAGTAGCATTTTTTGTTGCAGCAAAGAACTAGAAACAAAGTGGGTGCCCATCAAGTGGGTCATGATTGAACTAATGATGGTATACGAATGTAATGGAATATTATTGTGTGACAAGAAATGATACAAGAAATGATTTCAGAGAAACTTAGGAAAACAATTTATACAAGGACCACAATAGTATAAAAGAAAACCACTTTAAAAGATTTAAGAAGTCTAATTGAATGATCAATTAAAACTCCAGGATACTGATAATGACACACCTCTTAGCATAGAATGTTGTATACATTTTTAGTTAGAGTCAAGTGGGAAGTATTTTTGATTGACCCTGTTCATTTGTTAACAAGAGAGGGATTTTATTTGTGGAGAGAGGGTTGTAAGAGTACAATGATAGCAATGCAAAAAAAGAAAGAAAAGAAAAGAAAAGAAGTATGCTAATGAAATATTAAAAATACACCCAGAAAAAAATATAAGAAAATTGAAAAGAGGACACAATCAGAGCAATGTTGGTATTGTTATAACAAATTGAATACTTGTATATTTTTAATAAGTTGTATATATTAGAGATTCATAGTTTGGTGTACAATCTTCTTTTTCTGTTCTTTGTATATAGAAATGCTCATGTTTGTTAAGCTCCTAATAAACCTAGAAAATTTAAAAAGAAGGATCCATGGTAGTTTAGTTTTGAAATTTCAACTTGGCTTTGCTATTTTTCCCTGTAATGGGTAAGCAGGTTGCTCCCCTTTAAAGCACTTATATTCAAATGGATGCAGCCAGCCAAGACTGCAGTTAGCTCCAATTCTGGTTGCTTAATTTGAATCCTAACAAATCATCTATGAGATGACAATGTAACCTCCAAATCCCCTTATGTCCAGTTCTCTTCCGCATGCCTGCATTTTTAAGCTGCAACTTATTTTTAAATGTTGGGCTTCCTGTGCAAGTCAGTTTAATTTATTTATTAATTTTTTCTAACTAGCAGAACTGAAACAGGAAAGTCTGATTTAGAGTACATCAAATCCCCTTTAAAAACTCACAATCTTATTCTTTTTGCTTCCATACGGTATCTCCCCCTTTTCTTCTAACAAGCAATGGCCCTTAATTCTCTTTCAGGGGTGGGAGGTACAACCAGGGTAAGCCTAGTATCTCTAATCTAATCTCTTTATTTTTTGAGAGGTTTGGATGGAGTAAAAAACACATCAGATTTAAAAGATCTATTTGAAGATGGAAATGTGCCCTGGGTATCACTCAATCCATTCTCTACACCCATCACTTTACCCTGTAGGTTTCATTGGCCACTAGCAATAAACATATCCTTCAACAAAAGAACAGTGGCTATCTGTGCACCATTCAGTTGCGTTCAACAGAATGTGTTGTACTGCACATGTGCGTCAATAATTTTTTATTATGTCATAATGCTTTTTAGTATGTAGGTAGTTATTATCTTTTAGAGGTCCCCATTTGGATTTATGGAGCAAAAGAGAAAAGTTTTTTTAAAATGAAATCTAATTAATCTAAGTGCATTTGTATGCCTATTAAAATTCACCTGTCCTGGAGTTTCCATTCATCATGATTATGAGGGAACAACCATCCTGAGAAAGGTACTGCCTCTCCATTTTATACAAAATGATGATTTATCACCCAGAATGCTCTTAGTAATGGTTCAGATCTAATGGACAGTTCTGCATGACAAATCACTCACATTCAGTGTAAAATTAGACATGTTGTACCTTCATGTAGAACACTCCACAGTAATTCATGGGCTAAACAAATGCCGTATCATTAATAGAATGGCCCTGTGACATTGCCTAAATTTGACAACTGCAACACAGGGGCAAAAATCAACTTTCTATGGTAGATTGTGGTTAGGGGCCAAACATTTTATTCATAGCCACTGATGCCAATTCACTTCTGGGAATTTCATTTTAGTTCTTGGCCGAGAAAACACCCTAATCTAGGATTGCAGGGTCATAAGATTTTAGATTTGGAAGGGATGTAAGAGATTCTCTAATTCAACCCCCTTCTTTTATAGAAGAAAAACCTAAAAGCATCTATGTTAGATGATGGAACTTAGGACTGGCAGAGAATCCATAGGATCATAGACCTGGAAGGTAACTGAGCCCCTGATATAAAATCCCAGCATAGTGAAGCCTCTCATTCAAGGTCATAGAGGTAACAAGAAATAGAGCTGGGATTTGAATCTAGATCTTTGGACTCCCTCACTGTTCCTTCCACCATAGATTTGAAATCCATCATGCTACATTTGGAATACAAAGTACAAGGTACCACATCTTTTCCTCACCACTGGGGTAGAGTCACACTTATGGATATTCCAAGACAAGCCTGGCATGTACTTTAAGAGTTCTGTCAGGACAGAGCTGGAGGGGCTTCAGAATGTCTTAGTTCCTTACATCATTGAGACTGTGATCATTTTTCTACCAAGGTTCAAAAAATTATAGACCATTAAACGTGAAAGGAATCTTAGAAGTAAAGCAACTAGTCTAACCCTGTCATTTTAAGAACAAAGAAACTGATGTGGACTTACATAACGACACCTAGCTAGTAAATGGGAGAAAAACAATACAAAAAGCACTACACTTATAATCAAGTAACTAGAGTTGAGTCACGGCTATCATGCTTGCTGGTAATCGTGTCCCACCCCTACTCAATAGACTCTGGTAACTCCCTATTATCTCTGGGATCAAATGTAAAGCCCTCTGAAATGCATTTAAAGCCCTTCATATTTTGGTCCCTTCTTAACTTTCTAATCTTCTCATACCTTACTTCCCTCACCACCCACCACCTACCCTGTGTTCCAGTGACAGTGGCCTCCTTACTCTTCCATGAATGAGGCACCCCATCTCCAAACTCTGGGTACATTCACTGGCTATTCCCCACGCCTGAAATGTTCTCTCTCCTCATCTCTACCTCTTGGATTCTCTGGCTACCTTCAAGTCTCGGCTAAATCTCCCCTTCTACTAGAAGCCTTTCTCAGTCCTTTACCTTAATGTCTTCCCTCTGAAACTAGCTAGAATGTCACCTTCTACAGGAAGTTTTTTAAAAATTCCCTCTTAATTCTAATGCCTTCCCTCTGAGATTATCTCCAATTTCTCCTGGATATAGCTTGCTTATACATAGTTGTACAATTATGTTGTCTTCCCCGTTAGACCATAAGCCCTTGAGAATGGGACTTTCTTTTGTTTTTCTTTGTATTCCCAGCACTTAGCTCAGGGTGCCTGGCCCATAGTAGGTACTTAATAAATGTTCACTGACCAACTGACTTAACATATTACTGTTGATTTCCTCAATTATAAAGTGGCGACAGTGGTGCAAATTACCATGAAGGGTTGTTGTGAAGAATAAATTACAGAGCTTATAATTGCATTAAGACTGATGAGATGCTTTATTTCAACATGTTAATGACTTCACCAATGTAGGTATACCATCTCTCTAACAGTTCTGATCACAGGCCATCTATGGCCTCTCCTCCAATGTGATTTTTTTTGATATTTTCCAATAAATTGTCCTCAGAGGAGTCCACACATCTTGTCAAGGTGCTTCTAGGTGTCATAACAAAGCATGGGTTCAAGGACATAAACCTAAGACCATAAGATTTTAGATTTATCTCTCTCTTATCTTTTACTATTATATGGCCTTCCTCCTTATTGGGCCATACATCTCTTGAATGATATCTTTTGTACCATTTCTTGCATGTAAGCTGTCAGTGATAAAGTCCTATAGCCAATTTACTCAGAGGACATTTCTCCATTGCCCTTTCAGTGACCTGAAATTTGTTGTGAGGAAAGTATTTTGTAAATCTCAAGGTACTATATAAATATGAACTATTATTATGAGTCTGGGACTCAGGTACTCTGACTCAACATCCAGTGTTCTTGCCCTCTCTTCCCAACAGTGTAGCTGAGGAGACAGGACATCTCTGCCTGAAAATGACCTGAGAGCATTTCCAAAGCATTCATAGGTATTTACATGTTGTGGGATTGAGGGAATAGAAAGGACAGAAATGATCAAAGATGGGTTAGCTCATTTCAAATACTTCTAAATCATTTAGCAATCTCACTAAGGGATCCATGGAACATGAGACTGTTTCTATGATGCCTAAATTCCAGGTGAAAAAGTAGAAAATGTGGTCAAGCTGCTTATTTGACTTCTCAGAGATAAAAAAATTTGGTTGCTTAAACTCTTCAAAAATTTTAAAAATTGAATTGACCAGTGTATCAATGTGCTGATTAAAGGGTAAATATATCACTTGGGAAGGAAAAGGAGAGCGAACGATTGGCAGATTCAAGAATTATACTTCTATGTTGAAAGACAGTGATTTTGTAGCTAAAATTAGTCTCTTTGCCTTGACTGCTCATCTAAACATAAATATACTGATCCTTGGTCCTTCATCTGAAATGCAAACATAGTTGTGAAAATTCAGACATGTTTTTCATCCAACAATTATTGATTCAGCACCCCCTCCCACATTAGGTCACTACTGTGTGCAATGGGCTGCCGGGGGAAATACAAATATATCCAAAGTGTAGTTCCTGTTCTCAGCATGGAGTAGTGGATGGAGCACTGGACTTGGGAGCCAGCAAGACCTAGGTTTGAATCCCACCGCAGACATTTACAAGCTTACCACCCTATACAAGTCATTTCATTTTCTGGGCCTCAGTTTCCTCATCTGTAAAATGAATGGGATGAACTTGATGACCAGTACGTGCCTTTCTAGTCCAAATCTATGGTCATTTGTTTCTAGGAACTATAACATGAAAAACTCCACTTTGTTACTGTCATGCACTTATTCTAGGACAGAGGTGTTAAACACATGACCCATGGGCCAAATACAGCCTGCAACACTCCCAAGTCCAACCCAAACCAGATGAAAACGTAATTTGGAAGTATTTAATAAAATAAAGAAAAATACAATAAAGCATAGATACTATTACATTTTAAAACCAACTCAGTATGTAGCGTGTAGTGACCCTTATGCAGGATTTAGTGGACCCTATTTCTGTTTGAGTTAGACACCATTGTTCTATGAGACTAGAGAACAGATTTTTGGCACTTTCATTCTTGATGTTTGCTAATAGCCTAAATTAAAGTAGTCTGTCTTACTTAAAAAAGAAATAGTTACCCTTGACAATTGATGTGTAAACAGGAACCCAATTAATTAATTTGCTAATTGTTCTTCCTAGTCTTTAGATCCTGCCTAATTGTCTGAAAGTTGCCTAAAAATGCTAGTGGATTTTGACCACAGTCATTAAGAGCTGATAATGAAGTCTGCAGAAGGAACTACGGGCAAGCGGAAGACCTGGGATTCCATTTGGGTCATGCCCCTGACATCTGACATGACCTGGGGCAAATGTCTAAGTCTTAGTCTTTCCCACTTTGAAATAAAGACAAGGGCTGCTTGGCCCTCGACCTCAGAGAGCTATTGGCAGGATGGATGTGAACCCTGCCAAGGGAAGGTCTTGAGAAAGTCAAGGTGTCATCATTATTAATTCCTCGCTGTTCAGCTGGGATGGAGCTGCTCCTGCCACCGACAGAAAAGGGCTGCCTTCCAAATAAATAAACAGGCTTCTTTTGGACAGATGTCATGCCGGCTCTGGCTGCTAATTGATCACACCACACTGCGGCGAGGAGGAGCGTTGACTTCGGCAGCTGGGAGCCTTCCACCTAATCTTCACAAGCAGCCTGGAACCTTGGCCCCATTTTAAAATTCATCTCTTTGAACCAACGCAGACAGCTTAATGAAGCAATATTTATGGAACTGATACCATTGGGGAGACGGCTGCTTCTTTTCTCCATCTTCTATTTTTAATATTTGATCTGGCAAACGTATTATTAAAGGAATATTTCAAATCTGATTACTCTTCTGTTTGACTGCCCATGTTACTCATACACTGGGTGCCGGGGGAAATTATACCCACTAGTTTGGAAGCTTTATTATGTCATTCTTTCAAAACATCCGTTTGCTGGGAGTATAATTACCATTCATATGTAATACTACCGGCACCCCAGCTAATCTTTGCTATCTCTTCTTAATTACAGTAAGCTGGTATTTCTTCTTTCTCTCTCCTTTTCCTTCTTGCCTTTCTGTGTTCTCATTTCTGCCTATTTTGCTTTGGTTCAGGATAGATTTGTTTCCCTTCCCGGAGAAACTTCTTCTCCAGGATCCCTGCCTGCAAAGGCTCATTTCAATCTGGGAAGCACTCTAGGCCTGCAGGGAGAGAGAATAAATCAGGAGGGCTGGTCCCGAAATGCCACTTGATGAGACAGTGTTATTTCTCGCTGCTGAGTTATTTGCCAAGTTGCAGGTACATTCATGATAAAGGTGCCCGGGAAAGGCACTGACAGGTCAACAGGGGATTCACACATACCTCTTGGATAAGGAGCCGTGATGAAACCTACTTTTAAGACAATTTCAGATATGAGAACTTAACATGACTATATCAATTCAATTTCTGAATCATGCTAAGAGACAGCATTAGGTGATGTGACATAGTATAAAGAACCAAAGACCTAGGAGCCAAGAGATCAGGGTTCAAGTCCGATCTATACTACTAACTAGCTGTGTGACCTTAGGCAATTCACTTCTTGCAAATGAAAGGGTTGGACTAGGTAGCCAGAAATCCCTTGCAAAACATTTTTTTAAAAAAATTCTTAAGTGAAAGTGGGGTCAAAATCACCCCACCATATTTTAGCCTTGATACCTTAGCTAGGTAAGAACATATCTCTATTAATCAATCTTTCATTGACTTTAAGTGATACTAAAAGACCAAACCAACTGAAATGACATTGTAGAGCAGTTGTACTTGGATAGGCCAAGGTAATATCACCATGCCCCAGGGATCTTCTCGAAATTATTAAGCAAGTTGAGAAGGTATTGACTTCCAGATATTGGGGCAAGTATGACTTTCCAACATACCTTTGAGAAGGAACTTCCAGGGGAGGGAAGAGAAGGTGAGCATGGGAAGGAGGGAGTCTGGGATCTTCTCCTGGCTGACCTAATTGACCTCGCCCTCTAAGCTTCAGTCAGTTCTTCTGTAAAATAAAGGATTTGAACTTGATTATTTTCAAGGATCCTCCTGACTGACATTCTATAATATTAAATACATATTTATTGAATGTGTGTACTCAATGAAATTGAAATCTAGAAAAGCATTGGTAGCCAGAAATCCTTTGCAAAACTTTTTTTTTTAATTTAAATAAGAATGGGGTCAAAATCACCTCACCACATTTTAGCCTTGATACCTTAGCTAGGTAAGAACATATCTCTATTAATCAATTTTTCATTGAACTTAAGTGATACTAAAAGGCCAAACCAACCTAAATGACATTGTGGAGCAGTTGTACTTGGATAGGCCGAGGTAATATGACCAGGGATCTTCTCTAAATTATCAAGCAAGTTGAGAAGGTATTGATTTCCAGAAATTGGAGCAAGTATGTTGGATGTTGGATCTTCAGTCTGTGAAACCAAATAGAGGAAAGTGAGCCTTGGAGGAGGATCTGGCAAGCTTCAAAGGGTCCAGAGGATGTTGTAATCTTCTCCTTCCTATTGGTGCACTAACCACATCCCACAATCAGCTGGTATCAGTGCCAGTCTGGACAGACTGGATTGAGATTAACCATGCTTAAAGGGAACTTCTCAAGTATCCCATGAATGGGAGAAAAACTCTCCCAGCAACCAAGAGCCATGGGCTGCCCAGCCTTAGCTACATGTATTTTCTAAGCTTGATTCTACATTGCCCTGGACTTTTATAGATTAGTGGAAAAGTGTCTTCCAGATATTTATGGGGAACTTTTGTACACCTTTGGGAACTAGCACCTTTTAAAAGCTCCTTAAGGCTAACTAACTAAACTGATTCTCAGCTGATAATCTTGGGAGAAGAGGGACTAGACCAGTGTGGGTTCAAGCTGACTGTTTTGCAGAATTAACCCCAACCCTATAGGGTTGCCACTAGAACCCTGAGGAGAAGATGTAGCCAAGCTGTAGGAATCCATCCATTCATCAATGGAATCAGAAGTAGAGATAATGATCCTCAGAGCTTATATGAGCTATTTTTATTTCATTTCCTGGGAGCACTTCAGTCAACAAAAAAGCTCTAGTGAATCAAGGGCCTTGAATGTTCTTTGAGCTCTGTCAAATCCATCATTAGTTCAAGCTGAACCAACAATGGTATTTAATCAGCTTGTGAGGGGATGGCAGAGAGAAGCAGTCCTTTATTGCACATGAAATGGAAGGACATAAATATGGGCACAGACAAGGGGAATCTCTTTTCCCTTGGGCATCACCAAGCCAAGTAACTGATAGGTGATGGTAGAAGGCCCCTCAACTATGATTTCCCAGGTGCCAGGAGTATTTTACTCCTACAGTTTATCACAAATGTTGGATGTCTGGTGCAGAGGAATAAGAGAAGCAGAGAAGAAATTGTGGGAGTCATAGCATGGGGTACATGGCTTTTTCTTAGGGGACCAAACATCCTGCACTAAGCGTTGCTTTTCTAGATTTCAATTTCATTCAGTACACACATTCAATAAATATACGTTTAATATTATAGAATGTCAGTCAGGAGGATCCTTGAAAATAATCAAGTTCAAATCCCTTGATTTGAGCTGACTGAGGCTTAGAGGGCGAGGTCAATTAGGTAAGCCAGGAGAAGATCCCAGACTACCAGGCCAGTGCTATTTCCAGGGTACACACTTGTTTAGTCATTTAGTTGTGTCTCACTCTTGGTGATCCCCTACAGAGTTTTCTTAGCAAAGATTCTGGAGTGGTTTGTCTTCATTTCTTTCCAGTGGATTAAGGCAGACAGAAGTTAAGTGACTTGCTCAGGGTCACACAGCTAGTAAGTGTCTAAGGCCAGATTTGAACTCAGGTCTTCCTCATTCTAGGACTAGTGCTCTATCCACTAAGCCATCCAGCAGCCTTACTACTTCTCATTTTTGCCAGTTGTCTTCTTCACACATAAAGCTTCATTGCCCTATTGCCAAAGGATCTCCTAAGTTGTCCTTCACAGAGTCTTGCTATCCTTATCTTCCTACTTTCCTCAAACACCAGAAGTTAAACAGATGCTTCTTCTTTTTTTTTTTTTTTTTTTTTTTGCGATATACAAGGCTGGCCTCTTCTTTCTTTTCTTTCTTCCCATCCTTGTCTCACAAATCAAGCTGCTCCAGAGGCCTCATGCATTCACAGATCTGTTGTTTCCAAGGTAGCTGTATAGCGACTCCAACTGACTCACTTTCCTCTATTTGGTTTCACAGACTGAAGATCCAACATCCAGGGAAATTAAACAACTTGATTGCAGTCACACAGTCAAACGCTAGCAAAATCAGAGCTGTAACATGTCTTCCCAGCCTCATTCAGTGCCCATTCCTGGCAACCTAACCATGCAAAATATATTCATTGAATTGAATTGGACTGAAATGAATTGATTTGGCCTGATGTGGACATAAGTTCTTCCAGACTAGGATCACATATTTGACCTAGCAAAGACTTTAGCAGTCAACTGGTACAACCCCCTCATTTTGTCTATAAAGTATTTCTTCTGACACTCTCAGCCTTCCTTGCACTGGCCAACAGTTTAGTAATCAGTCATTTAGGGCAGGGAGCATCATTAACCCAGACACCTATTACGCCAGCATGGCAGGCCAAAGCTAATTTTTTTTAAACCCATAATGTGATTTCTTTTAAGTCTGGCCTCATTCCTCTGAGTCTTTGGGCAATGTGATGGGACCATTTATGTTTGACCCAGTGCATATTTGGTGGGCTCTGGGGTACCAAGATGGATCTAAGTGATGGTACCAATGGGAAGATATAATCTACTAGAGCTTCAACCTTAACCCCACCCCCATGAGGCTCTTTCTTCTCCCCATCTCTCAATATCCACATGAAATGTTGGTTCGTAGTATATAAATGACATTCACAATGTACAAATAATTGACATTTAGATGTCATGTCAATTTCACTCTGATTCCATAAATTGGAAAACAGCCTCAGCACAACTGTATATGGGGAGAAAAGAAATCTGAGAACTTAGTGCATTTCACACTGAATTCTGCTGCATTTCTGGGCAGCTGGCTGTGTCTCCCTAAGGAAATCCTTCACTTGGATTAAACCAGGGCCTCACTTTCCTGGGAACTTGGAATCACTTAAAGATGCTGGGAGGGTATGGATTTCCCAGGCATGGATAGTGCCATTCCCAACAGCTGCTGTGCAATAAAATTAAACACAAAAAGAACAATTCACAAAAGCAGGTGTGCTTAAAAATCTGATGTGTTCTACAGAATTTGAGAAGACTTTGGGAAAGACTTCTTTGGTGTGTTTCTTGGTGAGGCTGGATTCTGGGCTGTCTATAGGTTTCCCCAGATAGGTTTTTATTAAACTATTGCAAGAATCAGACTAGATAACCATTGAGGTACCTTCCGCATTTCAAACTCTGTGATTCTGTGATCTTTTATGATTTTTACAATTCTATTTCTTCTAAATGGAATGCTGTTCAACTAAACACCAACCTGCCAGCTCTTTTAAATGTCCTAGGGACCAGATATAGGGCATGAGGTCTCCTCCAAATGCTCAAAATATAGCAGAGCAGTCATCAAATAATCATATTTAATCTAATTCACTTCCCCTGCTGAAAGTCATGGAGGGGGGAGGTGACTGGGAACATCAGGCCCAGGTGGTCACCTAAATAATAGTTAGGCTGTCCAGTTCTCATATACATACTTTAGCATAACCTGAAGTCCACACAAGACTAAGGATAAAAAAAGAAAGAGAGAAACCATAGAAAATTACTTCTTTCACCCTAGAACTATACAAAAATATGTCAACTAAGATACCAGGAAAGCTCAGAGATAGTCAGACATGGATGCCTGTAGCCTACAAACTTCCATTTGAAGGCAGCTTCCCTGGGAAAACCTGAAAGCAGGTAGCTTGGAAGCCCAAGGAAGCAATCTCAGGCAGTGACTAGCTCAGTGCTGACTAGGATAGTGTACTGTAGAGATCAGATTGAGACAGTCCAGGATTAATGGTTCCAAAACCCCTAACACTGCATCCTAAGATATCAGAGAAGGCTCTGAAATTCCAGTGCTCAAAGATTCAAAGGAGCCAAGGAGAAATGAAGTGTCCTTTCAGAACCTTCATATCTTCAAAGAGCATTGAGAAAGTTAAATAAGAAAAACAGAGATCCTGGGGGTGGACTGGTTCTGTTCGGTGGGATTGAAGGGGGAAAAGAGAAAGAAGAGTAAAAGGAATACACTCGTTTAAAAAGGAGAAAGAAGGAAGTAGAACTTAATATTGCCATGTGAGGAATCTTTTGTTTGGCATGTAAAGCTCTTTGCAACCTAGCCCCTTGCTGCCTTTTCAATTGTAGATTCTCCTCTTCTCCACACATTCTACCATCCAGCTATACTGATCTGATGGTTTCTCCTGGCACAGAGCACTCCCATCTCTTCCTCTAGAATATTTGTCTCCCATGCCTGGCAGCTTTTTTGATCTCTTCAGCTACTAATGCCATCTCTTAAAAGAACACCTTCCAAATGAACTGTATTTATCTTGTCGTTTATTATTTATATGTGATGTCTTCTACCATGCAAAAGTAAGTTCCTTGGGGACAGGGACTATATTTATTTCTCCAACACTTAGCACAATACTCAGACTCAGGAAGCCCTTGATAAATGCTTGTAGTTTGATCTATAAAATGAAAGGGTTGCCTTAGATAGCCTCTAAGACCTCTTTCACCTCTGACTTGTAATATTCTGATCCTATCACCTCTCATTCTCACTTCAGGGTCAGAATTCTGGGGCTTTTAGAGAATGGCTTTCTGCTCAGTGGTGGAATAGGCAAAGAAAAGATACTAAGAAGGCCCAAGTGGCCCAATCTGGGCATCTGTGATCCACTCAATATCCCGTAACAAAATCCTAACACAATATGCCAATCAGTAAAATAAACAGATCTGTCGGTAACAATCTCCTCAGCTCAGCTGTCCTCAAGTACTCTACAGAATAATTATAAAACATTTATAATTTAGCAGCAAAATCTTTTTAACTATCTACTTTAAACACCATTAACCATGTCAATAAACATTAATTTCTAGAAATAAACAAGCTGGGAACTGACTATTACTCACCAAGAGAATCCTAAGTATGAAAACATTCTCCTATTCTTCCTTCCCATTTAGCAATGGTAGGCTTGATTGGGTCTAGGTCAATCCTCTGAATTTTAGTTAATTAATTTTCTTTGTTAAATTGAATAGATTGGCTTTTTTTCATGTTCTAAAGGAATTAAATTCAACTTAAATATTTACTGAGGGGGGTGGAGCCAAGATGGCCATGTTAAAACAGCATCTCACCTGGAGCTCTCTCACAAGCTCTGTCAGAAACCTATAAAAAAGTGAATGTGAGCACATTTTGAGAGAGTTAGAAGCCACTAGCACTCTGAGTAGGACAAATTTCCAAGCCAGGAGAGTCCGAAAGGTTGACAGGATGGATCTGTAGGCTGGGAGAGCACTGGGTGTACAGAGCTGCACCACACAGTACCAAAGTGGAAGCAGGTGAAGAAACCAGCCAGCGACCCAGGCCGGGAGAAAATTGGGTACCAGAAACCAGTGGAGATCCCCAGGCCTCCCAACACAGAATGGGAGTCTGTAGAAACGAAAAGAGGCAGCAGTGCAATGCCACCAGCCGTGAGACATCAACTCCTGAGGCTTGCAGCCCAAGGGTTTGAAATGCGTCTTCTTGAACTTCTGGGAGGCATAATGGCCAGGATCCCTCTTCCCCCCCCCCCCCCCAGAGAATTCCTCAGGAAAAAAATGCTGGAATAGAGGACACAGATGTGGGGCTTCAGTGGCTGAGCAGTGGGAGTTCCTGAGACCCAGAGGGGCAGAGCCAGCAGGGATCAACACCAGGAGCCCAGACATACCTTTACACAGCTAGGGGAAGTGGCAGACACCAGCACAGACAACAAACAGCTGAGACCATTGCTGAAGAGCAACAGTGCTGGAGAGCAGCCCCAGGAGAAGAGGAGACTTCAGGCAGCCAGACCCCTCCCATACACCTCAGGAAACTGAAGACTATAATACACAAAGCCAGTAACTAGATTAACAATCCCCAGAACAAGAAACCTGGGACAGAGAGCCCTGAGTCCCAAAAGCAGAAATTCACTGTAAAATCAGGAAAAAGCTAACCAACATGAAGAAGAGCATGAAAAAAACAGAGGACCGTTGATTCTTTTTGTGGAGACAGGCATGATCAAAATACCAATTTAGAAGAGGATAGCATTGACACTATACGCACATCTGATACCTCAAAAGGGAATGGGAACTGGTCTCAAGCCCAAAAAGCATTACTGGAAGAGCTAAAGGAGGATTTTAAAAACCAAATTAGGAAGGTAAAAGAAAAAATGGAAATAAAATGGAAATGAAAACCACTGACAAAATCAAGTCCTTCAAAATTGGCAGATTGGCAAAATGGCTATGGAGATTCAGAATCTAAATAGAGAAAATGACACCCTGAGAGGTAAAATCAACCAATTGGAAAAAGAGACTCAAAAGCAAAATGAAGACAGCAACTCATTAAAAATTAGAATTCAGCAAGTGGAGCTAATGACTCTATGAGGCATCAAGAAGTAGTAAAACAAAATGTAAAGAATGGAAAAATAGAAAAAAAAATGTGAAATATCTGATTGGAAAAACAAATGACCTGGAAAATAGATCCAGGAGAGACAATTTAAGAATTGTTGGTCTACCGGAAATCCACGATGAAAAAAAGAGCCTTAACAGTATCTTTGAAGAAATTATCAAAGATAACTGCCCAGAAGTCCTAGAACCAGAGGGTAAAATAGTCATTAAAATAATCCACCAATCACCCCCGAAAGAGATCCCAAATTGAAAACACCAAGAAATATTATAGCCAAATTTCAGAATTACAAAGTCAAGGAGAAAATACTGCAAGTGGCCAAAAAGAAACAATTCAAATATCATGGAACTATAGTCAGAATCATGCAGGATCTTTCAGCTTCTACATTAATTGACAGGAGAAATTGGAATATGATATTCCAAAGAGCGAAGGAGCTGGGACTACAACCAAGGATCAACTGCCCAGCAAAATTGAGCATAATTTTTCAGTCAAGGAGATGGACATTCAACAAAATAAGGGAATTCCAGACCTTCCTGATGAAAAGGCCAGAACTCAATGAAAAATTTGATCTCCAAATACAAAACTCAAGAGAGACATAAAAAGGTAAACAGGGGGAAAAGCCCCCACAAACCTTATTAATCAATAAGGGCAAATTACTTACATCTTTATTTAGGATTATATTATCTTATGTATGATATATATATATATATATATATATATATATATATATATATATATATGAATATATATGTCAGTCTTGAGAATAGTACAGTTATTATGACAATTGAAAGGGATACACGTAGACTGTGGATGTCTGTATAAAATAACTGATATAAAAACTGATATAAAAAACATAATTAAGAGATGTAAAGGGAGGGTTCTGGGAGAAGAGCTAAGGAGGTAGTAGAAAAGGGTAAATTACATCAAATGAAAAGGCACAAAAACACATTATGGTAGAGGGAAAGAAGGGAGAAGAGCAGTATTTGAGCTTTACTCTCATTGAATCTGGTTTGAGAAGGGAATAACATACCCTGATAAGTATAGAAATCTAACTTGTCCTACAGGCAGTAGCACGGGAAAGGGGGAAAAAAGGGGAAGGGGGTGGTCAGAAGGGAAAGAAGAAGTAGCAAGGGGAAAATGGTAAGATAAGGGAGGGGAATTAAGAGGGAAAATAAACTGAGGAAGGTGGTAGTCAAAAGCCAAACTTTGTTGAGGAGTGGAAGGGGAAAGGGAGAAATAAAAGCATAAACATGGGGGAAATAGGATGGAGAAAAAGACACAGATAGTAATCATAACTGTGAATGTGAATGGGATGAACTCTCCCATAAAACGGAAGTGGAGAGCAGAATGGATTAAAAACCATAATCCTACAGTATGCTGTTTACAGGAAACACATTTGAAACACGGGGATACACACAGGGTAAAGGAAAAAGGCTGGAGTAAAATATATTGCACTTCAGCTAAAGTAAAAAAAAGCAGGTGTAGCAATCCTAATCTCAGACAAAGCAAAAGTAAAGATAGATTTAATTAGAAGAGATAAGGAAGGACACTACATCCTGCTAAAAGGCACCATAAACAAGGAAGCAATATCATTGTTTAACATATATGCACCAAGTGGTATAGCATGCAAATTCTTAGAAGAGAGGTTAAGGGAGTTACAGGAAGAAATAGACAGCAAAACTATAATAATGGGAGAGTTCAACCTCCCCCTCTCTGAACTTGAGAAATCTAACCTCAAATAAGAAAGAAGTTAAGGAGGTGAACAGAATTTTAGAAAAGGCAGATATGATAGACCTCTGGAGAAAACTGAATGGGGGTAAAAAGGAATATCCTTTTTTTCTCAGCAGTACATGGCACATACTCAAAAATTAACTATGTACTAGGGCATGAAAACCTCACAATCCAGCACAGAAAGGCAGAAGTAGTCAAAGCATACTTTTCAGATCATGATGCAATAAAAATTATTTGTAATAAAGAACCATGAAAAAATAAGCTAAAACTTAATTGGAAACTAAATAATCTATTTCTCAAGAATGAGTGGGCTAAAGAACAAATCAGAGAAACAATTAATAACTTCATTCAAGAGAATGACAATAATGAGACAATACACCAAAACTTTTGGGATGCAGCAAAAGCAGTTCTTAGGGGAAGTTTTATATCTCTAAATGCTTATATGTATAAAATAGAGAAAAAGGAGATCAATGAATTGGGCATGCAACTGAAAAAGCTAGAAAAAGAACAAATTGAAAATCTCCAATTAAATACCAAATTAGAAATACTGAAAATCAAAGGAGAGATTAATAAAATTGAAACCAAGAAAACTATTGAATTAATAAATAAAACAAAGAGCTGGTTTTATGAAAAAACAATAAAATTGATAAACCTTTGGTCAATTTGATTTAAAAAAAGTAAGAAGAAAGTCAAATCACCAGTATCAAAAATGAAAAGGGTGAATTCACCTCTAATGAAGAGGAAATCAAAACAATAATTAGGAATTATTTTGCCCAATTGTATGCCCATAAATTTGACAACCTTAGGGATATGGATGAATATCTACAAAAATATAAATTTCCCAGGTTTACAGAAGAAGAAGTAAAATTTCTAAATAACCCCATCTCAGAAAAAGAAATTGAGTGAGCCATCAATGAACTCCCTAGCAAAAAATCTCTGGGACCAGATGGTTTTACATGTGAATTTTATCAAACATTTAAAGAACAATTAATTCCTATACTTTATAGGCTATTTGGGAAAATAGGTGAAGAAGGAGTCCTACCAAATTCTTTTTATGACACAAATATGGTACTAATACCCAAACCAGGTAGAGTTAAAACAGAGAAAGAAAATTATAGACCAATTTCCCTAATGAATATTGATGCAAAAATTTTCAATAAAATATTACCAAAAAGATTGCAGCAACTTATCACAAGAATAATACACTATGACCAGGTAGGATTTATTCCAGGAATGCAAGGCTGGTTTGATATTGGGAAAACTATCAACAAAATTGATCATATCAACAACAAAACTAGCAGAAGTCATATGATCATCTCAATAGATGCAGAAAAAGCCTTTGACAAAATACAACACCCATTCTTATTAAAAACACTAGAAAGCATAGGAATAAATGGAGCCTTCCTTAAAATTATAAATACCATCTACCTAAAACCATCAACAAGCATTATTTGTAATGGGGATAAGCTAGATGCATTCCCAATAAGATCAGGGGTGAAACAAGGATGTCCATTATCACCCCTACTATTCAATTTGGTACTAGAAACGTTAGCTGTAGCAATAAGAGAAGAAAAAGAACTTGAAGGAATTAGAATAGGCAAAGAAGAAACTAAATTATCACTTTTCATAGATGATATGATGATTTACTTAGAGAATCCTAGAGAATCAAGTAAAAAGCTACTTGAAATAATAAGCAACTTTAGGAAAGCTGCAGGATATAAAATAAACCCACATAAATCCTTGGCATTCCTATACATTACTACCAAAGCCCAACAGCAAGAGATAGAAAGAGAAATTCCATTTAAAGTTACTGCAGACTATCTGCCAAGACAAACCCAGCACCTATATGAACATAATTATGAAACACTTTTCACACGAATAAAGTCAGATCTAAATAAATGGAAAAAGATCAGTTGCTCATGGTTAGGCTGAGCTAATATAATAAAAATGACAATTTTACCTAAATTAATCTATCTATTCAGTGCCATGCCAATCAAACTATCAAAAAATTATTTTACAGAGCTGGATAAAATAATAACAAAATTCATCTGGAAGAACAAGAGGTCTAGAATATCTAGGGTATTAATGAAAAGAAATGCTAGGGAAGGTGGCCTAGCCAAACCAGATATTAAACTGTACTATAAAGCAGCAGTCATCAAAGCTACCTGGTACTGGCTAAGAAACAGAGTCATGGATCAGTGGAACATGATAGGTATACAAGATGTAGAAGTCAACGACTATAGCAATCTACTCTGTGATAAACCCAAAGAATCCAGCTTCTGGGCTAAGAATTCACTATTTTACAAAACCTGCTGGGAAAATTGGAAAATGGTAGGGCAGAAACTGGACATAGGCCAATATTTTACACCATATATCAGAATAAAGTCAAAATGGGTTCATGATTTAGGAATAAAGGCTGATACTATAAGCAATTTGGGAGAGCAAGGAACAGTTTACTTTTCAGATTTATGGAAAATAAAAGAATTCATGACACAACAAGTGGTAGAGAGCATTACAAAATGCAAAATGGATAATTTTGATTATGTTAAATTGAAATGTTTTGTATAAAAAAAGCCAGTGCAACAAAGATTAGGAGGGAAGCAGAAAATTGGGAGAAAATCTTTACAACTAGTATCTCTGATAAAGGCCTCATCTCTAAAATATACAGGGAACTGAGACAAATTTGTAGGAATACAAGTCATTCCCCAAATGAGAAATGGTCAAAGGATATGAACAGGCAGTTTTCAGAGGAAGAAATTAAAGATATCTATAGGCATATGAAAAAATGCTCAAAATCACTACTGATTAGAGAAATGCAAATCAAAACAACTCTTAGATACCACATCTCTCCTGTCAGATTGGCTAAAATGACAAAACAAGAAAATGACAAATGCTGGAGAGGATGTAGGAAAATTGTAAAGTTGTTCCTTGGCTGGTGGAGTTGTGAACTGATCCAGCCATTCTGGAGAGCAATTTGGAACTATGCCCAAAGGGCTATAAAAATGTTAATACCCTTTGACCCAGCAATGCCACTTCTAGGGTTGTATCCCAAAGAGATCACACAAGTGGGAAAAGGACCCATATGCACAAAAATATTTATAGTGGCTCTTTTTGTAGTAACAAAGAATTGGGAATCAAGAGGATGCCCATCAATTGGGGAATGGCTGAACAAGTTGTGGTATATGAAGGTAATGGAATACTATTGTGCTATAAGATATGGGGATGATACGGACTTCATAATAACCTGGAAAAACCTACATGATATAATGCTGAGTGAGTGGAGCAGAACGAGGAGAACATTATACACAACCACAGATATGGATTCTGTGACAATTAACCCTGATAGACTTTGCTCTTCTCAGCATTACAAGGTGCAAACACAACTCCAAAGGACTCACAATGGAGAATGCTATCTATATCCAGAGAAAGAACTGTGGAGCCTGAATGCAGATTGAGACATACTTTATTCTCACCTTCTTTTTTCCCTTTGTTTTTTTTTTCTCTTTTGTTCTTGTTTTTGCGGGGGTTTTTTTGGTTCTGTTTCTTCTTTCTCATGATTGGTTATAATTCTGTTTTACAACTTGACTAGTGTGTAAATAAGTTCAATGCGAAGTTATATATAGAAGATATTTGGATTCCATGCCATCTCGGGGAGGGGGAGAGAAGAATATCTGGAACTCAAAATTATGTAGAACCGAGTGTTGTAAACTAAAAATAAAAAATAAACAAAAATCAGTATGGCATAAAAAATACTTACTGAGCACCTACTGTGTGCAAGGCAGTATTTTAGATGACAACTTTCCTTTGGGAAAAAGTAAAGGGCCAGGTTACAGAGTGAAAAACTGTTACTGAAACATCTCTCACTGCCCTCCCATAAGGTTCACCTCACCTGTTTGCTAATATTCATTCAACAATTACTTAATTACACAGAGCATTAGGGAAGACAGAAAGTTTAGATAAGACATAGTCTCTGTGGTCACAGAGCTTATAGTCCACAGGTGAATAAGACACAAACATTGATAATTCTAATACAAAGTATCATTATAGAAGCACTTTAGAGACTTCCAAAACTCTCATAGCACATTAATGTGTAATATTTGTAATGGGTTTTGTATTTCTTGCCTTCTAGGGGAGGTTTTGGGTGGGGGCAGGGGGAGAGAATTTGGAACTGAAACTAAAACAAAATCAAATTAAAATATGTACATATTTTAATATATATGTTTATATACATATGTGTGTATATCTTTTATCTATGTCTCTGTAGAAGTACATAAAAGGACTCCAGTTACTGTGCAAACACTAAAACTAATCTTTCTTTCACCTCCCAAAAAGAATGTATGAGTCCTACTTTCCCCCTAGGGACCTACGCAGACTTCCAAGCTCATAGTGTCACCCTGTGGTTTGAACTCTCTCCCCCTGCAAAGGGTAACACATTTGGGGTTGCTAGAGAGGCAAACCTTCATGTTGTAGGGAGTGCCCCTCTTCCATATAGACCTACACATTCTTCTAGACCTATAGCACTACCTTAAGGGTTTAGGACAACCCCCTTCCCATCAGACATGCAGTCAGAATAGCTTACGATAGTAAAGGAGGTCCAGGTTTGGGTCCCTTGCCTCCCCTCCTTTCTCCTTCTATCTCCTATCATAGCTCAACCTTTCAGTTCCATGACCACATGCTTGCTCTCTTAACTCTAAGAAGGTGAGTCCATTGATTGTCACTACCCAGGAACTCTTGCCAATCTGGGGCCATGTGGTTCTCTCTTCTCACTAAGAGGAAGGATCAGATCCAGAGGTTTGCTCCTTTATGTGAGGGCTTAGGCACTTAAGGCTCCTCTAATTCAGGCTATGTATTTATTCCCTTTTTCTCCAAGGAGATTGGTTAAGGCAACATCCCAAAACAACCCCCCTTCCTCTCTGGAAAATTCTAGATCCAGGTCTCTCAAGTGGTTCTGTCCCAAACTTCCACTCCTATAAACATGGGGTTACCTCTCCAAGAATACCTTGACCTCTCTGTTCCTCTGCTGTCATCATGTGAGGAACGTGGCTCCCTCCCCTCTGAGGGCTCAGGAATTGAAAGATTAGGCCACTTCTCCACGGCTCTATTAACAGCTGCAGAGGGAAAATAAAGGGAGAAGATGTGCAGACGTGCAGACTTCATGCCCCTCAGGGGACCCAGTCTGCCCTCCACTCTCTTGACTGTCAGTTCCCAACTCTCTCAGGTCCTTTCTCAGTTTGAATCTCTCATCAATCTGCCTGCCCCAGCAAAAAAGGTGGAGCTTTATGCACAAACATGAAACAGTCCCTAACCTCAAAGACCTTACATTCTATCTAGAGGAATAACACAGACAATAAATAAGTATATACAAAACACATGCAAATTAAGCACAAGGTGATTTCTGGGAGGAGACAGTTGCTTATGTGAAGATGTAGAGATGGGAGATAGGTCAGAAACATCAAGAAGGGCAGTTTGGAGGACTTCCAGGGGTGGAACCAAGATGGCGGCTGGAAAGCAGGGGCTTGCGTGAGCTCCCCACCACGTCCCTCCAAAAACCTATAAAAATGGCTCTGAACAAATTCTAGAAATGCAGAACCCACAAAATAGCAGAGGGAAGCAGGGCTCCAGCCCAGGACAGCCTGGATGGTCGCTGGATGAGGTCTATCGCGCAGGGAGTGGAGGGCAGCGGAGCTCAGCGTGGGAGGCAGCAGGACCAACCAGACCAGGAGCCAGGCAGAACAGGCCCTAGCACCCTGAATCAGTGAGCTGTGGCAGTTACCAGACTTCTCAACCCACAAACACCAAAGACAACAGAGAAGGTTAGTGGGAAAAGCTGCGGGGGACAGAGTTCGCAGTTCGGCCACTGCCCCAGGGGCAGTGGGGGAGGTGCAGCTACAGAACTACAGCTGTAGTTACTTCTGGCCCCAGGCCCACATGGTGGGAGGAATTAAGTGGCAGATCAGAGCAGGAGTGAAGAGTCTGCTGAACATTTGCACCAGTCCGGGTTGGTGGTTCTTGAGGAAGGAGGAGTGTTGGGGTGGCAGAGCTGGCTACATAGAAATAGCTCTGAAATCAACAGTGCAATCGCTTAAGCTTAAGCTTAAGAACAAAGTACTCTTTGCTCTACAAGCAGTCATACCCCGACAAAAAACTCAAGGGTCAAGTAAGTTGGCTGGGCCAAGGAAAACGCACCCAAATTCAGACTCAGATTTTGGAATCTTTCTTTGGTGACAAAGAAGACCAAAACATACAGCCTGAAGAAGTCAACAAAGTGCAAGAGCCTACACCAAAAACCTCCAAGAAAAACATGAACTGGTCTCAGGCCATGGAAGAGCTCAAAAAGGATTTGGAAAAGCAAGTTAGAGAAGTAGAGGAAAAAGTGGGATGAGAAATGAGAATGATGCAAGAAAACCATGAAAAACAAGTCAATGACTTGCTAAAGGAGACCCAAAAAAAAACCTGAAAAAAATATTGAAGAAAACAACACTAAAAAATAGACTAACTCAAATGGCAAAAGAGTTCCAAAAAGCCAATGAGGAGAAGAATGCCTTGAAAGGCAGAATTAGCCAAATGGAAAAGGAGGTCCAAAAGACCACTGAAGAAAATACTACCTTAAAAATGAGATTGGAGCAAGTGGAACCTAGTGACTTGATGAGAAATCAAGATATTATAAAACAGAACCAAAGGAATGAAAAAATGGAAGACAATGTCAAATATCACATTGGAAAAACCACTGACCTAGAAAATTGGTCCAGGAGAGATAATTTAAAAATTACTGGACTACCTGAAAGCCATGATCAAGAATAGAGCCTAGATATCATCTTTCAAGAAATTATCAAGAGGAATTGCCCTGATATTCTAGAGCCAGAGGGTAAAATAGAAATTGAAAGAATCCACAGATTGCCTCCTCAAATAGATCCCAAAAAGAAAACTCCTAGGAACATTGTTGCCAAATTCCAGAGCTCCCAGGTCAAGGAGAAAATACTGCAAGCAGCCAGAAAGAAACAATTTGAGTATTGTGGAAAAACAATCAGGATAACACAGGATCTGGCAGCTTCCATGTTAAGGGACCAAAGGACTTGGAATACAATATTCTGGAGGTCAATGGAGCTAGAATTAAAACCAAGAATCACCTACCCAGCAAAATTGAGTATCATGCTCCAAGGCAAAATATGGATTTTCAATAAAATAGAGGACTTTCAAGCTTTCTCAGTGAAAAGACCAGAGCTGAATAGAAAATTTGACTTTCAAACACAACAATCAAGAGAAGCATGAAAAGGTAAACAAGAAAGAGAAATTATAAGGGACTTACTAAAGTTGAACTGTTTTGCTTACATTCCTACATAGAAAGATGATGTGTATGATTCATGAGACCTCAATATCATAATAGCTGAAAAGAATATGCATATATATATGTGTGTGTGTATACATATACATACATATGTGTGTGTCTATATATGTATATATGTAGGTATATACACACACACACACACACAGGGCACAGGGTGAGTTGAACATAAAGGGATGATATCTAAAAAATAAAATCAATTTAAGGCATAAGAGAGGAATATATTGAGAGAGGGAGAAAGGGAGAGATAGAATGGGGTAAATTATCTCACATAAAAGTGACAAGAAAAAGTAGTTCTGTAGGAAGGGAAGAGGGGGCAGGTGATGAAGAATGAGTAAATTTTGCTCTCATTGGATTTGACCTGAGA
Source organism: Trichosurus vulpecula (assembly GCF_011100635.1). Classification (NCBI taxonomy): domain Eukaryota; kingdom Metazoa; phylum Chordata; class Mammalia; order Diprotodontia; family Phalangeridae; genus Trichosurus; species Trichosurus vulpecula. Next base: position 141,805,472 of record NC_050575.1, on the reverse strand, counting down.
AGGGAATACCATACACACTCAATTGGGTATCTTGCCCCACAGGAAAGAAGGAGGAAGAAGATAAAAAAGGGGGGATGATAGAAGGGAGGGCAGACAGGGGGAGGAGGTAATCAAAAACAAAGACTCTCGAAAAGGGACAGGGTCAAGGGAGAAAATTCAATAAAGGGGGATAGGTTAGGAAGGAGCAAAACATAGTTAATCTTTCACAACATGAGTATTGTGGAAGGGTTTTACATAATGATATGCATGTGGCCTGTGTTGAATTGCTTGCCTTCTTAGGGAGGGTGGGTGGGGAGGGAAGAGGGGAGAGAATTTGGAACTCAAAGTTTTAAAAACAGATGTTCAAAAACAAAAAAAAAAAGTTTTTGCATGCAACTAGGAAATAAGATACACAGGCAATGGGGCGTAGAAATTTATCTTGCCCTACAAGAAAGGAAGGGAAAAAGGGATGGGATGGGAGAGGGGTGACAGAAGGGAGGGCTGACTGGGGAACGGGGCAACCAGAATATACGCCATCTTGGAGTGGGGGGAGGGTAGAAATGGGGAAAAAAATTGTAATTCAAACTTTTGTGAAAATCAATGCTGAAAACTAAATATATTAAATAAATTAAAAAAAAGAAGGGCAGTTTGGATGGGTTAGAGAGTGAGTAAAGGAGACTAAGGTATATTAAATCAACCAAAGTAGGAGGATGAGGCCATGTTGTAAAAGGTAAATTGAGGAATTTGTATTTGTAGGCATAAAGGAGTCATCAAACCTTCTTGAGAAGGGAACCAAAACGAATGACTCTCACTTTGGGAATATCACTTGGGGGCTATATGGAAGATTGAAGAGGTGAGACCACAGAGACAAGAGGACCAATTAGAAAACCATTGCAGTTGTGGAGGCTAGAGGGAACAAATGCCTGAATCATCAAGTCCAGCGAACCCCTTTCTACAACCACAAAAAAAGTATCTCCCGAACTTCCAGGATAATTTAATATACTACTCATAACATTCTTTACAATTATTAATTCCCTAAGGTTCCATTAAAGAATTTTTAGTGTGAGCCTCTTAGACCATTGTCACAAAGCCCAAAGGGATTCTCAAACCACTAAATGGGACCCACTGATCTAGTCCAATCACCTCGGTTTACAGATGAAGCAACTGAGTCACAGAGAAGCTGCAACATGCCTGATGGGTGTGTATCCACCATCTACCTGGAAATTTCTCATGCCAGTGGACTCTAAAATATCTTAGTTCCTTTAGTAGAGCAACAAGCGAGCGTCAACTGCTCACTCATCCCCAGCTTTGGACTTTTTATTTCCAGCTCTCAGAGTAATGAGCTGTTTCCATCTATTGTGTGAAGAGGGATTTCTTATCTCTGTTTTCAAGGTGTGTCTTCCCTCCCGGTTTTGATACACTGGGATTTGGGGAACAAGTCCTTGATCTGCCTATCCAAGCTGTTCACAATTTTAGCAGCTTTGATTACATGTAATACCAGTCGTCTGTCTTTCCAAAGTAAAAAACGTCCTCATCTTCCTATCCTGATCTCACATGTGCAGCATCTTTTCTTAGGGCCAGCTCCCAGCAGGAAAGACTCAGCCTCTCGCAGCTCCACCCAGAAAGGTCTCTGTGGGTAATTCTCTCCCTTCTATTCTCTGCTTTTGTGAGGTACCGGATGTCATATGTGTAATTGCATATATGGGTGTTTGTATATAATTAGCATTAACAATTATTTCAATTAGCATGGACAACAGGAAGTACATTTAGTATTTATAACCTATAAGTAAGCTCTAATCATTACTTAAGGATCCTTGAGTTTACAGCTAACACTCTTGAGTTCTCCATTTAGCTCCCAGCTGGGGCTGCGAGGATTCTTGCTGACTGCCTGGAGGAAGTGCAAAGAATTTGGCAGGATTTCTACTTCTTTTTCACAGTGCCTAGGGTGCCTGAGAGGGTGTGAACATTTCATAATAGTGACTTAATTTTACATGCAAACCAGATACAACCTGGGTCCAGAGTCCCTATTGGGTCTCCTCACTCTCTGCCCTCAATAGCTACACTTAATGTGTCATTAACTCTATCAGAAAAACCAGAGCAAACGGTTTCTTAACTGATGCCATAAGTATTATGGAAGTAGTGGGACTGAAATTGACTGTGCCACTCAAAGCTGTAACCAAGGTGGGACAATAAAGGCCTTGTCCCAGGGCAACAAAATTTAGAAAACCCCCAAACTTAACACGTGTAATTTTCCAACATTATAGAAGCTATTAGAGGAACTAATTCCCTTACCAAGCGAATTTATCTTATTTATTTCTTGCCTTATATTCACATCATGAATTACAAAATTAGGCAACAGGCTATAGGCTTTTCTCACTGATTTTATACTACTTGTCCTAGGTACCAGGCCTGATAACTATAGTTCTGCTTCAAGTAAATAGCTATATGAACCTAGGCAAGTAATTTTACCTTTTCGCACCTATTTCTTCACCTGTCAAATCCTTGCCTCTTCTTCCTTAAGATGGATGTTACAAGACCATAGAGGGGCAAATGTTTTAAAAAGTTACAAGTGCTGAAGACATCCAATCAGATCTTTCCTCATAACTCTCCTCCTCTCGGGGAACATGGCCTGGCAAGGCTTCTTTATTTCGATTTCTGAAGAGACAAAAGTGGACCTGAAACCATTTCTGTAGGAGATCTTTAGGGAGTTCAGGAAAGGAGGGCTATCCTGTAATTAGGCAAATTTTGAAGGTATCTTAGAGCTTAGATTAACAAGAAGACTGGAATCTGTCTAATTTGAGGGAAAATGCTAAAAATCTGGTCATATTTACCTCACTTAAAATGATAGGATCACCTAAATCCCACTAGCTATAGAACAGGGAATCCTTGATTGCCTCACATTGCCTCACACATTAATGCTTTGCACATACACTTCTCAAGTACACACTACCCTTGCTGCTGTTCAGTCATTTTAAGTTGTGTCCAATTCTTCAAGACCTCAATTGGGGTTTTTCTTGGCAAAGATACTGGAGTGGTTTGCCATTTTCTTCTCCAGCTCATTTTACAGATGAGGAAACTGTGGCAAACAGAGTAAAATGACTTGCCCAGGATCTCACAGCTAGGAAGTGCCTGAAGCTGGATATGAACTCATGAAAATGAGTCTTCCTGATTCTCGACCCAGCACTCTATCCACTTCACCACCTAGCTGCCCTTGGCTACTATTGGCTCACATATCTATTAAGACTTACAAAACAGTTCCTTCAAAACTAACCTGTGAAGCGAGTAGTGCAGATATTATTATCTCTGAGGGTAAGAGAGTTTAAACCATTTGGCCCAAATCACACAGCTAAAAAGCATAGCCAGGATTCAAACCCAGGGCTTCTGACTCCAAATCTTGTTCTCTTGAAGATGAGGGGAAACAGCCCATCCAAGCTATGCAACCTAGAATTTGAGCCCAGGTCCTTTAATTGGAAATCCCTGGAATCAAGCTGCCTAGCAATAGTCAACTGTTGCAAAACAAACACCATTAGCTGTGTTTGAGGCCAATTGATTTCCATGAAGTTCAACAAACATTTGTTTACCCGCTAGGCCTCCTGTTAGGAGCTGGGCATGGTACAAAGGTAGATAGAGCATTGACCCTCTGCTTTAGAATCTTGAAGTCTAGCAGGGGAGACAAGATATCTGTACAAAAAAATAGCGCAAAACAGAACATGACAACTGTACCAGAGAACTACAAGGAAAAGGCTCTGATATTTCAGCAAAAGGAGACAATGTTTCCAACAGAGTAGGTATTTCCATCCATATTCTCCACAAGGACATATGGTTGCCATGCCCCACACTAACACTATATTATGATACAGAGTATCATAATCTGGAAACCGGTCAATCCATCATCCAGCATTTATTAAGCACCTACAAGGTACTGTGCCAAGTGCTGGAGATACAAAAATAAAAATAAAACAGTTCCTACTTTTGAGAAGCTTGCATTTGCTTGGCGGAATCAACAAATGCATAAACGAATGCAAGGTAATTATGAGGGGAAGGTACAGGAAGCAAGGAGGCTCAGCAAAGGTTTTCTAAAACTGAGCTTTGAAGATATTAATGATTCTGTGAGGTGAAGGTGAGGAAGAAGTGTGATCCAGGCATGGGGGACAGCCAGTGCAAAGGCATGTAGATAGGAGATTTAGTGTTGTGTGCTCAGAATAAGGAGGCTAATTAGACCATAGAGTGTGCGAAGGGGAGTGATGTAGAATATGACTGAAAGGTAGTCAGGACCCAGGTTGGGAACGGTCCTAAATGACAAAAAGGAGAGTTTGTATTTGATCCCAGAGAAAATCAAGGAGTAACCAGAATTTATTGAGAAGGGGAACTGACTTGAGTTTTAGCACTATCATGTTCCACAGCTATGTGAAGTGTAGGCTGGAGAAGGGAGAAGAAACAAGGCAGAAGAAATCCTAGGGAGCTTTTGCAATAGTTCAGATGAGAGATGATAAAGGGGCCTGAACTAGAGAAACAGAAGATGAGTGACCACATGCCGGAGTTTTCAGATCCTTGAACAGGTGGCGGTTGGCTACATGGACTCAGAAGTCCCTTCCAACTCTGAGATGCTGAGTCTTCAGTCATTCCCCAGGTTGCTCTATTAGGAAAGGCTGATGTTGGTAAAGGGTTTCCCATCTCCTTGTTTATCTGCTCTTGATTAAAAGACCATAAAGTATTAATTTGCTTAAGACTTAATAACCCCGAGCCCTGGACATGTATGTAATTTAACAACAGTTCTAGCTCCATCGTTCATTTGAACTGCAGTCCGCAGACATCCAGTAAATGAAGGGAGATGAGAAGAATGAACCCATTTAATGCAATGCTAATTTGCTCTGGGATACCATGTCTCCTTTACCTGGAGACCAGTAGCCTAGTTCAGGGCAGCCTCAGAAGAGAATAAGGATAATTCAGCTGTGAAACGCTGAGCCAGAGATGTACCTGTTTCCTTGCGGTCTGAGACCAGGGAGAATGGTTGGCTACAAGCATTGATGGCATGTTCTCTACACTCCAGGAGAGAAGGAATTCTTCTTAGGTCAGGTGATCTGCTGGGCTTCAGTCAGAATCAAAATCAAGATTCCCTGGCTGACTTTGCACAACCTGAGAAAACTGTTGCAAAAATTGTGGAGCAAATTTGTGAAACTGGTAAGTTTCCCTTCCGTACCTTCTGAGTGCCCTTGTTCTGAGTGCCCCTTCTGCCCTCCCCTAAACTTCAATGTCCTTCATATGCCCTCTATGGTGTTCCATATCTGGGGATCTTAGTCTGGGGTCTATGGACAGATTTCATGGGGCAGTGAACTTTGATGAGAAATAATTACATTTTATTTTAATATCATCGATGTCCTTTGTAAACCTATGTATTTTATTTGTATTTGTTTTATTCATTTGAAAACAGTATTCTAAGGAATCTATAAGCTTTACCTTCCTGCCAAAGGACTCCATGACAACAAACACAATTAATAATCCCTGAAATAGACGGATCCTAGGCTCTAAAAGTCATAGTATCATAGCATTTAGAATAGATCATTTAATCAGATGCTTTCACTTTACAAATAAGGAAACTGAGGCCTAGAAAAAAGTAAGTGACTTGCCCAAGGTCACAGAGGAGGTGAGTGACAGAGCTGGGATTCAATCCCACTTTATTTAGCCTCAGACCTCACGCTCGTCATTGTAGCAAGATACCAAAGCATTCTGGTTCTCTCTTCCTCCCCCATCAAAGTGTTTCTTTTCTTGGGCCATAACTCTGACAGAGGGAAGCCGTTGACAAAGTCTTCTGTGTTCAAGTATTGTGAGTGATAACAGATTATCCTGAAAAGGATTAAGGGTCTGCATTTTAAGAGAAAGGCTTGGAGAGGGCAGTGCTTCAACCTAAAAGAATGAAGTTGTTTTTTTTAAATTTATTTATTTATTAAGCACAGAGAGGGGCAGCTAGGTGGCACAGTGAACAGAGTGTCAGGCCTGGAGTCAGAAAGACCTGAGTTGAAGTCTAGCCTCAGACACTTACTAGCTATGTGATCCTGAGCAAATTAATCCTGCTTTCCTCAGTTGCTGCATCTGTCAAATGAACTGGAGAAGGAAATGGCAAACCACTTCAGTATCTCTTCCAAGAAAACCTCAAATGGGGTCATGAAGAATTAGACACAACTAAAACAACTCAACAAAAACAAGCACAGAGAACCTTTTTTTTTTCTTTTTTGTCCAGTTTCAAAATCCTTCCTCCCACCCATTGAGAAGGCAAGAAAAAATAAACCTATAATAACCATTAGAGTCTTGCAAAACAAATTTCCAAATTAACCATATCTCCCCCCTCCCCCCCCCCCAAAAGTATCAAGAACAAGGAGAAAACAAACACTTCAATTTGCACTCTAAATCCATCAGTGCTCTATCTGGAAGTGTATAACATGTTCCATCATGAGTCCTTTGGAATTATAGTGGATCCCTATGTTGATCAGAGTTACTAAGTTTTTTACAGTTGATTTTTATTACATTACTGTTACCGTATAGATTGTTGTCCTGCTCCTGCTCACTTCACTTTGCATTAGTTCATATAGGTCTTCAGAGGTTTTTCTGAGACCACCCCCTTCGTAATTTCTTATAGCACAATAGTATTCCATTACATTCGTATACATCAACTTGTTCAGCCATTCCCCAACTGGTGGGCATCCTTCCTTTTACAATTATTTACAACCACAAAAAAGCTGCCAGAAATATTTTTGCACACATGGGTTCTTTTCCTCTTTCTTTGATCTCCAGTGGACAGAGCCCTAGTAGCAGTAGGACCCAAAGCAATGGGTGGGAGGAAGGATATTGAAACTGGGAAAAAAAAGGGAAAAAAAGGTTCTCTGTGCTTGTTTTTGTTGGTGTATTGTCAGAGACCATGATGGGCTTCTGAGGAAATATTTTAGAACAGGAGGAGCTTTCTCAATGTCACTTCTGTGGCATTGGCACAGGGACCTTAGTTGAGATATGGAACATCTAGAAGGCAATGGATAGAGGAATAAAGGGTCACAGGACCTCAAGAAGGAAGAAACTAACTAGATTATCTAGACCAACTCCTTCATTTTATAGAAAGTAAAACTAAGATCCAGAAAAAAATCAGTTGGCTATGCTGTGTAACTGAGTGCCCTTGTGGATACATCCCTGACCTGAGTATCATGGGGAAATGTGGAAGAAAATATAGATATGACCTATGACCACGAAGCACTGAAATGCTAGAAGAAACAAAATAGGAATAGGAAAAAGCAAAATAAGTTTTTTTTTAATTCTTTGGGCCTTTTCATGTCCTTTATAAAAAATGCAATAGCTGAGTCTAGAACAAAGCTAACAATTTGTGCGTGTGTGTGTGTGTGTGTGTGAGAGAGAGAGAGAGAGAGAGAGAGAGAGAAACTTCCTTTGGAAATCAGGTAAAGTCTATCGACTCCTCAGCATTATGTTTTTAATTCATAAAAAGCACAGGATTAAAATGGAAACTAACAATATTGAAATAATTATAAAAATCTTTTTAAAAACAAGTGTATGGATGCCAGTTTAAGAAACCCTGGCTAGAATTTCTAGACCCACCCAGGCATTGTCCATCATTCAAAGAAAATCCCTCCATACCTGCAAACTAGATTTTATGGTTTCTGAGGGCACCTTCATTTTTTCTTATTTGTCCTATGGCATCCAGCATGATGTCAGTTACCTAAAGTAACTCTATAAATACTGACTAATAGAATGTTAGTCTTCACTATCCAAATGGCCTGTGAGCTCCATGAGAGCAAGAACTATGCCTTTGGCTCTACCTCCCTCCTACCCCACCACCATGATACTGGACATAATTAGAGTGATTATATTTACCAAACCAAAAAGCACTACATGCACTCAGACAAAGGGCACTCCTTTTGCAAGGTTCCATTCAAATTATGGTTTCTTTTCTTTAAATTGAGGCTGTTCTAGAAAAGTCAGGTTATTTCACCTCTGTAGTCAGGACACCTCCCTGCTTGACTACATGAAAACTAATTGTGATTCAACCATCTTGAGATCATCAACAATGAGTCAAACTCCCCAAAATACCTCACAGGAGCAAGGTGTTTTGGGTCTTTTTTTTGGAAGAAAAAGGAAAGCTCAGAATATAGAGTTAGGCCATCCATCTCTTAAAGCATGACTACATAAATACCTCAAATTTGGTCTGGGTCTTGTCATACAGATTATTCATGTATTATCTCAGCATCATAGTAGTTAGAGGTGGAATGGAGCTTAGACATCACTTAGCCTACCCCTTTATTTTATAGAGGAGAAAACTATTGTTGCTAACTGGTGGACATCATGTGCTACTGTTCAAAAAAAAAGGGAGAGTTGAGGTTATAAAGCCTCAGTTGTAAAATGCAAAATTTCTTCCCATACCTCATAAACTTGGACATCTTTAAGGTTCTGCACCATTCCCTGATTCTCCCCAGGACTATGCAGATCAGAAAGATGATTTGATGAGGGATCTCCTTTTTTATAACAAACAAGTGCCTGTGACTGACCTCCAGCTGTCACATAATAACTTACTGATGACATTTAATTCATGAAAAACTTGCAAAGACTTAAGAGAGGAAAAGCACTGATGAGTGAAATCATAGAGAAATGCCATATGCTTGGAAGAACACAATTCCAATAAAAAGAAGGTCTTGCACAGTCACGGAGAACACGGCTTAGCATATATATAGAAGACACAATCAAAGTTACCTACATCTGAGTATCCTTGTAAAGAACTCTATTTTCAGCTCTTCTTCCAGTGGAGCATTAATTTTGTAAAACACAACTTGGATTATGTCATTCCCTTGCTCAAAAAATTTTTAGCATCTACCTATTGCTTACAAGATAAAACCTAAACTGGCCGATTCATCAAGCATTTATTAAATGCCTACTCTGTGTCCATCACTGTGATAGCTGCTCTGCCTGGCTTTCAAGGGTCTCCACAATTGGTAGGGATCCATGACTGTCTAAGTGTGGCTAAGTCAGCAGGAGGCAGTACATCCAGGACTACAGGATTATCAGTGCCAGTCAGGGTGGGCCAAAAAAAAAGTGGGCAAGGTAAAAATAGCTCCTGGGAAGCTAGTTTGCATCATGCACCTGGCAATGATCAAGGACAAAATGAAGAGACTGGGTCACCATGCTCTTTCCTCTTGGCACAGGTCATCTATCCATCAGTGTCTGGTTCATTCATTTTAATTTCTGAGTGATAGAGAGAGAGAGAGAGAGAGAGAGAGAGAGAGAGAGAGAGAGAGAGAGAGAGAGAGACAGACAGACAGAGAGTGTGTGTGTGTCATTGTTCATACTCTGGTCCAGGATAGCACACAGGATAGAGGAAAAGTTTATCATATGCCTCATAAGAGCTGAGCAATTGGCACTTTTCTAGAGAGCTATGCAGAGATAGAGCTACATGTTTCTGTCCATTTGGACTAATTTCTATTCTATGCTTAGAAATAATATTAAGTATATTGAGGGTATATCTAAAGGACTTTTCCTTTTTGTGGAATCTTTCCTCTTGTTTAATGCTAAACCAATTCAGGATGAATTTTTCTTTTATTAGTCATAGTTTGGCCTATCTCCACCAAAACACCCTCCCCTTGTGCTGTATTACAAAACCTATAATGTCACCCCTTTGAGGGGAAGGGATAACAGGATGATAGAATCTCCTACCTGAGAGAGTCCTCAGAAGTAATTGTCTGAACAACTTAATCAGGAATCTGCTTCAAAATATCCCTGACAAATGGTCATCTAACCTTTGCTTAAAGACCTCTAGTGATGCAGCTCATCCACTGAACCATAAGTGGTTCAGTGGATAGAGTGTTGGATGTAGTCTCAAGAAGACTTGAGTTCAAATCCAACTATAGACACCTAGTCATTTATCCTATGTCTGCCTCAATTCTTTTATCTGTAAAATGGGGATTATAATAGCATTATCTACCAGGGTTGTTGTGAGAATGAAATGAGGTCATATTTGTGAATTGCTTTGCAAATCTTAAAGTGCTATATAAATGTTAACTGCTGGTGTTATTATTGAAAGGGAACTGTCTACTTCTCCAGGCAGCTTACTTTACTTTGGGACAGCTCAAATAGGTAGAAATCCTTCCCTTTGACTGAACCGAAATCATTCTGCAATGTTATCTCATTTTTCTCAATTTTGTCCTTGGGGTCCAAGCAGAATTACTCTATTCCCTCTTCCATATGACAGGTCTTCCAATAGAAATAAGCTATTCTCTCTCTCTCTCTCTCTCTCTCTCTCTCTCTCTCTCTCTCTCTCTCTCTCTCACGCACACACACACACACACACACACACACACACACACACACACACACATATACACACATCCCAAGTCTTCTCTTTGCTGGGTAAAGCATTCTCAATTCTTTCAACCTCTATCAAACAAAAAAAATATGCCTTTCCATTTTGTTGCTGCACTGAAAGGCCAACTTTCTTCCCCAAGATAATTCAAATAACAAGCATTTATTAAGTGTTGGCTATGTGCCAGGTACTGTGCTAAGCACTGAAGATATAAAGACAAAAGGGAAGCAGTGCCTGCTCTCCAGGAGCTTACATTCTTATGAGGGAGTTAACAAGACCATATCTAAGAATACATGACGGGAAAAGGGGGGAGAGAAGGGAGAGGGAGGGAACAAGCATTTATTAAGCACTTACTATGCCAGATACTGTTGTAAGGCTTGGCAACTATTATGGAATGAATGAAAGATAGTTTGGAAAGGGAATTATTAACAGCTCTGAAGTCAAGAAAGAGTTCATGTTTGAGGTCATGTTTGAGCCATGTTCTTGCATGCTTTGTCCTTCATTCTCAAAGGAGACCATGACATCAGGGAGATGATGACATGACTTGCAGTTGACTTTGATTCAAGTGAGGAAGGGCTATGCAAAGTCACCAGCCTCACTTTCTCCTCCAGAGCCATCTGTGTCCACTGGCCAGATATTGATCAGGATGACTGCTAACTCTTGAAGGAACCAGGGATTCTAAGCAGCATCAGTAAGAAGCAAATGAATTCCAAGCATGGGGTTAAGGAAACCTGGTATCTTCAGCCATGTTCTTTCTTGGGACATACAAATGAATACAGGTAATCCTGCCTTTGCAATTCCACTTTACCAGACTGTCTCCTCTCTGAGATCAGCATGCTGTGATGAGAGCCAGACCCAGCAGAGGAGAATGATGTAAGTACTCTGGCCTGTTGATCACAAATTTTTAGAGCCCTCAAACATCAGAGCCAGCTCTCGTTGAATCCAAAAACTCTCTGGCATGCTCCTGGGGAAGCATTTGGCTAAAACACTTCTTTGCAGATTACAGGGAGTGAATTTCATATTTACCTCCTCCATCTCCATCTCCTCTCTGCCATGGAGCAATATCCAGCTGACTGCTGATCTCCTCTATAGGGTAGTGGCATGTTCAGGATTTGAGGATCTCTAGAAAACAAAGCACCAACACTGTCTGCACCTGGCAAATTGTTGGAAAGGGACAAATGGTCTTTGTTGGTTGTTTATTCAGTAATAGAAAAAACAAGCCAAATATGCAGGCTTTCTGTAGTCCCTTGGGTTTCCCAACAACATTGGGCAGGGGGGGAAGGGGAGGGAGGAACCATTTCTGTCATACTGAAAACTGTTTCCACCCAATTGCCTGTTCACAGTTGCTAGTGGGAAGTCTTTTCAGTGATGGAATAGTAGAAAGGATACTGCACTTGAATTCAGGAGACCTCAGTTCGAGTCTCTACTATATCACATATTAGGCATGTGACCTTGGACAAGTCACTAAATTCTATTTTGCCCATCTATAAAATGGAGGTGATAATGTTTGCCCTCCCTAAGATACAGGGCTATTGTGAGGAAAATGTTTCATATATCTTAAAGCACTATGGTAATTGAGTTATTGTTTAACATCATCACCACCATCTGGTACCCATTCTAAATGGTTACAAGAAAGAATGGGCCTGGGAAATATAAAATGAGGCTCACCTGAAAATATTACAGATGGATCTTTTTCTATACATTTGAAGAGTATAGTGTTTTGTTTCTAGGTGATTTTATTTTATTTACTTCACATATCTGCTTTTTATTTAAGAAATATAGGGATGGCTTATGGATGTCCATTTTCTTTACATTTTATTTTTATAATAAAAAAAAACCAACTCATCAACATGAGTGAGTTGTTAGCAAAAGGAAATGTGGTGCAGTGCAAAGAGCCCTGGGTTAGGAGGCAAAAGGCCTTGGTTCTAGTCCTGACTGTGCCATTATTGATGATGTGAATCATGAATCAGTCTTAGGGCTGAGCCGCTTTTTAAAAAATCCCTCTAAATGAGTGTAAATACTGGCCAAGTAGCCCCAATATTATATATGGACTGCTACTTATTTTTTCATTAATTAAAATAAATGAAGGAAAATAAGGGCCAGACATTTGAACCATACCACAAGTCTAGGGAGGGAAAGAAGGAGGGAAGAGGGGAGGAAAGGAAGGAGGGAGAGAGAGGAAGAAACGAAGGAAGGAAGGAAGGGAGGGAGGGAGGAAAGAAAGGGAAAGAAGGAAGGAAGGAGGAAGGAAGAAGGAAGGAAAGAGAGAGAGAGAGAGAGAGAGAGAGAGAGAGAGAGAGAGAGAGAGAGAGAGAGAGAGAGAGAGAAGGAGGGAGAAAGAAAGAATGAATTCTAGTGAGGTAAGAGCCAAGATTGAAATACAGGTCATCTGACTTCAAATCCAATGCCTTTTCTGCTACAACAGTCTGTCCATTACATTTTTCAGCAGCTCTAATTGCCAGGAAGATTTTCATTATAAGAAACTAAATTCTGCTTCTCTGCCACCTCAACTAAGTGTGTCTAGCCTTGTTTTCTGGGGCCAAACAGGTTAAGCGTATTTCCTATTCTTCATGACAGGTCTTCAGATACTTAAAGACAGTTATCCTATTTCCTCTATATCTCTTCTTTGCTAGGCTGAGACAATAGGAGAATAGATTTAAAGCTAGAAAGGGTTGGTAGAAGCCACCTAGTCCAATCCCATCATTTTGCACATCAGGAAATTGAAGCAGATGATTCAAACTCAGACCAGCCTCCTTAGCTTCCTAGTTCCTTCACCAAATCTTATTTTCCCTATGCCTTTAGGAACTTTTAGCCAGAAGAGTCTCTGCAGTGCTCCTCCCCATCCCCATTTTCTGGACAGAGATTCATTGGATTTAATTTCCCAGACATTTGTTGGCAGTTATAGGAGCTAGCCTGGGTACTGACCAGGGGAGAGTAAAACTCTGGGAGCTTAAGTATGAAACACCAACAGGGATATGTAGACACAATGTCAAGTATAGGACAGTAGCCAAACAAATGTTTTTTTTTGCATAAAGATAGTTGTTGGTGTCCTGGGAGAGATATAGTGCTGAACTACTATGAGGCCTGGATTGAAATCTGTGGACCTGTGCAGAAGAACCAGCTTAGCCACTAACTCATTCACTTTGAGGGGATGTTCTGTCCTTTTTTCTGAAGAAAATTTTCAGAACCTAAAGTTTTTTGACCCTACTCCACCATCTTCACAGAATCCTTTATTATCTCCATTTTCAAATATATCTCCTCCCCTTCTTCCCTATCCAGAGAGCCCTCTTTTCATAACAAAGAATTAAAAAGAAAGAAAAAATCAGTTCATCATCACTAGCCAGCATGTAAAATAGTCTGACCATATATACAATGATCCATACCCACAGTCCTCCACCTCTACAGAGAAGAAAAGGAGCTGCATTTTAAAAAAATATCTTCTTTGGTGCCAAGTTTGGTTGTTATAATCAACACAGCATTTGGCATTGTAGTTATTCTTTCCATCTATATTGTGCATATTTATTTGCCTCTTTCTAGATTGTTTGCACACCTGGAGTCCAGCTGTGAAATCTACACCAAGGGAGACTGATAAATGGATCCATGCACAGAATCTCATAGAATTAGATTTGCCATCCCAAATGAGGCACAGCTTCTAAGTGACACAAGCTGATGTTTAAAACTCTAATTCTATCCATTTTCCAATCCCAGACTTTATCATAATATGCCTAAGAATGTCTATTTGATGGGGGGGGGGGCAATTGACCATTGGAAAATAGCTAGAAGAAATCAGAAACAAATGTCTAATTTTTAAATTGTAGCCCAACTGACAACTTATATCGTATCTTAGCTTAATGTAATTTCAAATGGCAGAGTTATAAACCCTTTGAAAAACAGTGTTCATAATCAAAACACCAATAGCCCCTTAACTCCAGGAGTGCTGCTAGGCTTTGCAGTAATAATATTACAGCGTTTAGGGCTGTCAGAGCTAATGTCACTAATCTATGTCTAGGAGGTAAAAGGCAATGATGAATGGATGTAGTCTTCTGCCATAATAGGTTTCCCTGTCCAAAAGCCTTCTAGCCTCAAAAATGGCTATAGACAGATTAATGGGGGCACTCAATGAGCTGAGACTCTAGGGTCTTCTCTCATGGGTCCCAGGGTCTGTCTAGATTTTGAGTGGCTGATTGTAGCTCCTGGACAAAGAAGCAGGTCACACTGAACATGTCTTTCATTGAGAGGTAATATGGGGCAGAAGAAAGTACATTGGGTTAGGATTCTGGAAACTTGAACTCTGGTCTCAGTTTTATCACTAACATACTCAGTGATTTTGGATTAACTTCTTAAAGAGGCCTATTCACTGAATGGGCATTACCTCACTTGAAGTGAGAACCTGAAAACACCTTAGCCTAAAAGGACCAAGGTCTCCCATTGCTTCCTGGGCCATCTCTAGTCATCCTGGTGAATATCAGGCCACTGGACCCAGATGGCTCTGGAGGACAAAGTGAGGCTGGTGACCTTGCACAACCCTCCTTCACTCAAATCAAAGTCAACTGCAAGTCATGTCATCATCTCCCTGATGTCATGGTCCTCTTCGAGGACAAAGGAAAACACAACACAAGATTTTGGATATTACCTCCCCTCTGGGGACCTCAGTTTTCTCATTCATCAAATGAGGGAACTGGATTTGATTCTTCCTAACACCCCTCACAGCTCTGGAATTCTACAATTCTATGATGATTAGCTCAAATTCACATTACCTCTAACATGGACTATGACAACAATTTCCTATATTGGAATATTCTAAACACACTATTTGTCTTCCTAGGAAAGTATTATATTCATACCACTATCCTACTCAAAAACTCTAAGTGTGGTTCAAGGAGAGGCAGCATGATATTATGATGTTTGTGTGTGTGTGTGTGTGTGTGTGTGAGAGAGAGAGAGAGAGAGAGAGAGAGAGAGAGTGAGAGAGTGAGAGAGAGAGAGAGAGAGAGAGATACAGAGACAGACAGAGAGAATTCAATTTGGGGGTCAGAGGATTTGTCTTTGAATCCTAGCTTTGATCCATCTAATGAAAATGTATGAGTTTAGTCAAGTTATTTTAAGCCTGTAGGCCTCACCCTTTCATAGTTGTAAAGTGAAGAGGTTGCATTATACGACTGCTAACATTTCTTCTAGCTCTAAAGCTAGGACCCTATAATTCTATTGTCCTGTGTTTTCCCACCTTTGTGACTATCTTTTCCCACTGTATCCTAGGATATAATAACTTCTTCCTTTCCCCTCCAACCAATTTTGCTCTTTGAAATTCTGCATATTTTCATGGCCCAGCCCAAATATCACTCCCTCAAAGAAGACTTCCTTAATACCAGAGGGAATGATCTGATTTCATCTTATATCACTTTCTTCTCCTTTTATGCACTTATCAATTCTTATCTATGCAGATTATTTATTTCCTATTCCCTTTCATTACATTTCAAGCATGATCCATTCTGCGTGGGGACTGCACTATGACCCTTCATGCCATATAGTTTCACCTGGTGGCCCATCCTCTGGTGAGGAATCTCTCTACATTTCCTAGGCTGGTACTCAGATGATGGATACATGGTATTTCCATGCTCAAGGTCTTTCAAGCTTGGAAGAATCTGTCAGACCTTCCAGCATTCCAGTATCTTTGCCAAGAAAACTCCAGATGGGGTCATGAAAAGTTGGACATGACTAAAAACAACAAATCAACAATAAAAAAAGAGATATACAATAGATGGTGGGGTTTTTTTAGTGGGAGGAGCAATAGCATCTATGTGAGATGAGGAAAGAACTCATATAGAAGATAGTATATGAGCTGAGCCTAGAAAGGAATGAGGGATTCTGAGAAATGAGGGTGAGGAAGACTCCATTCCAGGTGTGGAGGACAGCTAATGAAAAAGCATGGAGGTGGGAGATGGAGTACTCTGTAAGAGACAAGGTTGCGAGTTTAGCCAGACCATAATATGCTTGGTGGCAAGAAATGTGCAAAAAAAGCCAGAAAGGTAGGTGTGGGGCAGATTGAGAAGGGCTTTAAGTGTCAAACTATAGAATTTATGTTTGATCCCGAAGGTTATAGGGAATCACTGAGTCAATGAGTAAATGCTCAGAGTTGTGCTTTAGGAGAATCAGTTTGGTGGCTATGGGACAAATGAACTGGAGAGGGGGGAGTGTTGAGACAGAGGGATCCATTAGGAAGCTATTTTCATGGTCCAGGTAAGAGGTCATGAGAGCCAGGACTGAGGTTATGGCTGTGTGAGGGACAGAAAAGGTACAGATTTTAGAAGGATTGAGGAAATATAGCACCCCCTTCATGGCAGAGAGAGTGGAATATGGGTGTCAAACACAGGCACAGTTGATGTTTTAGTTTTACTAAACTTCTAATTCTTTTCACCTTCCTTGAGAGGGTTTAGGGAGGAATATATTGAAGGTGAGTAAAAACAAAAGGTGTGAAAACAAAAATTTTTATCACCTCTTTACTGTGATAAGTCATTGGAGGAATACTTTAGTGAAAGAATCCTGTTACTGTCACTGCTAATTTTTGTGAATCCAAATGTCACATTCTTTTTTTTTCTTTTTTTTTGCTTTTTGGCAGGGCAATTGGGGTTAAGTGACTTGCCCAAGGTCACACAGCTAGTACATATGTCAAATGTCTGAGGCCGGATTTTAACTCAGGTCCTTCTGACTCCAGGGCCAGTGCTGTACTCACTGAGCCAACTGCCTGCCCCTTGAGCCACCTAGCTGCCCCTCAAATGTCACATTCTAAGCTAGATGCATGCTCTGAAAAGGAATCAAGGCAACGGAATGCCACAAGACACAGGACAGTCATTTGGATTAAAAGCTCCTAAGTCAAGATCCCCAGAAGGCATACCTGGGACACTCCATGCCTTGCCCCACCATGACTGTCCTCTCCATTACCCATGGAGGAAAAGAATAAACCTGCCATTCATCTCACAGGTGTTACCATCTCCATGCGGCTGCTTGGAGCTCAATGGGTATGGTCTCCACGTGCTGCCTGGGTCTCTACACCACATTTTCCATGCACCCCACTGCTTTTCTCACCAAGTCCTGAAAAGGAGTCTCAGAAGGGTACATAGCTTTTAGATGATATGAGCTCAAGAGAATCAGGCTTGAGTATTGCCTAATGTGCCTCAGACACATGCTTAATAAAATGCTTGTATTACTGAATGGAATGGGAATATTGAGGCTACAGGGGGGGAAGGCAGAAGGGCCAACATCTCTTTGAAAGAAGGGGAAATCTTACTTTTCTTTTCGTATCTCCAGTGCTTAGCACCACACTTTGCACATAGTAAGGCCTCAACAATTTTTTTTTCATTCATACGTTCATTCATTCATCCTTCAGTGTTCATCTCAAGAACCATCTCTCTCAG
This sequence comes from Trichosurus vulpecula, assembly GCF_011100635.1. NCBI lineage: Eukaryota > Metazoa > Chordata > Mammalia > Diprotodontia > Phalangeridae > Trichosurus > Trichosurus vulpecula. The sequence continues at coordinate 141,787,733 of NC_050575.1, read as the reverse complement.
AGACTTCCCTAACTATTCCAAACCACAGTTACCCTGAGGTTTCTGTAGTTCCTCTTTAGCATAGATTAGCTATTCCATAGAATCTAGCCGCTAATTAGAAAATCACACAAAACACAACATAATTATTTCATATGGATGATTCTCATTTTACCCATTAGATTGGGAGCTCCCCAAGCACAGGATGTCTCCTCCACAAAGTGGATGAACTAGGGCTGGAAGTACTCAACATAGACGTGCTGAATGGAGTTGTTATTAAAAATAATTAGGAGCAGGACTTGGTTCCTTCTGTTTGGGGTAGAGCTACTGAGACTGAGGGCAAGGGGAGATGAAGTGGGAAATGGATGTTCCCCAGAGGGGCCACATTAGTCATGAAGTGTGTCATGCCAGGCACTTCCCAGCTGACAGGATTTGCCTTTGATGGCAATACTAGTAGCCTCCAGATGTAGAAACAATACTATCAGCAGAATCCTGATCAGACAGGACACTTATTAGCATAGAAATTAAGGGAAGAGAGGGGAAAGTCGCAGAGTTGAAGAATATAATATAAACAATAGAGTCTTAGAAAACTTCCCTTGGTTATGTAGTACTATAAGAAGGTATTCTAGACTTGGGTGAGGGGGGAGAGGGAGAGGGAGAGAGAGAGAGGGAGAGAGAGAGAGAGAGAGAGAGAGAGAGAAGTTTTCTCTGATGTCTCATCCTGACATGGAAATGACTCTGGTGTCTCAAAGGCTGTGCCACAAGACTAGAAATTTTCATGAATCCTACCAAACTGGAAAGATTTCAAGAACGTGCCTAATAATAAACTGCTTCTGTCAATCAAAGACCAGTCCAAACAGTGCGGAGAGGCTCATGACCAGAGAGCTGGTCACAAGGTGTTGTTTTTTTTTTTTTTTCTTGCCACCAGAACAGGTAGCATGATGAAGAAATCAGAGCGCCTGTCCTTGAATCAAGACCTCAGACCAAGTATTGCCTGCTTGGTCCTGGGCAAGGCACTTCACATCTCAATATCACAGGAAACTCTCTTTATAAACAGCTGAAGAGGTGGTGATCTACCTTAGGAGACATTATGTTTCTCACTGTGCATTCCCCATACAATGGAATCAGGTATGATTTTTTATAAAAAGAAAAGAAAACCAACTCATGATGATGGCCTGTACCACATCAGTGAATGGAAGTCTTCATGAAAATGAAATGCTTAATCTTTTGAAGTACTAGACTTTATCTCCTTTCCTCTATTAGATGGAGATGACATAATATCAGTCAGGAGCAGAAAGACACTGGATCTGAAGTCAGAAAACCTGGGTTCAAGTTCTGCCTCTGACACTAACCCCTTGGACAAGTTATTTAGCCTCCTCTGGCCTCAGTTTCCTTGTCTGCAAAAGGAGAGCACTGGATTAGATGGTGTCCTCTGATTTGGAGGCCATGATCTGTGTGCCCTAGGGTGTAAAACTTAATAGGACGGAGAATGTATCTTCATCTTTGTATCTCTTTCACCACATGCCTACCATGCACACACACACTGTGTGTGTGTGTGTGTGTGTGTGTATGTGTGTGTGTCCTATGATTTCAGCAGCATAGAGAATTCTCAGTAAGGAAGTTCCCTCTACCAGTGCAGACCAGCACCTGCTCTCTGTAATGTATAGTCTTAGAGAGTGGTCTCAGGCACCAAGAGGTTTTAAGTCGTCATTTTTTCAGTTGTATCTGCCTCTCCATGACTCCAGTTTGGGTTTTCTTAGCAGAAATACTAGAGTGGTATGCCATTTCATTCTCCAGCTCATTTTATAGATGAGGAAACTGAGGGAGACAGTGTGAAGTGACTTGCCCAGGGTCACACAGCTAGGAAGTGTCTGAGGCCAGATTTGAACTCAGGAAGATCAGTTCCTGATTCCAGGCCTAGTGCTCTATCCACTGCATCACATAGCTGCCCCTACTGAAAGGTTAAGTAATAATACCAATAATAGCTAGCACTTATGTAGCATTTAAAGGATCGTAGAGCACTTTGAACATCATCTTGTTTCATCTTCTCAACAACCCTGGGAGGTAGGTACTATTATTATCCTCATTTTGCAGATGAGGAAACTGAGGCAGAAGTGATATGACTTGTCCAATCACCCAGCTATTACTTGTCTGAGGTTAGTTCTGAACTGAGCTCCTGACTTCAGATCTGCCACCTCCCAGCCTCCTGTATAACTTGCCAGCACAGGGTCACACAGCCAATATGTGTCAGAGGTGAAATCTGAACATAGGCTTCTATGCTTCCAAAGTCAGCTCTTTCCCACTATGACATAGTGCCTCACAAACTGCATACAGTACATGCTTAAATAATATTTGGTGAATGAGTGAATGAATAAATGAATGAAGGGCGAAATCATGGTCAAGGGGAGACCATGTTCAATTCTAGGAACCACGAACAGCTAAACCCACTAGACTTTTCACCACTATCCTTCTCAAACTCCAGACTCAAGCCTTTGCAGGACAGAGCATGTTCTGGCTAGTGTCCTATGCTAGGCAGTGAGATAATTTGCTTTGTTACTAATTCCTTATTAATCAATTAATTCATTTTCTGCCCCATCAGCATGACACTCCTATTAACCTTGGGGTCAGCATTTTACTTCATTCTCTTTGAAATACTCTGCCTCAGTTGACCTCCCTTTAACCTCAGAACTCCCCTCCTTAATACAATAAAAGAGGTTGAGTCATTCAAGGCCACATGAGTGAATGACAGCGGCTGGGGGAATGGGACTGCTTCCACGTCTTTGACTTCCCAGAGCTAGCCTAGCAGAGCAGCCTATACAGGAGGAAGCAACCTCCTACCTCCCCACGCAGCTGCCCTCTGGGATTTAGTCAAGTGACCTCACACACCTGTGCTCTCTCTCACACATGCACATAGAAGGTGTAATTTAATACTCCAGGGTAAGTGCCTCCAGCACATGATGGAATCTCAGGTGGTGGCAGCTGTCAAGAAGGTTCATTTTCTTCCCACCTCCCTAACCTTCAATCCACCCTCAAGTTGTTACTCACAGCTGGGCTCTTCTTCCTTACTTTCTTTCAGAGCTCATCAGTTCACCAATTACAAGCTGGTAATCCCCCCTCCCTCTTATCCAAACCCCATTCCTCAGAGCGCTGGGTGTGGGAGTACTCTGAGCCAGTGAGTCACCAATTGACTGGATACACCTCAGCATAAGACAAAATACTCCTCTTCCCCCTCCAAGCTCTACCACTAAAGTGAAACTAGACCAGTCACTGGGAATGGATGCCTATGCCTCTGAAATGGGCAGCATCCCAGGCAGGGGCATAAAAGATGTACACAGAGACACGGATGTACACACAAACAAACACACACATATTGGTTCTGGCTTTTTTCACAAGCGATCATAGAATCATAGGATCTCAGGACAGCAGGGAATCTCAGGGACCCTCTAGGCAATAAGGTAGTTAGGTACAGAAGTATCAAACACAGGGTACAACACTTGAGAATCCTGCCAGAATCAGATTAAAATGCAATTGGGGAAATGTTTAACGAAATGAACAAAAATACAGTAGAACATAGGTAATGTTAATGCATGTTTTTTTAAGTCAATATGCACAGGGCAGCTAGGTAGCACAGTGTATAGAGCATTGGCCCTGAAGTCAGGAGGACCTGAGTTCAAATGCGGCCTCAGACACTTACTTAGCTGTGTGACCCTGGGCAAGTCACCTAACTCCAATTGCCAGGGGGAGAGGGGAAGTCAACGTGTACAGCAGAGATCCTTATGTTCGGTTTAATGGCCCCCATTTCTATTTGAATATGACACCACTGGTGTGGTATGGTTCTCAGCTTGTGATCCAGGGACCCTTGGTTCTCCCCAAGGCCCTTTCAGGGAGTCTGTGAGGTCAAAACTAGTTTCACAATAATACTGTCTCTTAATTTCTAATACAGTAAATAGTGGGTGTAGGATGTGTTTGGGCAAGAATAGTACCTCTGGTGCAAGGGCTGCTTTCTACCTTTGGCATCCACCTGATTCACCCAACTCTCACTTGTGTCTCCAGGAAATGGTAGCATGAGCAGCAGTTACACCCCAGTAAACCACTTTGGCAGTGAGCCAAGCCAGGTTGAGGGTAACTTAGGAGTCTTAAGCCATTTGGTGAGTTAGGGGGGTATCAACCCCAAGCATGTGAAGACTTCCCCCAGTGGAATGGGCAGATGAGAAGAATTTGTTCCAATGGCCATGAAAGTTGCTGAAGCAGGCATTGTGGAGCACTTAGAGCTTGGTTAGATATTAAAGATGCCAAGGTTATTCAATGCATTCCCAGCCATCACGAGTGATCTTGACTTTGTCTTGCCACTGGACTTTGACGACTTTGAAAGAGAGAGTTGAGCTGACAACTTCACATAACTTTGCCTCACTTAAATCCAATTTATATACAAATCAAAGGACTTCACTTGCGCCATTTTACATTTTTACATACCTCAAAATCCTGTGTGTGACAGGCAAGTGATGAAGCCCCAAGTGCAGATACACTGAAAGCTGTAGTCACAACCCTGAATGTAGGCAAGGCTATAAGGTTATCTTTTCACTGGACTGAAGCAGCAGTGGAATTCATCAGCCACCTGGATGTCTGAACAGCCTTTTTCAAGGACTGTGCTGCTCACCTCCTGGAATGAGGAAGGGGTTAAATAAGATGCCCTAAAATTGTCTGCTTCATCCAACCCTGGTCTGCTTACCTCAACAGGAAGCTATCCCATCCTATGGTTGAAAAACAAACAAAAAAAGATGTACAAAAACTTTTGCAAAGATGATTCCACTCACCGTTGGTACATGGAATGTGCACACGCTTATGGACAACACAAAATCCAGTAGACCTGAAAAATGAGCAACTCTTGTTGAGAGAGAGCTCAGCAGGAATCACATCCAAATAGCAGCCCTGAGTGAAACAAGGCTGACAAATGAAGGCCAGCTTAATGAAGTCAGAGCTGGATACACATTTTACTGGAGTAGCTGAAGTGATGGGGAGCGTGATAAAGCTGGCATATGTTTTGCAATCAAAACTAATCTAGTCAACAAGCCTGTATGCCTACTAAAAGGTGTGAATGACAGGCTCATTAAAATGAGACTGCCACTTTCAGGAAAGCGCCATGCTACCATCATCAATGTGTATGCTCCCACCATGACAAACCCTAGTGAGATCAGAGAAAAATTTTATGAAGACCTGGAGACCCTTGTAATCAATGTACTGAAAGAGGACAAGTTTGTAATTCTGGGTGACTTTAATGCAAGAGTAGGCATAAACAACCAGACATGATAGGGAGTCCTTGGGAGGAATGGAGTTGGAAACAACAGCAATGGTCACTTACTGCTGAAGACTTGTGTGTCTCATGACCTTCTCATCACCAATACTGTCTTCCATTTGCCTAAATGCAATAAAACTTTGTGGGTGCACCCCACAGCAAACATTGGCATTTAATAGACTATGACATTGTAAGGAGAAGAGACAGAGAGGATGTGAGAGTGATGAAAGCAATGTGTGGTACAGAATGCTGGACCAATCATAGACTTATTCTCTCCCAGCTTAATATTCACTTTCAAGCAAAAGTAGCAGCCCAAAGGCAAGACAACTCTCAGAAGACTCAATGTCAACAGATTAGAGCACTTCTCTGAGCATGAACAGTTTCTTGCTAAATTGGGGGGAAAGTTGAGCCAGCACATGGTTGGCAATAGTGGAAAAGAAAAGGAGTGGGCACCTCCTAGAGATTTAGTGTACATTGCATTTACTCATCTCAGCCAGAATACTCACAAACATCAAGATTGGCTTGATTAAAATGATGGGTAAATTCAAAAGCTGCTAAACAAAAATTGAGAACTCCACAGGGTTTACCAGCAGGATGGTTCACAGTGACTTGTCCAGGGTCATACACATAGTAAATGTCAGAGATGGGATTGGAATAGGAGAATTTCTGACCCTGAGGCTATTATTATTATTGTCATTATTAGCATTGTTATTATTACACTTTAGAATTAATATCAAAGCATCTTCCTCACAACAACCCTGTGAGATAGGTATCATTATTGAACCCATTTTATAGATAAAGAAACTGAGGCTCAATTTCCACATTTAACTCACTTAACTAGTAAAGTTGTCATAAAACTAGTAAATTGCAGGGTCAAGACATGGAAGTAACTCACTTAAGTCACTTAACCAGTAAAGCTAAGTCATGCAACTGGTAAACGGCAGAACCAGAAGGTGGAATGAGAGGATTTAGGTTCAAATCTAGTCATCTTTTCACTGTGCCACAGCTGCTTCCTTGGTAACTAAAGGATATGGATTATAATTTCTCCTCTGATACTGTAATCTTACCTAGCACAGGACTGGATGTAAAATAGGTGCTTAATATATGTGTGATTGATTGATATCAAAGATGTTGTAAGAGAACATCTAGCAACTATAACCACCTTAAACTAGGAATGAGCACATGTTCCAGATTCGAATCGATGCTCTCTATTCAAATGTGGCTTCTTTAGAAAAATGATATCCAACTGAGGGAACATCTGATATGATTAGGAGAGTTAGGATGAAGGGCCTTTATCAAGGAAAACTCCTGCCACTAAATTCAGGAGAGTTTTGATATAATAGGACTATATATGGTCCTTGCTTTCCTGATGTCAATTTTTATCCCTCCCTGCCCCAACTTCTTTCTTTAGAACATGTAATTCTGATGCTAATAAGAAATGTCATGGGGAACCTCTAAAGCAACTTCTATTTCTCAGGAGAGATGAAATCCAACTGGCACCAGCTGGATCAGTCATTACTTGAGTAGCAGTCAGTCTGATTGAGGTGGAGATGAAGTGCAGGGCCAGGATAGCTTAGGTGTGGTCAAACAGATCAAGGTCTGAACAGGATAGGGGAATCACTTGCAAGACAAAGGCAAAAGGCTTAGTTATGAATAGAAATTAGGGCATAAATTAAGGTCCTCCAAGGATGAATCATGGCAGAAGTCTGAATTGTGCCAGAGGAAGCAGGACAGGCATAACTAGGGACTAAGGTAAGCATCAGGGAGAGTTCCCAAAGAAGTCTGTTGTTTCTAACAGGAGCCAGAAATTGTGTGTGTGTGTGTGTGTGTGTGTGTGTGTGTGTGTGTGTGTGCATGCATGTGCATGTGTGCGCTCATGCACACGCATTTTAATCTCAAGAAACTCAGGTCACTGACCCTGGAATCCAGTTTCATAGGTTAAACCAGGTCTTGACACACCCACAGTCCTCCATAAATGTTTACATGACCTTAATATAAAAGATAATGCTATTTTTTAAAAAATTAGAAGAGAAACAGATCATGTACCTCTCACAGCTATGGGTTAAGAGATGTATTCTTAACCGAACAAGAGACAGAGGCAATAACAAAAGATAAAATAGATAACTTTAATTACTTGAAACTGAAAAGCTTCCACATAGACAACCTTAATGTATCTAGGAGAAGAAGGAAAGTTGTTGAGTGGGAAAATTCTTTACATCAAATTTCTTGGAAAAGGGTTTGGTATCCAAGATATAAAAGCAATTAATAAATATTTATGACTAATAGCCATTTCACTAATTGGTAAATGGTCAAAAGATATGAATGAACAATTCTCAAAAAGCTGCAAAGTATTCACAGCCACAAGAAAAAAATGTTTCAAAACACTAACAATAAGAGAAACACAAATCAAAACAGCTCTGAGGTTTCACCTCACACCCTGCAAATTGGTAAAAAAAAGAGACAAAAATGGCAACAGTTAGTGTTGGAGGGGGTATGGGAAGGTAAAAGTACACTAATACATTTTTGGTAGAGTTATAAATTGTACAACTATTTTGGAAAACAATTTGGAATGATATAAATAAAGTGACTAAAATATCTATATCTTTTCAACTCCATTATTGGGCTTATACTCCAAGAAAGCCATCAAGAAGAAAAAGAGTCCATATAACACAAAATTTTTATAGCAGCACTTTTTGTGATAGCTAAGAATTGGAAACAAAGTGGGATGCCTATAAATTGGGGAATGGCTAAACAAAGTGTGGTATACTAATGTAATATGCCCTAAAGAATGATGTGTGTGATGAATACAGAGAAGCATGGGAAGATTTATATGAACTGATATAAAATGAAGCACAGCTAAGACAATTATATACACAGTTACTACAACAATTTAAGTGGAAAGAATGACAAACTCCAAATTAAAATTAAATGCAACAAAGTTATAAAAATATAGTGGGACTCAAGTGAAGAAATATGAAAAGCCACCCCCAACCTATCTTTTTTCCATGAAGCCTTCTCCATTGTCCTTCACCAATAATGCATGTCTCCCTCAGATTTCATGTAGCCCTTGACTGGGCCCCTCTCAAAGCAGGTCATTGGTCTGAATTCCTTGATGAACCTGAAAACATGGGCTGTGGCTTATCTAAACTTAGCATCTTTTGTCCAGTGCCTAGAAAAATGCCATGCATATTACACACTTAATAAATGTTTGTTGTGTTTGTATTTGTTAGGGATAACAGGTCCACAGATGTCACACATTGCCCATGCTTTTGGACTTTCTCAAAGTATCAATCAACTGTGTTGACTTTTTCTCCCTTTTTTAAAAAAATACTATTTGTCATATGGGATAACTCTCTGGAATGGGAAATTGCGGGGGGGGGACACACATGGGATATCATGTAAGAAACACAAAACCTCAATAAATATTTTTTAAAAGAAAAAATGAAATGAAGGTGCTGTACTACATAATTTCTAAGGTTCCTTATAGCTTTAAATTCTTATTCTTTTATGAGCCCTTTCTTGTATTCAGTCAGGATAATTGAATTCCAGTCTTGCTTTTGTTATTTATTAATGCTAGTCTCTTAATTAGACTCCTAGCTTCCAGCTCCACCCCCCCTCCAATCCATGGTCCACACAGTTAGTAGCCAAAATAATATTCCTGAAGTAGAAACTTGTCAGCATTCTTCTCAAGAACTTTCCAGTGGCTCCCTATTGCTCTTAGGAAAAAGAACAAGTGCCTCCTCTTGGCATTTAAAGACATTCAGAATCTAACTCTGAATTACATTTCCAGGGTCATTGCACATTGCTTTCCTTTGCACATTACTTCCAGGCAAGCTGAACATGACACATCATCTCTTTCCTCTGAGTCTTTGTATGGGATATTCTCCTATACCTTCAATGTACTCTCTTCTCACTTCCACCCCTTAGACTCCCTAGCTTCCTCCAAGGTTCAAATCAGAAACCATCACTTATGAGGAACCTTTCCTGAACTCCCTAAATACTATTTCTCCTCATGCTATCTTGTATTTGCCCATCTGTTTACATATTGTATCCCTCCCCTCCCCTCCCCAACAGAACATAAGTTTCTTGAGGATGAGTTCCTTTTTTATCATCTTTATATTCCTTGTACCTAACATAGTGCCTTTCAAATAATGATCTTAAATAAATTGGATTGGATTAGCCCTTAGGCAAGTAATTTAACCTTTCTGAATTTCAGTTTTCTAGCCTAGAAGATAATACTCCCTGCCCTGCCTTCCTCACAGGATTACTGTGAGAATCCAATGAGAGAACAGATATGAAAGGGTTTTGTAAATTTTAAAACAATGTACATATAAAGGGTTAAGGAGGAAGAAAGACCTGAGCTCAAATGTGGCATCAGAAAATCACCCTGGGTAAATCATTTAACCTCTCTCAGCCTCAGTTTCCTCAACTGTAAAATGGGTAAAATAATACCACCTGCCTGCCAGGGCTGTTGTGAGATATTTTTAAGAGCCTGGCACATAGTAGGTGTTATATAAATGCTTGGGTCTTTTTTATCATTAATAAGGGTTGGATCCTCATCCTTATTGGAGCTCTTTTTGTACCTAATGATGGAAGAAATACATATTTTGAGTAGATTTGGGGCTTTTCTAAGGAGTTCTATCAGCTAAGGACTAAAAAGAAAGCCTGTCACTCTCAGTTATGTTTATTTTATGCTCCCCTTTGTGCCATTACCTCCACTCTGGCATGCCATCTTCCTATGCAGAGAATATAAGGGAGTAAAAGTATTTAGCATTCAGATTAGTTGTACAATATACATGGCCTGATCTACCTTCTCCTCCTGGATCCCCAGTGTTAGGTGACTGAATGAGCAGAGACACTGGAACTCAGAAATCAACACAGCCTCTTCCTCCATTTCACCCCTAAACTCACTCAAGCAGAGTCCCTGTAGCTATAGACCCTAGCCTTAAGACACGTGAATTCTCTCTCCACATGATACTTCTCTCCATGTTTTCAATACTGCCTTACATATGGAGATATTGTCTTCATTCTCTCTCTCTCTCTCTCTCTCTCTCTCTCTCTCTCTCTCTCTCTCTCTCTCTCTGTCTCTCTCCCTCTATCTCCCCTTCTCTCCCCTCCCCCACCCCATCCTCCAATTCCAGGTATTTAACTTACTCTCTCCTCTTGTGAACACAATCTCTCTGCTCCAACTCCTACTGTCAATCCTTTTATCAGTAATTGGTGTTATTGATTCCTCCCACACAAAGAGCAAGCTTATCTAGACACACCTAACACCAGTATCAGGGTTACATACTGATGGTTTGTAAATAGTCTTGTGGTAACTTACAGGTAGCTCTAGATAAATAACTATATTTCCTTTGGGCAGAGTTCTGGATTGAAAGTTAAAAGATCTGTATTCTGATCCCAACTCTGCCATTTACTATCTTAGACAAGTCCCTTCCTCCCTGTTGGCATCAATGTCTTCATTGATAAAATGAGATTCTTGTACTATATGACCTCTAAGGTCTCTCACAGCTCTAAATCCAGAGTCCAGACCCACAACCCAGGGCTGCAGCCCACAGCCTGACAGATAGGCTCTTGATCTGTGTGTTGATAGTAAAAGCCCCTAAAATAATCAGCATGAATGGTACAGATGATGGAACCAGTGCTGAGAGCACATTGTCATCAAGTTGAGTCTAACTCCTCCAATGTCAACCTCTGGCTCTCAATTTATAGAGTTGGTCACTTTTGACATAGAGCCAAAGGCATAGACTGAACTGTATCTCACTAGTTCCTCTTAAGCCCTAATTGTTCTGGTATTCCAGACTGGTATTCAGGAAAGCCTCACTGTCCCTAGGTGTGTGCCAGGGAGAAGAAAGAGGGCAGGAAGGGAGGAAGGAGATGTGGGTTCGTTTATGAGACATTATTTACTACTGAACAACAATAGCAACAACACTTATTAAAGTGTTCACTCTCCTTTCCTCTCCCTCTCTCTCTCCCCTCCCCCTTCTCTCTCCTTCTGTTCTTTCCCCTTTCCTGTTCGATCTATTTCTCTTTGCCTCCTCTCCATATCTCCATACCTTCCTTATCTTTGCTTATTCTTATTCTCTGACCCTCCTTCATTCCTCTTTCTATGGCCCTATCTCTCTCTGAGTCTCTCCCTTTGCCTCTCTCATTCCCTCTTCCTACCTCCCCCCTTACTATTGTTCTCCATTTCTACCTCTCAGGCTGTGTGTCTGTTTATGTCTATCCATCTGTCTCCTGCTTTACGTAGGTTTCTGTTTCAGTATTCTATTCTTCTCCTCTCTCTGTCTGTCTGTCTCTCTTTGTCTCCTCCTCTATCCCTCCCTCCCTCCTTCTTTCTTGGCCTTTCAGTGGGATTTTATGATAAGGCAGACTCATTTATCTCCAAGTGCTGAAGGGGGGAAAATGGAGGAAAGTACAAATGAGAATCCTGATTAAGAGTCAGAGGGAAAAGAGACACACTCTTACTCTAAATTAGAGGGAAGGAACCAGCAACGAAAAGAAGTGGTGAATACACTGATTTGTTTCTTGGAGGCATCCTGTGAGTTGTTAGCTCATGCTAGGGATTGCAGAGCTATGTTAATGAGTCTGAACCATCAAACACCTCCACAACCTTTCTATTTTTTCCCAATCCATCACAGTCAAAATCCTGTCCTGAGCTAGTTCAAGGAGAGTTCATACCCTTGGATATCACCTAAAAGGCAAGCTTGGGACAAGGAAGTTTTAGAATAGAGCTACGTATGGTGGCCCTTCTTAAGCCACTCTAAGATTCATGACACTCAAGGAGTAATCAAGTATCTATCTCACTCCAAAAGTCATGAACAGACATTGAACTGAATATCCTCTGACCAAACCAGAATAAACCATGTAATATCATAGTAAAGCAAAGGGCATTTACTTTAAAAAAAAAATGAAAGGCCCATTTCCCAAACTATCACCTCCCAAGCCTCCAGGGACTGGAGGTTTTGATCCCACCCGAGATCTGCTCTTATATGTTCTTGGGATGTTGGGACAATGGGTAAGGAATTCAGATGGGTAGGTTTACTCATGTACTTGATGTTGGGGTGCTAGGGAAGAATACCTGCAAACTGTTCCAGTTCGGCAAGCTCCTTCTGTCTCTGAGCAGTAGTCATGTTATGTCCTTAGTCATCAGTGCTCAAAATGTCAGGACCAGCTCCGCTCCAAGTACTCAGATTCTACCTTATTCTCTGGCTGCATCTCTCTATACTGAGGATCCCCAAAGCCTCCTGTTGCCACTAGCTCCATTGTTAGCAAGTCACAGCTAAGGAGAAATAATTCAAAAAAAAAAATATCTAAAGCAGTTGAAAAACAATTCTTTCTCTATTCAGTAGGATCAGTTCCAGAAATGAGTGTGTTCTTCCTCATCAAAGGTTGAGGTCAGGCAGGGTTTTCCTTGAGCAAAATGGTAATGTCTTGGCAAAGACTTGAAGAAAAATTCCATTCTATTCAATTCAATGCATTTATTGAGTTCCTATGTTCCAGGTACCATACCAGGCACTGAGGATACAAAAACAAAATGATGAGGTCACTGTCTTCCTTCCTCTCAGTAGCCCAGGACTGTCATATGCCCCTGTTAACCCCAAACTTTCTTGACTATGAGGAAAACATCTGATAAGCTCACTCTCACTAAAGCATTAGGGCCCTAAGAGGCAAATAGCTTCCATCCACTCACAACTGATCTGTTATTTGCAAGGCTCTGAGATAGGTACTCTGGGAAATACAAAGACTTGTACTTTTTCCTGCTTTCAGCCTCTTAGAAGCTTTCCCTTCAAAGTCTATATTAAGAGTCACCTCCTTCATAAAGCCATCCCTCAATACCTCCTGTTGTTCGTACCTCTCCTTCCTTAGTTTTTCTTGCACTGTATTTATTTGCCTACATGTTATATCCCCCCAACAGAATTTAAGCTCCCATGAGGGCAGAGACTATGGCTGGTTTGTGTTCTGTGTAGTAGGGGAACAAAACACGGCACATAGTAGGCTCATAGTGAATGTTTGTGGATCGATCTCAGGATACTGTCTAATCTGTTTGGGGTTTTTTATTAATCCCCGGAAATAATGACCACCCTCCTCACTGGACCTATGTCTGCACACTCTCCAAGAACAGGGGAAAAAATTCCACATGAAGTCCTTTGACATCCAACAGGATAAGGATGATTTATGGGCTGTCTAGGCACTCAGGTAGTCTTCACTCTCCCAGCCCAGGTGGTCTTTTCCAGGTAATTGCTTTCCTATATATTTGGACAGAAGGAATTGGTGGGCAGGGGTTGGCCTCCAGTTCCCACATCAAGGGGTAGAGAATTGGATAGGTACTTCATGCCCACTCCAATTGAAAGGGTACAGCTAAGGGCACCTCATGGGTGGTCATAGGGGTACTTTTCAATGCAAAAATCCGCACTTGAGTTATTGTCTCCTTACCATTAGACTGACCTCTGTGGCTAGAGTTATGTCCCGCTAAAAACAAGGCCTTGCATATTAGGTACTCCATAAATGTCTCTGAATTTCTTGTCATTTATTTTCTTAGCAAAGTCATTGTTACTAAATGAACACTGCTAAAGAAAATCAATTATTGGCACTTTAGAATAGGTAGTACAGTGGATAGAGCACTGAGGAAGACTCATCTTCGTGAGTTCAAATCTAGCCTCAGACACTTATTAGCTGTGTGACCCTGGGCAAATCACTCCACCCTGTTTGCCTCAGTTTCCTCAACTGTAAAATGAGCTGGAGAAGGAAATGACAAACCATTCCAGTATCCTCGCCAAGAAACCTGAAAATGGGGTCAGGAAGAGTCAAGCATGACTGAACAGATCTGAACAACAATTCTGCCCTGGTCAGATCCCATCTAGCATTTACTCAGGGAGGGTGACCAAAATGGTAAGAGCACTGGAAACCATGCCCTATGAAGTTTGTGAGAAGAGATGAAGTTAAGCCTAGAAAAGATAAGACATAGGAAGGAAATTGACCCTGAGGGCTCTCATATTCTTTCCCAACCCTCTCCCAGCTGAGATAAGTTCCTTGAGGGAAGGGACTGTCTTATATTTGTATTCCGAATACCTTTCAAGATTGCCAAGAGAAACACCTCCCCACTCCATCCCCTAATCCCTCATCTCATCTCCCCTCCCAAACAAGCTCCAAAGTAACAGAACTGAATGTCCAACACAAACAGGATGTCAGTTTTTCACCAGGTCACAGAAGTAAAGACTTTTATGTCAAAGTTATGCACAGAATACCTTGTGATTGGAGTCAGGACCTAAATTTCCCTTTCTCCAAAAGGATTCTTCCCCCTAGGCTCATAATAAGCATTTTATAAATACTTCTTGAGTGCTTCCTTGTTTTCCTTGACTCTAGAGGGTGGAACCAGGAACAGTGAGCAGTAGCAGGAGGAGAGAACTTGCAATTAAATACAAGGAAAGACTTCTTACAATCAGAACTGTCCAACAAGTAATTAAGGAAATACTTCCCCATTAGTTGAAGGGTCCAAGCAGAGACTAGGAGATCACTTTCCTCAATAATAGGATAAATAAGTTTAGAGGTAGAAGGTATTCATACTTCAGGTATCGGTTGGGCTAAACAATCTCTGATGTTCCCTCTAAACTCTGAGATTCAATGATTATACCTATCTTAGATAAGCCCCTCCCTATGTCCAGCTCTTTGTTCAAGTAATTGGAAGCAATAGTAGACCACTTCTGCCCCACCCTCTTGGGCTATCATCCATACCGGGAGACCCCACCCCTACACACTGACGCTACTATCTTAGGAATTTGCCAGACTCTGCTAAACAGCGAGAAAAGCTGAGGAAGTGGGGCTGAGGGTCCTAATCCCCATTCTCTCTCCTAGGTTCCATACCCTTGAGGAGATGAAGTTTCAGAGCAAAACCCTGGTCTTGGCACTGGCAAAACAAAAGGCTTGCTTGGCCTATGCCAACTTGAGATGCAATTAAACATTCTGGCCTCTATCCAGCAAGCAAGAGATCCACCAGGCCCAGATTCACTGGTGCAGGGGACATCACTGAGTACAATGAATCAGGCTGCTGACAATGGCAGGCAGGTGGGGAGTGGGGGAAAGAAGAGAGCAGGATATGTGTATTTAAGTCCTTATCAGTGATTACCATACCCACACCCACCCACCCCTCGAGTTAAGAAATGAGGAATTATTGCAATATTTTGGGAAAACTGTGATTTTGTCATGGGAGTGCTCCATGCAGATGACAACCCCTCCAATGCCCTAAGAGATGGCACTCATGAGGGATCATGGCCAAAATAAACTTCACTGAGTGACCAATTTTCTGGGGACACGTTGCTATTCACTGACCTAGGCTGATATTTGCAGAGCAGACACAGTTCATTACTGTGCCCAATCTCAAAGTCTTTCCAGCTCCTTAGGACTTGGCAGAGACTGTGCCTCCCCCAGAGTAGCCTTCAAGGACCCAAGGTTACTGCCACCTTGGGATGTGGCTTCAAAGCAGAATTTTAAAGGAGGTTAAGAAAGTATTTAAGAGAGGCAGTTCTTGGCTGAGAGCAGGTCGAAATGTCAGGAAAGCCTAGGATGAAGCCCCATCTCAGACACATTCTGGCCACATGAGAACAAATCAGTTAACCTCTCCAGTCCCAAGACAACCCTCTAAGACTAGGAATTGCAGAGTCGGTGTCAGCCTGCATTGGTACAAGGAGTTCTTTCTACCAGTATAAGTCTAATCCAAAAGAGGAAACTGGCAATAGCAAATTATTATTCATAATACTTTAGACTAGGCTTTGTATTTACCAAGGTTCTTTGGCAGCTATGATCACACTTGATCCATACAACATCCTAGAAGCTGACTAGCACAGGTATTGCCATTCCCATTGCAAAGGTAAGAAAACTGAGTCTCAGAGACCTCAAGTCACTTGGTCCAAGATCACACAGCTAATACTATGAGATGGAGGAGATCTCCTGTCTCCTTGTTCTCTTCTCAGCATACTCTGCTCGGTGGGCTGTTGTTAATCCTTACTTTGGGGATTTAATGTGGTCCAATTTCACCTTTTGAAACAGGTATGTTCTTTTTTCAAAACAAGGTCAAATTTACCTTTGAGTGTTTATTTTTAAGCTTTCATATGTAAGTAACCCACTTCTAATATGTTGGTCATTAGACTGAGATTTTAGTCTGAATTTTAATCCCAGCTCATCCACTCACTTGCTTTGTGGCCTTGGGGAGACTATTAACCTCTCTGTGTCTCCTGCTTCCCATATGTAAGATGGGGAGAGTAATTCTCAGCCCTTCCCAAACAAGAATTGGGAGGGCAGCTCCCTGGACCGGGCTCTGTGGTCATGGGCTATGAATTTTCACCAGAGCCTGACGACCATCATAACTCTCCTACAAAACTAGTCCCTCCTTCCTAGCTCCCATCCACTGGGCACAGGCAATTATTTTACCTCAACATACAGCTAGTAATAATGAAGTTGGACTCATTCTGAGTACATTTAATTATATTTAATTATGCAACACTTCTACTGTCAGCCTGGGCAAGATGTACGCCCTGCCTCTGACCCCCCCATTGGCAGGATTCCAGATTTATGCCCCAAGGGATATTTCTAGCCATTCTTCATGGAGTTTGCTCTTCTCCTAAGGGAAAAGGTTCCCTCTGAAGAAAGAGAGATTGTAGACCTGCCTCAATGCCAAAGCAATCTCTGGGTGGCCATGAGAAAAATACTCACTTTTGCGACCTAGCTAAAACTCCTCCTCTTTGTGACTGACATTCAGCCTCGATACTGTAGAATTTTTTGAGGAGCAGAGGAGTACAAGATCATGAAGAGCTGAGGAACAGGGATGAGAGGCAGGAGAGAGGAAAACCCAACTCTGACCCCCCTGGTAATCCTGAGAGGATGCAAGGTCTTCAGATAAGTTAAGAGAGGGTCCCATCCCTTTTTCCTATCAGCATCACCAACCCATAGGCTCAAAATAGGCCCAGGGAAAATACCAGTTGATACATAGCTGAACAGTTGTGAAATGGAAACTTCAACTGAGATGACCTCATTGCTGCTTGGGCATTCTTGTGCTTTGTGTAGCACAGAAACACCTGTGGGTGTAACCATCCCAAGATCAATGTCTGTGACACCTTATGGTAAAAACTCCACAATCATCTACTTCTGCGAGAAGTTGTGGTATAAAGACTCATTAACTCAGAGGCCTCTATGGACTTGACCCAATGTTCCATCCCAGAGTCCCCCAGAATGTCATTGCCTAATGAACCCTAGAAACCATAGAATGTGAAAGCCAGCAGAGACCTCAGAGCTGATCTAGTCTGCTTTTGCCTTTTACAGAGAAAGAAACCATAAAATGGGAAGAGGAATTCCTAGCTCTCACAAAATTCAAGTTCTATGACAGGGTACTATAAAAATCCACAGAAACTTGAAACCACTGTTACCCTCCTAAAGAAACTATAATCCTCCAGGTGGTGGGCTTTATGCTATGGGATTTCTAAAATTTCTCAATCTAACAAGATCAAACACATAGGATAATTTTTGAATGGGGCCAGGGATGGATCCCTCTTTTCCTCCATGAAGAAACAGTGACCAGAACTTAGGAAATAATTCTAGAATAATCCAACATCTTTTGTAGTTTTCAAGAGTCAGAAAGGTATATCCCAAGGTATTGAGTGCAAAATCTGTATTCTGCTAATGGTCTCCTCCTAGACTTTTGAAACATATGATTCTTCTCTTAGCAGACAGGGATATTGACATCTGCTTAGTCAATCTAATTGAAAATGCATCTCCAATTAGCTGAGTTTGGTTTTTTTTTTCCCCTTAAAGAATTGCTTTTCCTCATCTATCGATCTTTAGTCCTGAGGTCTTCCTTCTTTAATTGTATCAGATCCCATCAGTTAGAAAAACGGAATGCCAAGCATGTCATTTGCCAACCGTGATATGACTCACTCTCTGAATTTCTCCCTGGTTGAGATAATACACAAAGGCTTACTGTAATAGATGATCCTTTAGGGAAGACAATTTTTCAGCACCTTGGTGTTTATGCTGTTTTCCAACAGTCTCCAAATTTTTAGAATCCATGAATGGAATGTGGGGACTGGTGTCTGGCTACGCCCTAAAACTCTGTGGAGGCTCTGAATGAAATGGATTTCTATAAGGAGCACAGGCAGACTGTGGTTTCTCAATAAAGAGGTTAGTCCATAAGGCCAGGCCAGCATCCTTGTTCAAATGCTTTAGGAGCCTGCCCGGCTGGAGACACTGATCAGACAGGGGAATGTGGTCACCTTGAGTCATCTCCCTGCACTAAGAACAATTTTCTAAATGGTTTTGTATAGTCCCCATATCCAAGGTCAGTCACCCATGGATGCCCAGAGAGGCATGCCTGGCATGGGAGAATTTGTAGGGGGATGTAGGGTGACCTAGAGCCCTGCTGGGTTTAATGTTGCATTATCAGAAAAAGCCAATTGCATTTTTAAAAAAAAAGCATACATACACACAACTCAAAATTGCATACACAAATTTTTCCACCCCCACATCAAGCCCCCCTGTCTCCAGAGACAGTGGAGAGTAGGAGGAGGATCGTGCTTCTCATACTGCAAAAGGAGAACAGGAGGCAGGCAACTGCTTTTTCCCCAAAGTCTCTTGGGGGCAAGCTCAAGCACATGTGCGCTCGCGCGCGCGCGCGCGCACACACACACACACACACACACACACACCTAAAACCCCTGGGAAGGGACAAGGAGGAACAAACAAGAAACTTGGAATTCCAAGGCAAGAACTCCTAATCCTAACTCTGACATGCTGCCTGTTTGACCTTACATAAGACCTCTCTGGGCCTCAGAGTAGGAAATGCATATGCCTATCATAATTTCCAGGTATCACAATGATAAATGTTTACTGAGGAGCAACATAGTAGAAATTGCCATGGTCGGAGAATCAGAGAACTTAGGTTTCAGTCCTGGCTTTGTTGCAAGTAAACTGTATATACTGACCTCAGGCAAGTGGCTTCTCTTTCTGGGCATCAGAGACCAGTTAGTTCAATCTCATCATTTCAAAGATGGGCAAACTAGGGTTCCTTCAAACTCTAGCATTCTTTGATTGTCTGTCTTATGGGTAGGTTTTAAAAGGACTCCCAAAAGTCTTTTTAAGATTTTAGAAAGTTCAATCCACCCAGCTTGGTCCCTGCTCTAGAAGAAGGTCCTTTAATTATCTATTCATGCCCTGCTCTATAAAATGGATTAAATCAAATATAATAAGAAAGAGGATATAGGGGTTCTGTGGCCAGAATACAGATACCTGGACTAACAGATGGCACTTGTCCAGCCTGAATTGTACTAGCCTGTTGTTTAAGGTCAGCACTTTTCCCATCTTTGAAGATACTTTTCTTAAACTTGTCTGTCAACTCTAGTTGTTCTCCCCACCCCCAACTCCTCCTCTGAAGCTGCTGCATCAAGATATAGTTGTCTCTTCAGGCTGTGAAACCAGGGAAACCATTAGTCATGCCCTTGAAAACTGTTCACTCAGGAAGGTAGGGTTAGTACTTGTGATGTAGCAAGCATCCTCAGGGGATAAAGCATTGGTGCCAGGCTCCCTGAATTACCTCAAGAGTGAGAGGGTAATAACAGGACAGGAGCTGGTTTACCCACTTGAAGTTAAAGATTTCAAGCCAGTAGACCAAGGTTCAAGGCCTACCTCTGGCACTAACTCATTACAAGTATTTGAGCTGATCTCTGAGCCTCTTTTTTTGCAACTCTAAGATGAAAGAGGAAATAGATGATCTGGAAGACTTTCCATCTCTAACTTTCCATGGACTGATGTCTCTCTGAGTCTCCAATCCTTCATCTGTGAAATGGAAATGACAATCCCTATGCTGCCCACCTCCCAAAGCTCTTGTGAGTGTCAGAAGATGGAATTGTATACCAACAGTTACTATGCCAGCTATACCGCTGCTAGGCCTACCCACAAAAGTAATCAGAGAAGTAGGAAATGGTACTGTCTGTACAAAGGCATTTATAGAAACTCTTGAGAGATATCAAAAACTGAAAACTAAAAGGATGCCTATCAATTGAGGAAAAGCTGAATAAATTATGGTATATGAATGATGGAATACTATTGTGCTGTAAGAATTAAGGAAATAGATGATTTCAAAGAGTGATGGAAATGTTGAGGGTTGGGGAGATGAAGTGCAGGAACCCCAAGACTGGAGTTCCCAGACAGGGTAGTTGGGGGGGAGTACTCCTCAAGGACCTGAGTATTGGAGAGGGTTGGGGCCATCTGGAATGAATTCGCAGACTCAAGCATTCTTTAAGTCAAGGTGGAGAAGATTTATTACACTTTTCAGCAGGCAAGAATTCTTAGGGAACCTGCAACCTTACAGGGGTGCAGGTAAAGTTTTTACAGGATATTTAATGGGAAAACCTGCCAGATATGTTAATTAGTTGGTTAAGGGGTGGTCAGTTCTTAAAGGAACATGCACTTTTTGTATCTACTGCACAGGTATCTTACCCAGAATTCACTGGGAAATAGCCCAAAGGGGGGCTACATGGAGGTGTGGTTTTAGGTCTGAAATGTCACTAAGTCTACTAAAGGTCAGGGCTGACTGGAAATATCCAGGCTGATTCCATCAATGTCTTGTTAGACAAGATAAATGTAAGGGAGTACATATATATATATATATATATATATATATGTATATATGTATATATGTGTATATGTGTGTGTATGTATATATATATATATATATATATATATATATACATATATGTATATATGTATATATATATGTATATATGTCCAGGTCTAGCATGCATATGATAGGCCAGTGAGTAGTAAATATCTTTATGACCCAGTACATGGCCAGTTCAGCATGTACACAGGGAGTCCAAACTAATAAATTCTATAGGTGCGGCTGACTGCAGTATCAGGAGGAGAGGTAGGGGCATGCTGTACTTCTTTGCTACAGAAAAACTGCTAGGGCTAATGTTTTGAGGCTAGGGAGAGATGTGATTTTGGAACTGGATGTGGTTTTGGAATTGGGGTTCAGGCACAGGCACCCAAACAGAGGCTAAGGAGAAATGTGATGTTAGAATTGGGGTCCAAGCACAAGCACCTAAGCACTCCCTTCAGAAAGACATATATAAGCTGATACACAGTAAAGTAAGCAGAACTGAGGGAACAATTTATACTATACCATTGATATTATAAAAACAAACAATTTTTAAGACTTTTATAAGAATGAAATGAGTAGAACCAGGAGAACAATTTATATAATAACACTATAATAAAGACAAACAAACTTGAAAGCTGTAAGAATTATGATCAATACAATGACCATCCATGATTCCAAAGGACCAAGGATGAAACATGCTATCCACCTCCTGACAGAGAGGGATTTAGGATATAGAATGAGACACACACACACACACACACACACACACACACACACACACACACACACGTGTATCTGCATAAAGCCAATGAAGAAATTTGCTTTGCTTGAGTATGCAAATTTATTACAAAGAATTTGTCTTTTTCTCTTTTTTTTCCCAGTGGGGTGTTTATTAAAAAAATTTTAGTATAGAAGTGAGGGGTCCTATAGATGTTGCAGGCACTTTCAGATGAGGTGACTATTCTTAGTTTTACTTAATGGTATTACTTTATAATGAGTGACCTCTTGCCATGTGGGAGTAATTTGTAAATGTTTGTAATGTAAAAAAAAAGTACATCCATAAAACTTAAAAGAAAGAATCAGATGAGATATTTGATGTTAAAAAGCTTTTTAACTAAGAAGAGGTAGAAGTTTTATGCAAGGGAGATTATCCTTGGTCTTCTTGGCCCTAGAAGGTGGAAGTTTCAGAGACCCAGATTTCTGTTTGACGTGAGGACATCTTTCTAACATAGCTATTGGAAAATGTAATGGGCGATATCTTCATTCAGGAGGTGGTGGGATCCCTCATCACCAGAGGTCAGGTGAGAACACCTTTCCTCAGGCTGGCTGACAGCTGGTTGGGAATGTTGCACAGGGATGCTTGATCAGGTGCAGGTTGGATGAGATGGCCCCTGAGGTCCCTTCCAATGCTGAGATTCTGGTGATCATTTGTATTAGCCTCTGAATTACTCAATGTTGGCAGAGCTCCCACAGACAGCTGCCTCTTGGACATTTTTATCTGGTTTCATCCCTAAAATCCAAGTGCATTTGGAGCCTGCCTGTGCCAAGTGTCTCTGTGGTCCCCAGCCACCAGCTGGAGTCCTAATCCTTCCACTCAGGTCCCAGCCTGCAGCTGCTGTTCCCTCTTCAGGGAGGAGATTCATTTGCTCAGGAGTATGTTCAGGGGTACCAAGTTGTTGAGAGATGACTTTGTGCCCTCCTAGGACAGGCACAGAGCTAAGATCTGGAGTGAGGTCACAAGATCATAGCTTTAAACCTGGGAAGGTCTTTAGAAGTCACCTAGCCTAATCCTCTCTTTATACAGATAAGGCAAGGGAGAGCCACAAAGGTTAAGTGGCTTGTTAGAGTCCACATACCTAAACGACAGAGTGAAAGTTTGAATCTAGATCCCCTGCTTATAAATCTGTGCCCCCTCTCACTCTCCTTTAGTCATGGGCTCAGAGCCAGCCCATATGACCCAACGTGTGGCTTGTAGGCTAAATGTGCTCTGCTTTACTCCAAGGCAGAGGGTCATGTAGTATGAGATTTGGGGGTGGCGGGGGTGGTAGGAGGATTGCTTAATAAGCCAGGGAAGTGTAACCTCCAACAACCTGAAAATTTTGGCCACATAGGCAAACTCTGAGTAACATGCAGATCCACATGACTTAGAAAGTAGCAACAACTAATTTTCCTATAGCTCTTTAACGTTTCACAAGGTAATGTCCTCACTCTGTAAGATGGGTAGTGCAAACTATGTTTCTCTCCATCTTACAAATGAGGTAACTGAGACAGGTGACTTGACCCCCACCACACGGCTGGCAAATGACATTCCCCAGATTTGAACCCATGTCTTCTGGCTCCTGCCCAGTGCAAAGTTTGTTCCACTTTGCCTTAATGCCTGTCATTCATGCTCTGTTTCACTGAACTCTGGAAGCTGAGAGCTACCATCAATTCTGTGAACCTAGACTTGGAATTGAAATGTGCCCTGACAATTTACTCTCCACTGTTGTCATGAAGGGTTTATAGACACAGAGAACTAGAGATGGAAGCAGGGAAGGGGAGACCAAGTATTAGGTGCCTACTATGGGTCATGAAGAGTCAGACATGACTGAACAACCACAACAGCTAGGAGGAAGGCATTGTGCTAAGCACTTTACAATTATCTCATCCGATTCTTATGAAAACTCTGGGAGCTAGGTGATATTATTATCCACATTTCACAACTGAGGAAACTGAGGCATGCAGAGGTTGTGACTTGCCCTGGGTCACACATCGAGTAAATGTCTGAGGCTGAATTTGAACTCAAGTTCCTGACTCCAGGCCCAGCATTTTATCCACTGTATAAATTGATAGGGGATGGAATTTTTGCTGGACCCCTAAAAGGAAAAGACAATATCTTTGGGACCTAGATCCCAAAGCCCCTTTACTCAGATTTCTGGCACTGCCTGAGGCACCCAGCACATCCCAGTCAATAATCCTTTTTTTTTTTTTACTTTAAGAAATATTTATAAAATTTTTTTATTTAGCATTTTGTGTTTCCCCAATTACGTGTTAAAACAATTTTAAACATTTTTTTTTAAATTTTGAGTTCCAAATTCGGTCCCTTCCTCCCTGTCCCCCTCATTGAAAGATAAGCAATATGATATAGGTTATACATATGTAGTCATGCAAAACATATTTCCATATTAGTCATGTTGTAAAAGAAAACCTAGACCAAAAAAACCTGTTTCAACAATTTGGCTAGCAGCTGTTGTGGGGGTGAAAGACCAACACAAGCCCATCAACAAGAATGCTACCAAAGCCCAGGTTCTTTTGATCTGCTTTACTAAGGAAAGTAACAAACATTAAGGGATTAACAAGCTTACTTTAATTCAGCATACAAATACCATTCACTTAGTTCAGGGGAAAATGCCAGCACTTCGGAACAAATACAAACAAATTACAAACATCGACAGACAGACCAAATACAATTCATAGTTACCAACATCTAGGTTCAGCCAGGGAGCTCATAACAAGGGCTGGCCCAGAGTCACACATGCCACCAAGGCTGTGGGTAAGAGCTCCGAAGAAGAGAAAGCTAACTCCTGGTTTAAATCTTTTTCAGGGTCAAGGGTGAGTCACACATGCAACTCACCCACATGACCTGAAATCGTCACAAAGAGGTGACTTAAACCCACATGGTCTAAAAGCCTCTGATGTCCCAAACATGCCACTCAAACCCATGTAAACTAGGCCCTCCCCTGAGGCAAGGAGGTCACCAAGGACTCCCAAGCTAATCGAGGAAACAAAGGCCAAACTCTTCAAAGGCACTTGGTTGAACTGAGTGCTGAGAGCCCATTTTGATTGCCAACACAAAACCCCAGAGAAAAATAAAGTAAAAAAACTGTATGTTTCAACCTGTATTCAGACTCCATCAATTCTTTCTCTGGGGATGGAGAGTATTTTTCATCAAGAGTCCTTTGGAATTGTCTTGGATCATTGTATTCCTGAAAATAGCTAAGTCATTCACAGTTGATCGTCATATGATATTGCTGTTACTGTGTACTATGTTCTCCTGGTTTTACTCATTTCACTTTGCATCAGTTCATATATGTCTTTATTGATTTTTCTAAGAGCATATTGGTCCTCTTTTCTTATAGCACAGTAATATTTTGTCACAACCATGTACCACAACTTGTTCAAACATTCCCCAGTGATGGGTATCCACTCAATTTCCAATTCTTTGCCACCAGAGCTGCCATGAATATTTTTGTATATATAGGCCTTTTCTTTATGTTTTTTTTTATGTCTTTTGGGACACAGGTCTAGCAGTGGCATTGCTAGGTCAAAGGGTATGCATGGTTTTATAGCCTTTTAGTCATAGTCCCAAATTGCTCTACATAATGGTTGAATTAGTTTACAACTCCACCAACAGTGCATTAGTGTCTCAATCTTCCCATATCCCCTCTAATATTTGTCATTTTCTTTTCTGTGCTATTAGCCAATCTAATAGGTATGAGGTAGTACCTCAGAATTGTTTTAATTTGCATTTCTCCACTCAATAGTGATTCAGAGGACTTTTTCATATGGCTATAGATAGCTTTGATTACTTTATCTGAAAACTGTTCATATCATTTGATCATTTATCAATTGGGGAATGGCTCTTATTTTTATAAATCTCACTCAGTTCTCTATAAATTACTTCACTACATTATTAAAGAAAATTACCCTGAAGTTCTAGAACCAGAGGTAAAATTGTTGTTGTGGTTATTGTTGTTGTTCATCCTTCATTCTCGAAGAGGACCAATGACATCAGGAGGGTGATGTTGACCTGAAAGTGAATTGGATTTAAGTGAGGCAGAGCTTTTCATGCTTCTCTTGATTCCTGTGTTTGAAAGTTGTAACCAGAATGGTGTTTGTTTACTTTGAGTGACTCAGCTTACCTCATTGAGCCTCTGGACACTGTGGCTTGCTCTCCCAGGGCAGGAAGTCCATCGACCATACCAGGAATCAATTTCCTGTGTGATGAGTCATGGGGCTGGCTGAGGGGAGGTGTTAGCTCCAGAACCCGGTCTACGCTAGGGGGAGGGGCCAAGTCAAGAACCAATCGGCCCTGGTCATTCAGGCGGCGCTTGATGATGTCAAAAACTCTATAAGAGGGGAGAGGACAGCTTGAAGCCCTCTTTTTCCTCTTCCGGTTGGTGTGGGAGCAGCGGCAAGCAAGCGTGACTCTGGGCCAGCCCTTGCTCTCGGGCTGAGCCCAGATGTTGGTAACTATGAATTGTGTTGGGTCTGTCTGTTGATATTCATAATTTGTTTGTATTTTGGTTTTGAGGTTCAGGGTGCTGGTTTGTTTTTTTCCCCGAACTAAATGAATATTTTGAACCTCAGGGTGCTGGTTTTTTTCCCCTGAAGTAAGTCAATGAATCTGTATTTGGTCTGTCTCTTGATGCTTGTCTGTATGCTCCCCTGAACTAACTGAATGCTAACTGAATGCTGGCATTTTCCCCTGAACTAAATGATTGTTGTCTGTATGCTAACTGAATGCTGTATTAAAGTAAGCTGTTCAACCCCTTCACCGTGCTTTCCTTGTTCAAGCAGATAAAAACAACCTGTGCTTTCCCAGCAGCCCCCTAGGTGCCGGCTGTGGGGGAGGGATCTTACACCCTCACCGAAGCTGCTAGCTGAGTTGTTAAAACAAAAGCCAAATTTTCTATTCAGCTCTGGTCTTTTCACTGAGAAAGCTTGAAAGTCCTCTATTTTATTGAATATCCATATTTTGCCTTGGAGCGTTATACTCAGTTTTGCTGGGTAGGTGATTCTTGGTTTTAATCCTAGCTCCATTGACCGCTGGAATATCATATTCCAAGCCCTTTGATCCCTTAATGTAGAAGCTGCTAGATCCTGTGTTATCCTGATTGTGTTTCCACAATACTCAAATTGTTTCTTTCTGGCTGCTTGCGGTATTTTCTCCTTGATCTGGGAGCTCTGGAATTTGGCAACAATATTCCTAGGAGTTTTCTTTTTGGGATCTTTTTCAGGAGGCAATTGGTGGATTCCTTCAATTTCTATTTTACCCTCTGGCTCTAGAATATCAGGGTAGTTTTTCCGATAATTTCTTGAAAGATGATTTCTAGACTCTTTTTTTGATCATGGCTTTCAGGTAGTCCAATAATTTTAAATTATCTCTCCTGGATCTATTTTCCAGGTCAGTGGTTTTTCCAATGAGATATTTCACATTGTCTTCCACTTTTTCATTCCTTTGGTTCTGTTTTATAACATCTTGATTTCTCATAAAGTCACTAGCTTCCACTTGCTCCAGTCTAATTTTTAAGGTAATATTTTCTTCAGTGGTCTTTTGGACCTCCTTTTCCATTTGGCTAATTCTGCCTTTCAAGGCATTCTTCTCCTCATTGGCTTTTTGGAGCTCTTTTGCCATTTGAGTTAGTCTATTTTTAAGGTGTTATTTTCTTTACTATTTTTTTGGGTCTCCTTTAGCAAGTCATTGACTTGTTTTTCACGGTTTTCTTGCATCACTGTTATTTCTCTTCCCAATTTTTCCTCTACTTCTCTTCCTTGCTTTTCCAACTCCTTTTTGAGCTCTTCCATGGCCTGAGACCAATTCGTGTTTTTCTTGGAGGCTTTTGATGTAGGCTCTTTGACTTTGTTGACTTCTTCTGGCTGTATGTTTTGATCTTCTTTGTCACCAAAGAAAGATTCCAAAGTCTGAATCTGAATCTGAGTCAGTTTTTGCTGCCTGTTCATGTTCCCAGCCAATTACTTGACCCTTGAGCTTTTTGTGGGGGTATGACTGCTTGTAGAGTAGAGAGTTCTTTGTCCCAAGCTTGAGGGGCTGTGCTGCTGTTTTCAGAGCTATTTCTACACACCAAGCTCTTCCACACCAGCACTCCTTCTCCCCCAAGAACCACTACCCCGGACCGCAACTCAGATCCAAGCAGGCTCTACACTCCCACTCTGATCTGCTGTTTAATTCCTCCCACCAGGCGGTCCTGGGGCTGAAAACAGCTGCAGCTGTAGCTCTGGAAGCAGCCTCAGAGCTGCACCCCCTCCACTGCCCCTAGGGCAGTGGCCAACCCGGAATTCCTTTCACTCTGTCCCAGAAGTTTTTTTTTTTTTTTTCCCCACTAACCTTCTCTGTTGTCTTTGGCATTTGTGGGTTAGAAGCCTGGTAACTGCCACAGCTCACTGATTCAGGGAGCTATGGCCTGTTCTGCCCAGATCCTGTTCTGGTTGGTCCAGGAGCAGCCCATGCTGGGCTCTGCTCTGCTCCCAGCTCCATGTGATAGACCTTACCCAGCGACCATCCAGGCTGTCCTGGGCTGGAGCCCTGCTTCCCTCTGCTATTTCGTGGGTTCTGCAGTTCTACAATTAGTTCAGAGCCATTTTTTATAGGTGTTTGGAGGGACCTGGGGGAGAGCTTTAGGCAAGTCCCTGCTTTCCAGCTGCCATCTTGGCTCCGCCCCTCTCCCAAATTGATCCAATAATCCTTTTAACTGCCCTTTCATTGTGGCCCTCACTGTCTGCACCTGGACCACCCCAGACTACTTGCTACTCCTTAATCCCATCCAGATCTTCCCACAGTCCTTCTGCATGAAATGCCAACCTTGCCCCCATTAAATTGTGCTTCTATTGGAAACAATAAACCTTGTCTCTGACTGAAAGAAGGCTTGAGTGATCAAATTCTTTTGAGGCAGACCTGTGCCTTTTGTCCTTCCATTTTGAGGTTCCCAAAACTCCTAAAACACAATACTAACTAGCTTCTTAGAGGCCATGTAGTCCAATCCCTCATTTTATAGATGAGAAAGGTGAGACCAAGGGAAATTAATTGTTTTGTTCAAGGACACCTAGAGAGTAGGTTCTTACTCCAGGGCCCTTTCCACTGTATATTCTGATCAACGCATGCATAGTTTTTCCCCTTCATGACCCATTTGGGATTTTCTTGGCAAAGATACTGGAGTGGTTTGCCATTTCCTTTTCCAGCTAATCTTAAAGATGAAGAAACTGAGGCAAACAGGGTTAAGTGACTTGCCCAGGGTCACATAGCTAGTAAATGTCTGAGGCCAGATTTGAACGCAGAAGATGAGTCTTCCTTACTCCAGGCCTGGTGCTTTATCCACTGTGTCATCTAGATGATCATTAACCCCTACATAAATGGGCACTTCAGCATAAACTAGGTTGATTACACTGTGTTTTTTTTTATTGCTTTGTACAATTGCTTGGCCATCTATATCAATAAAAATGCCCTACAGCCCACACACAAACACAGTTTTACTTATATGGCCCACCATGGGAAAGACCTGGATGCTCCTAACCTATGTGTGGGATCAGATTCAAACTCCTCTGCCTGCCTTTCAAAGCTCTCCCTTATCTGATTCGACTTTACCTATCTCACTTCTCTCATGATTCCCAAACAAGAACAGTCTTGGCTCCTTATCAGTACCACAGAGACATTCTTACCTCTGTTTGCTTTTGTCTAGGGAACCAGCTGGCATGAAAGCTCATGTACTGGAGTTGAAGTTAAGAAGACCTGAGTTCAAATCCTACCACGACACTATCTGAATTGGATTCCTGGATCTCTGCAACCTTGAATTCTCTACTCTTCCCCTCTTCCCTCCCCCTTTCTCTCCCTCTCTCTCTCTCTCTCTCTCTCTCTCTCTCTCTCTCTCTCTCACACACACACACACACACACACACACACACACACACACACGTCTTCCCCTTATTTTTCACAGTGTTTATATACTAGATCTATGGTGACCAGACTGTGGGCTACAGATGGGGAGAGAGATGCTATGGCATTACTGTAAGGAGGGAGGGGCACAAATTCAGAAGTGCATCAAGCAGTGATGTTATATGCACTGAATAAATACTATCTTACACATATATTCATCATATTATTCAAAAATATGTAGATGTGATTGTGATTAATAAAGCACGAATTCATTTAAAAGCTTTATTGCATTCATAAAAACTTTTTATCATAGGACCACACATGTAGAGCTGGTAGGGCCCGCAAAATGCATCTTGTCCAACCCCTTCATTTTACAAATGAAGAAACTGAAGCGCAAAGAAGGGAAATGATTTGTCCAAGTCCTCACAGGCAATTAGTAGCAAAATTGTAATTCAAATCCAAATCCTTTGAGTCCACTTTTGAGTGCTTCTCACTTTTTCCTATGAGTCTCATTACATATTTTCTCAATCAACAGATGCTAATAATACAACTGGCAGCTAGGTGGTACAATGGACAGAGTGCCAGGCCTGGAATCAGGAAGACCTTAGTTCAAATGCAGCCTCAGACACTCATTAGCTGTGTGACCCTAGGCAAGTCACTTGACCCTGTTTGCCTCAGTTTCCTCATCTGTCAAATGAGCTAGAGAAGGAAATGTCAAAGCACTCTAGTGTCTTTGCCAAGAAAATCTCAAATAAGGTCACGAAGAGTTAGACATGCCTGTAACAACTAAACAACAATAATACAGTTATTTTCACATAGAGGTATGTAATTGTTTTTTTTTTTTTTACTTTAAAAAGGTTGGGAAAAACTGATAAGCTTCCCAGCTAGGGAAAGCCCTCTATTTTTTAACTCTCCTCTCCTCTTCAAGATACATCTTTGAAGAATATAAACTAATGAGAGCTTATAATCGCTAGGGCCACTGTTTAGAATTGGGGGTCATTCCCTCAACATCAGCACAGAGGCTAAAGTATTGATGACTCAGAAAGAAATTAGTGGTTCTTGCTCAGTAGAATTAAAGCAATTGTAACAGGGTCGTCCCCTACCTGGCCCTACCTCAATAATTACACAGAGTCCAGCCTTCTTGACTGAATTAGTCAATCAAAAACATAAACTAGATGTCAACAAGGCCTAAACACCTCTACAGAATCAATCAAGCATCAAAGCCTTTTATACCCGGTGCAAAAAGGCCTTCATTAATTTAGAAGTCCTTGAAAGTTAATGGATAAAATGGTGAAACACTGGAAGCACGTCAGTATTGGCTAAGGAGATACAGACATGCCCTGGAGGATTTGTATAAAATAGCAGACCAGTTCTAAATGCAGAGATTCTGGAGTTTGGCAGCAGAAAGGAAGGAAGGGGGACCTCAGAACCTACGCTGAGGGGCAGCTAGGCTGTGCAGTGGATAGAGCACTTGCCCTGGAGTTCAAATCCAGCCTCAGATACTTACTAGTTGTGTGACCCTTATTGCCTCCACCCCACACCATCTCCCCCCTCCCGCCCCCCCCCCCACCACAAAAGCTAAGCTGGAAAGAATCAGGAGCAACAGGCAAAAGAGAAAGAAGTCAGACTGAGCTTCCTCTTTCCAGTGGTATCTAGCAGTCTAGTTCAGTGTGGACCAGGTCTTTATCCAAGACAGGAAGCCTATTTTCTTTTCCTTTGTTTTTTCTTTAGGCCATTTGAGCACCAAATGAGACACCTGTTGAGTACTAAGCCAGCAGTAATCTTTGGTAAACTGTTCAAAATGTTTCTTGTTTGTCGAACCTACAAATTGTTGTATTTGGGGATAATGGTGATTTTTATCCATACATATGGGACTGTACATGCAACACTGACAGTTTGGAGCCTCCTGGATGGCACTAGACAGCAAGGCAAAGGACAGCAATGCTTATGCCTCCCCAGAAGTCCTGAAGGACTGTTCTGAACTGGAGACAAGAATCATTCAAAATGCACCACTACCTACTTGCTGAGTAACACAAAATTTTCAAACAGAGGGGAGAGCATGAGTATTTAGCATATGCCCAGGCCACCTAAGGAGAAGGAACCCATATGAAAGATGCTAAGGATCTGCTTCTGGGAGAACTGGCACATGAATGTCATTCTGCATTGGCCTACCAGCTAGGTGGGGCAATGTCTAGAGAACTGGGCCTAGAGTCAGGAAGATCTGAGAGGTTCAAATTTGCCCTCAGACACTTACCAGCTATGTGACCCTGGGCAAGTCACTTAATACCTACTTGTCTCAGTTCCTTCTCTGTAAAATGGCAGCATACTGGAGAAGGCAAACCACTCTCATATCTTTGCCAAGAAAACCCCATGGTCACACGCTCATGAGGTCAAGTTGAGTCAGACACAACTGAACTACTAAACAACAGCAAACCATGTAGGTAGAAGCAGGCTCTTTCTATTGGCTGCCAAACTCCCACTGGCCACATAGTAGCTCGCTCTCTTTCCAATGGCATCCAGGAGTGAAAGATCCATTCACTCACAACAGGGGCACCATATAGGAAGCTGGGGAAGGAAAAGCTACCTCCCCTTCCCATGGGCCCTTGGTTCCCTTAAAATCAAGTTTAAATTTTGGTCTAATTTCATTTTTCCTTTTCAATTCTAGGTACAGGTATTGGAGTCCCCAGCTTGGGAGCTCAAGACACAAGGACCTTGGAGCCCAGGATGCTAAGATGGTTCAGTCAGTCCAACAAGGAAGCTCTGAGAAGCCAGTGTTCCAGAATGCAAGCCTGGGGAAGTGGGAGAGGACCTTTCGAATTGGAAACTTGGTGGGACCAATGCTATGTAGAAACAGTGCTAAGGGGAGGAGCTATTTCCTCTCTCCTCGTCATAGACTGAGGTAGTGTGAGAGAGAATTCACCTCTGAGGTGATGGAAAGAAATGTTTGTATATTTGTTTGTGTTATATCTTTGGAGTAAATATTCCTTTGTAAAAACTTTTTTAGAAAGAAAGGAAGAAAAGAAGGAAAGAAAGAAAGGGAAGGGAAGGGAAGGAGAACTGAGCTATGGCAGAAAATAGAAAGAAGGAGGAAATGGAAAATGGAAAGAGAGCTATTGATCTTATGGGCATCTCAGAGCAGAAGACTCTGGATGATGCTATCAGTTGTGTTGTTGTTCAGTCTTTTCAGTCAGGGCCAACCCATTTGGGGTTTTCTTGGCAAAGATACTGGAGTGGTTTGCCATTTCCTTCGCCATCTCATTTTACAGATGAGAAAACTGCAGCAAACGGGGTTATGTGACTTACCCAGGGCCACACAGTCAGAGTGTTTCTGAGGCAAAATTTGAACTCACAAAGATGAGTCTTCCTGACTCCAGGCCCAGCACCACTGTGCCACCTAGCTACCTGCTATCAGTTGTACCTCTCTCCTTAAAGACAGTGGGAAGTTCCAAGAAAAGATTTTTTTTTCTCCCCAACTTTCCCTCCCAGTGTTTTTCTATTAACAGATACTGAAATATACTCTTGCAACTTTACTCAAATTTTTCAGGTAACCTAAATGTTTGCTTCAACTACAAAGAGGGCAGTGTTTTAGTTAAAGATTAACATGTTTGAATTAAGTCAGAAAGCCAGATTCAGCCAAAATGTTAGGAATTTTCCTAAGTGGAGGCTCTGAGCTGTTACAATTATACTCCTAACTTTTTAATACTCCCAAAAGCAGCAGGGGAGGAAATCATGTGGACCAAGAGAGTTCATTGTATTGATCCCAGGTTTAAAATGAGATAATTATTGTAAAAGGGTGTGGCTTTTTATATCTTCACAGACAAAGGGAGTAGGAATAAAAGGGTTGTGACGCCTATAGCTGGACACTTACCCCCTTGACAATGAAGTAAGCATCTGCTGGTGTTATATAATAATAACGATGCAAGTTATAGTGTGTTTTGAGGTTCATGAAACATTTTCTTCGTAAAATTTCTGTAAGAAAAAGGTAGTGAGACATAATGAAGAGAGAATGGGATTTAGAACCAGAGAACCTAAGTTTGATTACTACAGCACTACCTAGGTCACCTTGAGCAAGTCACTTAATTTCTTTAAGCCTCAGTTTCCTCATCTGTAAAATAGGGGTAATAGACTAGAATATCTCTCAGATCCCTCTTAGTCCTAAATCTAGGATCATAGGTAGCCAGGACAAGTATAACTCCTTCCATAGGTGGAGCAACTGAATCCCAGAGAAGTGAAGTAACTCTCCCATGGTCGAGCAACAAATAATGAAGTGCTTTTTCTACTACTAAGACCTTCCTTTTCTTGAGCCACTCTTCTTTCTCGGGTCCCAGGTTGAACTGGGGACTCTTCTCCCTCACTGCCATCCCTGACTAGGTTTAGAAAGGGGTAGATGCAGACACGGCTGTCAGCTGGTGTCCTTCCCTGAGTTCCCCATCCTGACCCCTTGGTCCTCAGTGAGCTGATGGACATGCCCCACGGAGATAAAATCCATTCTGAGCAGTGATTAATTAGGGATGACAAATGAAATGTTGGTCTCCTGTCGCATCCATCTTTAACAGCTGCCGCACATTCTCCATCCAATACTCAGGAAGACCCAGGAATAAGAGAACAAGCTATTCTGGGATCTCCCTGACCACTGGTTATAGTTAGCAGG
Organism: Trichosurus vulpecula; assembly: GCF_011100635.1. Classification (NCBI taxonomy): domain Eukaryota; kingdom Metazoa; phylum Chordata; class Mammalia; order Diprotodontia; family Phalangeridae; genus Trichosurus; species Trichosurus vulpecula. The sequence continues at coordinate 141,753,514 of NC_050575.1, read as the reverse complement.
ACTCCAAACTTGTAAAGGCCCCAGTGTCTTTCCCAGTAGCCTCCTCTGGCCTAAGGGCAGCAGGAGGGAAGGGGGAGTTCTGATCCTCCTCCCCATGGTCACTCATCAGTACCATCACTGCCCATCCAGCTCCATGGCAGTGGTATCTTCACCAGTCCTCAGTGACTACAGTTCAAGAGTGACTCTCCGTGCTCTTCTAATGTTTCCTAACATAAGCTCTTCGGCTTACATTTCTTTCCCATTTTATACTAAAATAATCAGTAGTTATTCACCAGCTGGTTACTCCAGCATGACAAGGCCGCTGAAGAGGTACTTGTGTTGAGAACTGTTCTCATCTCCATTTCTTCAAGATGCATTAGGAGAGATGCTTTCATATCCCCCTTCACACATTACAAAAGGAGAAACTTGTACTCACCCCCTCCCCCTCCATCGTTAAGAGACTCTATTGTCCCTAAATATCCTGATGATTTAATAAGGGATATTAACCCTAATATTAAGGATATTATCCTTAATAATCCCTAATATTAGGGAATACTCTAGGGACCAGATGTGTGATTTCATTGCTATATGATAGAGCAGTGGGTCTCAAACTTTTTGGTCTCAAGACCCTTTGATATTCTTAAAAATTGTTCATAAATAGCCAAAGGGCTTTTTTTACATGGGTTTTACCAAATCAGAAGTTAAAATCTTTTAGTATTATTATGAAAATAGTTCTGACCACCTGTTCCCTCCGGAAAGGGTCTTAGAAGTGGAAGAACTGTTGCTATAGAGACCTCCCCTTTCTAAGCAACTTATAGACTTAGATCAAGGGTAGGGAACCTGTGGCCTTGAGGGCACATGTGGGCCTCTAGGCCCTCAAGCGTAGCCTTTGTTCTGTATTCTTTGTTCTGTGAAGTTGGATTCAGTGAAAGGGCCCCACTTGAGGATCTAGAGGGTCACATCCAGGTTCCCCATCCCTGACTTGGAGAATTGTCTACATCTCTGAGAGATTAAGGGACTTGCCCCAGGGCACACAGCCACTATGTGTCAGAGACAGGTCTTGAACCCAGGTCTTCCTGGTTTTGAGCCCAGCTCTCCATCCACTCTACCAGGCTACATCTTATGTACCAAGACACGGTCAGAAATACAATTCAGTAGAACCCTAGGGCTAAATTTTCCACCTTATATAAGTCTTCCTTTCACTTCCTTGGCAGCAGGCCTGGCTTGCCTAAGACATATTTCATAGGATCACAGAGTGTCAGAGCTGCAAAGGACCTTAGCCACTGTCTAGTTCAATCCTATCCTGAATAGTAATCTCAACAGTATCTATCCCTATATGTCATCCATCCTACAGCCTCTGCTTGGAGACCTCCAGGGGCGGGGACCTCACTATCCCCTGAAGTCTCTCCACTTTTGATCTGCTCTCATTTTCATGACATTTTTCTCTTCCTGTCAAATTGAAAATTGTTTCTCTGACATTTCTACCCATTGTTAATGATTTTTTCCCTTCATTCATTTCATTCATGTTGCATGCACACGCCTACTATGTGCCAAGTACCAGGGATGCAAAAACAAAACCTGGCGCTCAAAAAGATTATAGCCAGGGGAAGTGAGATATGTATAGTTATTATATATGTGTGTGTTTGTACATGTATATGTATGTATGTATATTATATATGTATAAGATACAAAATGTATGTGTGTATACATATATTCATTCCTCTCTCCTTACTGAGGCCTGCCCCTCCTTCTCCATATGCCCTTGATTCCAATTTGCTCCCATCACCTCTGGAGCTTGCTCACTCAATCATCCTCCTGCTTTCTCTCCTCTTCAATTTCTTGGGATCCTACAGAATAATAATTATCCTACATGATAGTCCTTCTCCAATACTTAGACTGATCATGCTCCCCTTGAGTCTCCTCCAGACTGAGCGTCCTCCATCTTTTCCACTGATTCTTGTGTGGAGGACTTTCCACACAGCTGGAGGCAGCATGGTGGTGAAGTTAGGTGGTGGACCTGAGTTCAAATCCAGTCTCAGACACTTACCAGTTATGTGATCCTGGGCAAAACATTTGACTTCTGTTTGCCTCAATTTTCTGATCTGTAAAATGGGGATCATAATAGCACCTGCCTCCTAAGGTTGTTGTGAGGATCAAATGAGATGATATTTGTAAAGTGCTTCTCACAGTGCCTGGCATATAGTAGGTACTATATAAATGCCCATTCCCTTCACCTTATCATCCTGATCACTCCCTTAATCACAACCCTCTCTGCTCCTTGCAAGGGTTCTAGTCCAGGCTCTGTTCCCAGCTAGCTATGAGACTGCAGGCAAGTTGTTCCTCCTCTGTAGACCTTGGTTTCTCCTTTACAAGAGGGTTAAACTACATCTCCAAGGTCTTTTCTAGCTCTAATATTTTACAAACTGTAGTTCTCAGTAGGACTCATCTTCCTCTCCACCTTTCTCAAAAGATTGTTGTTGTTCAGCCATGTCTAGCTCTTTGTGACCCCATTTGGGGTTTTCTTGGCAAAGATACTGGATTGGTTTGACATTTCCTTCTCCAGCTCATTTTACAGATGAGAAAACTGAGGCAAAGAGGGCTGAGTAACTTGCCCAGGGTCACACAGTTAGTGTCTGAGGCCAGATTTGAACTCAGGAAGATGAATCTTCTTGACTCTAGGCTCAGCTCTCTGTCCACTGTGCCACCTAGCTGCCCCTATAATCCCAAAAAGATTATAGGATTATAAATTCAGAACTAGGAGGGACCTTAGAAGGCCAAATACTTCATATAGAAACTGAGCCCCATAAAGGTTAATTAACTTTCCCAGCTTCATATAGAAAATAAATGGCAAAGGCTAGATTAGAACCCAAGTCCTCTGACTCTAAATCTGGCCCATTTTCCACTGTACTTGGTTGAACACACACACACACACACACACACACACACACACACACACACACAAAGAAGAGTACCTATATAATATTGTCACAGGGGCATGGCACTATAAAAAAACCACCCCTATTCACTCTTGCTTTGCATTTATGTCTGAAATTGCCATTGGTAATTCATTTCTTTGGCTTAAGTTACTATTCCTTGATAAAATGTAAATCCCTCTGAGAGAGGTAATAGCAGTTTCATGTTCTAAGACTACCAGGGATTGATTTCTCATGGAGCTTCTCAATGTCTCAACTGGCTAAGAGGAAAGGGACAAAAGGCAGGCCAGTAGTGACAGGCAGCATGATAGAGTAGGAAGAACTTTGGTTTAGGGGGTCAGAAGACCTGGGTCTGAATCAGGTCTGATACTCAGGAGGTCAGTCACCCCTACTATGTGCCAGGCTCTGAGATAGTCCTTGTCATCAACAAACTTGCATTTTACTAGATGTACAACCTCTCTGGGTCTCAGTTTCATCATTTATAAAATGGAGGATGATAACACCAATCCTACTTATCTCACAGGATTATTATGGGAAAAGTACCTGTGTAGACTGTTAAGTATTGCAGATACGTGAGCTGTCATTAATCATATTAGTGGGAGAAGTACAATTCCAGCTCACGATAATAATTATTGAATTGTTGAGCCAGGCTTGGTTCAAGCCCTGGCTATGTCACTTTCTACTTGGAAGTGACCTCAGACAAGTCACTTTGGGTCTCAGTTTCTCCATTTGTAAAATGGCAGGGTTGGACTAGATGGCCTTTTACGTCCCTTCTGGCTCTAAATCTATGATCCTAAGATACTATGATGGGGGGTAGAGAGAAGGGAAAGGGATCTGAATGGAGAGGCAGAGGACACCCAGGACCAACTTTACAATTTTGCCAAGGACTAGAACTGTATTTCTGGATAGGCTCACCAAGTAAGAGACACATTGTGGGAAGGAACAGCTCCCCTAACCAGAGCACTGTGATTAGTAGTCTCCAGTCCTCAGGGACACATGGTAGCTTAGTCAAAGAAGCTCCCAATTTCTGCCAACAACACAAATCTCTCTGGGAGAATGCCGTTGTAACTCATTATCTAGTTCTCAGGGAGACTAGATGGGGAAATGGGAAAGGGTAAAATGTCAACCTTTTCTTTTCCTCAGGGGTTAGAATGAGCATCCTACCCCAAACACTCTAAATTCAACCCCAGTGCGACTCTTCTTGATGTCTGCAATTAATTTTTCTCCTCTAAGACCAGAATCAATCCAGCGATTGGCTCAATACGTCTCTTCTGAGCACCTCCACTCTGCTAACTCACACTTAAACTGAACCCAAACTCTGGCCCTAGATTTAGCCCTAATTCTGGCCATAGACTGAACCCTGACCCTGGTCCCAGACTGAGCCCTAATCCTAGTCCCTGACCTCAGACCTACCCTAAGGTCTAACACTGCTTATAAACAAAACCCTAAAATGCTAGCCACAGATTGATCCCTGAGTCTTCTCTTCTCCAGAAAAAAATCACTACTACCCTCTAATTTCTTCAGCTGATTGGGGAATGCTTAGGAACATATAAAGGGGTACATTTCATCCATTTATCACCAAAGGTCATTCTCTAAGCCTCTACAGCCTTCAGACTATTCCCTGAACCTATTTCACAGAAGGCATTGTCCAAAAGGTAAGCAAAATCCAATAGATAGAACAGCAATCTAACAGGCAAAGAGGAAGGAGGGCTTAATCTTGTTTTTTTCCTTTTTAAAGAAAAGGCCTTAAAAGTCCTGGTCAAAAATAACCAAACAAGGAAATGTGTTAAAATTAAATTAGGACAGCCTACAGTCAGATATAAAGAAGAATTTCCTGTTTACCAAAGAACCCTTAAAAAATAATTTATTGTGTATTAAGTCACCAGTCAAGATTCTTAGCCTGACATTCAAGGCCCTCTACAATTGGACATTAGCCTATGTTTTCCAGACTCATCTCTACTCTCCTCCATGAGTATATTTCATCTACCTGTCACCCAAGCTTGTCGTCCAGATTTTGATAAGCTCTTGCTAAACTGTACTCCTGCTCCCCCTGTCCCCTGTGCCTGGAATGCCTTTCTACCCTCAACCTCTCAAGATCCCACCCACTCTTAAAAGCAAATGCTACCACTTTCAATAAGTCTTAACTGATTCCCAGTCGATAATAGTGTTCTCGCTCAGATTTCAAATAAATACTTTGTTTTGTCCCACTCTAATGTACTCATTAAGCATTATCATGTTTTCAAGTTGTCTGTTAATATGTCTCATCATTCTGTTAAGCTGAAGTCGATGAGAGTAAGGACCGTGTCTTATCAAAATATCTATAGCCAATATTAATATAAGAATTTACATATATTATGTAATATGGGTGTATAAATGTACAATTTCATTTGATCCTCGTAACAACCCTATGAGGTAGATGATGTTTTTATCTCCATTTTCCAGATTAGGAAACTAAAATCTGACAGAAATTAAGTGACTTATCTAGGGTCACTCTGACCTGTCAAAAATCATAGTGTTCCTCATGCAGTTGGCTCTTCACAGACAGGTTCATATTTCAGAGCTGGAAGGGACCTCAGAGGCTATCTAATCCAACATTCTCATTTTATGGATGAGGAACTGAGACCCAAAATTTACTTGGCCAAAGTCACACAGGTAGTAGAATTCACATAATTGTGTTGTGTTTGACCTTAATTCTCACAGAGGACCATGACATCAGAGAGATGATGACATGACTTTCAGTTGGCTTTGATTTGAGTGAGGGAGCACTGTGCAAGGTCACCAGCCTCACTTTCTCCTCCAGAGCCATCTGGGTCCAGTGGCCTCATATTCACCAGGATGACTGGAAATAGCCCAGAATGCAATGGGAGACCCTGGCACTTTCAGGCTAAAGTCTTTTCAGGTTCTCACTTTGAGTGAGGTAATGCCCATTCAGTGAATAGGCCTCTTTAAGAAGTTAATGGGGATGGCCCCTTTAATTAAAAACTCAAAAAAAAAAATCAAACTGGGAGGGGAAGACCCTAAGGGTTCCTGGCCAAAAGAGAAACAGTCACTATTTAGTATTTACATTCACTCTGTGCTAGGAGGGCAGGGACCTATTATCCAATCTATGAACTCCAGAGTGAATTGGGTTTAAAGCTTGGTTTTTGAGAAAGAAACCTAGCCAGTAAATCCAGAGTTAAGGAGAAAGCCTGCAGCCATCGAAATGTACCTTCCTTTGGGCAGAGCATGGAGAGAGAGGAGGGAGAGAGAAGGGGAGGAGAAGGGGAAAAGGAGGGGGGAGGAGAGGGGGGAGGAGGAAAGAGGGAGAGTAATGTTGAATGAATATCAAGAGACAAAATACTGGCTTGGTTGTCTAAGAGAGGTATGGCATCTATAAGAAGCCAGGTGGCACTATGGTGCACACAGAATGCTGGGTCTGGAGTAAGGAAGACTTATCTTCCTGAGTTCAAATCTGGCCTTAGACACTTAACTAGCTGTGTGACCCTGTGCAAGTCACTTCACCCTGTTTGCCTCAGTTCCTCATTTATAAAATGAGCTAGAGAAGAAAATGGCAAACCACTCCAGTATCTCTGCCAGGGAAACCCCAGATGGGGTCACGAAAAATTGGACACAACTGAAAACTACTGAACACATGGAATCTTCATCTTAGATAAGATTTAGGAAGAGAATGGGCAAAACCTATGTTACAAAGCTTAGATGTTATGGTATGATATGATATGGTATGATAGTGCTGTATTTAGAGTCAGAGGACCTGCATTCAAATCCCAGTCTTGTCATTTACTCTCTGTGTGACCTTGGGCAATCACTTAGCCACCTGACCCTCGATTATTTCCATCTATAAATTGTAGGGATTATACTGGATGACCCTTACACACTTAATATTTAAAGTGAGGGGGCTGGATCCAATGCCTTCTAGAGTAGGGCTTCTCAAAGTTCTGTGTATGTTATGGACCCCATCTGGCAGTCTGATGAAGTCTACGGACCTCTTCTTAGATTTACAAAATTACAAAGGAATGTATTGGAATGTAGTTATCAAAATATTCTTTAAACTATTCGTAGAAATCAAGGAGACATTCATCAATTGGGGAATGGCTGAACAAATTGGAGTACTATTGTGCTGTGGGAAATGACCAGGGAAGTAGTTTCAAAAAATACATGGCAAGACTTATCTGAACTGATGCAAAGGGAAGTGAGAAGGACCAGGAGATATTTGTGCACCGTAACAGCAGTGTTGTAATGATGATCAGCTGTGAAAGATTTCACTACTCTGATCAATTCAGTGATCCAAGATAATTCCAAAAGACTCATGACAAAAAATGCTATCCACCTCCAGAGAGAGAACTGATAAACAAATTGCAAAGTGTGAATCGAAGTATAATTTTCTTACTTTATTTCTCTTGCTCTTTTTAAAAAAATACGGCTAATATGAAAGTATGTTTTGCATGAGTTCACATATATAATTGATATATTGCTCGTCTTCTCAGTGGGTGGGGGAGAGTTGGAAAGGGAGACAGAGGATTTGGAACTCAAAATTTCAAAGGAAAAGAATGTTTAAAATAAATAAATAATGATTCTAAAAAAAAATCAAACTCTACTTACAAGGAACTTCCAAAATGTGTTTATAGGCTTAAAAATAAAATTGAACCAGGTTCCCTAAGGGCTAAAATAACAAAATAAAATACTCTTAGACCCTTCAGGTTAAGATCCCTTTGCTCTAGAGATTCCCAGCCCATGTCTAAAATTTTCTGACTAGGAATCAATTTAACATGCCCCTACAAATCAATCTCCCTCTTCCTGACAGGGTCTGCCTACTGGGTGCATTTGTAAGCAATCTCAAAGCCTAGTTGTCAATTTCCTGAATTTTGATAACAAGTACAACTCAATATCGTAGGTGTACATAAAGGGTAATGGATTAAAATGGTCTGCCCTGCCCAGTGCTGGGAAAACCTTCCTCTATGCGGCCCAAATCAACTTCTACAATGCCTTGGAAACTCACACCATTAAAACCTCAACCATTACAGATAGCTAATGAAAAAGAAAAGGAAGGGGAAAAAGATCTATGCTGCCTTAAAATGGAAATTGTTTTCAATGGTCTACTGACAGTAGATAGATTTTCTTTAACCTTGGTAACGAATATTGAGATGATACATTAAGCAGTAAATTTCATCCGCTGGTCACCAAAGGTTATTTCTCTAAATCTTCCTAGCCTTCAGCTGATCTTTGGGTGCAAAGCAGGGACCACCTAAAAATGCCCCCACCCTTCCCCTCTTCAGGTCTCTGAAGGGCCCAGTTCCATGGAAGCAACACAAGGGAGAATGGAGTCAACTTGCAGTAGGTGGGTTTTAGCATAGAATATCTGACAAAGTGGGTCGCTAGGCAAGAGAGTCTGTGGCCCAGAGAGATATAGAATAATCCTCTCTGAAGAGATGCTCCAGAACAGATGTTCGTTTGTCTGATGTAGAGCAGCTAGGTGGTGTGGTAGATATAGCACCCAGACCTGGAGTTAGGAGAACTTGAGTTCAAACGTGACCTCAGATACTTACTAGCTGTGTGACCCTAGGCAAGTCACTTAACCCTGTTTGCCTCAGTTTCCTCATCTGTAAAGTGAGCTGGAGAAGGAAATAGCAAACCACTCCAGTATCTTTGCCAACAAAATCCCAAATGTGGTCACAAAGAGTTGGATGCAACCAATCAACCAAAAATAAAAAAGATACCATACTTCCAGAAACTGAGAGAATGGAGTGGATTTGCATAAGATACTGGAAAGAACACTGGATTGGAAGTTGGAAGGGTTTCAATTCTTTGAACATACACGGTCCACCTTCACCCAACTCACCTGTGGCTCCAAGAAGCCGTAGCATGCACAGTAGCCACAGCTCAGTAAACTTTCTCAGGGCTAAACCAAGTTGAGGGTAACCGACAGGCCTCAAGTGTGTCAGTGAATTAGGGGCAAGTCAGCCTCAAGCATGTGAAGACTTCCTCCGGTGAAATGGGTGGAGGAGAGCTCAGAGCTTGGCCAGGCATTGAAGACCCACACACACACCAAGGTCATCCAGTGCATCTGGGCCATCGCCGGTTGTCCTCACTTTTGTCTTGCCACTGGACTTCAATGACTCTGTAGAAAGAACAAGGCTGATGACTTTGTGTAGCTTTGCCTCACTTCAACCCAATTCACTCAAGAGTCAAGACATCACCCCACGACGTCACTGGTCTTCTTCAAAAACGAAGGACAAACAACGACAACACGGCCTTTGGCAATAAGTGACTTTCTCTTTCTCTGAGCCTCAGTGTCCTCTCTCACAAAATAAAGAAGTTAGATTAGTTGATCTTTATGTCCTAAATCTCATGGCCTTTGACGCTCCTTTCTGGTTCTTGGTTCTACAAAGAGAACAGGTACTGAGAGGCAGCTGAGGAGGCTGCTGGTAAGAGTCAGTGAGATCTCAGCTGATGTTCTTCCTCAAACACTTAACAGACAGCTAGGTGGCACAGTGGATAGAGTACTGGGCCTGTGTCTGGCAGATCTGAGTTAAAATATGGCCTCAGGTACTTACTAGCTGTGTCACCCTGGGTAAGTCACTTGCCCTGAGTCTGCTTCCGTTTCCTCAGCTGTAAAACAGAGACGATAATAGCACCCACCTCCCAGGGTCGTTGTGAGGATAATAAGAGATGATGTTTGCAGAGCACTTTGCAAACCTTAAATGGCTAGCCGTGGTTATTTTTATTAATAGCTTAATCACTTGACGTCTCTCAGCCTCAGTTTCCTTGACTATAAAATGGGGATCATAATAACACCTACCTCACAGGTTTGTTGTGAGGATCAATGAAATGCATAGCACTTTGCTACGTTTGACAAGTTAATTAACTTCTGCCTGCCTCAGTTTCCTCATCTGTAAAATGGAGATCGTGATAGCACCTACCTTACAGGGCTATTATGAAGATCAAATGAGATAACATTTGTATAAAGTGCTTAGCATATCCCTTAATAGATGTTTGCTTCCTTCCTTCCTATTATTATTACTCAGTGAGCAAAGAAAAAATGTAAGGAGTCTAGAAAAAAATCATTCGGCAAACACTGAACTGCTATGTGCCAAACCCCGTGCTTGGGGCTGTGCAGGGGGGATACAGGAACATGGTATATGATAGACTTTGTCTTCAAGATGCTCGAGTAGTCTAAGAAAAGGCATTTACTAAGCCACCTACTGTAGAGAACTTGGCCCTATGCTAATTGTGTGAATGCCTAGACCAAAAAATGAGACCATTCCTGCTCCAAGGAACTGAATTGCTAACTGGGTAAACGACATGCACGCATGTAAATCTATGTAGACAAAATATGAAATACATGCAAGATAATTTTCATGAACCTCTGAACTTTGTTAGAGAGGATGCTCATAACATTGGGTGGGGACCAAATACAGAATGGGGTGTTTGAACTTCATTTTGAAGAAAAGATTGCATTCCAGGCATCTTGAATGGTCAATATAGTAGGGTAACAGTAGGGGTGTACTGTAAATATTTAACAAGTGGCTCTCTGGAAAAAAATATACACACACTTTTAATTTAACCTACACTGTTAACATCTCAATCACTTAAGTCTAGACAATCAAAAAAATATAATCCAGTCTTGATTTACAGCCTTTGCCAGTTTCCAAGGTATAAATGATCACACTGAAAATTTAACAATCAGCTTTCTTGAACTGCTATAAGCTGGCTCCACACATGTCCCTGCTCCAATGTTACAAACCTGAGATGCTGGAGAAATAGCGGCATCTTTGACCGAAATAGGGAAGTTAGAAAGGAGATTTGAGGGTGAGGGGGGGTGAAAGGGGTAACACAATAAATTCTGTTTTGGACCTGTTGATTTTGAAATGGCTCCAGGACAGCTAGCTTGAATTATTCAACAGGCAGGTGGTGACATGGCTCTGAGTTCAGGTCAATTATATAGATCTGGGAATCAGCCACATAGAGATCGTCATTAAACCCCAATGGGGCTCATGGCATATAGCACAAAGCAGTGTGTGATACGTAGCCCACTACAGTGGACTCTACTCGGGATTTAGAATCAGAAGACCTGGGTTCAAAACCTAGCTCTGCTATTTCCTACCTGTATAACATTGGGTAAGTCTAACCTCTTAGTCTCAACTCCTTTCTCTGTAAAAGACAGAGATGACCTAGATCAGAGGTGTCAGACTCACAGGTAATTCCTTTGTGTGGCTCTTACCAGACTAAAATGTAATTGGGAAATGTTTAACAAAATAAATTTTAAAAATATAATACAACATAGATAATGTTAATTTGTAGTTTTCTAAGTTAAGATGCAACTCACAGGTTTCTATCTGAGTTTGACACCACTGGCCTAGGTGACCTTTACTTCTTTTTTTTTGGCGGGGGGGTGAGGAAATCATGTTAAGTGACTTGCCCAGAGTCACACAGCCAGTGAGTATCTGAGGCTGAATTTGAACTCAGGTCCTCCTGACTGTGCCATCTAGCTGCCCTACCTACATGACTTTTAAAGTCCCTCCCAGTTCTAAATCAAGTATCCTAAATGCCAAGGGATATGTATAGACAATAATCATTACGGGAGTTTAGAGAAAAGAGAGAGAGCAATCCCCCTTCGACTGGTAAGGTCAAAGAAAAGAGAAGTTGGGATTTGGCATGGGCCTGAAATTACCCTGAAAACTAGAGATGACCTCTTCAGTTTGCTAAATTCAAGCCTTTATAATAACTCCATTTCTATAGATTTAAGGTTCATGAGGTGTTTTCCTCACAACAACTCTTTTAGAGAAATAATGCAAATACGATGGCCTCTACTTTACAGATAAGGAAACTGAGAGCCAAGAGGTTAAGTGATTTTTTTCCAAGGTCACACAGCTACGAGTCAGAACCAGGACAGGAACCAGTGTCTCAGGATTCTAAATTCAGTGCTCCATCCATTACATTGTCCTTGTCTCTCTGTCCACTAGTCTAGCCTGCAGCTCTCTCCAAGTAACAAACTTGGCCAAGGTCACAAGCTAGTTAGCAACCAAACCAAGCTCTATGAGAGCAACGACTTCTTAGGTTTTGCCCCCCTTTTTTTTTAAGTACAGGGTCTGGCACACAGTAGACATGTGATCAAAGCTAGGACTGACTGAATCTAGTGCTCATGACTCAAATCACTGTTCTTTTGTCTAGGTCATCCTGCCTCAGACAAAGTGAGGGACAGTCAAAATTATGCTGACAGGACAGGATAATAAAATTGAGGCCAGCTATCCATAACAAACACAAACACAGAAAACATTCATTAAGTGCCTGCAGTATGCACGGCCCTTTGCTAGGCACTGAACAAAGGACACTAAGTTTAGATAAGCCACAGCCCACCTTTACAGGTTTATCAGAGAATTCAGACCAATGTAGATGACTATAATGAAATTATGAAGTGGCTTAGAGAGGGGCCCAGTCAAAGGCTACATGAATTCTGAGGGAGACATGCATTATTGGCTAAGGACAACGGGGAAGGCCTCATGGAAAAGGTAGCATTCAAGATGAGCTTTTAGAAATGCTTGTTGTCCTTTGTTCTCCAAGAGGACCAAAATGATGTCGCTATGTTGGGGTCAAGGTAGAGTATGTCCTACCATGGCTGACCAGACCAATATGACCTCAGAAGGCCCTACCATAGTTGGAGAGGAGATATCTCTAAATGAGCACATCTCATTTCCTTTGAGGTACTGCAATTCTGCTTTGCCGGCAGAGCACAGAACCTTCTGTGATGCTGGCACGCCGTACTGGGCAGTCCTGTGCCAGCATCTCCTCCCGTGTCTCACAATTGATTCCAAAGTTCTTCAAAGATGCCTTGGGAGTGTGCTTGTAACATTTCTTCTGATCTCCGTGTGAGCACTAGCCTTGCGTGAGTTCTTTTTAGAAATAGAACCAATGAAGAGGGAAGAGGTGGGCATTCTGGGTATAGGAAAGAGTGGGAACAAATGTGCAAAAGCAAGAGTGCATGGGTGTGTTCAGGAGATGTAGTGGTCTGGTTTGGTCAGAGGTTAAAGGACAGTGAAATAATATAAGATGAGGCTGGAAATATAGGGTTCTGTCATTTGTGGAAAGCCTTGAATGCCAAACAAAGCTGTTTAAACTTTATAAGCACTAGGGAGCCACTGAAGACTTTGGAGCAGTTGAGTAACATACCCAAACGTGCACATAAGAACAATGATCCCAGCAACATGCCTTAGTTTTGACATCAAACTCAGGGCAGGGTGGGTAGGAAAGGCAACCTTCCCAGGAGCTGCAGATCTGATGGTGACAGCTCTTATCTCTTCACCTGATATAATGACCAAACTACTGTGCATGAGCTTTTCCAGGGAGTATAAATCAGAATCTGAGCCTGGTATCTACAATCCTGAATGTCTAACCCCCAGAGATGGTGAAAAAAAAATTCTCAGAGTATGCAGACCTTCTGGTGCTGGTGGGGCTGGGGGGCTGGGAAGCCTGGGGAGGGGCTGCCTCTGCAATGAGGATTGAGGTGGAAGGGATGATGGCATCTTATAGGGCTGTCTTTTCTATTTCCTATGCCTGCTGTGTTGTGATAATGGAGTTGTGAAGTGTGAGCCACACACACTTTTTTAATGAAGAGTTTCCCTCCAGGATCCGGCCAATGAATCTACCATGTTTGATTTGAGAGGCTGTTACTGCGCTTCCTTGTATGGGAGAGGTCAATTTTAACTTCGGAGGCATCTGCTTTATCACTTTTCAATTATCTCAATATTTCTCCATAAACGATCCTCAATAACATTACTAGATTAGAAGCCTAAATAAAAAAAATAAAAAAAATACTCTAGGACTCACAAGAATGGTATTAAAAACCTAATTAAGCACATTCTTTGAACCAAACCATATTCAAGTACATCTGTTAGCCTAGCCGCCATCTCACCAGCGCTTGGAGATGGCGGGGAGCCATTAGCTGGAGGGGCAGCTCAGCTCAGCTCAGCTCACTCCTCCTCCCACAGAGAGCCTAGCACACTTAGCCCAAGGGGGTTCCAAAGGCAGATCCGGGGCCAGGGCAGGTCTCAGATCTTTACCGCCTCCCCTTGCAGTTTTATTGGAGTGTGTGTTTTTAGTCGCATCTTTTCCCAAGATTTTGTTCTTTCTCAACCTGAGGTATATCTTCATCACCTTCAGATTTTCCTGGTCTCCTCTTCCTTCAGTCTCTGGAAGTACTTATAAATGTAGAAGACAAAGTTCAATCCAATTCAACAAACACTTATTAAGTGCCTGCTATGTGCCAAGCACTAGGCTAAGTACTGGGGGGTGGGAGGATGGGGGGGGATAATTACAAACAAAAAAGAAAGAAAAGAAAAGCAGTCTTTGTCCTCAAGGAGCTTACAACTATAATGGAATACAGATAGAATACAATGGAATACAGAAAAAATTAGTAAAGGATGGACTTTTTTTCAAGGGAGGCTTCCTGGAGGAGGCATATTTTGATAGGGTAATATTTTGAGCCTTGAAGGAAGTAATAGAATTGGATTTTCAGTCTTTCACACTATGGCCCCAGACTGCTTTAGTAGACGTTATCCCCCTCCTGGTACTCTGTGGCTCAGGAAATCTGGCCTTCTTGCTGCTACTACACATATAATACTCTATATCTCATCTCTCTCCACTATACGTTTATGCTGGTTGTCTCCCAAGCCTGGGATATACTTGCTCCTCCCTTCTGCCTCTTAGAATCTCTTGTTTCTTTCAAAACTTAGGTCAGTTGTCACCTCTACACAAGACCTTTACCAATCTGCTCAATTGCTTTGGCCCTTTCCCCAAAATGAACACACACACACAGACACAGACACAGACACACACACAGACACACACACAGACACACACACTCAATCTCTTCCTAATTCTTTTTGGCCTTACCATCATCAGTGCCTAGCACAATGCCTGGCACATAGAAGGCACTTTGTAAATTCATATTAATTAACTAACACAGGGGATAGGGAGGACTGGGCATGGATCTTTAGTGAAACAACACAAGCAAGGTGATAAGTGAGAATGACCCTAGACATGAGTAGGTGGACTTGGCCACAGTTGAATGATTAATTAGGGGTGTTAGAAGAAAGGGAAAGAGGTTAAGCACTATGGAGATGAAGGGGATAACCAAATTTCAAGGCTTTGACAAGAGTAGAAAAATCACAATTCCTACTTGGAAACTTGAAACTAGAATCCTGGGAAGATGGAGAGAAAGGTAACCTAGAGCACAGCTCATCCTTCAGGCCAAATAAACAAGAAAAGATTCTCCCAAGGTAGCAAAATCAATTAAGCAAGAAGAAAATAGAAAGGCCTGATCACAAGGTAATTCTTACTGAAAAAATTAACTGAAGACTAGCTCAGGAGCCCATTTCTTCTGTTATAATCAACCTGCAGCAGACTCCCCACCCTGCTGTCCCAGCCATTATAGTCTCCCATACAATATAGTCTAAATTTTAGACTCTAAAAGGTAGCTGCAGTTTTAAGCACAGACTTTTGGAGCTAATCCCTCAGCAGAGAACAAGGAGGAGTCCCACTCCCAGGTCACATTAAAGCCCATGAATCAGAACTAGCTCTAAGTCTTAAAAAATAAGTCAATAAATATTTGTTACTCATCTACTATGGTCTGGGTCTTGTGCTAGATATAGGGGTTACAAAGATGAACATGAACCCGTCTTTGCCTCGAAGATCCTACAAGCTGGCAAGGGAATCAACACTCACACAAAGAAGGAAAATATAAAGTACATCCAAAGTCATTGGGAGCAGGGGGGCACAAGGCAGCAGGGAAGATCAGCAAAGGCCTCATGTAGAAGATGGTACTCAAAATGAACGTTTAAGGGAACAAGAAATCCTAATGGGCAGAAGTGAGGAAGGACCGCATTTTAGGCATGCAGCCTATGCAAAAGCAGGGTGATAGGAAATGTGATGCTGCGTGTGAGGTACAACAAGTAGGTTAGTTTCTCTAGGAAATAGTGGGGGGATGTATGCTAGGCTTGGAAAAGAAGGGCAACCAGATGGTTGAGGGTTTTGAATGCCAAAGGAGTTTATTCATTTTTGTAGAGGCAATAGGAAAATGCTAGGATTTTTTAAACTGTGGAGGAACATAGTCAGATCAGTGCTTTAGGAATGTCACGTTGGCAGCTCTAGGGCGATATACTGGAGAGAGGAAACACCTGAGGTAGGGAGACCCATCAGGAGAATATTGTAATAGTACAGGCATAAGGTTATGAGGGTCTGAACTAGGGTGCTGGCAGCGTGAGTGGAGAAAAGGGGAGAGATGAGAGAGACGTGGAGACAGAATCAACCAAATTTGGTACATACATGAAGAAGGAAAAGTAATGGCTCTGGAGGCAGGGGGTAGGGAGAAAATGTGAAGGAGAAAGGAGGCCAGAAGTGAAAGGCAGGCTACAACCACAGTGTTTAACACTCTACAGAAATAACAGATAAGCAACAGAAAGACCAAGAGAAATGTTGACAAAAGACCCAATTTTACAAGTTTCTTAGAGTTTTTGCTTAGTCATGTCCTAGAAATCCTCTCCTAACACTTTCTAGACACTGAAGAAAGATAGCCTAAAGAGAAAAGTGGAGTCCAAAGGGATAGACGCTAGAAAAGGTGACGAATAAACCCAAGCACAGAGGCCTGATGAAGTATCCCAATGGATCACAACTTGAGGGCCACAGATACTGTTCCACCCTGGCGGTCTGAAAGAAGAAAGAACAGGCATCAGGGATTGGAGGAGGGGCATAGACACAGAGTGTGGGCCAACGAAAGAGAAAGAAATAACAGTAATAATTATATGTTTATTGCAACAATACCATAGAAAATCAGCAGAGTGACTGATAAAGATAGAAGGAAAACTTATTAAGGAAAGGAAATGAACAATCAGAGAAAAGAGCCATTTCAATGAACAAGTAATTCACAAAGGAAACTGAGACAAACTACCCAATGGAAAGTGAAAATATTACAATAAATGCTGCAATGCCTCCTTGAAATGACAGTGGAGAAACTCCATTGCTAGAACAGCTCAAAATGGCTTAGATTAGCATTCAAAGAATTAAGTGAATATGTAAAATAAACAAATATAAAAAGTTGACATTAAAGGAAGGGATCAACAAGTCTAATAAGAAAACAGAGGATTAAGGTAGGGGAAAGAGCCATTCTCTAAAATACATGATTCTTTGACCAAGAGAATGACAGAATTAGAAGAAAAAAATACAAGTAGAAGGATAATTGATTGAATAAAATCAAAAGACAAGTTTCTAAGAACACATCAGAGATTTAATACTGAATTTGAAGATAGATGAGAAGAGATAATCTAACATTTTAGATCTTCCATAAAATCACAATTTAAAAAAAGACCTAAATACTGTACTTCCAAAATCCAAACAGGAAAATTGTCCACAAAAACAGGAAGCAGAAAGCAAATTACAAATCACAGAGCTCTACAAAATTCAAAAACAAAACCTCAAAGAAAAGGTTAACTCGATTAAAAATGCCACAATCAAACCTTAGAACTGTAGTACCAAACAACAAATTTTTCAGGCAACAGGGAAAAAAAATCTTTCACATCCTAAAAAGAATCAATCAGCATAGCATACTATTGTTCTTTATTTACAATAAATCAAAGGAAAGATTTGGATAGGATATTCTGAAAGCAAAGATCAGTTGGCACTCAAAAATAACATGCCCTGGAAAATATCCAAAGCATCAAAGTACATAATTGGATATTCAATAAAAGCAAAAATTTTAGTCATTCTTCAAAAGAACCTTGAGGTAAGCAGGGTATTTAACATACAAATTGACCAAACCAAAAAAAAAAGTTAAACATTCTCAGATAGCAATGAAGAACAAAGAAATGAAATGTTTATTTTTGTGTGGATAAAATCAGAAAAAGTCATGAATGTGGAGTGGTGGAAGTCTTTGTGTTTGTTATTTAGTTTTCTCTTTGTAATAAAATTTCACATTGTCAGAGAGAGATTGAGAAAGCAAAGAGAGCATCAGTGTGCTCTAAAGAGCAAAAAGATATGAGTAAATCAATGTTACCAGTGGTAGGATAATACAAAAGGAATTCCTCTGGGGCAGGAGAAGAAAGAGTGGAACTGGGGCTCTAAGAAAAGATTGGTCTAGGTTCCAAAGGAGAAACGGATGAGATATTTTCCATTTCTCTCCCTGCCCAGGATTAGTGAGAAGACAAAGATATAATATTGTGGGACAAATTGTAGAGGGAATGGTGGGCGTTTGATTCTACCAGCAACACCTCAAAGTGATTCTACAGAGGTGGGAGGGGTAAATAAGCAAACTCTCTTGGGAGCCATTGGTCATCTCAGGAAAATAATTTCTCTAAAATGGGATTGTGATTCTCAGGCACTGGCTCCCAATATCAGAGAAGTGGTTGGAACCCTGGGTGGGGTCCTGAGGACCCTACTCAAAGAAAGTTGAGTAGAGGAGTCAGATGTTCAAAGGGAGGATGGCATGACACCAAAAGAGACAAACAATAAAAGAAGAGGCAAAGAACAGGATGAAGACTGTTTGTCTTGAATTACAAAACATTAAACCCTGCTGCCTCTATCAAGACATTCCTGGGAATAGGTTTTGGTGTATGCTAGAAGAGGAAAAGAAGTGGGGGCAGGAAGTAAGAATACAGGAGTGCTGAAAACATTTTATTTAAAGAGGCATTACAAATTACTGAAGTAAAAGACTGAATGAAGTAAGATAGAAAGAATTAGGTACTCTGATTTAATGTAGAAAATGCAGGAGTAAGTAAAATGAAAGAATAAAAAATTAAAAACAAGGATATTGCAATTGTACAAGGTAATGGAAGAGAGGGCAGTTGTAGAGAGGAGATTAGGATCAAGTTAACGAAAGCAAAATAACTTACAGAGGTTAAATGCTGGCTTAGATTAGGAGGGCTCATATCTATGGATATGTCATTCATATATGTATTTTTAAAAACATAAACTTAGCAGTCATAACCATAAATGTGAATGGATTAAATTCCCCCAATAAAAAGAAAGAGAACGGAGAAATGAATAAAAAACAAATGTCAAAAATTTCCCACACAAAAAAGAAATATAGTTAAGACACATAGATCTACACCAAACAAAAAGAAGAAAACAGAATAGAATCTATTATGTTTTGACTGATGCTACACAAAAACTATGATCTTAATCTCAGATAAAACAATATCAAAACTGATAATGCAAAGAGAAACAGGGAAAGTATAGTATACTTAAGAATACAATTGAAAACCAAAAAATTATTATTAAATTACACACACACACACACACACACACCTCAAATGGCATAGCAACTAAGTTCTTAAAATTGTATTTTTAAAAAGAAACCACAGAGCATTTGTACATTAGTATACAGAGAAATTGCAAATGAATTCCAAAAAGCAGAAGTACTAAAACTCATCATTTATAGACCACAACACAATAAAAATGGTAATTAATTCCAGGAGCAAAAGACATTGACTAAAATGGAGATTTGATCATGAAATCCTAAATAATGAGTAGTTCAAAGCACAGAAGCATAAAAGAACAAATCTTGAAAATTAGGGAAGATCAAAAATACTTTTGAACTGACAAATAAAACTACAAGCTGGTTCTTTAAAAAAGACCAAGGAAACCAGTAAACCTTTATTTAGCCAACTTGATTTTTAAAAAGAGGGTAGGAAAGCAAATTAATAAAATGAAATGAACAAAGGGAAATTATAACAAAACCAAAAAAGCTAAAGAATTATCAAAATTGATTACATCATCAAAATTGAGAATTCAAAAGAAATAGATTACCTACAAAAAATAAAATACTCAAATTAATTGTATATGAAATAGAAATTATATATAATCCAATATCAGAAAAAGGAATTGAACTAGCTGTAAATGAAGTTCCAAAGGGGAAAACAATCATTCTTAGTTCAGATGTAATTACAAACGAATTTTATCAGAGAACAATTAATACCTATATTACACAAATTATTTTCAAACATTTAGAAATAAAGCATTCTACCAAACTCCTTTTATAAGACAAATATAGTCCTAATACCTAAACCAGAGAAAGAAAATCAAAGAAAGTGAATTAAAAACCACCATCATGAATGCATATCAATTCAGAAATATTAAATAAAATCCTGGCAAAAAGACTACTGCAGTTTGTCCAAAAAGTCATCTACTATGATCAGATTGCATATAAACCATAAATGAAAAGATAATATAACATTAGGAAAACAATATTAAAAATAAAACACCCAAAATCACATATATAAAAGCAGAAAAAACCTTTGACAAGACACAAAGTTCATTTGTGCTAAAAAAACAAACTACAAAGTAAAAGCATAGACTAGTAACCTTTTCTTAGTATGTTTTCAAAAACTAAAATTTGGCATCATATGTAACAAGTCAACAGCTGAAGCTCTCCCAATAAACACAGAAATACCACAATCACTTGACATAATTCTAGAAATGCTAACAATAGCAATAAAACAAGAAAAAGAAATTAAAGGAATACAAATAGGTAAACTGGAAACAAAATTATCTCCACTTACTAGTGACATGACAATTTACTTTGAAAAGTCTAATTAATAAACAAAAAAATTTAAATGAGACAATTGTTTCAGTAATGTTGCAGCCCACGAAATGAACCCACAAAAATCAATGGGGTTTCTATATAATAATAATGAAAATCCATGAGGCAATAATAGAAAGGGAAGACCCAATTAAAATAACTAAGAAATTCATAAAATATCTGGGAGTCAAACCCATGAAAGCACAATCAATAAATGTATAGATACAATTATATTTTTTTTAAAAAGTAACAAAGAACAACTTAAATAGGTGAAGGAATGTTTAGTGTTCATGGCTGGGTCATGCCAATATAGCAAAAAATAATAATAGTACCAAAGTTAATTTCTAATTTTGGTACTTTACTAAACTAGCAAAGGAATACATTACAAAGCTAGAAAAAATAGCACAACTTATTTGGAAGAGCAAAAGACCTAGAATATCAAAGAAGATAATAGGGGGAGAAACAAAAGGAATCAGATTATGTATGTTTGAGATACATGAGAGTATGAGGGATATGAGAGTATCCTATGTATACTGTGAGAGTAGAAGGATAAATTCTTAATTAAAGAAGGGACCAAAAAATTAAAATTAAAAAAGTTTGATTATATGAAATTGAAGTTTGTGCATGAATAATAGAGCCAGAAAAAATTTGTGTAAGGGAAATTGATAAAATCACCTTGAGAAGAAACACAGCCTTTTCAATTAAGCAGAGGAGATTATTCTCAGGACCATGTATTGTTCACATGAACAAATGAATGTAGTTGGAGCACCTGCTTAAAGATAGAGCCATACTTGAGGGAACAATAGCTACAGGGCATTGTGGCCAATCACCTTATTTGTAGGGGACTTTTCAGAGTTTTGAAGGTTATAACTGAGAAAGTGTAAGTTAAGTAAATATTTTGGAACTGTGAGAAGATTATATAAGGACCGTTGTGATTATACCTGACAGAAAGATCGGACTGTTGAGTTTCACATTGTAAGACGGAAATGGATCATTGCTTAAAAAGAGATACTAATTTGAGGAATTAGAAACCCAAGAAATAACTATGGGAAGAAGCCAGTAGAAGAGCAAGAAAGAAAAGGAAAAGGTTGAATGTGGGAGCACTTGGAGACAGAAGACACAGGAGGTGACAAAAGGGCAAAAATAAGCTGATTACAGGAGACAAAATATAATAAGCTGAAAAGGAATGCTTCAGCTGACACAGCTGACTGAAACCTGATAGGCTCTGCAGCTGCTGGAAGTCTATTAGAAGAGAGCTGAATCTTGTTGTACAAAGAGCTGTCTGGGCTTATTGCTCTCCAGCACCATCTATAGGGGAAACCTCTCAGGGGTGCCTGTGTTGCCTCCTACTGCCTTCTTTGGTTTGAGAGAGAGAGAAACAGGGAAGAAGATAAGCTTTGCATCCACCTTTCTTTGAGGTTTGACTTTGTAGAAGAACTGATTGGAAACAACAGCAGGATGCCCTGCTCTTTGAAGGGCTGACAAAAACTACATGATCCTTTTGCTATTTACATCTGGAGAGAGGGAAACTCCTCAGAGCCCCAGAATGGATCTGAGGAGCTTGGCAGTTTTCTTGCTTAAGGGAACAGCTTGTCACTGAAATATGGTCAGCACTCTACTATAAACTTTTTAGAACATAAAGATTCTAAGGGCTGTTGAGTACTAAAAGCGTTTGTAAAAGCTTCAGTCACCTGAAAGTAGCAGAGATGCAGGAAAGACAAAAAGGGGGGCAGAGAAGAAATGGGGAGTCCAGCAGAAGACACATGCCATGGACTGTGAGATAAAGGGCACCAGGACATCAGGGCCTGCATCCAAAGTTGTGAGTTGCCCCATGAAAGTGTGTTTCCCTTCTGAGATGCCTATCAGACTTTTGTTCTATAGACCTATAGAACTATGACCTAGGTTTATGAGTGGACAGCTTATATTGATTATTCCTGTTCCTGCCTTCTGTTTAATAAATGTTATGACTATTCCTGCCTTTGCCTAATTGTTTATTAAATATTTTATATTTATCAGTTATTGATGTCATGGTTACCAACTTTGTGTGAATGAAAGTACGCCAATGGGGGCTCAGAAACTACAATGTCAAGTACGGGTGTAGCTCTACCTCTCTGTACACATACACCCAGGGTTACCTTTTGGACCATGAGTTTGAGTTGTAGCCCCACAGTTATGGCCGTGGCTGGCTCCCAAACCCCAAACCTGCTCGTGTAAGAACAGTTTGAGGGTGAGTTGCCTCAGAGAACTAGAAAAGGATGGATTCCATGTCCACTGGCTACACTACCTATACAAATGAGGGACTATGTCATATTCATGCTATATTTGGATAAAATTAATGCGACTATGATAAGAAGGGAAATGGTTGATTGGAAAAATATCTTTGGATCAAATGTCTCTGATAAAGGTCTCATATACAAGATATACATAGACAATAGAAATACATAGTGCCAAAGACATTGCCCGGTAGATAAGAGGTCAAAGGATTGACAGACATTTCTCAAAAGAATTGCAAATGATAAGCAACCATTTGAACGAGGGCTGCAAATCACTAGAATGAAATAAAATAAATGCAAATTAAACAGCCCTGAGAATATACCCAGAAAATTGGCAAAGATTGCAAAGATAGGAATAATCAAAGCTGGCATGGCTGTGGAAAGATGGGCACACATTCTGGAAACCACTTAGAAATGTTGCAAATAAAGCAGCTAACATTTCCAAACCCTTTGGCTCAGAGATTTCACTACTAGGCATATACCCCAAAGAGAAGGATGACGGAAGGAAAGACCCCAGAAACACCAAAAATTTTATAGTAGCCTTTCTTTGTCATTGCAAAGAACTGGAAACCAAGGAGATACTCATTGACTGGGGAGTGGCTAGACAAATTGTTGCACATGAATGTGATGGGATATTACTATGCTTTAAGAAATTATCAACATGATGAATAGAGAGAATCGTGGAGACTTATATGAACAGATGCAAAATAACATAAACAAAACCACAAAACAATGTATACAATGATTACAATGTTAGTACAAAGAACAGCAACGAAACAACCAAAACTGAATGCTGCAAATTATAATGATCAAAAATATTCTCCTAAAAATAGGTATGGGGGAGGGAGAGGAGAGTTGTCCATGGGCTGGAACATTGCATGTCATGTCAGATTTTATTGATATGCTGATTAGCTTTGCTGATTTTTTCTCTTCTTCCTCGCTTTTTTAAAAAATAAAAGTCTTTGCTATAAAGAATTTTCTTATATTTTTGTTATATTTTAGTATACTTTGTTATATTTCATTATCATTCTTTCCTTATATCTCTCTTGGACATAGTTGGGGAGGTGGAAGAAAACAGTGGGAAATATAGATGATATAAAGAGTATTAATGAAATATATTTTAAAATAGCATGTATATTTGAAAACTTGAAAGTACTCCTCCTACTTGAATATTACAGAGTGCAAAAGGAGGGAAAATCCACTTTCACTGAGACTGACCCTCACAGGTATGGGATAGTAGAAAAGGAGAAGACTCCAAACCTGCTCTGTAGCAAGGTGACATATACCGAAACCTTCAGATGGATGAGTGGTTTCATGACTTGATGCCCCACCCCTCTACCAAGTCAGATCATAAGGCATCCATTCATGCTCACCCTATTTGGTGTTTGTGCATATTGTTGACAATACCCTACCGCTGGGGCTTTCTTAACTTTCCCCTGCTCTCATGAGGGTATCAAAGGAGGTGACCCTGGGTCCTTGAAGGCTATGCCAGTGGAGTGTGCTATCTGATAGGTTCTGCCATTGCTCTTTGGCTTAAAAGACTTTGAGCATGACTCAGGCAACCTACCAAATCACCTTTCTGAACACTAGCCTAGCTAAGTGGGAAAAGACTCATCACTAGTAGGTTGAAGATTCCATGATGAATTTTTGGCCATGGCAACTCATGAAGTTTGTACACAAAATTTAAATCCCCTCCCATACCCAGAGAGATCCTTTGTCCTCTGTTCTGTCCCCCTCTCTTATGGAAACCTGCTCTCAGGAAAGGGCTAAGTCAGCCTTCTGCCCCTCAGGGGGAGTATAATTCCTTAATTTCCTCTCCCAGGGAGACTTACACTGTAATACTCATCTCTTTTGTGGAAGGGGTCTGCTTTAGGGTAAAGGAATCTTTTAGGACTAGGTGTAGTTGTGAATAAGGTGTTTTCTTACTTCCCCTGGGGCCCACAGGAAATACAAGCCAATAATGAAGCCTTTCTTGATTGGCCCCCAAATCTAGCTGCTATTGCACCTCTTCCAATGCCTTATATTAATGATGCATGTATTTAGAACAGGGAGAAAGAAGAAGAAGGAGAAGGAGGGAGAAGGGAGAAAAAGAAGAGGTGGGGGAGAAAGGAAAGAGAGAGTGAATAGAAAGGAAGAGGGAAAGGCAAAAGTGTACAGTGAACATATCACTAGACCAGGAAGACTTGGGTTCAAATTCTGCCTCAATTACTAGCTGTGTGACCCTAAGCAAGTCATTTAACCTGTCTGGCCTTCAGCTTCCTCATCTGTCAAATGAAGGAGAATTAGAATTGAAAGCCTCTTAGGGTCCCTTTTAGCCCTAAATGCATATTTCTAATGTCTTATGATATATGTACATATTGTCTCCCTCAGTAGAATGTAAGCTGGGCAGAGACTTTTTGTATTTCCAGCACCAAGCACATATTTCATAAACACTTGGTGAATGTTGTTTGACCATCTAATATGCAAAATTATCAAGTGTTTTTGTTTTGTTTTTAAATCCAGTTTGGCAAGGAGATAGATAGTATTATGTGGAAACAACAGGAGTGGGAAATTTGTGGCCTCTAGGCCCTCAAGTGCGGTCCTTTGAACAAACGCAAACCACATATGATCTCAAGGCTGTGTGAAGTTTGGATTCAGTCAAAGGGCCGCACTTGATTTCCTAGAGGGCCCCCGTGTGGCCTCAAGGCTACAGGTTCCCCACCTCTGGTGGAAATCTTAGTTCCTAGAGCTAGAAGAAACCTTACTTTCTTAGTTGATCATGGCCCTTACTTTCACAGAGGAGGAAAATAAAACCAAGAGAAGAAAAATGACTTGCCCAAGGTAGTGCAGCTATTAAGGGTTAGCAAGAGGATTCAAAACCCAGTCTCCTGGACCCTGAAACAGCACACTTTCCCCTTATCTATGCCCAGCTTGCACTCCCTGGGGCTTTACAGCAAGGGGATGGCTTTGAAGTAGGAAGATTTGTTTCACGGTAAGTAACACTTGGTGAGGCTGAGAGGAAAGAGGGATGTCGCCATTGACTGTCACTATATAGCTCTTGTTCCAGTCCCAGCTCCCTGACAGGCAGAGCATCTCTATTCTCTTGATTCCCTACAGAAAACAGATTCAATTTCTTAAATTTTGTTTGAGCAGTAATTAGTCTAACATATGGTCTGATTGCATTTTGTATTTAGATGAAAATACACACAATCCCCTCCTTTTCACTCCCAATGAATGACTGATGCTGCTGGTTGTTTTGTTTTGTTTTGTTTTTTAAGTGTTTCTTCCTTGCATGCAGCGTTGGGTCCTAACATCAGTCACTCAAAGAATCATAGACATGCTAGAAATAGAAGTTATAGACTGTAGACTATCAGACCTGGAAGGCAACTAGAGTTTATCTTGTTCTACAAATGGGAAAACTAAGACTTGATGTAGTGAAAAAGATTATGGGAATTAGAATCAGGAGAAGGAAGATCGGGAGGAGGAGGGAGGGAGAAGAGAAAGGAAAAGAGAGGGGGAAGGAGAGGTCATGTGGTGTAGTGAATTTGGCACTAGACCTGGAAGACTACCTGGGTTCAGACCTTGCCTCAATTATTAGCTGAGTTCGAATGCAGCTTTACCACTTTCTACTTGTGTGAATTTAAACAAATCACAACCTCTCTGATCTTCTGAAAAATAAAGTTGGAGTGGATGATCTCCAAGGTTCCTTCCATCTCAGAATCTATGATCCTGTAATGGACCCAAGATCACCCAGAGGGTTGAGGGAGAGCTGGGACAAGAACCCCCAACTCCTGATCCCTAGGCCAGAACTCTTTCTCTTAACCTAGCTGATTCACCATTCAGGAGCCAGACTACAAGCTAAAAACTTTCTATGAGTTGTTCAGTGGAAAGAACGTTGAACTTTCCCGCTGAACTTGGAGTCATGTATCCAGAATTTGAATCCTAGATCTTATGTTTACTATCCATGAGACTTTGGGCAAACAACCTCTCTGAGCCTCCATTTCTTCATCTGCAAAATGAGAGTGTTGGGATAGAGGGCATCCGAGTTCCCTTCCAGCTCTGAAGATCATAGAATCTAAAACCCTTTCTTTTTTTAGTTAAGATTTTTTATATTTAGTTTATAACACTCAGTTCCTCATGATCATGAGGTCCAGATTTTCATTCCCCCCGCCTTCCCCAAGACAGCATGGAGTCTGATACATCTTCTACATATAGCCTCACATTGAACTTATTTACCCAATAGTCAAGTTGTAAAGAAGAATTACCAGTGGAATGAATCATGAGAAAGAGGAAACAGAACCAAAAACAAAAAAACAAAAGAGAGAAAAAAAAACAAAAGAAAAAAAAGGGAGAACAAACAGTTTGCCTCAATCTGCATTCGGTCTCCATAGTTCTTTCTCTGGATGTAGATATCTCTCTCCCTCATGAGTCCTTTGGAGTCATCTTTGAACCTTGTATTGCTGAGAAGAGCTAAGTCTAGCAAGATTAGTCATCACAGAATCCATATGTCGGTGGTAAAACCCTTTCTTGGAAGGAACTTTGATCACCCAGCTAAAGTATTGTCATGTTTACTTACCTGAAATGTGAGAAGGATTAATTATCTGTAAGATTCTGTCTAGCTCTGGTTTCTCTGGTTCGATGTTTCAGTTGAACAGAACTGGGATACCCTGCATATGTATGTATGTATGTATGTATGTATATATGTGTATACATACATACATACCAAAAATGGCTTGTGTTCAATTCGGATCCTTTGCTCATGCTGTTCCCATCCCCCATAATCCTTTGAAGTCCAAATCCACTTCCCCTGCACCCATAAAGTCTTTACTGATCCTCCTGGTCAGGAGATCTTGAGAAGGTGCCTAATAAATGTTGAACTGAACTGAATCTTCTTCTTTAGCCTACATGTAGCCCTTATTACATGATGAATGCCTTATAGAACTGCAAATCACTTTTAATTCCTGAACTTCTAGTCCTTTACGTGGTGCTTCTCACAAAATAAATGCTTAATAAGTGTTTCTTAAATCAAATTCGTCCAACAGAGATTTATTAAGCAGCTACCATGAACTACCATACACATGCTAGGAGGTAAGGCTACAAAGATGTATAAATATATTTTAGTTGTCTACATTTGGATCCTATCTCCTTACTGGAATGCAAAGTTCCACAAGGACAAAGACCCTGTCTTATCTAAACTTTGTATCTCTGATATTCCCTAACACCTAGCACAATGTTCTCTTCACAGAAAGCAATTAATAAGTGTTTGTTCAATGAATGGATGAATGAATTCCAGTCTTGAAGGTAGGGAATATGCGATATGTCTTTAGGGAGGCAAAAAAGAGTCTACATCCCATGGCTGAGAAGCTTGGCTTGACCTCTTCTCTGGGTGTCAGACAGGGCCAAGTTACCTGAGATCCCACTGCCCCTCCTGCTTGGGTCATCTTGATTAAGGAACAAGAGGGACCTTAGCCAAATCTTTTTGAATGCAAGCTTCTAGCAGATGGGCATCCCATGTGCTGGATGACAATTTGATGGGCTCCAACTAGGCAGTGACTCGCTCAATCTCCCACACCCCTTAAGGAGCCTGGGAAGGATACAGCAACATGTTTAGCATCCAGCTGAAAGGACACTGTCCCAACAACACTGACCAGCTGGGTGGCCATGGGTCATTAATTTCTAATTAAGAGAAAATACATTTCTTGACCTTGTTCTGTGACTCATTTCCCCCCTGTAGAAATTAGTGGAGGATGTTTGAGAATGTTCCAATGCAGGATGATCTCACTCCACTCTATCCTCTGGGAAGGACCAATGAGTGTCCTTGGGGCCAGAACCAGTTGTTTGTCATGGTGGTGAGCAGCATGACAGCAGGAAGAACAACATGCTGTATTTGTAAAGAGTTTTGTTCATTGAATGAGAAGGAGTTAACGTAATGAGATTCTCGGCCGTGTCATTTGGCCTCTCCGGAGCTCCGGCTTTCTGATATGAGCAATGAGATAATAGAGGAAGGGAATGAGGTCCAGATATGATTAGTGCCTGCCCCACTTCACCCAGGTAGTAAGTGGCAGAATCAAGATTTGAACCAAGGTTTTTGCTTTTTGTCTTGGAGCTTTTTGTTTGTTTTTCTTTTGGCCCTAAATCCAGCACTATTTCTACTGGTCCATGTTGCCTCTCAAGAGAATGTCAGTGGTTGGGGAACACGGAAAGAAGTCATTGGGATGTGATAGCAGAGATGTTTTGTGTGTGTGTGTGTGTGTGTGTGTGTGTGTGTGTGTGTGTGTGTGTTTTAAGAGGATCATCATAACATTTTTAATTAAAGACAAAGTCTGGGCTTGACAGGATCAACTCTCTCAGATATTTGAGAAGTCAAATACCATACTTCTATATGCAAAACTGGTGCAGCTAATTGATGTAATGGGTACAGTGCCCAGGCCTGGAGTCAGGAAGACTGCATGACCCTGAGAATGTCACTTCACCCTGTTTGCCTCAGTTTCCTCACCTATAAAATGAGTTGGAGAAGGAAATGGCAAACCACTCCAATATCTTTGCCAAGAAAACCCCAAATGGGGTCACACAGAGTCTAATATGACTGAAACAAGTGAACAACAACATGTGCAAAACTAGACCATGGATCTAGTTTTGCAAACAGAGCCATAAATAGGCAAGAAAACTATACCCTAGCCTCAGGGCATGAAATTTAAAGGTACGCAGAGAACTGTACCAAGGATCTTTATTCCCTGCCCACTCCCCAAGTTGTTATTCCAGGGTATGGCACTTCAGGTGCCTCCCCTATAACACACACACGCGCATGTGCTTCAGGTACAAAAATTGTTCATTATAACGGCAATGAAAAATAGATTACTCTAAGTCTTGGAAAGTTTATGAGACGTGGCAGAGAAGCAGCATATTATAGTGACAAGAATATTCTACTTGAAATCAGGAGTCCTGGGTTCAAGACTTGATTCCATTATTTACTGCATGACCACAGACAAATCTTTTAAGCTCTCAGAGCCTCAATTTCCTCATTTATTAAATGAGGCAAATAAGTGGCACAGTGGATAGGATGCTAGGCCTTGGATCAGGAAGACCTGAGTTGAAATCCAGACTCAGATATTTTCTAGCTGTGTGACCTTGGGCAAGTCAGTTAATCACAGTTGCCTTGGTTTCCTCATCTGTAAGATGGAGATAGCAATGGTATTTATCCCCCAGAGTTGTTGTGAGGATCATATCACATAACCAATATTTGTAAAGTGTTTAGCACAGTGCCTGGAATGTAGTATGAGCTATATAAAGATTAGCTATTATTATTATAAATTGAAGGGAATACCTACCTCATAGAATGGAACTATTGGGAGAAAAATGTTTTGCAAGCTGTCAAGCAATATTGAAAATTGTAACTATAAAACAATTAAAATACCTGAAAATCTGAGCTACTTTTTGAAGTCACATGAAAAAATATCCAACCCTTTTCCCTTTTGTGGTTTCCATCTTGTGAATTCATTTTGGATAAAGGAATGTCTGTCTACTGATTTGGATCACAAGTGGTTCCTACCCTATAGCACCGTCTCTTAATAGAGAGACAAGATTGACACCCAAGAAAATCTGGATAGCCATCCAAGGTGGCTTCCATTCCAAATAAAGGATGTGGACAGTTCGGTCTGTAGAAGAGAGGAGAGATTACTATAGGTTGGAGTGAATTATAATAGCTAACAATCACTTAGCACTTACTATGTGTCAGGAACTGTGCTAAACATTTTACAATTATTACCTCATTTGACCCTCAAGGAAGGCTTTATGCAGGGCCATGAGTTGAGCCTTGGAAAATGGGCAAAATTTGGAGAGGCAGGAAGAAGAAGAGCATTCAGAGGACTCTTAGAATTCCAATATAAGTTAAAAGGAGGGAAACACGAACAAAAGCATAGAGGCCAGAATGTACCTGCTACATATATTTTGAAAACAATGAATTGATCGGCCTGGCTGAAGCCAAGGATGTTTTAGATAAATAGTAAGAAATGTCATAGAAGGCCTCGAATGCCATGCTGAGGAATTGGAATTCTATCCTGTAGTTATTGAAGGTTTTAGATCAGAGAAGAAAAATCAAATATATTGTCAGAGCTAGAAATGCCCTTAAAGATCACAGGATCATGATGTCATACATAGGGTCATAGACTTGGAGCTAGAAGTGATCTTAGAGGTGAATTAGTTCCACTCCATCATTTTGCAGATAAGTAACTGAGGTCCATCAAGGTCAAGTAACTTTGTCATCTAATCCAACCCTCCCTCTCATTTTACATATGAGGAAACTGAGGCCAAGAGAAGGGAAGTGACTTGTTCAAGGTCATACCATAGGGACAATAGTGGTCTTTCAGTAAGCTGTCTACTTTAGTGCTCCCACTTGTTCTTGCTGGATTTCACCATGGCTCAGCTGCCCCTCACGCTGGAACATTCCTGCTCCCACCAGTCGCTTTCTCTCACTGCTCAGTTCTTTCTGAGGGCCTCTGTTTGGAGACAGGCCCAAGTCAGCTATGCTGCAATCCCCTCCCAGTTCTGCTGGTACCTTCTCCCCTCCACCTTCTCAGTTTCCTTTGACATGTTGTCTTTCCCCATTAGAATGTAAACTCCTTGAGGGCAGGGACTGTCTTTCTTTCCGCAGTACTGAGCACAATACCTAGTACATAGTACATCTTCAACAAACGGCCTGTTGCCTGTCTGTTGTCCCTTGGTTGATCCCATCACTCCTTTATTACTATAAATAGGCTCGATTCCTTTACTCTAAAACAAAACTTTGCATCAATATCTTTGGCCCAGCAAGATGAAGGATTCATAGGATTTAAAGCTGACTCAACAACTTTATTTTACAGATAATGAAAAGAAAAGAAATAGCAAAGTTCCCAAAGTCCTTTCCGTAGGTGGTCTCATTGATGCTCCAAACAAGCTTGTGATGTAGTCACTATAGTTCCAATGAGAAAACTGAGGCTTAGCTTTAGATGTGAAGTACCTTGGCCTAGATCACATAGGCAGTAAGTAGAAGGTGAGGTTGATAGAACTGAAAGACCACTAGCTTTGGATTTCACAGATCTGATGGTGAACCTGAGCTCTGCTACTTACTGCCTCTGTGTTTGCTGGGGCAGCTAGATGGTGCACTGGATGGAGCACCGGGCCTGAAGTCAGGAAGACTCACCTTCCTATGTTCAAATCTGACCTCAGACACTTACTAGCTATGTGACCCTGGGCAAGTCACTTAACTCTCTTTGCCTCAGTTTCCTCTGTTAAAATGAACTGAAGAAGAAAATGGCAAACCACTCTAGTATTTATTTTTTGCCAAGAAAACCCCAAATGGGGTCATGAAAAGTCAGACATGACTAAAACAACTGAACAACAATAAAAATGGCTTTAAACAGGTTGCTCTACATCTCAGCTTGCCTATAAAATGGAAGGATTCAATTAAATGACCACAAAGGCCCCTTCTAGCTCTAAAGTTAGTGGCAGAGCCAACATTCTAATGCAGGTCTCCTCGCCAAGCCCCACTCTGTGCTTCTACCCTAGTCTTAGCTCGGTGCCTTGAAAATCCTTCCCTCAGCTATATTGCATATGGGCTTGCTAAGTGCTTCCCATCATTAGCCTCATAATCATTAGCTATGTCATACTGGTCAACTGTAAGGCAGGAGGGAGAGTATGATAAGATGCTGGGAGATGCTGAGAAAATAATAACTAAAATGCATCAAACATGCACATAGACACATGCACACAAAAGCCTCTGACATCACCTGCTATCAGTTGAGATAACAAATAGATGATCTAAAATGTAGCCAGCAGATGGGATCTCAGAAAAATGTCATCAGGAAGAAATATCCCATGTCAGAAACAAAATTCCAGTTTAGCAAAATCATCCCCTTTCCCTGTCTTTCTTCAGAGAAAGTCTCACTGGGGCCCCCTGGAACTTTAGCAATCCAAGATGAGTTATTTAGCACAGAGCACCACATCATCTTGCATGTTAAATACAAAAGGAAAAAATACCTTCAGATTTGGAAATGGGGTTGCAGTCACAGATGGTGCCTGAACATGCATAAATTCCATCGCCTCGAGAACAGATGGAAACTTGAAGGGGGAAAAAAACTTCAGCATTTGTCGGCTGTGCAACCACCGGTTTGGGAAAATGGGAGTTTGTCACTTGACTGTGGAGGGTCTCGGACTTCTGATCTGGGAGACGGTGATAAGATCCATTGGCCTGTTTGCATGTATGGGGAAAGATGTCTTTGCTAAAGTCCTAGGGCTTCATGAAGGAAAGGGGGCAGGGTGGTACAGTTAGAAAGTGACCCAGGTCAGAGAGGCCAGAGAAACTAGAGGGAGAAATGTGTAAATGAAATTTAGGAGCATCTCATGAACTCTGTCGGCGCCATGGGTCACATTCCCAAGGAAATTCCAAATTCTTTGGATTTGGGGTTACAATTTTAAAAAAGAAAGACAGTCCTTGCCCTCAAAGAGCTTACAGTCTAAAGGGGGAGACAACACACAAAAGGAGACAGGAAAGTGGGGTAGATCAGGCAGGAATCAAGTAAATACTTCAAATCAATCCTCTTGTGGCATGATTCTAGTCCCTTCACCACCCTGATTATCCTCCTCTGGATGACACGTGGGTCAACATCTGTCCTAAAAAGTGGCACCGAGGAGCACACATAGTAATCTGTATCTGTGCTAAACAGTGCAGAGGACAGCAATAATATCTTCTCCCTTTTCCTGGATGCTAGGTCTCTCAATGGGCAGCTAGGTGGTGAAGTGGACAGAATGCCAGGTTCAAATCCCACCTCAGATACTTAGTAGCTATGTGATCCTAGGCAAGTCACTTAACCTTGCTTGCCTCAGTTTCCTCATCTGTAAAATGAGCTGGAAAAGAAAATGACAAACTACTCTAGTATATTTGCCAAGAAAATTGCAAAAAGGGGTCAGAGAGTCAGACAGGACTAAAAAATGACTAAACAACAATAAAGGTCTCTCAATGGAATACATTTTCTATTTGATCATCATCTCAGAGTCTCATCACATATTGAGCTTACAAAATCTGAGGTCCTTTCCAAAGGAAGATTTAATCCAAGAAGCAAAGAGCAATCTTTAGCTACCACCTTTTATTTCATACAAGAAACGGAGCTTTTCATTTCCTTTCCCCATATTCAGTGGTGTGGGTCTTGGCGAAAATACAGGAACACAAAACTGTGTCAGTTTACAAGAACTAAAACTCTCCTTCTGCCAAACCAGGAGCCCAAAACCCTTAATGAACCACCCACATCCCTATCACTAGAGCTGTAACTTGACATTTTTTCACCTTGGGCAAAATAATTTGGGTAGTAGCCCTGGGCACAGGAAACAGGAAACTTCCTTCAAGTGCAAGTGTAACCAGGAGAGAGGATAGTTTGGTCTTCACCCTGGTCAGAGTTGGGAGAAGCTATCCTGAGAGAGGGGTGCCATGACAGTGGAGGTGATAGCTCTTCTGCCATGCCAGAGATCAGCAGAGAACTGTAACTGGAGTGAGGCACTAGGTCATGATAGCTGTAGAGAGTGACTGTGCCCCTTAGGGAGAAAAGCCCCCTAGATATTGGCACCCTGGGTCCGAGCCACACAGTTCTGCCTATAGTTCTCCAATCCAAACTCCATTGACTCTCTGATTGATTGGGACTGAGCAGACCTCATTCTGGGGGTATGCAATGGATAGAAGACTCTTTTTGGAAGCTGCTTCTAGCAGCTTTGTGAGCTTCTAGCTTCATAGAAACTTCCAGGAATGCTTTAATAAAGATTCCAAGAAGAGTTAATGGGTTTTCTGTTTTTCTTTCC
Source organism: Trichosurus vulpecula (assembly GCF_011100635.1). Taxonomy (NCBI): domain Eukaryota; kingdom Metazoa; phylum Chordata; class Mammalia; order Diprotodontia; family Phalangeridae; genus Trichosurus; species Trichosurus vulpecula. The sequence goes on along the minus strand of NC_050575.1, from coordinate 141,718,964 downwards.
ACAAATAACTTCCCCCAACTCTTTCCATTAGTGCCCTTTGCCTACCTCCTTCCAGCTATATTTCTCCCCAATCCCCTCTTCAGATGGCCATTGCCTCACTTGGCCCTCCATTCTGCTCATTATCCTTGCTTATATGTTCAGCAAGACAGTGGGAGGCTGCTTGCTTTGGGCTCAGACATGCAAGAAAATGGTCCATAAACAGCCGCTGGGGAGAGTGCATTACACTCCTATTGTGGTGGGAGGCTACGCTTATAATTACTGGGGGCTGTGGCTGAGAAGGAATATTGGCAATTTCCCCAGGAAAGCTCCTGAAAAGACAACGCCAGACTCCACGACACCCCCGCTACCCAGAGCACACATGGATGAATTGATTGTGGGGATTGTAGCTCGCAGCCCATCCATCTAGGCTGGTTGGGGTAGGCTGAATGCACCAGGGGAAAGCAGGAAGGGGTTTGGTTCCTTCCCTTTGTGGTGCCCCTAAGTGTCTCCTGAGAGATACACTTCCAGACAGTTAGCCACAGAACATTGACACCATCCCCGTTTGGTGATGGACTATAATGTTGTCCTTTTAAAAATCAGTAAGGTGCTGCAACATAGAATCTGGTTAATTCCCACAGATCCAAGATGTGCATAAACACGAATACCTAAGAACATTTCCATACAGTAAATCCAAGCTGCTTCTCAGCACACTGTAATGGAGCAGGGACAATCTCGAGATGACTTGGACAGCCTCCCTAGGTAGCCTGGCACAGAAACAATTGGAGTCGTGCAGGGCTCCCTGAATGGGACTCTGGAGCGTGTGGCAGCCCGTTGCATCCTGAAGCCTCATCCCATTTCACTTCTGGGAACACAGGAGGCTCATCCTTTCTACCCAGGCTGAGATGCAGCAACTTTAGATGACTGAAATGGGAAAAGATTCATCCTTTGCATGAGAAGACAGCAATCTTTGCCTTCTGCCCATAAGTTTTTCCCTTTTACAAAAAGAAAATCAGTTTGGTTTCATCTCTAAAGTAATTTAATGGTGTTTGCCTTCATCTCATTAATTAAGAAAGTAACTCTCTTCCCCTTGGTACATTCAAACATAAGTGAGAGGTAGTTTGTTGTAGTAAAAGAGTAATTAATGAGGAGTCAGGATTCCTACTTGCCAACTTTACCACTCTGTGACACTAGGCAGCCATTGGGAAAGAACGGATAGAGCTCAGGATTTAAAGTCAGCAAGACCCAGATTCTAATCCTACTTGGACACATATCAGGTATATGTTCTTGGCAAACTACTTAACCTCTTTGAGCCTCAGTTTCTCCATCCAAAAAATGTAAAAGTCCCTGATAGAATTGCTGTGGAAATCAAATGAAGAATTTTACAACCATTGAAGCCCAATATAAATGAGGCATTCTTTAACTTCTCCTGGTCTATGGATGTTGCCCATAACTTTCCCCATGGTCACAGTTACCATGTCTTTTCCATGCCTGTATCCTGATCACTCCACATCTCATAGTCTATACTCAGCAGCTTCTATAAGGTCTTGATGAAGTTATAATATCATCTATTCTTTCTCTTCTCTTCCTTTGTGCCTACCACAATGGCTCTCCTGGGAAAGCTCTTGTGTCTCAATAGTTTCCACATACAAAAATTCATGAAACATTTCTATTCAAACCTCATGCACTGAAGAGCCTACACATAACCTTTTGTAATCCAGAACTTTCTCAGATATGTAATCTAGAGATCCTTTCTCAATGACTGAGGCTGTCCACAAAGCATCATGACAAGATGGAGGGAGGTTGTCCAAAAAAAAATCCATATACAGGAATTTCTCATTTCTCCCCTATTTCCCTTAAGTCCCAAAGGCAATACATACACTCATATGTTGGGGGTACACCCATGTATGTGTGTGTATGTATATATGTGTGTATTTGTGTGTGTGTGTGTGTGTGTGTATAATATACTACCAATTCACTTCAGAGCTCATAGATTGGACAATAGGTCCCTGCCCTCCTAGCACAGAGTGAAGGTAAATAGTAAATAGTAACTCTTTCTCTTTTAGCCAACAACCCTGAGGGTCTTCCCCTCCCAGTATGATTTTTTTTTTTATTAAAGGGGCCATCCCTTGACTCACTTCTTAAAGGGGCCTATTCACTGAATGGGCATTAAGACAGCCTAAAAGGGCAAGGGTCTCCTCATGTATGCTGGACCATCTCCAGTTATCCTGATGAATATCAGGCCACTGGACCCAGATGGCTCTGGAGGAGAAAGTGAGGCTGGTGACCTCGCACAGCCCTCCCTCACTCAAATCAAAGTCAACTGCAAGTCATGTCATCATTCCCTGATGTTATGGTCTTCCTTGAGAATGAAGGACAAACACAACAACATAACTGTGTATAAGATATGTATTGTGTGTATATGTAGATATTATACATGTGGATATAATATATACATATATGATGTTATTGGTCTACAGAAAATGGAATTTGCACCTTGAACTATAGTGATAGGTTTCGCTGAACTATCTGTACTTTCTCACCAGGGCCTCCATTTGATCAAATACATGCATTTGGGTGATTGCTGTTTGGGGTGAGAAGGTACAGTGCATGGCCTTGGAATAGAACAAAGTGAACTGGTTTCCTGCCTTGTGGACCCACAGCCTCCAGCTCTAACCTACTGTTAGTCACCTAGGCAAGAACAAGCTTTCCCAATAGCTTATCACCTCCTTTCTGCTGATCTTTCACTCCTCTCTCCCCATGTTGGTTCTTTGGTCCCAGACGAACTGCTTCTTTTGACAATTTGTTTCTGATTCACAGCCAACAGGGAATGAAATCTTGTTGTTGTACTAAATTGGCTTGATAAGGGTCTTCAACAACATTTCTTTGACTTCACCTTAAAGTCTGTCCTTGGCTTTAATCAGGTTTGATTTATCAGTAGCCTTTGACACTATTGATCCAAAGATCATTTCTCCTCAGGATCTTTCAGGGCCTGGTCCTACATAGCAGGGCAGTCTATCCGATCCTTCTTCTTGAGTTGGCTGAAACCTGCCATTAGCAAGTTAAAAGCCAATCCTGTCTCTCAATTTCTTTCTTCATCCTCCCCCATTCCACACAGCCTTCTGACCTTTAACCATGACTAAGGTTCTTTGTGATTTGAATCATCTGAACACTCACACTTTCCAGACAATGAGTACAAAGCCAGGGTATCTAAACTCAGTTACCATTTCTGAGAAGTATCTCTTTCCTGTTTCCCCTCTACCAATCCATTTTCATGGCTTGCTTTGGGAACCATAGGCCCTTAGTTCTGTTCCTTCCAAATAAAGAAAACGTATTTGAGAACAGGATAAAGAATTTCCAGCTGCCTCTGTAATGCCTAAGGTGTGGAGAGGGAAACTGCACTCATCTCCTGCTTACTAGAACATTGACCTGGGGAGGGGAAAGGGAGGTATGATACTGATCCTATTAGCAGCAACTGCAACATACAACTAGGAAACCATTGCTGGGAAATACCAAGGGCCTGCTCATCCTGGTCCAGAGCAGGTCAAGCAGTAGTTGAGCTACACCAGCTGCTCCTTTTCATTTCAGAAAATTCCCTTTAATCTCTATCCTGGGGATAATGCTATGTCTCAACAACCTAACTTAGTGAACTCACAAGTACTCACAACTTACCATGTGTAAAACCCTACTCTAGGAGCTATGGGAGATACAAGGAAGATTAAGTTAGTTCCTACCCTCTGGGAGTGTACAGCTGATTAGAGGGTCTAAGAAATGTATGCAAATAGCTACAATGCAAAACACAATAGGATAAATTCCAGGAGGTATCCAAACAGTGTGCCCTGAGTGTTTAAATAAGGGTCATCCTATGGTGATGGCCAAGATAGGATCTCAGCTCTAAAACTGGAAAGGATCTCAGAAACCATCCAGTCAAACCTCTTAATTTTATACCTGAAGAAACAGAAGGCTAAAGTGGTTAGGTGACTTACCCAAGGTCTCACAGGTAGCAAGCATCAGGTTCTGTTTGGTCTACACCCTCTGATTACAGAGTTGGTGTTCCTCCCATGATACCATATTCCTATTCTTCTTATGAGCAGAAAGCAGGATGAGCTAGCTACTGCTTGGTAGTTTCTGTCTCCCACAAAGAAAGCAGCAAATTCACGGAACTTGGAAAGTCCTGCACGCCTGAGGGCATCCTGATAAACTTGTGCTGAGACAATTCTTTGAACCTGAAGCTTCTGTTAAAGGCAAAAAGTATACTCTACGTATAGTACAGAGACCACAAACACTTTTTATGTCCCTTGGCACCTAACATTATACCTGTGAAGGGAATTATGATTTCCATATTAAACAATATATGTGTAATGAATATACTAATAATTTAGATTCCTCGGAGCTGTCTGTTCTGGCTTGGGAGTGAGAAACTCACAATGCAGGTTGAAATGATCAAACTCTTGACAACACTCTCACAATCACTACATTCCTTTGCCTGTGTACCTTAAGTGAAGCAAATCAAAGATTGTAGAACATGTTCCCATCAGAGAACTCTGGTCCTATGCCCACCAAGTAATCACAACCCCCAAGACTTGAAACAATCAACTTGAAAACTGTTCCCATAGGACTCAGAACACCTGTATTGTCCTACACTCATGGTTTTGTCATGGGAAACCACTCAGGTCCTGGAAATGATTGTTTTGTAATCCACATCCCCACATCCCCCCACCCCCCTTCCCACTTGTGATCTATGAATATAACCTGTGCCTTTACTCCACCATAAGGAGCTCTCCTCATGAGAACTTTAAAAGGTCTGCAGACTGATTCCCCACTTTGAAAGTAATTAATTAAACCTCTACTTGCTTCTGGGCAGTCCTGTCCCTGGTCTGCTTTGGGCGGTTCCAGTTATTCACAGGTTAGAGACAAGTCTTGTCCTGACTATATTTGAAATTCTGTTAACATACCTTATGCAGAGAAAGAACTTATTATTTCTGTTATTATTGTAGGGAAATGGAAAGATTTTTTTCACTGTTCAAAATATGATATTAAAGTGAAGGGGTTTTGCTCTTTGCAGATATACACCATAAAGGCCTGAATGCAGGCCAAATGGATAGAGAAAGATGACCTTGTTCCTTTGCTTACCTTTTTGTTCTGGTTCAAATCTATTTGAAATGCAAACCAGAGAGCAGCGTGGGGATTTCTGACCATCAGTCAGATAGTTAACTGGGATAAAGAACACAATTTCAGATGCACTGTTGAGAATAAAAGATTCACTCTTCTCCTAGGGCACTCTACAGCGTTTCAACTGGCTAAGAACAAAAAATGATCAGATTGCTTTTATCAGAGAGAGGCTCCTGAGAGGCATGAAACCCTAGAAGATCAGAGTTGAGATACTGGGCATGTGGCCCTGAACAAATGAAATGTACAAGCTGGCACCAGGGAGAAATGCCCAGCAGAGACCACAGAACCAACAGAATAAAATAGGCAGCAGAGAGCCAAGAAGCCCAGGAGAAAGCAAGAGTTGGAGACCTTTAGAGACACATACTCAGTGAAGGAGCAGTAGAAAGGTAATATCCAAGGAAGAACAGAAGATCTTTAATCTGACACCTAGGTGCAGACTCAGTAAGAAGCAGGCTCAGAGAGATCACAGCAATGACTTCACCAGGAGGAAACTCCTTAATTGGTATTCATGGCCCCTTCACAATCTACCCTCAGAAGAAGAGCTGTTTCATGAATGTGTCTGAGCCTATCACCTACCTTTCCAGTCTTCTTCATGCTATTTCCCTCTTCACTCTCTATGTTCCAATCAAATTGATCTACTCTGAGTATCTGGAACTCAACCTGGCCCTTTCTGAATCTGCCTTTGCTGCACGGAATCTCCCTCCCTTTTTTTTAGCCTGTTGACTTTCTAACCCAGTCCAAAACCCCCTCCATGAAGCTTCCCTTGGGCAAGTGGGGTTTGGGGGTGATGGGGAGGAACCTGAGGTCCTGTGAATTTGGAAACAGCATTCTTTCTACTGTGTCATACTGTCTCTGTTTTCCTGTTTATAACAAAATAATTCACACAGTCTTTTACAGTGTTTGTGCAAGAAAGAATACCATATGCTTAGAGTGAGAAGAGCTGGACTCCAGGCTGGGACTCAATCAATCAAGAAGCGTTTATTGGGCACGTCCTTCATTTCTGAAGAGGACCAATGACATCATTGTCTTGATATCTTGACTTGTACCTGCATTGGATTTAAGTGAGGCAGAGCTTCACAAAGTTGTCAGCCTCACTCTCTCTTCCAGAGTCATCAAAGTCCAGTGGTAAGACAAGTCAAGATGACTGGAGATGGCTCAGAAGGCACTGGATGACCTTGGCATCTTTGATGTCTAACCAAGGCCTAACCACTCCACAGCTCTTGCTTTCAGCTGCCTTCATGGACTTTGGGACAAATTGTTCTCATTCCCCCATTCCTCTGGGAGGGCAGTCTTCACATGCTTGGGGTAGACATCCCCCTAATTCACCAGTGGGTTTGAGTCTTGTCAGTGACCCTCAACCTGGTGTAGCCTGTCTGCTGAGAAGCTTTTACTGGGGTGTGGCCACTGCACAAGCTACAGCTTCCTGAAGCCACAAGTGAGACATGAGCGTCCAGTAGATACTAAAAGCGGTTAAGCAGCCCTCAAAGGGGCTGGGACACCAGACATGCTAGTCCTCCCTGAACATACCATACAACCCTACAGATGAAGTAACTGAGTCTCAGAGAAGGGAAGTGACTTGCCTAAGATATCACAGGCAATAAGTGACAGAGGAAAGATTTTACCTCTTGTTTTCCAACTCTAGACCCAGCACTCTTCCTACTGTCCTACGCTACCTTTGTTTCCCTTACTATAAAAGAATAACTCACACTATTATAGCCCTTTCCTCGCAATAACAGTGTCCCCCTTTCATCGATGAAGAAAGCACTAAAAAAGCCCCAATCTCTTTCAGATAAACTACTCTTTAGCTATTGTGTTGGTAACCAAAAATGTGCTCCTTAGCACTTAGTCAACAAGTGCCCTTGACTAGTTTGGCTTTTTCCCCTGAACTGAATGCTGTTTGTATGTTGGATTGGAGTAAGCTTGTCAGCCCCTTCACCTTGCTTCCCTTGCTTAAGCTGATCGAAAGAACCTGGGCTTTCCCGGTCAACCCCTTCACCTTGCTTAAGCAGATCGAAAGAACCTGTGCTTTCCCTGGCGTACCTTACACCCCCGCAGAAGCCGGATGGTTAAAAACAGCTTCCGTTGGAGCCACAGGCTGCTACAGCTGCAGCTGGAGCCGGAGCTGCCCATAGCAGAGCTGGCCTACGGGAGGAAGCTGAACAAGGACTTGAGGCCAGTGGGTAATCTTTTTACCATAGAGGGGAAGCGTGTATATGATTTTGCTTTACACCATCATGCTTCTCTGTGGCCTCCTGGTTACTCTTGTGAGGCAGACTTATTGGGCCTGGAAGCTTTTGATCAATATATCAAAATGGGGATGCTGGTTCATGGGTTGGTTACTGTGGAGCCTAAATATATGCTTTGATTCTTCTCCCTCTTATCTTAAGAACTTCTTATATCTGGTGGTTCTGAACCTTTCAGACATATATATGATCCTCTTTGAAATTATAAACTGTGCCCTCCTAATACAGCTATGTTTGCCCATCTTGTATTTGTGAACATAATTACAGAACTGTGCCACATTCTTCTATTTATCTCCTGTTACAAGTCTTTGCTTTCTTCTGTATGTGTATTAAAAAAAAAAAAACCAAGGTGGTGGCTGAGCTCCTTGTGCATGCCCGTCAGTCTCTTCTCTGAGGACTCCTTTTTTTAACCTCCTTGTCAGAATTGTTCACCTTTCTGCATCCTGAATGTAATTCTTGGGTTTCCCATATCCCTCCTAGGATAATTTCTCCAATAGAAATTTAGTCCATGGACCTTCCTCTGAACCTTTTGAAACCTGTACTCCTAAAACCTAAAGCATCCATTAGATAATACTCAGTTTTCCTCTCCTCTATCACAAATTCTTAAGATAGAATGGTCACTGCTCCACAAGGTTCCCATCATGAACACCCCAAAATAAAGTTCTCTCCCATTGGTAAGAAGTAGCTCCAGAATAGAATTTCCCTTGGTTAGTTCCTCCATCTTTTCAAGGATAAAATCATCATTAAGACAAGTCAAAGAATTATAGGCTACCTTACTTTTGGCTAAGAAAGACGTGGAGCACTCCAGCAGATGTTCAGACAATTGAAGTCCCCTATTACTAATACATCATACCTCTGCTCCAAATTTGTGATCTGTTTCCTGAACTGCTCTTCTCCTTTCTCTGTCCATTTTGTCTGTAATATATTCTGATGGTGAAATCACTTCTGTTTCTGTCTCCATTTATCTTTATCCAAATATTTTCCCCTAAGCTTCTCTGCTTTGCTTCTTAGATTATTTTTCACAAGTATGATCTGCACCCCCTTGCCTCTCTCCCATCATTTATGTACCCTGATTGTTTTAAATAAAGTAAACCTTTCCAGAGCCCTTTTCTAATCATGAGTCTCATTCTACCAAGTCCCAATGATACCTATAGAGTCAAAATCATTTCCTTATATTAGGATGTCTAGTTCATTTTGCTTGTTAGTTCATTTTCCTCCTGAGTTCCAGTCTTATATCTTCAACTATCTGCCAGATATCTCCACCTAAGTATCCCGTGGTTATCTTAAACTCAACAAGCACATTTGCTCTCACCCCCCCCCCAAAACCATCTCTCCTACTAATTCTCTTATTCCTGTTGAGGGCACCACAATTCTTCCAGTCCTTCAGGTTCATCATTTTGGAGGCATCCTCAAGTTTCCACTGCTTTATCACATCTATTCAATTAGTTGTCAAGTCTTATTAATTCTATCTCCTTAACATTTCTCCCAATCATCCCCTTCTCTCTACCCACACTGGAACCACCCTAGTCCAGCTCCTTCCTGGACTATTGCAAAAGAATCCAGTTGATCTTCCTGCATGTAGCATCCCTCCTCAACAACCCATCCCTCTCACAGCTGCCCAATTGATATGCCTAAAGCTTACTTCTGATCATGTCCTTCCCATTCTCAAGAAGCTTCATTAGCTCCCTGTTTCCTCTAATATACTATACAAACCCTGTTGTTTGTAATTCAATACCCTTCACAATTTGTCTCCAGACATAGTAAACGTTATTCCCCTTCACACACTATTTTCCAGCCAAACTTGACTACTTGCCCTCTCCTGTACACCGGCTCTGGGCCTTTGCCCAGGTTGACCCCATGTCTGGAATCCTCTCTTTGTCTTCAACTCTACCTACTGAAGCTCTCTTCAAAACTCAGCTCATGCACTACCTCCTACAAGAAACCTTTCCCAATTCCCCTACTCTTCATGTTCTCCATGTTCTCTCACCACTCATTTCATCTTTAAGATATTGCATTCCATTAGAATGATGCTCCTTGGGGTCAGGGACTATCTCACTTTTGTATTTGCATCTCTAGAGACTAGTACAGCACCTGAGTTGTAGTAGGTGCTTAATAAGTGCTTATCAGCTGATGCATTAGTTGAGTTTTGTCTGGTTCTTCATAGATATCTGAGGCCATGGGCTTTATCATTAAAATGTCTCCTATGAACTACTGGGTGCTCATCTATTATTTTTCTTCTTACATTTTAGTTATTCTCTATGGTCTCTAGTTTGGTGGATATACATACAAGGATTTTTCTCTCTCCTCCTTCCTCTTCATCTTCAAGCCCGTTTGTTCAAATTCATAAGACACCAGGAAAATACCTTCTTACCCACCTTTAATCTATAGACTTATCACTTGCCAGGAGCCTGTCATTCCTGTATTTTTAGCTGTGATTCAGAAACCCAAATCCCATTCTCAGATGCCATCTTCTGAACAAACTGTTCATTTCTCCAGTTTGCTCGGTTCCTCTTTATTCCTTGTCTTGGATGTGCCACACCTTTGTGCCTCAAGACTTCATTTTCTTGTCCCTGTTTCCTAGGTTCTATCCATCACATATCATTTGTACCAGTGTGAAGCCCTGGAAATAGGTTGAAGTCTTCAATTTTGGCAAGACTTGGGAGTTTCTCTGTCACTTCCTGAATATACTTCCTCTCCATTGTTATCAACTTCATAAATGGCTTCTTGCTAAAGATCACTGAGAAAGCTATCTATCACCATAATATTTCTCTCCTTCCTCCAACCCTTAATAGGTGATCTCTTGCTTTATAGAATGGATCGATCTACTGTGTCAGTCTCTGGAGAATAAGCAGTGGCTTCCTCTTCATCTGAGAGGCAACAAGGTATAGTAGATAGAGAGCTGGCCTCCAAGCTAAGAAGACCTGAGTTCAAATTCCCACTTTGACAGATACTGGCTTTGTGACCTTGGGCAAGTCATTGAAACTCTTAGTGCTCTAGGCAACTCTCTATGATACTAAGTTCTTCTCTTCTGTCTGTATTCATGATCCTCTGGACTTTTCCACCTTTTTCCTCAGTAGCCTTCTCACACTAGAGATGCCTCTGTCCCTTCAGCTCCCTCCACTGTGAGTTCCTGCCTGGCACCACCATTAAAGGAAGTTCTCAGGCCACATTCTCCCTTCTCTCCTGGCTCTTCTCTAGACTCTCCAGTTTTCCAGTTTGACTCCATAGGGTTATGCTTCTCTCCCCACCAACCCCACTTTCCAGATCCTTTTACGTATTAGCTTCCTCCTTTAGAATATAACCCATTTATTTTTTCCAATTTATCCTGTTTATGGATTATTTGTACACGGTTGTTTACATATTTTTCCCCATTAGATGATGAGCTCCTTGAGAGTTGGGACTTTCTACTTTTCTTTGATCTCCAGTGCTCAGCACTAGGCCTGGTACATACTGGGTGATTAATAAATGTTTATTGACCAACTGACTGAAGATGGGCACTATCTCTTTTTGTTTGTATTCATATTCACAGCCCTTAGTGCAATGCCAGGAAAACTGTAAATACTTAACAAATGTTTCATCTAAGTTGCAGAAAAGGTGCCAATCATTGGTAGAGGGACTCCCTTAACCTGGGTCTTCACAAGAAAGTCCTTCTCCCCATTTTTAAATGTCTACTTCACTGATTTGAAGAACCCCAGAGAATGAAGAGACCTTCCTTAAGCCACCTCACCTTCTAAGGGGGCCATCACCTGCTCTTGGAGGGTAAATGGCAGTTATTTGGACAGGACAGAAAACCAGCATCCACTCCTCTGTTCAAGTCACTGCAAAATTCTACCTACTCTCCATGTGTAGTGGATGTAAGATTCTCATTTTGGTCTTTCTTCCTCTTAGAATTTCAGTGGCAAATTGCTCAGGGGTGGTTACAGCTCTGGAGTGAGGACTCTCCTCCATTCTTCAGCACCCGTGTGTGTGTGTACACCTTACTGCCCCTTTAGCATCTCTAGATGGTCTGTTAGCCATAAAGATCTAGCCTTCCATTCTTAACAACCTCTTACCTCAGTTTACCAATTTTTTTCAATTACCTTTTCTCACCTAGTCTTGAAAATGACCTACTCCTTCTGTAGTCCTACTCCTCTTTTTTCTCTCCCATCAGCTCAAATTACTTAACCCACCTGTGCTTCAGTGTCCTCATCTCTAAAATGGGAAGGCTGGACAAAATGTCCCCTGTGGTCCCTTCCCAGCTCCAGATCTATGATTCTTTGATACTCCTTCCTCGCTGCTCCTTCCCCCTCCTCCTTTGTCCTTCATCTTTTTCTGTTTTTCCTTCTTCTTGGCTCCTTCTTGGGTCTTCTCCTCCTGAAGACTAAATTCTCCCCAGCTCAAGAATTTCTCCTTTAGTTCAAGGCCTCTCAGGTGTTTTGTCCCCAAATCCAATCCCTGACCTTTCTAATTTCAAAGCCCTTTAAATCAACCATCATATTCCCTTCTACTTATTTGCCTCAAATCCTTCTCATCCTGTCCCTTCTCCCTCCCTCCTTCAGAAAGCAGACAGAGCAAGGCATCACCCAGGCTAATGGATCCAGGATGAACTGTTCCATTAAGCCATATGCATGGTCTTTTGATGATAAATAGCTAAATATTTTAAATATTTAAGTTAAATTCAATAAACAATATTACATTAAAGACATTAAAAATGGAGACACAATAAATGTTTTAAAAAACATTGTCAAAGGAATCCGTGACCAGACAGATGGTCTGGTCTAGTCTTGCAGTGAGAGTGAGGCCAAGATAAACAGCCCAAGTGCCTCACTGATATCCATAGAACAGTAAAAGAATCCCTATAGAGAATGTACAAAAAGTCATGGGTAAGAGTGACAGAGGATGGGAAGACATGAGGATATTCTAATCACATCTCCGCCAAAGTATAAAAGGAATGCTAAAAATACTTTAGGACTATAACCACATTATGACACAGAAAATCTAAAAAGAAAACTACAGCCTTGCTCTCAAGCAGCTTGCATTCTAAGTCAGACTGCCGCACAAGTCAGGCAGCCGCTCCCCACGAATGTGAGAGGTGTTGCTGTTGTTACTGCTGTTCATTCATTTCAGTCATGTCTGACTCTTTGAGAACCCACTGGGGGTTTTCTTGGCAAAGATACTGGAGTGGTTTGCCATTTCCTTCTCCTGCTCATTTTATAGATGAGGAAACTGAGGCAAACAGAATTAAGTGACTTGCCCAGGATCACAGAACTAGTCTGAGGCTAGATTTGAACTCAGGTTTTCCTGACTCCAGGCCCAATGCTCTATCCACTGCACCACCTAGCTGCCCAAATGTGAAAGGTACAAGGAAGGGAAAAAAGGCCTTTCTCTTTGAGTGTCTTTTCCCTCCTTGGGCAACCTAGGCTAAACACTCAAAAATAATTTTTGAGTTAACTATTCCTTTGAAAGACATTCATAAGTTCATATTTAGCAACTGAGCCCATAATCCAATCTTTTTATTCTTCATTTCTCCCCCCTTCCATCACCCCCAATTGCTAGGATCCCTGGGCAGGAGGAAGAAGAGAAAAGATGCTGGAACTTACCTAAATTCCCACCCTAAGAGTTCCAATGCTGTCCTCACAGCACTTACAGCCTTAAGCTGAGCAGCTGGTAGACATCAGAGCTGGCATCATCTCCAGCTTTTGCTTATAATTTGCATGGGATTGATGCTGGGTTAAATAGTCCTGGCCAGTCAAAAGGATAAACCTGGTCTTCCAGCTCCCAGCCTTTCATGGTTTGTATCACAGTGGGACTCTTTTGTCCCTTATCTACAGAAAAAAGCTAGGAATTCTTAGAAGCTATGCAATTTTAGAGCTGGAAGAGACCTTTAAGATCATCTAGTGGCAGGGCAGCTAAGTGGCACAGCAAATAGAACGCTGGGCTTGGAGTCAGGAAGACTCATGAGTTCAAATCTGGCTTCAGATGCTTAACAATTCCAGGACCCTAGGCAGATCACTTAAACCTGTTTGCTTCAATTCCCTCTTCTGTAAAATAAGCTGGAGAAGGAAATGGCAAACCACTCCAGTGTCTTTGCCAAGAAAACTTCAAATGGAGTCACGAAGAAGTGAGACAGGGCTGAAATGACCGAACCACACCAGCCCATAAACTGCATCTATACCCTTTGATGTGTCTATATCCTTTGATCCAGAAATCCCACTGCTAGATATATACCCCAAGAAGTTCAAAGATAGAATGAATGGTCCAATATACATCAAAATATTTAAAGCACCATCTTTTTATGGTAGTAAAGAATAGGGAATAAAGCTAAATTCCCATAAATTAGAGAATAACTAAACATATCATGATAAATAAATGAAATAAATGAAATGAGAGTCATAAGAAATGACAAATATGAAGAATACAGAGATATATGGGAAGTCTTATATGAGAAATTAAAGCAAGCATAATCAAGAAAACAAATATACAAAATGATTAAAACAGTGTAAATGGACAGAACAAAAAAAAATGAAAATGAAAACTGTATAATGGCTATGCTTGGCCCTAAAGGGAGACATATAAGAATTTACCTTTCTCCTTTCTTTGTGGAGGTGGAAGACTATAGCTGTAAAACACTGCATGGACTGTTGGACTTTGTGGATTTTTTTTTGTTAGTTTTGCTCATGGATTTTCTTTCTTTCTTTTTAATTTTTTATTATAGGGGATGGCTCTCTGGGTGGGAAGTGGGGAGGGATGTGTTGGGAAATGAAAGTGATGTAAAAAGGTATCAAGAAAAAATTGTTTTAGAAAAATCATCTGATCCGGAGGCTTTTTTTTTTTTTTTTTATGTCATGGACCCTTTTGGCAGTCTGACAAAACCTATGGATCTCTACTCAGAATAAGTCCTATAATTGAAGGAAATGCTAAATTTCAGTGAAAATAACAATGTAATTTTTTTCCCATCTGAGTCCTGAAATCTAAACATGTACCTCTTAGATGGTCAGTGAACCCCAGGTTAAAAATCTGTCTAGTCCTAAACCAAGCCTCACCTACTTCCCAAATGGCCTTCATCTCCTTTATCTCCCCTGCCTCACTGGCAGGGCCATTTGTAGGCAGAGTAGATAGTTTTCTCTATAGTGATCAAATGAGCTAACAAATTATAAAGCATGTTGCAAATCTTAAAGCCCCATATAAATGCTAGCTATTATGATTTTTATAAGTGTGATGCAAGAGGGAGCAGAAAGGCACTCCTATCCCAAAGTACTTCTCATATTGGCCTCCTCCATGCCTGAAATTTCACCATTAGAATTCAATTTCCACATTACAAGAGAAACTCATTCCAGAGGTGTTCCCGATAGGACATTTGATCCTTATGCCCTTATCTAATTGGTGGGCTCGGCTAGCTCCAGGCCATCAATCCTGGGAAATGCTATTCCAGGCATGAATTGCTGTTGCTGGCTGCTTCTGAAATATCACCACCCCCAACTCTGGATACGTTGCCATATTCATTCCTAAATCAGTAGCTAATGTGAAAACAATAAAACAGAAAATATGACGTCTGGCTGCATTTGCCTATTTTAACAGCATCTTGAAAATGTTCACTTCCATCAAAATCCAAAGCTTAAAGAGAGACAGCAGACCAGTAAGAAACAGAGCTGGATGATCTCTGTGCCAATGTGACTCTTCCCTCCCTAAGCAGAGGACACCAAGACATCTGAGAATTGGTAGGCATATTTCTCACTGATGTCCCTGTTCTGGCAAATGGGAGCTGGCACCGGTATGGATGATGCCCACTCTGCCTCTCATTCACACGCTAGGCACTTTACTGTTGCCTTACACTGACTTCTGCTTGAAGATGGCACACCAAGAAAAATAAATGAACAGCCACCATGTTACAATAAAGGGACAGTGCAAGGATTCATAAACCCTGATCCAAGTATATCCATTTTCATACTAACAAATGTTGGTTTTCCAGGGAATTTTCTTTCCTAACAGCCATGCAAAGTAACCATCCATGAGTGGGACATGACCAAAGCTAACACAGACCATCCTTTCCTTTCTTCTGCCTGATTGACACTAGTCTGTAAGTTTTGGAATGGAGTTTATTCAGAGCTTACTGATTCAACTAACAGTCAAAAAAGCTCTCTGCCATGTGTCCTGCAGATTGCCTCAGTGCCTACAGACAGCTTTCAATTATCTGCTCTTTTAATAATCCACAGGAGGAATAACCTCTTCATTCATTCACACACTCAATTCATTCAATCAGTCTTCACTGAGCACCTACACCGTCCAAGCCTCGAGGCTAGATGGATGTCTGTATCCAGCAAGGTACCAGGCTATAGAGACAGTATGGAATACTAAATGAGCAATGGGCTTGGATCCAAATTCTTTATCTGCTGCTTACTGGTTGTGGGGCCTTGGGCCAAGAATTTCCTATCTCTAGGCCTCAGTTCCCTCATTTGTAAAAATGAATGGAATGGGTCAGATACTCTCAAGTCACTTCCAACTCTAAACCACATCATGTAATAATGGGTTAAGCGTTGAGATCGAGACTAAGTTACCAAAGGGGTATATCATCTCTATGTGGGTGGGTGCATGTAGCTGCATTCTGAAGTCAAATAAAAATGACTTTTGGATTTTCTGGGTTTTTGTATTATCTATGCTCCTGTTCTTGTCTTGTTAGCATAGCTAGGAATAGGCGGAATCCTGGGAATAAAGGACCAAGGCTCTACCTATCACTCTTTCTTCAGCTTACTGTTTCAGATTTGGCAAATCACCCTGCCTCTCTGGGACTTCTCTGGAAAATATGTGGATAAGAGTAGATGACCTTTAAGGGATGGGCAAAAAGGGAAGGGAATAAGCATTTATTAAGCACCCACTGTGTGCTAACCAGGGGTGGGGAATCTGCAGCCTTGAGGCCACAAGTGGCCTTCTAGGTCCTTGGGTGTGGCCTTTTGTCTGAGTCCAAGTTTTACAGAACAAATCCTTTTATTAAAAGGGCCTCAAGGCTTCAGGTTCTCCACCCCTGTTTTGATATTAAGCTAAGCACTTTACAAACATTATCTCATTGGACCCCTTCAGAGTGTTTTTTTTTTTCCTAATCAAGTTGGTTGACTCAACTTTCTTTTTTTTTTTTTTTTTGGCTAGTTCTCCCCCCATATCTCCCCAGTCCTCCCAGTGGCAATTATCCTTCTAATCAAGTTGGCTGACTCAGAATTTTTGCCAATTCTCCCCCCATGACCCCAACTTTTTATCTGTTTCATCTCTCCAGGTCCTCCCATTAGCAATTATCCTTTTTAACTTATAATATCCATAGGAGTCTTAGCCAACTTCTCCCTTCCCCAACCAATCAGCTTTCTTTTCAATCCAACAAATTCATTTTTTAAAAAAACTCCAAATAAAAGGGGGAAAGCATCATTATCAGATTGAGACCTTATATGCCAAGTTTCAGCCCTGGAGCAAATTTTTATGACCAAGTTATAAACCTCTGATAATAGAGGTTTATGATAAAACTGCTGACCCAACCTCAGCTATAGTGGAGCAAATGTGTGGCTGTAATAAAGAGAGAGGAACAGAGAATAAGGGCTTCAGTCAGAGACTGACCCATAACTCACAAGAGACAAAGCATTAAGGGAATTATAAATGTCATCCCTTATGATTTTCTGTATCTCATATAAAAACTATCATATATTCTTCTAATATCTGTTTTCAATTTCCTCTTAAATTAATAGAATCTCCATCCTATAATATATTGATTTGATTTTCTAGTTGTGCTTTCAAAAAGCATAAAAAAATCAGTAGAATCTAATTTCATCCATCATAAGATGGCTAAAGCTTCCCCCTCCTTTGTATTTTTCCCCCTTTTTAGATTATTAACTCTCATTTTTCCAGCTGCTTCCCCTTTTTGTTTGCTAAAAGGGTGCCTGGTGGAGGAAACACCTGCCTCTTTGATACCTAGGTAATGACCTTTACTAGGGTGGGAAATCATGAAGCCCCTCTTTCGTCCTGGAATACTTGAAATAATACTAAGGACAATGAGAAGAGGAAGGAGAAGGTCTTGGAAAGGATTGTGCAGGGCTGCCAGCAAATAAACAGCTCTTCTCCCAATTTGGAGTCAGTAGCTGAGGTCAGGTAGGACTTGAAAATCTCTCTGAAGGGCCACAGGGCCTAATCCTTCAGCCTTACCTGTAGGAAGGAGGGATGGGCAATAGCAAGATAGGATTTGAAGGACATTTCTCTAATTAATCCCAGATCAACCCAGGAGAAAATATGGGGGCAGAATGATCGCATATAGAAGGAAGGAAAGAAGGAAGGGTAGAGAGGGGAAGTCACGAAGGGATATAATTTGGGGTGGAATTAATACTGGATGTGGAGTCAAAGGACCTGGGTTCAAATCCCAGCTCTGCTACATGTGTGACCCTGAAAAAATCACTTCTTGGGGCCTCGATTTCCTCATCTGTGAACTAAGGAGGTTGAACTAGGTAATCTCTAAGGTCCCTTCCAGATATAAATCTGTGATCCTATGACAGATATAGATGTATTGTTCATGATTGCACATAATTCCTGTTCTTTGTACTTTAAATCAAGTCTCTACTGCCTGCATACAGATTGTGGGCTTTGTAGATGATGTATCCACTTTTTAATCCAAAGGCACGTTCTAGGATCTACCATTGAATCAGCTCTCTGCTGCTCCCTAGCAGTATGACGTTGGGAAAGTCACTCAGTCTTTGGGACTGACTGCCTTTCCTCATCCGTAAAATGAGGGCATTGGGCTAAATGAACTCTAAGGTCCTTTCTGTTGCTTCATTTATTATCTAATTACTCTTCCTGTTGATCAGAAAGTTTAAGATCTAGGGAAACAGTTTTTTAAATCAATAATTATTTACTGAGTGCCTACTGTGCAGCCAGCCCCATGCCCAGCTACATTGTGGGGGTTCTAGAAGGAGTTACAGTCACCACCCTCAGGTCCTCTAGAGTCTAACTCAGTAAACAAGATTGGCACCTGAAACAAATGGGGAGTGATACAGTAGAACCAACATCACCTTCGGCATCAGGAGCACCCTACACTTGAGCTCCAACTCTACCACCTGATAACTAGGAGACCCAGTCAAAGCATTTCATTGCAGCTCAGTTTCTACATTTGTCAGACAGGTTTAACCATCAGTGGTGCTGTTAGCCATTAATTCAACCCTATCCAATAGAAAGTCTCAGCGGCCTTAGCATAATGGAGTTGACTCCATGCAAGAACGACCAGACTCTTGTCCAGGCCCTCTATCCAATGGACCACCTAGCTCATTGTTACACTATTCAAAGGAGACAGATTAGACCTGTGATTTCATTGGTACAGGGAACCTGCAACCTGGACAACCCTTCTGTCGAAACAGGTAGCTTGTCTGCAATTTATAGTTTTTAATGTGTTGGTAGTTTTAACATGTGGGGCATACAGCAACCAGAAGAGTTAACACTCTCTCACTCTGTCTCTCTCTCTCTCTCTCTCTCTCTCTCTCTCTCTCTCAACATATATATATATATATATATATATATATATATATATATATATATATATATATACATATATATCTGTGTGTGTGTGTGTGTGTCTGAGGTAGGATTTGAAGTCAGGTCTTCCTCATTTAGACGCTGGATCTCTTCACTGTCCAGGTTACATTATTTAGAAATATGTTAGTTATAAACACTAAGGACTTTCTAATTGTATTGTGGAAAAATAGTACATAACAAGTATAGGACGGCAGGTCTAGGCTGGAAGCTGGTACAAGGATCCCCCCCTTTCCCCTTCCCCCCCCCCCAAAAAAAAGAACACAGGGAAATAAAGAGTGCCCACCCAACTTCAATCTGCTCCAGGGAATTCATAGCCAGCTATTGTTAAAACATATCCGTGATTAGCCACCCAAAGCAAAAAGATTAGCAGTGGTCCAAGCATCCACTCTGAGAGGAGAAAAGAGGAATGGGCACAATTTCTTTACAGGCAAGAAATGTTCCATGATGAAGTAGAAGCTTCAAGCCCCCGTACCCTGGCTCTGCAGAGTCCCACCCAAGTGCTCCGCGCTGCGGCGGACGCGCCCCGCCCGCCCCGTGCTTGCAGGGGCAACCCGAGCCCCCGGGTAGAACATGGTCAGTGCAGCTAACCCATTAGGCCAAACACATTCCCACTAATGGCCCCACAGTCAATCAGGAGCTGAAAAGCGCAGGAAAATGGATCTGTTTCACACTTCACTACTCCTGCAATTTGATCGATATTGTTTTCAAATGTGTCCTTTTGGGGCTTTTAGCTTCACCCTCCCCTTTCAAAGGGAGAGAGCAGGGTGGTGGGCAGAGCACTAGGCTCGGAGAGAGGTTAAAAGGACTGTGTTGTCCTGAGAGTGCGGGCTCCCAGAGATTGCTGCGTTATTAAAAGAGCATTGAATTTGGAGGCAACGGCCCTGGGTTAGAATCCTACCTCTGCTCCTATTCTACCCGAGTGACCTTGATCAATTTCCTCCTTCTGTCTGCCCGTTAGTTTACCCCAGTAATGAACTAGATGACATCTCAGGCCCCCTGTAGCGGCTCTAAATCTTATAATCCCAGAAAACTCGTAAGAAAGGGGCTTTTGCAGAAGGCACTGCAATCCCCAGGATCTAAAGGGACATTTTCCCGGAGTGGTTCTGAGGCAAAACAGTCCATTCCCACCCTTGGTTTGATCCCTGCCCCCCAATATTACCTTGCCAGCCGCCAGTGCCTCTGTCCAGCTTCAGCAGCTGTTCATCTGAATAACCAGCAGCCCTTGGCTACTGAGCCAGAGAAAGAGAAAATGACCTAATGGTCTGATTTCCTGTGATTTTTGTCCGCTACTGGTTCAGAAGCTCTCCAGATGCTAACCCCAAACAAACCAATGCTAGATTTGGGGCCAGAGGACCTGGGATTCGTTCTTCGGTGACCCTCCTATTTAATGCTCCTACAAAGGTGGTATTCAAAAAAAGTCTTAGGGCAATTTTAAAGTATTAATGATTAAACATACACCAAGCCTTTGGGGCTTTTCTTTATAATAATAGCTAACATTTACATAGTACTTTAAGGTTCACAAAGCACTTTACATGTATCTAGCAGGATTTGAACTCAAGTCTTTCTGACTCCAAGTCAGACACTTTAACTATCCAGGAGTATGACCTTGAACAAATGACTTAACTCCTCTGAATCTCAATTTTTCTCATTCACAAAATGGGAATAGAAGTGCCTATCACACAGTGTTGTTGGGAGCCTCACCGGAGAGTTTTTATGTATATCTGTGTTGTACAAATGTTAGGGCAACAATCATCCATGTATACCATAGGACAAAGCAGGAGGGGAGAGGGATCATCTCAGATTCCCATGAGCCATGTCAGCTGTACAATATCAATCAGAAGGGCATACAGGCTTTACAAAGAAAGGCCTCCAAGGAGCTGCTTATCCTTCCCTAGGTAGCAGGCTCTAGATGAGAGCCAAGAGAAACTTTGCCCCTTGGGCTTCTGAATACCTCACCCCTGAGGTCTGGACTGGGGCAGAGTCAACAGACTATGGGTCTCTTGGGTCAGAGTTTACCTGGGTCACAGTGGTGCCCTGAAGACTCATTATACTGTATGGGAAAGAGCACTGGATTTGGGACAGGAAGACCCTCCCCCATTGCAATCCTCCTTTTGTGATGTATAATGTATAAAGCCTGTGTGAGTTTAAGAAAATCACTCTACTTCTCTGGACCCAGATCTAGCAAATCCCAACATTACCTTCCAGTTCTAAATCCTATGATCCCAAAAGTTCAATGGCCTTCTGGCACTCCCTAAGGCTCTAATGTTTATTAGCTGGCAAATCGTTTAAATTTTCTGAGCCTCAGTTACTTCATCTGTATAAATGGGAAAATGATACTTGTAGTATCAATCTCACAGGATTTTTTAAAATTAAATCTTATCAATATCTTTTGTTTTACATCATTTAATTTCTCCCCTGTATCTCTCCTCCTAGAGAGCCACCCATAACACAGAATTTTTTTAATTAGAAAAAGCAGAGAAAAACAATCAGCAAAACTGATTATTGATACATTTAAAAGTCTGAAAATATATACAATCTTTCACCCCTGTGGACCTCCCACCTCCTTGAAGGAGTAGGAGACGGTATCTCTTCATGTCTCTTCCTGAGAGCCAAGCTTGTTTTATGTAGTTTTGCATCATTCACTTTTTTTTTCTTTTTTCCGATGGTTGTTCTTTCTATTTACATTGTTGTAGTCATTGTGTATATTGTTTCCTTGGTTTACTTCTTACTGAAGCTTACTTTGTATCAGTTAATGTAAGTCTTTCCACACTTCTCTGTATTCATCATACTTTTCATTTTTTACAGAACAGTAACATTCTCACAGGATTTTTGAGAGAATCTAATGAGAAAATGTGGATAAAGTGCCTCTCACACTTTAAAACACTAGATAAATATCAGCATTGATCATTATTATTAAGATATTAACAGAGAAGAATGGAAAGAACATTAAAAGAGAGAAAAGTTCAGAAAGACATACGAGCAGTTGTCAAAGCATTTCTGTTAGGCACAAAGCCCTTTTACAGGTAAAAATATATTGGTACATGCTAAATTTCAAGAGTTTTCTTAATTGGGGAAAGGGGAAGAGGATTTATGTGATGTGCTTCCCATGAATTGACCGAGTCTCTTATATAAGACAACAATCCCTGACTTGATTTGCAGGAGTTCTAAGTCTAGCTGGAAAAACAAACTAATACCCCCAAATTAGTGAGAAAACAAAGAAAGAACATTTTTAGGGTGTAGGGGAAGGAGAGTTTAGACCTGTGTCTTTTTTGGTGTAGTGTATGGATGAAGAACCTGCAGCCTCAAGATCACATATGGCCCTCTAGGTCCTCAAGCCTGGCCCTTTGACTGAATCCGAACTTCATAGAATAAATCCTTTTATCTGTTTTGTGAAGTTTGGATTCGGTCAAAGGACCATACATGAGAATGGAGAGGGCCACATGTGGCCTCGAGGATACAGGCTCCCCACCCCTGGTGTAGGGCATTGGCCTTTTGGACTCAGGACCCCTTTATACTGTTAAGAAATGTGGAAGCTCCTCCCAAAGAGTTTTCATTTATATAGATTACATTTATTGGTATTTACCATATCAGAAATGACAATATTTTAGTGTTATGAAAAAAATAATATACCCCCTGAAAGATCCCTAGACCATACTTTAAGAACCGCTGGTATGGGGAACTCCTGGTGAGGAAATTTCCTGTATCTGTGAAGATCAACATCTGCTCTGCAGCCTGAGGCAAGAGGATAATAACAATAGCTCAGATATCTATATCACCTGACTGTTTATAATCATTTTCCTCATTACAACCCTGTAAGGTAAGTAGCACCAATATTATTGTCACTGTTTTATAGACGAGGAAACTGAGGAACAAAGGAGGCGAACCTGTTTGTCTAAGGTCTACATTCATAGCAATCCGAATGCTTTAAAATATCACATAAATGTGAATTGATAAGAATTATAAATACGCCCGCTTAGCCGATCAGCGCTCAGAAATCATTTTTCCTTTCCAAGCCTCCCACCCAGACTACAAGCCTCCTACATAGGATTGCTTCCTTCTGAAATCTTTCACCCTACTGCTGCCATCACTTTCAATCATCCTGCCTCCTGGTCTTCTTCCTCACCACATTCACACTTTCTTAGCTTACATTTCCTGCTGTTTAGAGTGTTACAGCCACTTTACTACTAAGATGCTGACGGGAATTCACCCACCTTCATAACAAATACCCAGACAGGAAGACCATTCTCCAGAAGGTTGATCTGCTGCCATTACAGAAAGCTGGCCCTCTGCAAAGTGAGGACTTCTCCAAACTTGGCTTCAAACCTCTTATTTCTAAACCTTTGCATCTGGACAATACTGCTCCCATTTCAGAGATAGATGAAGATGAGGTTTGAGAACATTGGGTACCCTGAGAATACTACCTGTCAAACACTATTCTCACAGGAGATACTAAATTATTAGCAATGACAACGATAGTGGTGGTGACAATATGTAAATGACTGGTAAGTCCATAGGAACTTGCATTTCAACAAGAGGAAAAAGCTATAAGCTAAAGGAATAAATCTCTAATTTGAATTTCAGGCAGTAAGAAAGATATTTGGAGGGTAAGCAGTCTTCCCATAGCCTTGAAATCATATCACATAGCATCATTGTGTAATGGGAGGAGGATTGTCAGGACACCTCTATTCTAGTCCCAGATTCACAGAGTCACAGAACCTCAAAGTTGGAAGGGACCTCAGGGGCCAATGAATTCAATCCATATGTCACTAAGAATCTCCCTGTACAACCTACCTGACGAGGGATCATTCAGCCTTAGCTTCAGAAATTCCAGCAAAGAGGAACCCATACCTCCCAAGGCAACCTAATCCACTTCAACAGTTTTACTTGCAAGAAAAGATATTCCTTAGATCTAGGAGAAACCTGCCTCTGTTCAACTTCTGTTCTTTTCTTCTGGTTCTTACCTCTGGGGCCAAGAAGAACAAGTCCCATCCCTTTTCCATGTGACAATCTATCAAATGCTTAAAGACAGCTATTATATCACCCTAAGACTTCTATTCAACAGGTTAAGCACCTCCAGTTCCTTCAACAATCTTAGTGGCCCTCCCCTGAAAGCTCTCTAGCTTCTCAATATCTTTTCTAAATTGCAGAGCTAAGAATTTAATACAATATACCAGATGTAGTCTAATTAAGGCATAATACAGCAAAATAATCACTTCCCTAGTCCCAGACATCACTTCTTTCTCTCAATGAAGACTTATCATCACATTTATTTTCTTGGTTGTCACATCAGACTCTTAATTCATATTGAACTTGTAGTACGTGACAATTCCCAGATCTTTTTGAAACGTTCTTCTCTCTAGCCATACTTCCCCTTTGCTGTACTTCTGATGGTGATTTCAAAAAACACTCAAGTTCAAGACTTTGTATTCATCCTTATGGAAATTTATTTTATTAACTCAAAACCAATGTTCTAGTCTGTGAGATATTTTTGGATCCTGACTCTGTCCTCTTTGTTAACTATCTCTCTCAGCTTTGCACCATCTACAAATGTAGCAGGAATATTATCTATTCCTTGATCCAAGTCATTCATTAAAAAAATATTAAATAGCATAGGGACCAACCACATGTCCCTAGGGAACTACACTAGAGACCTCATTTCAAGTTGACCTCAAATGACAAATGACTTGACTTTGGGTCAGGGCCATTAAAACAATTTCAAACCCATTCAAATGTACTGCCATCTTGCCAACTTTCCATCTTATATACAAGAGCTGCAAGGGAGACTTTATCAAATGCTTTGCTAAAAGCTGGGTAAATTGTATCTTTTTTAAAATTTATTTTTTATTTTTAGTTTACAACACTCAGTTCCACAAGTTTTTGAGTTCCAAATTTTCTTCCCCTCCCTCTCCTCTCCCCCCCACCAAGATGGCATGTAATCTGATATAGGTTCTACATATTAGGTAAATTATATCTTACAGCATCTATTACCCCTATCTAACAGTCTAATAACTGTCAAAAAAGGCAATGAGGTTAGTCTGGCATGATCTATTGTCAATGAAGCCTGAATGGTTCTTTGTAACCACCATTTCCTTTTCTAGTTGTTCACTATCCCTTTAACAAGATATTCTAGAACCTTGCCAGGAATCAAAGTCAAGCTCACTGGCCTGAAGGCTGCAGTCTCTATCCTCTTCTTATTTTTTCGAGATCAAGACAACATTGTCCCTTCTCTGGTCCTGAAGTACTTCCAGTTGCCCAGAAGTCACATCAGCCAGTTCTTTTAGCCCCCAGGATGGAGTTTTTGGTTCACGTGACTTGAACTCATTTCTAACTTACCTTGGTATTGTGTGATTTTTGTTGCTGTTGTTTAGCCATATTTCAGTCGTGTTCAATTCTTTGTGACCCCTTTTGGGATTTTCTTGGCAAAGATACTGGAGTGGCTTGCAATTTCCTTCAACAGCTCATTTTACAGATGAGGAAACTAAGGCAAATAGGGTTGAGTGACTTGCCAAGGGTCATACAACTACTAAGTGTCTTAGGCCAGATTTCAACTCATGTAGTGGGTCTTCCTGATTCCAGACTGGGCACTCTATCTGCTGTGCCACCTAGCTATCTTGGGCACCAGCTCTCAATTAGCCACTTTCATTCTGTCCTTCACTGTCCAATGATCACTTTCTTTGGCATTGAAAGCAGAAGAAAGATGAAATGCTTTCTCTCCCTTATGAGTTATCATTGTCCCGTTCACCCCCCAGCAGAAGCCCTATCCCTTCTTCAAGCCTCCTCTTTCCCCCACCTCTGACATGAATTTGGGCCTCAGTTGCCCCGTTTCCAAAAATGAAGTGGTTTTGCTAGATGATATCTAAAGTTCTAAGCTGTCACTTTCTATCACCAGTATAATTAAGGTTGCCTCTAGGCTAATCAAATCTCTAGTCCATTCTATGTACTTCTGGTATATTATTCTTCTCAAAGCTCAATCCTCATTACTAAAGTCATTCAGAAACTTTAAATTTCTCCTTCTTACCTATAGTATGTGGCCTGTGTTCTTTTGTGGTACTCAAAACAAAAACTGTCTTCAGCCTATTTTTCCAGGGTTTTTTTTTTTCCTGCCACTACTAAACATGGGTAAGGAGAATGAAGCTACCAAGAAGGAAACAAATAGTCTACAATGAATACCCCTTACCCCAATACCAGCCTCCTAAAGTATCTACTATATTTTTAACTCTCCAAAAGTGAGGGAGGCAATCTAGTGTAGTAGAAGGGTGTAGTGCAGTGGGAAGACAGCTGGATTTGGAGTTAAAGGATCTGAGTTCAAATCCCAGCTCTACCAATTACTGGGTAACCTTGGACAAGTCATTCAACCTCTATTGGCCTCAGTTTCATCATCTATGAATTGAAGGGTTGGAGCAGCTCCCATCCAGCTCTAGATCCATGATTTTATGGCCTGAAGTCAGGAAACCTGGATTTGATTTCTGGCCTAGGCGTTTACAAGCTTTGTGGTATTTGGGTATTGTGTAACCTCTCTGAGACTCAATGTCCTCATCTGGAAAATAAGTGTAATAGTACTTGTGCTACCTGTGTCACGGGATTGTTGCAAGGAAAAGACTTCATAAGCCTTAAAGTGTTGTGTAAATGTGAGCCATTTTTATTATTAGGTGATTATATGGTGAATTACTACCCTTTGGGCTGCATGAGACACTGTCCCATTAATCCTCCCTCTGCTTCTTAAAATGATTCACCAGGGTTGTAAGGGTGGGAGGGTGCAGGGGAGACAGCCATGCCAAGCTATTCAGACCCTTATTTGTTAATTAAATACAATTCCAGCCTTTTGGGGGCTCCCTGTGATCGACAGCTGGTCTTCATTACAGCAAAGCCTCACACAAGCCACTTGGGGCCTCAGGATCAGTGCGTGAGTCTGAGTCTCTGTCTCTGTCCTACTCTCTCTCTCTCTCTCTCTCTCTCTGTCTGTCTCTCTGTCTCTCTGTCTTGTCTCTGTCTCTCTCCCTCTCTCTCTCCCTCCCCTTCTTTTTCCTTCTCCTCTTCCCCTTTCTTCTCTTCTCTCCCGTTCTCTTCTCTCTGTGTGCGTCTCTCTGTTTCCTCTCCTTTCCCTTTTCCTCCCCTCCCCCCTCTGTCTCTGTGTCTCTGTCTCTGTCTCTCTCTCTCTCTCTCCTGCAAATGTATTACTAGGTGGTATTTTCTGTTATGCAGAGCCTCAGTGGGGATGCGGACGGGAAGCAGGTGATGTACTTAGTATCAAAGTGCAGCCCTGCAAACATACCTGCTATCATAGATGATGGAGGTACAGATTCATCCTGTGTCTATCACGTCACATGGCTCTTTGTAAGATGGTCGGGTCAATCCCAGGGTTTATGGGAAATTACAATATAGTCCTCTAGGCTTTTATTGCTTCAGTCTGACTCCTGTTGACTGCAGCCCCCTCCCACCCTGTATCCCACACCTGAAATTGTTTTCCCCAAATCAGGACCAAAGTACTTTAATGAAGCATTGGAGAAGGAATTTTGTCAAAGGTGAAAGTGTTTTGAAAAATATGAACATCTGTAAATGTGAAATAGGGAAAGTCCCTATGAAGCCAATCCAATTTTCCCCAAATCTCTAGAGGCTCACCAAAGACACAACAGTTTGGACCAGGCATCAAGCAATCTGGACTTCATTTTTTTGTTGTTAAATGATGCTCTTGAGGTAGCTAGGTGGCACAGTGTGGATAGACTAACAGCCCTGAAGTCAGGAGGACCAGAGTTCAAATCCAGCCTTGGACAATTACTAACTGTGTGACCCTGGGCAAATCACTTAATCCAATCGCTTCCAAAGTGGGAGAAAAAGGATGCTCTCCCTAGAAATGAGAGACAATAAGATGTAATAGCCAGAGTGCTGATCTGGAAGCTGGGAAACCATGGGTTCAGATTCTGACTCTGACATATCCTGGTTGTGTGATCTTTGGCCACAGTCAAGTAACTTCTCAGTGCTCTAAGCAATGCTCAAAGACTGTGAACTACAAAGAAGGTGTCAACTTGCCTTGGTAGAAAAAGTCTCCTCACCTGGGCATTCACTATGCCAGTGAAATTATATGTCCACTCCCTGTCCCTAGCCCTGGAAACAGCAACAACTGTGAAATCCAACAGACCTCTCCCAGAACTTTACAAATTGTAGAGCAAAACTATGTCCTTTCTAAAGAAGCCGCAATGTTCAGATGGTTATGTGAACATTCATTCATTTTGGGTAATTACCTTAAAGAGTGATTTCTATTTGGAATATTTCTAATGAGGGGTGAGAGGGAGGTCAGGCAGAAATGGACATCTTTTCATACTGTTCCTTGGGCTCTAAAGCCAATGGTGCCTCTGGAGGTGGGGGATACTGCTGAGCACAGAACCCTCTTTCTTATTTGCTTGGATGGGGTGGCCCTGCTTTGAATAACCAAGAGGAAAGAGGAGACTGTCACTGACACACTGGAGAACTCGCTGCTAATCAGTCATTAATTGATGCCTCCCAGTAAGGTAGCACATTTGTTAGAGGGAAGTGTGGTGATTAGCCTTTGCGGTCCATATGGTATGTAAAATCACGGGCTCAGTGCCTTAGAGATGCATGGGAAATGGAGCTGGGGGAGGTGGTGGGGCTTATAGGGTTTGGGACCTTTCCAGGACTAGGAGCAGCTTAAGCTTATGTCTATAGAAGACAGAGACTGGACTGAGCCTGTGATTTCTTTGGGGGAGGGAGCTCGCCAAGAGGAGTGTTCTCTCAGGTCAGCACCTTCCCTGCAACTGGTCATTTTAGAGTGTTGTCTAGTCTAGGCTACTAGGCCTCAGGCCCTAGAGCACTTATAGGGTAAATTATTTTACTTTGGTGGGTGTAGGGCATATAGCTAGTAAGTGTCAGAAGCATGATCCGGACCCTGGACCTTCCCTGCTGCAGGGTCATCTCCCTATATGGATTTCTCGTTCTACATAGAGTCAATTATTTTTAACCAGTTTTTTTTCCACACATAGACATAGGCCCTCTAAAGCTTGGACAGGAGGAGATTAAAACAAAAACATTTAACTCTAGAAAGGACCTGGATTGTCATCGAGCACAATAACCTCACTGTACAAATGGGGAACCGGAGATAGTTAATGTTTCATATTGCTATAGTGTTTTAAGGCTTAAAATGCTTTCCCTATTATAAAAACAACAACTGTAAGATAGGTAGTAGGAGTATTTGAAATTTTCTTTTGAAAATGAAGAAACTGAGGGCAAGAGAGGTTAAGTAACTTGCCCAAAGTCATTTAGCAAATAAGAACCAGAGTAGGGAGGCTTGGGTTTGATTCTAGGCTTTAAGTCCAGGGCTCCTTCCATTGTGCCACACTTTTTCTGGGCAGTGTTGAAAGGAACAGAGTGTAATAGAAAAGGACGGCTTAATGGAAAAAACACTAGACTGGGAATCATGAGATCTGGGTTCGAGTGTCAGGTCTTCTCCAGAATAGCTGTGTGACTTTGGAAAACTTTGTGGCCCTTGAGTTCTTCATTTGCCATACAGGCATGGTAACATCTGGATTAGAGATTTAGAGCTAGACAGGAAATGGAACCCAAAGAGGTCATGTGGAATTCCTAAGTCACATAGGTAGTAAATGTCTGAACTGGGCTTCAAACTCATACCCTCTGATTCCAGATCCAAGCTTCTTACCACTAAAGTCCATCTCTCTGTCTCTCTCTCTGTCTCTCTCTCTGTCTCTCTCTCTCTGTCTCTCTGTCTCTCTCTCTGTCTCTCTCTCTCTGTCTCTCTGTCTCTCTCTCTCTCTGTCTCTCTCTCTCTCTCTTTCTCTCTGTCTCTCTGTCTCTCTCTCTCCCCCCAACCTTTCTGTCTCTCCCCACCCCACCCCCCGCCCCTGGTCTCCCTCCCTGTCCCCCTCTCCCCCTTCTCCTCCCACCCTCCCTCCCAATCATGAAATGGATAAAGCACCTTCCCTGGAGTCAGGAAGACCATGAGTCCAAATCCAGTCTTAGACACTTGCTAGCTGTGTGACCCTGGGAAAGTCACTTAACCTTTCTCAGCCTCAGCTTCCTCAATTATAAAATGAGGATAATAATAGCACCTTTCACACAAGATTGTTGTGAGGATCAAATGAAATAATATTTGTAAAAGTACCTAGCACAGTACCTTGCACATACTAAGTGAATCTATACATACATACATACATACATATGTACACACATATATACTTAATAAACATACACATGTGCATATGTGTATATATATGCATATATATATATACATATGTATATATATATATATATATATATATATATATATATATATATATGTCCCTTTCCCTTCTCTTTGCTCTCCTTTTCTCTCTTGTCTCTCTCTCTCTCTCCTTTCCTCCCATCTCTATTTCACCCAGGCTAGAAGTGCAGCGACTAACCCATCTCCTCCCAGTGATTCATCATATTGATGCAGGAATTAGTGTTGACAACCAATCAGCCTTTAGCCTAGCCCACTGTAGCTCAGACCTCCTGAACTCAAGAGATCTGCCAGCCTCAACCTTCACTAGTAGCAGAGATTACAGTTGTGCACTACCATTCCCAGCCCCTTGGCACTCTCAAATGGCTCAAAGTCAGAAATGGATATAGTTTGGTCAATGGAAATGACACTAAAGAAGATGTATTACCACCTGCCTTGCATTGAACCCTAAGGACAACCAAGTCCTTCCAGCTGACCTGCAACCGTACCATCTTCTATGTGTTGTCTCTCTGTATTAGAATTTGAGTTCCTTGAAAATAAGGACTGTCTGTCTTTTATATCTGTATCCCCAGTACTTAATACAATGTTTGGCATATAGTAAGCACTTAATGCTTTTACATTCATTCATTCATTCATAACACACTGCCTTCCTCCACTTTAGTCTTCTCAAGCAATGTTGGGAGAAAAAGGTTTGATAATAGATTTTTAAAATGCTCTGGAAAGTTAAATGTATATAGAGTGCAAATATAAGGGACTATTCAAGAATTATATAAAAAAAGAGCTAGAACTAGAGAGAACCTTTGGAGGAGTGTTTGCAGCATTCCAGACAGCAAACAAAACCAGAGATCTGTCCTTGGTCCTGATCTGTTCAACCTTAACATAGACTAGGTTGAATGCATAAATGGCATGCTTATCAAAGTTTAAGGTGACATGAATCTGGGAGGGATACATAAAACAAGGCCTAAACAAGACTTTAACAGGCTAAAATGAGGCAAATCTAATAACGTAAAATTATTTAGGAACAAATATAAAGTAGTACAGTTGTGTTAAAAATCAGCCATATAAGTACAAGATAGGGAAGGAATGGCTAGACAAGAAGTTATGTTAATAATGCCTGGGGTTTTTGCAAACTATAATATAGATTGATATTAATCAACAGTGTGGCAAAGCAACCAAAGAGGACTAGCATGATTTGATGGATCTAGGATATCATCAATGTGAGTACTTCCTAACTGTGCAGACTGCAACCTGTTCATTCCTTTTCATCCTGTGTGATTCTTGTCTATATCCTCTCATAAATTCTCAGCAGAGGATCCAACCAATGTACTGAGGGATTTCCCTGAGATCTACTGACATGGCATCAACATCCATGGAGTATATGGATTGTCCTTCATTTATTCCTTGCTCTTACTACATGATTGGTCCATCTTTTCTGGTCATATGTTTCTCTACATCCTTTATGCCACTTCTCCTGCACAATTATTATTAGGTAATATATTGAAGCCTACTCACGGCCATTGTTCTGGGCTGGGTCTTACTCAGGCCAGTCACCCCAAGGATTTATTTTCAACATTAGAACAAAATGAGACATTCGTAAGTAATTTGGCAGTTGACAGAAGATTTACTTAATCATATCTGAACAATTTTCAGTAAGCATAGGCATTCAAGGCATCACAAATTGATTCAGATGAGTGAAGCTCCTTTGCCTGCATTACCCATTGTGACCTATCAGCCAATAATTTGAGAGTCATGACACCCTTGATCTAGTCCACCACCACACTATTTTATAGATGTGGAAACTGAGACCAAGGAACATTATAACTCCTCCATATGACTTTATAAGCAGGTTTATATTGCAATATAACATCAGTGCTTCTTTTAGTTTTCCTGTTTCTCCAACTGGCAAGAGATGAAATGTTTGCTGAGTGAGGCAGTTCTAAAATTCTTTTGGTCTCCTCATTGTAGCAACTGATTCACATTGGTTGAATTTCTGTAGAAAATAACTATGGTCTGTATCAAATTATTTTAAATTGAATTAATAGAAACATAGTGCTCAGAAAGAGGAGAGTGGTAGTCCAGAAGTACTTTGACTCTGACCAAATCTAGAATATTTATGTTCAGAGCCTATTCAGAGGAGGATAATCTGGATGGTGAGAAGACCAGAAATCATGCCGTAAAGGAATCAGTTGAATGACCTAGAGATGTTTAATATGGAGAAAAGAAGATTGAAGGGAGACACTTTGACTGTCTTCAAGCTTTTGAAGAAGACAAAAGGGGGATTGGACTTGATCTACTTGAACCTAGTGTTAGACCTAAAACCAATGGGAAGAAGTTGCAAAGAGGTAGATGACATAAGGCACTTGACAGAAGGAAAAGCCTCCTAACAATTGGAATTGTCCAGAGGTGGAAAAGGTTGTTTGGACAGATAGTGAGCTCCCATTACTGGATGTCACCAGGAAGAAACTAGACAACCACTTGCCAAGGATGTAATATAGTGGATATTTTTATTCAATTAGCTGTTGGAGTAGAGGCCCTTTTACTTCCAATTCTCTGATTCTGAGATTCTGTGAGGGGTCTTATTTCAAAAACCCTCAGGGAAGGAGATTCCTGGACAGGTGTAGTAGCAATTTAGATTTGAAGATCTTTCCCACCCATTAATAGGCCTTGTGACCTGCTTATGTCATGAGAACCCTAATGTGGTGGGAGGAGCTTCCTGAGAGGAAAAGGAAGTTATGTTACAGGAAATGGTGAGAGAGAGACAGAGAGACAGAGAGAGAGAGAGAGAGAGAGCGAGTGAGCACAGTGATGGCTGCTAATGGCCTCTGTCCTGATAGTTAGAGATGAACAGGCTAACTTAGCTGTACTGTGAGTTTGTTTTTTGGGGAAGACCCCAGCAGGAGGTTAGAGAGGTTTTGGGTTGTTGAGGCTCCATGTTGTGATTTGCTATATTGAATGTTTTGGGTTCCTTGCTGTTAGGATGAAGTGGACTGACTGGCTGTGGGAGCTGAACATTTGGTTATGGATATGGTTCTCTGGTGTCTGAATAAATGTTATACTTCTACCTTCTTTATGGAGAGTCTCTCATATTTTGCAATACAGAACCACATAGGCATATTCAAGATTATCATTGACGTTGTGTTTATTGCCTTACTGATACAACAGCCTACTATGCAAACTTATTTTTTTTCACTAGGTTCATGGTGCTGCTCCTTTCCATGATTTACCTGCCAACAGTATGTATATTCATACTCTAAAGTATCTGTAGCAATAGTACAGATGTCCCAAGTGTCAGGATCAAAATCTAACCACTTGATCTCAAGGGTGTGTGGAATCTTTGTGGAAAAAAATGGAAATCTACCCAACTTGAATTACCTCCACATCAATTAGTCAAATCCAACTGGATTTGTACCAAGATGGCTATTTTTTCCATTACCCAAAGGCTTTTAATCATCAATAGAATAGCAGGAGATTCAAAAATTTAGACAACTATTCCTCTTTTTTCCACAATGTGAGGCCCACTTTCCATCACAGGTGAAAGATTCCAGGAGGTGCTTTAAATCTCAAATACATCAAAACTTTTCACACATGGATTTCTTTCCTTTAGTCCTAGCACTGTTCTGTTGCTATTACTTCAGATTCTTTGGCCCAGACTTTATAGTTATTCTCAGTAGCTTGGCTATTTGGGATAGTTACATTTGCCCTCCAGAATACATCCTCATTGTCCCTGCTCAGTGACATGATTGAAATATTCCTCTTCTGATAATCTAGGCAATTTATATTTTGGTAATTATTCTTCCATTTTACTGAAATTGTTAGCAATATTGTTTAGGAACAACTTTGAGCAAATAAATCATTTTGACTTTTATAAATACCCAAACTACAAAAGACATATGGAGGAAGATACTATCTGCATCCAGAGAAAGAACTAACAAACAGAAATATATATAGAATGATTTTACATATATATACATATATATGTGTATATATATAAATATATATATATATATATGTATTTGTGTCTAATGGTAGCCATCTCTATGGGGGGAGGGAAGAAAAAAGGAAAAAAAGAAATTTACATGATAACTTTATTATACATTTAAAAGGAATAGCAAGTTGTACATAATAGATTTGTAGTTTCATGTGCAAACATCTTTTTATTATGTTATGGAAATGCTTGTGTTATTCCATAAATTAAAAATAAATAATTAAAAATGTTCCCCTTTCCTTATCAAGACACTACAATAGTTCCCTATTATCTACTGTGTAAATCCTGATATTTAAAGCTCTCTAGAAGCTATCAATCCTGCTTCTCCAATCTCCTACTCCATCTTGTCCC
Source organism: Trichosurus vulpecula (assembly GCF_011100635.1). Lineage (NCBI taxonomy): Eukaryota > Metazoa > Chordata > Mammalia > Diprotodontia > Phalangeridae > Trichosurus > Trichosurus vulpecula. Next base: position 141,684,478 of record NC_050575.1, on the reverse strand, counting down.
TCCACTCTAGTCCACTAACTTCACTGTCCTCTACAAGAGCAAGACCTTTGCAGCTCATGCACCTTCATCTAGGCTCTGCCTCCCATCTAGAATGTCCTACTAATGACATTTGGCTAATTTGAATCCTATACTTCCTTCAAGTCCCTGGCTCAGGATTCACCTCTCCAAAGAGCCTTAACTAACATGAGGTCTGTCCTCCTTTGCACTCCTCACAACGTAGGTACAGTTTCTTCTCAACTTACTTTCATGAGTTGTTTCATGTATACATGTCTTCTCTCTTCAAACGAATTATCAGTTCCATAGGGGCAAAGGGAAAATCAAAGGGAAACTGAGGCAAATGACTGGTCTAAGTGAGATCATGGTGGATGAAGGAGAAAAGGTAAAGCTACTTAATTCCTATTTACTTTCTTTTCTCTGCTACAAAAGAATGATCCTCAGATTTAGAAGGATAGAATAAAATTACAAACAAGGAATTGAAACCCAAGATGAGTAGTGGGATAACAGAGCATTTAGCTGCCTTCAAAGAGTTCAAAGGACCAGGACCAGATGAACAATACCCCATGGCACTGAAACAATTATTTGAGAGCCTAGAACAGTAAAGAAGACATAGACTTACCTTACTTGGTTCCAGAGGGCAGACTTAGGATACATTGACAGAAAGGTAGATTTCAGTTCAACATAAGAAAAGCCTTCCTAAAAGAGACATACCCCAAAGCAGAATGGGCTGCTTTAGAGAAGAATGGGTTTACCATCACCGAAGGTCTTCAAACAGAAGCCAGAAGACTGGCCACTTCTCAGGGATATTGGATTACCCTTCAGATAGAGGTTGGATTTGATTTCCAAGGTTCCTTCTGACTCTGAAGTTCTGTGATTCTGTGGTCAGTCTTGTCATCTCTAACTTCAGGGCTTACTTGTAGTTTTGGGTATTTTCTGGAAGGACAGTGGATATACTTATACTGTCTTATGGAGTTGGAGAAAGCTGTGTAACACTAAAATGGGAAGGCTGATTCTTCTTCAGTAGTAAAACAATGATAGTTTTTGCTTCGTGTCTTAGAAATTACAGACAGCCATGTCTGAAGTAATGCTGAAGGTGGATCCCAAACCGATGTTTCAGGGTATGGAGATAAGAGACCATCTACTTCAACCCAGAGCTAATTAGCAGTCAGACCATTCTGTATAGCTTGGCAAGACCCCAACTACAAATGAGCATACACCATACTTCTGGCTAACTAAAGGAAAAGAATAAGGTAGCTCAAAGCCTTAAATATGTTACCTAACATCCCTCAGGTAGGGGAAAGACAATGGGATATTTTTTCCTTTTTATCATCATCATCATCATCATCATTATTGTTATATGACCATAAGATTTTAAATTTAGAGCTAGAAGGAATCTTAGAAGCCCATCAAGTTCAATTTCCTCATTTTACAGATGAGGAAACTAAGGCACAGTTGGGTTAAGTGACTTGGTCATACAAATATTATATTGTATTTGAGGCAGGATTTAGACCCAGGTCTTCCTGGCTCCAAATACAATGCCCTAACCACTGCTATCCAATGCCATGTTGATTTTATTTTGCAAAGCAGCTGCTGACCTGCATTGCAAGAGGGAATTTCCTCACTGAAAGTTCCCTACATTGATAAAATAACAGATCCATTTATATACAAATACATGTAGTGTGTGTATGCGTGTGTGTGTGTGTGTATGTGAATAGATGGTCTCTAAAGTCCCTTCCAACATTGACATCTTGTGATCTTCCCTAACGTCTACTACTTAAGTAAAGGCTTCTTGTCATTTTTCAGTTGTTTTTAGTCTTATCTGACTCTTTGTGACCCCATTTGAGGTTTTCTTGCCAAAGATACTGAAATCGTTTGCCATTCCTTTCTCCAGATCATTTTACAGATGATGAAATTGAGGCAAACAGGGTTAAGTGATCTGCCCAGCGTTCCACCTTTAGTAAGTGTCTGAGGCTGTATTTGGACTCAGTTCTTCCTGACTCTAGGCCTCCATGCTTTATCCATTGTACTACCTTACTGCTCAAAGGTTTCTTGGAGAAGGTAAAATTTGAGATGATCCTTACAGGATGAGTGGGACTTCAACAGGCAAAGATTTCAGGGCAGGGTATTTCAGGCAAAGGGGAGAATGTGGACAATGACAGATCCAGTTGAGCCAATGTAACAAGTATTGGGCAGATTCAAGTTTCTGTGCAAGAACTGTGCCAGGCACTGTGGGAACAAAGACAAATATTTTTTAAACAGTGCCTGTCCTCAGGGAGCTTACATTCTACTGGCTATTAGAGTAACTTCTAGGCACTATTGCTGTATACCAAATACAAGTTATAGATCAGTTCTCTCCAAGACAGAGCCCCAAAGCCAGGGCACTTGACCAACCCCCTGTAAAATGTTTTATCCATGGAGGATAGGTCAGGGAAGAGAACACATGGATTTTGGAGATGGAAACAAAAGCAGCACCACTACTCTACTCATTGATACCTGTTTGACAAGGCTGCTTCTTCTAGGAAGTCTTCCCAGATAAGGTAGATTGGGTAGGAATTCTCTCTCTCTCTCTACCATTTGTTCCAACAATGATGTAAAGGAAAGTGTAATGGAAAAAGCACTGAAATTGAAGTCAGAAGATTTAGATCTGAGTCATGATTCTGTCCCTTATTAGATGTGTGATCTTAGGGGAATCGCTTCCCCTCTCTGGGTCTCAGTTTCCTTATCTGTAAAATGAGAAAGCAATCAGACTCCATCGTCTACCTCTAAGGTCCTTTCCAACTGTGACATTGTATGATTCTGACAATATCTTCACCAAGTCTATGATGTGAAGAAAATGGGTTGGGGAGCTGGGAATAGGGATGGCAATAAACTACAACACAGAGACCAATAAGAACAATGGGCACAAGCCCAAAGCAACTTCAGTGCCATTCTTGGTGTGGCTGAAGGTGGTCAGCTTCACTATTGGTGGATTCTAGCAGGGTAGACAGCTGGAGCCTCCAGATCAGTCTCTCTTAGAATGTCTGTTGCCTCCAGGCACTTTCTAGACTTTGGTCTTTTGTTTTGAACTCTGAGAAAAAAGGGAAGAAAATATTTTTTCTCCTAAATCCCTTTGGCCTTTCCTCCCATTTGGCATATCTCTGGCCTAATCCGCCTCCTTGCTGGGCTGACTCTGCATGGCAGCCAGCCTGCTGGTTTCCAAAAGGGAGTGCTTTAAATATTGAAAGGAATCATGTTATGGCTAGAGGCAAAAAGGGGTTTAGGAGACCAAACTGCTGATTAAATACAGTTAGCACTAGGACTAAGGTGGCAGCTGCCCACACAGGTTCCTGCCAAGCAGGTCACATTTACTTTCTAGGTAAAGCAATCTCGGAGACCAGGTTCTTTGTCTCCTAAGGGCAGCTAACCCTCCACCCCCACCACCCCAAGAAATCAAAAGCCATGATAACAATACCTCATCTTTCTGCAGCGCTTTAAGGTTGACAAAGATCTTCCACATAACCACCCTGTGAAGTATCATGATCCCCATTTACAGCTAAAGAACCTAAGTCTTAGGGAGTAAAGTGATTTGTCCAGGGTCACGTGGATAGGAAATGTATGAGTATGGTCTTCAAGAAGATCTCTGGAGAAAAGTGAAGACATGACTTTCTACATCCCATCCTTAGGGCTCTGATAGATTTCTCTTTCCCCCACTTCTCCTGCCCACTCAGCCGGTCCCCATCCTCCTGCCGCTCACCCAGAAAGGTTTAATTTCCTGTTTGAAAAGGGGTTTATGCAGCCTCCTGCCAGCTCCCAGCTGCCACCTTGCCGAATATAAAACCTCATTCTGCAGGGGGCTGGTAGGGCAGGGGCGGTGGTGTACCCACCAAAAGGACAGCAGCCTCACACGTCAAAACTCGTGTCCACCCATAGCACATGTTCTCCAGAGGTCAGGAGATCTAGGCTCAAACAGGATTAGCTGCTCTCTCTCTACCACTGGTTCTGTCCAAACCCACAGAACAGGATAGGAAGCCTTTGCTTTGGTCTCTCCAGCACAATACACAGGCCCCATTGGTTTAAGAAGGGTGTATCCACTGAGAGCAACACAAAAGAAGAAACCATAGTCCCTCCTCTTGGGAGGCTTATACTCCAGTTGGAAGACAACACATGCATGAAAGAGAAAATAATCCAAGAGGGTAACTGAAAACTCACATGCAAATAGCACTTTATAATTAAAAAACAATGGAGATGAGGGCATCATAGTGCAGGGAAAGAAGGTAAGATTCAGAGTCAGTGGACCTGGGTTCAAATTTCCCTTTTACTGCCTGTATGACTTTGAGAAAGTGACAACTTCTCTAGGCCCATTTACTCATTGGTAAAATGAGTTAGACCAGCAGACCTCTGAGGTCCCTTCCAGCTTCAAATCTCTCATCTGTTAAATCATTTGAGCCTTGCAACAACATTGCAAGTATTATCACCCTCAGTAGGCAAATGAAAAATGGTATAGTGGATAGAGTTTGGACTTAGAGACAGAAAGTCCTGAGTTCAAATCTTTCCTCAGACTTACTGTTCTTAAGTTCTCTGATCCTCTGAAAATGAGGGGAGGGAGAGTTGGACTCAATGACTTCTCAGGTCCTTTCCTACTCTAACCTTGATTCTACAATCTCATGACCTGACTATGGACCTAAGACTACTAAATGGCGGAGATGGAATTGGCTTTCAATCTTCTGATTCCTCCAGCTCCCCAGGCCTTTGTGTAACAACCCCAGCAATCAGGTGCATATAGTAGCCATATGGGCAGCATTGTCAGTGAAGTCATTACTTAAGTAGATCTTCCTTATCTGCATAGTCTGCAACAGGAGTTCATTAGGATCTGGAGATCATAGGAGTTGCCCTCTGCCCTAGGATACAAGAGGGGGTTGAAGAATTTTTTATATTTCTTTTATTAATGGTGTCATAGTAGAGATTTAAATAGGGGTGGCTACAATATTGGAAAGTTCAATTTGACAATGAATGTTGTCTACATGCCCAGCACTGTGAAGAACCCATGAGAATATGCCGTCCCTGCCTTACCATTCTACTAGGAAGGCTAGGTTTACATATATGAGTCACAAATTTATGTGTCTATATCTCAGCTTTGTGACTTATTACTTTGCAACTTCACTCTGATAGTTACATTGTAGGCTTATTGAGAGTAGGGACCATTTGCTTTTTGTCTTTCTCTGAATTCCCAGAGCTTAGCACAGTGCCTGGCACTTAATAAGGGTTTATTGATTGATCGAAGTCATGACCGCTCTAGGCGTCTGTTTCTTCACCTGAAAATGAAAGGATTGGACTAGATAGATGATCAATAGGGTCCCTTCCAACTCTAAAATCAAGAACAAGACTAGAAGATTGTGTGGTATGGACCATAAGTGCCATGGGAAAGATAGTATAGGCTGCAGCTTTCAGGAAAGGCTTCATGGAAGAAAGCCCCTCCCTCTACCCCCCCCCCCCACCCTTCTCTCTCTCTCTCTCTCTCTCTCTCTCCTCTCTCTCTCTCTCTCTCCCCCCCCCCCCCCCCCGTCTCTCTCTCTCTCCCTCCCTCCCTCCCCCTCTCTCCCTTTCTTTCTGTCAAAAACAGAACAACTAATAATTTTTTATTTTAAATACAATTTTATCCTCCAAAAGGTGAAAGAAACAATGAAAGGAATCACTATTTTGAACCCAATTCTCTTCAATAAGGAGAAACTGGATGCTAAAATAAAAATGATGAGAACCTTGCAGAGAAGGGACTGTCCCATCTTAGAATTTGTGAGAGATGAGTAGAAAACCAGGAAGAGATGGAAATGCATCCAGGAAAAGATTACTCTGGGTGAGTACATTTCAGAGTATACAGAGAAGGAGTAGATAGGACCTCATAGCCTAACTTTTGTAAAGGAAATTACCCAATCAGGAGGGAGGGTTAGGTCTCCAGAATGAAATTTTGGAAAAAAGAAAAGAGAAACAATTCTGATAAAGAAAGGGGGGAATTGTCTAACAAAATAGATGTGGATGCATAAGGAACTCAGTGATGAACCTAATTTTTTAAATGCATATACAGTAGAAAGGCTTATGGGAAATGATACAAAATAAAGTAAGCAAATCCAAGAAAATAATATATATAATGACTACATAATGCAAATGGAAAGACCAAGAGTCACAAAACAATAGACAGTATACGTTGCAGAATTACAAAGAACAAGCATGCCCACAAAGAAGAGATATGAGAAGATACCCACACTCCTCTTCTTCCTTCACCCCTCCCCCACTGCTTTATAGAGGTAGGAGATCTAAGAGTGTAGAACAGCACACATCAGGGATTTTTATGGACTAATCATTTTTGCTGATCTTTTTTCATCTTTCTTTTTTTCTTTCCTAAAAAGAACCCAAAAAACTTTATATGGGATGGGTGAGAGCGGGGTTTTGGGAGAAACTTAGGTGTCATAAAAAGAGAATATCACTAAAACGAACTTTTAAAAGATATATACAGAAAATAAAATCAAGAGTGGGTAACAAAGGTAGGAGAATGGCATGGTCCTACAAAAATACTAAGGTTGAAATGAACCGAGCCTGGCTAGGAATATTAAGAACAAGAACTGGAGAGGATATATAGCAATATTCAGGATAGGAAGAACTCCAAAGAAGACTGCTGAAGTAGATATTCTGGGAACTTTTGGGGAGAAGCAATCTATACTAAACACTTGGGATGGCTGGAATGATAAAGAGAACTGATGATAGAAAGAAAGCAGAACTATTTAACTCCTATTTTGCCTCTTTTCTCTGCCAAGATGGATGATCTTTGGACGGGGAAGGACAGAACAAAAATGGACAACAGAGAATTGAAACCTAATAAGCAGGGAAGTAGTAAGAGAGCACTTGGCTGCCCTTACCCTGGGCCTCAAGTCACCAAGTTCATATGACCTACATTCCAAGGTACTTCATTGAACTAGCAGATGGCCATGCTAAGCCACTTTTAGTCACCTACAAAAAAGTATAGAGGATAAGAGAAGCGGTACAGGATAAGTGAAGGACAAGTATTTTCCAAAAAACTTTTTTGAAGAGGAAAGAAGAAAGTGGAAGATGGTAAGCTGTAACTTCAGATCTTTGCAGACTTCTAGAATTCATTATTAAAAGGATAAAGAACATGTCATATCTAACTAACTCCATCTCCTTTTTGAAAAGACCTAATAAACTGGTAGTTCAGGGGATATAATAATGACGATAACAGTAACGACAACAATAAGCATTCATCTAGCAATTTGGGTTTTTTAAATACTTTCCATACATTATCTCATTTAATAAAACATGTGTAGGCATAGTTTACCCAGATTTTAGCAGAAATTTGGTAAAGTATATCATTTTAGAAAATATTGCAAGGTGTAATCCAATCACATGCCCAAGTTAGCAGAATAATCACTTTCTACAAACTTTCTTGAGGGGTAAGGGGGCTTGGAGGAGTGGGTAGAGTACCAGGCTTGAAGTCAAGAAAACTCATCTTCCCGAGTTTAAATCTGGCTTCAGACATCTATTAGCTGTGTTACCCTGGGTAAGTCACTTAACCCTATTTGCTTCAGTTTGCTTCAATTCTAAAATGAGCCAGAGAAGGAAATGGCAAGCCACTCCAGTATCTCTGCCAAGAAAACCCTAAATGAGGTCATGAAGAGTCTGACACAACTGAGAAACAACAAACTTTTTTAATCCCAAAACCTGAGAAGGGAATTTTACATGAGATACAGATTAATACATCCATGGTATCAAACTAAGAAGACAGAACCCCTCTACACAAGGTAAAAATTTCATTGATTAACTCCACAGAATTTTAAAATTCAGAGTTCTTGCTCAGGATCCATACTTACAATCTACTCCGTGAGCCTCTCTCTCCTTATTTCTAGGTCCTGGTTTTATTGGTTTCCTTCAAGTCTCAGCTACAATCCCACCTACTTCAAGAAACCTTTCCCAATGCCCCTTAATGTTAGCTTCCCTCTGAGATTATCTCCAATTTATCTTGTGTATGTATGTGTGTATATGTATATATATGTATATTGTTTATTCATAGTTGTTTACATGTTGTCTCTGCCATTAGACTTTGAGTCCTTGAGGTCCAGGCACTGTTTTTACTTTTCTTTGTATACCTAGTACTGAGCACAGTGTCTGGCACTTAGTATGTGCTTAACAACAAATATTAACTTGAATTGACTTGCCTGTGACAGTAAATATAAGTAAGCCCAAAGGCTTTTTGACTCTGGCATTAGTAATCCAACAAGGCAGAGATTTTATATGACCCCACCATCCAACAACAACCCTGAAAAAGAAAGCAGACTCTAATTCTTCCTAGCCTGGTGGAAGAAAAGGAAGAGAGGGGAATGGAGGAATTGATTAGGTTTGAAGCGATGCTACATGTGGTGCCCAGAACCACAGAGTAGAGAAAAACAAGATAGCCAGTCACAAACTCATGCACAAAAAAACAAAGCCATCAGTAACCCTGCTGGGGGCATTCTTCTCTCATAGAGTTTACTCAGGGCAGGGACCCAGGACCTGCCAATCCCCATATCCTCAAATGTGAGAAGGCTGAGGATGTCAGCTGCGCAGCCTCAGGAGAGTGAGCATCAATAGAAAAAAGGAGAGGTCAAAGACTAGCAATATGAGAAAAGCTAAAGCATTAAAATATAAAGACAGAATCTTAGCTTAAAAACCTAGTACATAAGCAGAAAAACTATCAAAGAGAATCCTAAAAACAGAAAGCATGATTAAAATGTCAAAGGAAAGCCAAAATACTTTGAACAAATGCTACAGTTGTTTGGTGGTTGTTTTTATTTTTATTATTATTTATATTATTTTGCCCAGAACTGTGATTTCAGTAGTATAGGGAGCTTCCATGAGTAAGGCCCACTCTCAGTGCGGATAGTCACTTCAGAAACTTACAGTCGGAGAGTTTCCTGGAACACTGATCAGTCAAGTGACTTGCCAGTTACATAGTCTGGGTCACATGGGACTTGAACCCAAGTCCTCCCGACTCTGAGGTCAACTGCTTATGAACAATGTCACGCCACTTCTCCAATACGGTAATATGAAGGGGAAAGAACCATATTGCTGTTGGAGGAAATCTGTGTACTCCCCAGAGAACACAAGAAAAGAGCAAGAAATTCTAGAATGGTTCAAAAGGAAAATAAAACCTTTAAAGGAAGGAATTAGGAATGAATTTAGGTCAGAAATGAGAGCTAGCAATGTAGGGTTTTTTAAAAATACACAAATAGCAGAATGAAAGGAAAATTGAATATGTGACAGACTATCTTCAAAGAAGTTGAAGCTCAGAGACAGAATAACAAGCTTGAAGCCTAAAAATATTATGTGAAGGAAAATTAGGCAGAAGAGAAGCAAAAGGCAGCTATGTTTACAGAAGACAGAACTTCTTTACAAGCCAAAACAAAGGACCTTGAAGGCAGAAGGCGTAGAGATAACTTAAGGATAAAAGATCTCCCAACAAGCACATGAGAAATCAAAAATCCTGAATATCAAATGCAAAAGATCATCCATGAAAACTGTCCAAAACTTCTGAACACAAAACAAAGCAGCAATTAAAAAATCCTTAGATTTCTAGGAGAAAAAAAAACTCACACAACAAACTTCAAGACATTTAGTGGTTAAATTTAACAATTTCAACAACAACAAAAAGAAATTGCAAACGTCCAGGAGAAAGAACTTTAAGTAGAAGGCAATTAAAGTAACATAAGATTATTCTGCATTCAGGAGAAAATAAAGAGAATATTTCAAAAAGGAAAGAGCTTAAGCTGCAACCCCAAATGACATATCCTAAGGACCTGAGGCATTTGAGGCACTCCTAAAAACAGAATAAAACGAAACACAAAACACAGGGGAGCTGATTAGTTGATTTTCAAATACTCAAGCCTCCAAACAACAGTAGGAAGCATAAGAAAAGTAAACCAGTATAATTAGTAAGAAAAGACTAAGTAATGAAATCAATTTTCTCATGTTCATAGGTTTTTAAAACTTTTTATTGTACTAATGCATAGTTATAAAACATTAACAAAAATAGAAATTTATTTTAAGCATTTTCATTAATTAATCTCTTCTACTACCCCACCCTTCCACTGAGCAAATTAAAAGGAAAAACCCACCAAATACATATCTGCATGGTCAGGCAAAACATATTCCTACAATAACCCCATCCTAAACTGTATGTCTCTGTCTGTACCTTACATTCATCAGCTCTCTGCTGGGAAGTGAGGGGCTTAGTTCATCTTCCTTCTTTTGGGCTCTGGTTTATCATTTTGTCGATCAGAATCTTGAGTTTTTCAAATGTTATTTTTAAATGTTATTCCCACTATATAAACTTTTCTAATCCTGCTCACCTCCCTCTGCATCAGTTCATAAAGATCTTTACAGTTTCTTCTGAAATCATCCGTTTCATCATTTTTATGACACAATAAAATTCCATTGCATTCGTATACCACCATTTGTTTGGCCATTTCCTCCTGACTCCAGGGCCAGTGTTCTACTCACTGCACCACCTAGCTGCTCCAAATGTAGCCATTTCCCAAAAAGGAGAATTTCCACTCAGTTTCTCATTTGGAGCTCCTTGCAAAGAACTGCTCTAAATATTTTTTACATATATACCCTTTTCCTCTTTCTTTGAATTGGGGGAAGGGGAGCAGCAGCATAAGCCTGGTAGTAATATTGCTGGATCAAAGGGTATGCATAGTTTGGCAAGTTTCTAGGCATAGTTCAAAAAGTTATTTTTTAAGAGAAAGTATGGAGAAATGCAGTCTAGACAATAGAACAACCAGAGGCATTCTGAATTGGTGGAATAGCTGGGCCCGAAGAGTTGCTATTATGGTTTCATGCCAACTACTGAAGATGCCCTGCAGTGGACCACCCTAGGGATCTCTACCTGACCCTGTGCCATTTAACATTTATTAATGATTTGGATCAAGTTATAGTTGCTATACTTATCCAATTTGCAGATGACACAAAGCTCTGAAGGGTAGCTAACCCATTAGAGGACAGAGTCAGTATCCAAAAATATCTCAACAGGCTAGAATATTGGGCCAAAATCAATAAAATAAAATTTAATAGGGACAAATGTCCTATTTAAGGAACATAAACATAGCTCCATAGAGCTGGAAGGGACGTCAGTGGCCATCTAATCTTACTCCCTCATTTTACAGCTGGTGAAATTGTGACCCAGGGAAACTGAGTGATTTCTCCAAGGTCATATAGGTAGAAGGTTCTCAGAGGCAGAATTTGAACCTAGATCCTCTGACTACTATGGGGCCAGTACTCTTTCCAGTCTTACACAAATGCAAATAATCTACCTTACAAATGCAAGAGAGAGGAGGCATGGCTAGAAAGCAGTTCATCTGGTAAAGTTGTAGGACTTTTACTGGATTGCAACCTTTGGGGGGGAGGGCGATTGGGGTTAAGTGACTTGCCCAAGGTCACACAGCTAGTACATGTGTCAAAGTCTGAGGCCGGATTTGAACTCAGGTCCTCCTGACTCCAGGGCCGGTGCTCTGCTCACTGCACCACCTAGCTGCCCCTGGATTGCAATCTCAATATGTCAACAGTATAATTTGGTATCCAAGAAAGCTACTTCAATCTTAGGTTACATTAAGAAAATCATAATGTTCAGGATGAAGGAAGTGATAGTCCTATAGTGCTCTGCTCTGTTCAGGTCATGTTTGGAGTATTGTTTTTAGTCACAATAAATGTGTGTCATGTTTTAGGAAGGATGTTCATAAGCTGGAGTATGTCTAGAATGGTGAAGGAAGGACTTCTTCTGAGGACTTCTTAGTGTGGGAGACTTAGTGGGGACATAAAAATTGTCTTCACATTTTTGATGGACTGTCATGTGGAAGAAGAAGATGATGATGATGATGATGATGATGAAGGAGTAGGAGGAGAAAAAGAAAAGGAAGGGGAAGAGGAGGAGGAAGGGGAAGAGGAGAAGAAGAAAAAGTAGAAGAGGAGGAGGAGGAGAAGAAAAGGAGGAGGAAGAGGAAAAGAAAACAGGAAGAGGAAAGGGAAGAGGAAGGGAAGAGGAAGAGGAGAAGAAGGAGGAGGAGGAGAAGAAGAAGAAGAAGAAGAAGAAGAAGAAGACGACAACTGGCATTTGGATAGCACTTTAAGGTTTGCAGAAGCATTTTAAGAAATATCTGGCTTTATTCTCATAATCCTGGGAGGTAAGTGTTATTGCCCCCACTTTACAAATGAAGAAACTGAGGCAGACAGAAGTTAAGTGATTTGTCCAGGGTCACAAAGTTAGTTAAGTGTCAGAATCAGGATTTGAACTCAGATCCAGTGCTTCATCCATTCCCCTGCTAGCTGCCTACCTATGAAAGAAGGATCAGACTTGTTTCTTCTTGACACCAGAGATCAGAACTAATATGACAAGAATGGAAGTTGCAGAGGAGCAGATTTAGGCTCAATAAAAGGAAATTCTTCCTAACAATGTGAGCTCTCCAAAAGCAGATGCCCCAAGGAGGGAATAGAAGCCCCTTCACTAGAAGCAACGAGTGGATGAGCACTTATAGGTGTCTCGTTGAGCAGACGTGTGCTTAGGTTCAACAGAGATCACCTCTGCGATTCCTTCTAATTCTGGGCCACCTGTGATCCTGTGACGATCAGGATGTGGGCAGGGGGCGCAGAATGGAAGATACTTGGTCTGAGCACATCAGAGAGCAGCTTGGCTTGAGCAGCCTGATCTGGGTCTGTTTGCCACGAAAAACATGTCCTTTGTATTGATGAAGGTGATTCCTGTTTGCTTCTCTTTGGCGAGCATTAAAGCTTTTGCCGCTTTCAGTGAACCGCTTTGTGTTTGACAGGCTTGCTGGGGGAAGCCCTGGGTTGCTTGTTTCTGGAAGGAGATTTCAATAGGGCCCCAAAGCCTGGGTATTGAGCAGGCTGGTAGTCCAGCTGGCAGTCTTATAAAAGCCAGTGGCAGGAGGCATCGTCTCCAGCTATTTTTAGTTATGAATTTACTTTTGTTGTTATAAACCAACTTACACGACACTAATGCTGACACAGAACAGGCAACAAAGAACAACTGATTTTCCATTCCATTCCTAGGCTCAAAGGAACATCAAAAATGATCTCACTTTCTTGTTCGCAAACACTGCAGAACACCCTCCCCATCCACTCCTGATCCCTCTGGAGCCCGTCAGCCTTTCCTCATCACATGCTCGACTTGCCACCACAGACCAGCTCAACTATCCACTCAGATGATTACTGGTCACAGGGGAGAGGAAGCATTTTAACTATGGCCAAATAGTCTGCCAGAAAATCCTGGTTACAAACAGGCATTTGGAAAGCACCAGCTCCACAGGCACTCAAAGCCCATGTTGCAGGTGGTCCATATCCCTCCAAACCCCAGGGGTGCCATAGCCCAGCGGACCCTGAGGACATGCTCTAGAGCCCTGTGCCAGTCCAGCAAGCAAGAACTTGTCACCCATTTGCATAAGTATCTCAGAGAAGAGCTGCTGACCAATGAGAGCATTATCCTACTGTGGCTCACTTTTCATGCCCCAGCCCTGTGTGCAGTCTTTGAGGAGAGCTGGATAGTCCTTGTTGAGGATGTGATGGAGAGGATTCTTAGTCAGGTACAGAGAACTAGATAACCCCCTTCCACCCTTTCAATTCTGTTTTTCTGATTCTGTGAGGTGATAAGCAAAAAGGACATATGAAGAAAGATGCTATTTGCATCCAGAGAAAGAACCAATAAATAGAAGTATGTATCAAATAATTTTACATATATATGCATATACACCTATTCGTGTTTATGGTAGCCATGGGCGGGGGGAGAGTGAAGAAAAACAAAAGGAAAAAAAGAAATTTACATGATAATTTTATTATATACTTAAAAGGAATAGCAAATTGTACATAATAGATTTGCAGTTTCATGTGCAATTATCTTTTTATTATACTATTTTATGGAAATGCTTGTTTTATTCTATAAATTAAAAATAAAATACTTTCTTTAAAAAAGGAAGGGGACCCATCTCAGATCCCTCCATCCCAAGCCTTTCTAATCCCCAAATCACTGTATGGAGTCCCCATGTCCTTGCCAGGGCGCTTCCCTGCTCCCACACAATCCAGATAGCTTCCCCAGGCCAGTGGCAACCCCAGCTAGTCCTGTCTCTGCCCCTAGCTCAAGGAACAACTTCAAGCGAGCCATGTCTCCTGTCTGAGACCGAACTTCTGTAAAATGAGAGCTCTGAACCTGACGATCTCTCAGGTCCCCTCTAGCTTTCACATTCTGTGATTCTGTGAGTCTATAAAGATTTACTGAGCATATACTCTGCTCCCAGTCTTGCCCTAGGTGGGGGTGGGGGATGGGGACAGAGGAAGGAGAAAAAGACATCTGTTTCCTCCTCTATAAAATGAAAGGGGTTGGGTTTGATGGTCCCAGACTCTATTAATAGTCTAGTTCTGAATTTCAAGGAACAAAAGCACAGTTATACTCATCTGTTATACTCTCAGCTAGGTGGCTCAGTGGATACAGTGCTGGGCTTGCCTGGAGTCAGGAAAACCTGAGTTCAAAACTAGCCTTAGATACTTACTAGCTGTGCGACTCTCGTCGAGTCGTGTAACCTCTGTTTGCCTCAGTTTCCTCAATTACAAAATGAAGATAATAATAGTACCTACTTCTCTGGTTGTTGTGAGGATCAAATGAGGTAATATTTGTAAAATGCTTAGCACGGTGCCTAAAGCATAGCAAGCACTCATAAGTCCTTCCTTCCTTCCCTCCTTCCCTTCTTCCGTCCTTCCTTCTTTCCTTCCTTCCTTCCCTCCCTCCTTCCCTTCTTCCTTCCTTCCCTTTCTTTCTTCCCTACTCCCTTCCTTCCTTCCTTCCTTCCTTCCTTCCTTCCTTCCTTCCTTCCTTCCTTCCTCCTTCCTCCCTTCCTTCTTCCTTCCTTTCTTCCTTTCTTCCTTCCTTCCTAATGTAACTAAAGGGTTTATTGTTAGCTTACAAAACACTTGATGAACACATAGTCCCACTAAAAGAACACAAAAGATACATGCTTCCGCCTCACTTCCAGTGTTGTCTGGTTTTGGGGAATGAAGCGATATACATAGCGACAACTGAGGAAGTTAGTTCTATTGAAACTATAGGCTGATTCAGGGCGATTCAAGGAGGTTCAGCTCTATGAGGGTTAACCCCAAGGTAAACAAAGGGAACTAGAGACTTTCCCAAGCACACCAATCTAGGGTAAGCAGTTCCCAGTGGCTTTTTAATATACACATGATGAATAAGCTTGATAAGGATAAAGAGACAAGATGTGAGAGTTCCTTTGGAGGCTGGGGCTACACTGGAGCATTCATCAGTCTTTCTAGGTTTTTTTTTTTTCCTAACCCTACTTTCCCTCCTCCTCCTCCTCAGGGAAAGGAACTATTCCACCCATCCTAACCTACTATGAGCCTTTAACCCGACATTCTAGTTGAGCAGGCAAGACATAGCATAAGTTAAACAAAGAGAAAGTTAGTGTAGGGATTATATACAATTAGGTGCTACCAATTATAAGCACTGCGGTGATTCAGATGAGAGGTGAGGTGATCAGGGAAGTGTTCATGGAGTAGAAGGGATTTCCACTGGCTTCTGAAAGATTCACCAGATGTAGGGAGGCAGAGACAATAGACTGTTATTTCAGGCAGTGGGGACAATATGAACAGAGGCACAAAGGCAAGAATATCATGATATGTTTGGGAAACAGCAAACAGCCTGGCCTAGTTGGCATAGAATGTACAAGTCACGGAGCAAGGAGAGATAAAGGTTGGCTAGATAGGGCAGAGTAAAGGGAATTTAGATTTGATTCAGCAGGAAATAGGGAGTCTATGAAGGCTATTGAGCACTGTAGAGACTTGACAAAGGCAGGATTGTAGGAAGATTAGTCTGGCAGCAGAGTAGATTGTATCAAGTCTTGTATTGATTCCCTAGTGGACACTAAAGTCTCAACAAATTTCAAAGCTGTACATTTATCTGAATCAGTGACAACTGTGGATTTTTTTAAAGGAATAGTTTTATTGATTTCAGGTATGTACATTGATCTCCCTTCTTTTCCTATATCTGTCCGTTCTCCCCAAATTGACTGTTGAAGGAAGAGACCATGTCTTTGCCTATACCATTCTCTTATCTTGGAATGTTCTTGGTCTCTCTCTTTGTTTATTTAATTTTTATCTGTCCTTTAAAGCCCAACTCAAATGCAACCTCTTCTCTTTCATCAAACCTCCCTAGATCTCCCTGGTCAGTAATATACTTCTCCCTCATTATTTGTGCCTCTTTAATGGACTTACAATGCAGTACTGGTGATCAATGACTGTCTTACATTCCCCTACTAGACTATTAGCTTTAAGAAGGCAGCAACAGAGTCTTATTTAAGCTTTGGATTTTTCCCAGGGCCTAGGACAGATCTTAAAAAGCACACAAGAGGTGCTCAATAAATGTTTCTTGTATTTCATCATAATAACCATCTCTGAATGCCCATTGCACATAGCAAAGGGCATTGCACATGTCAGGAGCTCAGTAAATGTGTGTCAAATGAATGAAGGAACAAATGAACTCTCATCTTCCAGTTCCTTGAATTAATTTCCCCTTCTTTCATTTCACATTAGACTAACCTAATGTCACACAAACCCAATTCAGAGAGCCTACGCTTTGCCAACTGTTCTCAAATGCTGCCTGCATCCCATCCTAATAGTGTCAGCCCCAAGAAATGGAGCAAATGTATGGCTGTTTGCATCATTTTTATGGTGCTTATAAGAGACTCATAATTAATTTCACAACCTCATGCAGTCCTTTGGGGCATCAACTTGAGCCATCCACAGAATAAAAGATAATGTTACAGTTTTAGGCAAATGAGAAGCTAGTATTATTTGCTTTTCTAACTCCTGTCTTGTGCATTTTGGTCTTGACGATGGCATTTCAGAAGCAATTTAAGGAACAGATTATAAGAAGTAACATTTTTAATCTTTAGCAAAAATCCAAGATGTGCAAGAAAGTGTTAGGTCTGGTGTTTAAATGCTATGTTTTCTGGAGGGATGGGAAGATGCAGCACAACATTAAGTAACAATGGCCCTCGCTGGATAAACAGCTACAACATCGTCAGTTTCCCTTATTCAGTCCTGTCCCCCTTGTTTCAAGAGAAGAGGCAGTCACTGAGACCAGGGGCTGGGGGTGGAGGGCAGGAATACGTCCCCAGAGCCCATTTTGAAAGCAGCCATCTTCATGGTGTGATTGGAAAAGTACCAATAAGCCCACTGGCACCCAAATCTCCCTGCTATCAGCCTGCCCCTGTGCCTGAAATCCCACCATTAGAGAATCTTTTACCTTAAAGAATTGTCCTACTACAATGCAAGGTCCCCTGAAAGAAGTAATCTATAAATTCACTAGACCTCAGTACCTGAGTGTGAATAAGTGTTCCAGAGCATGCATAGCTCACTTCAAAACAATACTCTGCTGTTATCTCATCCTGGAACTCCCATCAGCACCTGGAACCTCCTTGCCCTGGTACACCCAGTTATCCCTGTGGCTTTCTCTACCTAGAAAGTGCTCCATGAGGCCCATCCCTTCATTCCACTGGTGAATTCCTCTAGGAGCCTCCATTTTGTGAAGGAGCCCAAGTCAGTCTTCACACCCCTCCTAATCCTGTTCCTGACTTTTGGGCTTCAAACTCGTGCTCCCCTCCGTGCTTTTTAGCTCCCTTCTTCTGTGCTGTCTTCCCCAGTTGCTCCTTGGAGGCAAGGACTATCTTTCTTTTTGTTTATATTTTGTATCCCAGCATCTAGTACAGTGCCTTATATTGAGTAAGGGCTTAATAAATGTTTATTTCCTTCCTTCCTTCCTTCCTTCCTTCCTTCCTTCCTTCTTTCCTTCCTTCCTTCCTTCTTTCCTTCCTTCCTTCCCTTCTCCCTTTCTCCCTTCCTTCCTTTCCTTCTCCCTTTCTCCCTTCCTTCCTTCCTTCCTTCCTTCCTTCCTTCTTTCCTTCCTTCCTTCCCTTCTCCCTTTCTCCCTTCCTTCCTTCCTTCCTTCTCCCTTTCTCTCTTCCTTCCTTTCCTTCCTTTCTTCCTTCCTCAGAGAAATTTTGATGTTGGGGGAAGGAGAGAGACAAAGTCTACTGCATTGACCAAGGGGACATAACTGATTGTGAGGGCAGGGGAGGGCTATATGGCACAGAGATAATAGGAAGGGGTGTTGAACAAGAGACATAGTACAATTGAAATTAGACCTGACTTTAAACTCCATCTCTGTTGCTTATTTATTTGACCTTGAGCAAATCACTGAATTGGTCTTGGCCTCAGTTTTCCTCATCTGCAAAATGAAGGGGTGAGACTAGATGGCCTTCAAGGCTCCTTCCAACTCTAACTCCAGGATAATAAAAACAAAAGGAATGAGAATGACTATACTCAGGCCCTATCCTAGGCATTATGGGGAGATGAGCAGGATAAAAATAAAAACTATAATCCTCGCCCTTATGGGATTCAATCATAGAAGAAAAGAAGAAAGACATTTTAGAATAATAATAACCTAAGATGTACACATACACACAAGTGCAGGATGACAAGTTCTAAATGATAGACAAGATTCCTGCAGGAGGGATTAGGAAAGGGTGGACTTAAGTAGGGAAAGATTCCTGGAGAAGTTTTGACAGAAACTGGATCTCAAAAAAGGTGGTTTGTATGGATAATCAAAGAGGAGGTTGAAGGGCATCCCAGGCAGGAAAAAGGGCATAGAGATGCCAAGGTATGTGCAGGGGGTGAGAAGGTATGAAGAAATGGAAATAACTCTGGGACTGGAGCACAAAGATCTGGGATTAAAGGGGAAAGGAAAAAGCATTTATCAAACACCTAAGTGCTTTACAAATATTATTTCTAGCATTTCCCTGTTAAACACCAGGGAAATTATTTTCCTTCTCCAAATCTCCCTTTCCTCCATAAAATGAGAGGGATTATCTCATTGTTTTTGTTCAGTCGTATCTGACTCTATGTGACCCCATTTAGGGTTTTCTTGGCAAAGATACTGGAGTAGTTTGCCATTTCCTTCTCCAGTTCATTTTACAGATGAGGAAACTGAAGCAAACAGGGGCAAGTGACTTGCTCTGGGTCGCCCAGCTAGTAAGTATGTGAGGCCAGATTTGAACTCAGGAAGATGAGTCTTCCTGACTCCAGGCCTGGCACTCTGTCCACTGTGCCACCTAGCTGCCCTAGGGTGACCTAGAGATTCTCTGAGGCCTCTTTCAGTTCCAAATCCAATCATCTTAGGCCACTGGGTCAAGATCTATCTCTGGCAACATTCTCTTATACACGCATTCAACCAACAATTAATACATGCCTGGTGCGCCAAGAGGTCTATGCTAGGCAGTGAGAGAGAGCTACAAAGCTCGGATAGTCATAGTTCCTGTCCTCATGGAGTTTACCATTGAGCATGGGAATAAGACATCTACATAGATAATCATAAGACATGATATTACATGATTATACACATTAGACCGCAAGGTGCTATTTGAGATCCAAAGGGCAAAGTAGGTACTGACAAGGGTGGTCATGGAAGAGTTTATGGAGGAGGTGCCTTTCATTTGGGCCTTTGAACAACTGGATTAAAATTGGATTCTCTCAGCTACAAGGAATATCTAGAGCGGATGTGAGGCAGCTCGGTGGTACAGTGGATAGAGTGCTACGCCTAGAGTCAGGAAGACCTAAGCTCAAATCTGACCTCACTCTGTGACCCTGGGCAAGTCACCTACCTGCTCTCTGCCTTGGTTTCCTTTTCTGTAAAATGAGGATCAAATGAGAGATTTATAAATGCTAGCTATTAGAAATGAATTCTTCCTTCTCAAAGTCCTCATGGCCTTTTGAATCTCTCCTCTGCTCTGAAAATGCTCTATTCTAAATCATCTATATTTTATCAATCTATCCATATCTATCATTTAGAATGTATAGCTATTTGTATCCATATTTTTCTTCCTTGCTCACCTCTATATATTCCAGCACAAGGTTTTGTATACAGTAGGAACTTAATAAATATCTCTTGAATCAGATTAATTAAGATGATTGCCAGGCCCCACACCCAGAAAGTATGCTCCCCTCCCAGCTGAAGTTAACTTGTTAGTGGGGAGATGCCCAGGAGATCTTCATGGATGCTATATGAGATCTCACATGACTGTAAGGAAGACTTCCTATTGCCCCCTCCCCCACCCCCAGGGAAGTAAATGGAGCCACTAAAGTGATAAGATTTCAAGCTAGAAGAAACTAAACTGCTCATTTTGTATGTGAGGGAACTAAGCTCCACAGCTGGGACTTGATTTGCCCAAGATCACACAGGTAAGAAGTAGCAGAGTCAGAATTTGAACCCAGATCCTCTGACTCCAACTCAGTCAACGAGCATTTATTAAGCACCTGCTAGGTGCCAGGAACTGAGCTAAGGATAGAAACACAAAAGTGAAGAAGTCTCTGCCCTCAGGAAGCTTACACTCTTCTACTCCATTATATTTGCATTTCTCCCCAAAGCCTGTGTTACCAATGCCTAAGCCTAGTACTCATATTGGAGGCGGGGCGTCATGATGAATTAGCAAGGCTTTTGCAGAGGAAAGTACCTCAATAATTAGGATCTTCTATGGGAAATGAGCATTTATGGCTCTGTGTGCATATTAAAGTTAAGTATTGTCAGCAGTAAAAATCCCATGGCATTAACTGGCCACAGCATCTTATTACAAAAATTACAGCATAATCTTAATTATTCCCTTCTATTTAGACGACTCTGAAGTTTGCTTTGAGAAATTGGGTTTTGTGCGGTGCAGTTGTTTAATTGCTCATTTCATATCTGATAAGACATCATCCTCCAGTTGTAATTCTTTCTCAAGAACATGCTGTATTCGAGGTTGCTCCAGTAGACATGCCTCTTCCAAATTAAATAGGGATGATATATGTCTTACTGTCTAACCCTGCAGTGGCAAACATCATACACATGTTCCCCTCAGGGTCCCCAGGGATATTGTTCAAATGGACTATGTGTCACCTCAGCATTGAATCTTCATATGAATAATTCTAATGAGTTCTTGGGGAAAGAGTAACTGTCCATACATCAGGGTTTCCCATTGAATACGGCCCTCCTTATAGGATCATGAATCTAGAGCTGGAAGGGATCTTGGAGGTCATCTAACCCAGCCCCCTCCTTTACTGAGAAGAAAACTGCAATCTACAGAGAGTCTAAAGGACTCTTCCCATAATGGCACAGGGAGTAAATGCTGGAGTCAGGATTCGTTCCCAGGTCTTCTGTTTCTAGCTTTTGATGTATTTTGACATCTACTGCCAGAGCTAGCTCAGTGTTTGGGAGGCTCTGAAGGAAAGTGTGGGAGATTAGTATTAGGCTGTCTACCAGACTGAAGGTCTACAGAGCTGCTGTGCTGACCTCATTATTGTATACCTGTGGAACCTGGACAGTATACCAGTGCCATGCCAGGACACTGAATAGCTTCTATTTGAATTGTCTTCAGAAGACTCTGAAGATCACCTGGTGAGGTTAGATACCAGACACTGGGATTCTTTCTAGAACTAAATTGCCCATCATTAAAACTCTATTGCAGAGAGCATAACTCCAATGGGCTGGTCACATTATTCAAATGCCAAATGTATATTTGCCTAAAAGACTATTTTACAGAGAACTCAGACAAAGCAAGTACTCACATGGAAAGATGTTCTCAAGGTCTCTCTGAAGAACTTTGGAATCAATCATGAGACATGGAAGACACTGGCACAGGACCACCCAGCATGGCATGCCCTCATCAGAGAAGGCACCATGCTGTATGAGCAAAGCAGAATTGAAGTGGCTCAGAAGAAACTAGAGATGGGCAAATTTAGAATATCCACCCCAAGTGTTCACATGGGCTATTTGTGCCTCACCTGTGATAGAGCCTTCCAAGCTCACTGTACCTTGACCTTCCAACATGCTGATGTTATTTTAGTCCTCTTCTAGAACAAAAGACTGCAACCAATCATTTCCAGCTGCTACCATATGCCAAAATATTTCTTTAAAAAACAAAACATTGATTTAAAGTTAGAAGAATGAATGGGTGAGTGAATGAAAATGCATTTATTAAGCCCTTACTAAGAAGTGCAATGCACTGTGTTATACCCTAGAGAAATAAATGGAAAAGAACACTTTCTGGGAGTTCGCACTCTAGTGATGAGAGACAACACATTTAGGGAGACTCACCTACCTGCAGGTTGGATGGAAAGGCTTAGAGGCCTTAAGGGTTCAGCAGTAAGACTGACAGAATGACCGAGGAATCCTCAGGATACATTAGACCATCTGTGCCACAGGATAGGGAGCACAGAAGGGAGCTATTTGCTACTATTGACCAAGGAGAAGTAGGTCTAAGGGTCAGAGTGGAGAGGAAATTCTGGGTTCCTGCTGGCAGGGGTGGGGATGGGGAGTCAGTGTCTAGACAAGGGGGGAACCTAGGGGTGAACTCTGAGATGACCTGAAGTGGAGAAGGGAGAGGTCCAGTTCCAGTGAGAGACCACTAGTTATCATCAGCGGGGCCTAGTATAGCTGACATATGGAAGGAGAGGAGTAAAAGGCTTCTCACTTTCTGTGAGCTTTGTCTGGGGCCCTCCATACCCCGATAAAAGAGATCTCAGAGATTATGATATGATATGATATAATGCAATGCAATGCAATACAATACAATACAATAATTTAAAGGTGGTAAAATTGGGGCCCACAGAGGTTAAATGACTTGCTCATAGTCACACAGGTAGTAAGAAGAGGCAGAGTCACGATTCAGACCTGGTCCTCTCACTCCATATCTAGCTTTCTTTCCACCATCTCTTTCTTCTCTGGACGCAAACTGTCAGTTGGAATGAGCCTAAGAGATCCTCTAGCCCAGCTTCTTTCTTTTACAAAGGAGAGAGCTGTAGGTCCAAAAAAAAAGAAAGTAGCCTGTCCAAAGTCACATTGTACCTCGGTGGCACAGTCAAGACTTGAATCCCAATCTTCTGACACTAAGTCGGAAACTCCAAGTCTCCATTCTGACCTTTTGTTTCAACACCTAGTCCCTCTCTCAGACCAGAGTCGGACATTCAGAACCTAAGGACGTTTGGTTGCTTGTGACTCAGTGAGAATCATCTGGCTTTTATCCTTTCAGAAAACAGATTGCCATGCCTTGCAAGTAGAGCTGGCCTTTCTGGGCAAGGTCAAACAGCACTTTGGAGTTTTTTCAAAGAGCCTTCCTAGACATTAGCTCCCTTGAACCACAGACTCATAAGGTTGTGAATGGCAGATCATTCATTCAGTGAGCATTTATTAAGTGCCTGCTGTGCACTAGACATCATACACTGTGTTAGGCATTAACAGTTACATTACATTTACAATACAAAGAAAACATTCATAGAAAAAGTAGCACCTGGTCAAGGATCCAAGTGTCCTGACTTTTAGACTAGGGGTTTTTCCACTATACCACATGTATGAACATATCCATGTTCTTTTGGAGGGGCCATGGCACACTGGATAAGACTCGGACCTGGAGCCATAAAGTTGTGGGTATAAATCCCACCTTAGATGTTTACTAGCTACGTGTTCTTAACTTCCAATAATCTATTAAAGGAGGGGGTTGGATTCAGCGGCCTCTAAGGCCCCTCCTAGCTCTAAACATATGGTCTGCGGCACTTCCCATGAAGCTGGACATGCACGATTTGTCTCCATGAGGAGGGATACACACTCTTACTCCTTATTCAAGGATAGGTTGCTCCTGGTGGGTCTTTTGGTCCCTGTGACAGCTTTGTCTGTGACTATGAGCAAGCGCATGACTGTGAGCAAGTCATTTAACCTCTATGGGCCTCAATTTCATCAACTTTAAAAGGAAAGGATGTATTAGATGAACTCTGAGATCTCTTTTATCGGGGTATGGAGGGCCCAAAAAGAAGCCATCTTAAAGAAACAGGCAGCCATTCTTCCCCACTTGCTGTAGCCCTTGTCTTGAAGGGCTCCCCTCTAAACCCCCGTTGCATTTACCAAGGAAGCAAGGGTGAATTTATGGGAGTGTGCTCTGAGAAGTGCAAAGTAATCTGTCTGGTTCAGGGCTGACTCGTTGTACCACAAAAGTCATTGGGTTGATTTCTGAAGTTACTGGACCGACTGATGGGGATTCTTTCAGTATAATGTAATTAATCAAACAGTCAGTCAACCTACAAGTATTTATTAAACCCCTGCTATGCCCCAGGCTCTGTGAGAAGCATAAGATACTCAAAAATAAGAGTGAAACTTCCCCTGACCTCAAGGAGATTATGTTCTATCGGTAAATACAACCTCGGTGTGTCTGTGTGTCTGTGTGATATAGAGAGAGATATGTATATATGGATGTATTTAAAAGCAATCAACAAAATAAATACAAGAAATGGTGGATTTATAACCTGAAAATCTGGGTTTGAATTCCTTGTTGTTTTTGTTGTTCAGTCGTGTCCAACTCTACATAACCCCATGGACTTTGTCCACAGGATTTTCTTGGCAAAGACACTGGGGTAGTTTGCCATTTCCTTCTCCACTGTCTCCCCATTTTGCAGATGAGGAACTGAGGCAAATAGGGGTTAAGTGAATTACCCAAGGTCACACAGCTAGCAAGCATCTGAGGCCATATTTGAATTCAGGTCTTCTCACCTCCAGGACCAGTTCTATCCACGGCACCAACTTAGCTGCCCCTACTTAATACCTGTATGGTAAGCCTTGTGCCCACTGTCAGCCCTGTTTACTCATCTACAAAATGAGGGAGCTGAGTGAGGTGATCTCTAACATCCTTTCTACCTCTAAATCCTATAGCCTTACACCAAGATGTGCACATCTTTATTTTCTTTCCACTTCCTTCCCTGCTACTTTCCTGCTCTTTGCTCTGGGGTTCCCTTTCTTCCTCTTTCCTTCTTAGCCGGTGATGCCTTAGGTGGATCAAGGGCCCCTGTGAGCACAGCCGAGTCCTTTGGAAGTGCTCAGAGCTGAAGAACTGGGCAGTCCATGCTCTGAATCCAGCCTGGGTCAAAGAATCCTAGGCTCTAGAACAAGAAGGGACCTCAGAGCTAGATCATCTTGTCCAACCCATTCATTTTATGGATGAGGAGGCTAAGGCCCAGAGAGGGGAAGTGACTTTCCAAAGACCCACAGCATTGCAGTCAGAATTCAAACCCATATACTCTGATTCCCAATCCAGGATTCTTCCTTCTATACCTAGATGGAACAAACCTTCATTAGAGCACAAAGCTGAGTCTGGGGTCCAGCATCCACGGCAGCATAGGCAGGGTTTGAAATTTTTGTAGGTTGTAAATAGCACAATCCAGCCTCAGACACGTGCTGGATGTGTGACCCTGAGCAGGTCACTTCACCCTGTTTGCCTCAGTTTCCTCATCTGTAAAAGGAGCTGGAGAAGGAAATGACAAACCGCTCCAGTATCTTTGCCAAGAAAACCCCAAGTGGGGTCAGAGAGAGTCAGACACAACTGAAATGCCTGAACACACAATCAATAAAGTGGGAAATGGGGTCAGTGAGGAAGAGCTGAAGAAAATCACTAAGGTTACCACCAACAAAAAGGGGGGCTTAGTGGACAGAAATAGAAAGGATATACACATGCTTCTTGCAAGTGAGAATATGTCTGTGTGTTTTGTCGGGGGAGGGGTTTAAGGCAATGAGGTTGAGTGACTTGCCTAGGGTCATACAGCTAGTAAGTGTCTGAGGCCAGATTTGAACTCAGGAACTGATTCCAAGGCGCAGTGCCACCTAGCTGCCCCGCTTGTATTTTTTTTCTAACAGATGTATGATTTCACCAGTGTATTGAGCTCCAGGTGAAGAATTCCCTCTACCAAAGCAGGTTGGCACCTTTTCCAAAACTGATTGCTTGGGAAAGGTGTATGACCCCAAGGTCATACAGTCAGTATGTAGCAGATCCAGGTCTTCTAGACTCTTAGGACAACTCACCATCCAGGACAATACCATGGTGCCTTTCATTGGCCTATGCTGTCCAATAAACACCAGTGTTCAAGCAATTGTATAAAATTCCATACCTTGAAATCTCGAATCTGGCTAATTCATTTACCTAGAGGAAGATTTCATTAAACCTCCAGGTCTACAGAGGGATAATGTACAAGGGATGGGGAGCAGCCATGGGCTCAGATGCTATTCCTGGATACCAAATCATGAAATATTAAAATGAGGCCTCCTCCTTGATGCTTGAGAGAAGCAAACTAGGCCTAATGAAAGAAAATCCTTCTTCACACAGGGGGAATAAACTTACATGAGGCATTACCCTAAGAGGTCGTATAGGCTGAAGATATAAATAGGTTTAAAAAAAGGTTTAGATAAATCCCTGGATGGTGAATCCAAAATAGATTATTAAATAGCATTAGGAATATTTAAAGCACATATCAAAGGCGGTGTGAGTTCACAGCAGCTATTCTAAATTCCTCCTCTTTCACCTCCTTCTCCCTCCCTCTCTGAGAGGACCTTGATTCCTACTTACTGAGAAAGCAGAGACCATCTGTCTGATGGTCCCTCTTCTTGCACTTAAACCTCCAAATTCTTCCTTATCAACACTTATCCCCTCCTCCTTGGCTCAAATCTCGATGGAGAAGGGGGCCTTCTCCTAGAAAACACTAACCCCTCCACTTGTTCTACCAACCCCTTCTATTTCTTCTGGGAGCTTCAATCAACACATCAATCATTCCCTCTCTCTCACATTCAATCTCTCCTCATCCACTGGCTCCTTCCCCCAACAGCTACAAATGTGCTCAGCTCTCCTCTATGCTTGAAAAACCTTCACATGACCCTGCTGTTCCTTCAAACCAGCATCTTTTATCTCTACCTCTCTTCCTAGCCATTCTCCTTTAGAAAGGCTCTTCTGCTCTCATTCCTCCAATTCTTCAAGTCCAGTACACTTTTTCAACACCTTTCATCCCCAACACTCAACTGAAATTCCTTCCTCCAAAATTGCCAATGATTTCTTTAACTCTTAAATCTGACGGCTTTTCACAGTTCTCTCTCCAGTTGACCTATCTACACATTTTTGACTCTGTTAATGACCTCCTTCTCCTGGACATTCCCTTTCCTCTTTTGGTTCTCCTCCTACTCATCTGATTCTTCTCTATGTCCTTTAGTAGATCATCATCATCATCCTTATCCTACCCACTAAATGTTAGTATACTCCTCAGGTTCTGCCCTTTGGTGAGCTTATCACCTCCTACGGATTCGATTATGGTCTCTAAGTAGATGATTCCAAACTCTAGAAATCCAGCCCTAATTTCCCCCTTGAACACCTATGGGATTGAATGCCCCATAGGCATCTTAAACACAAGATGTCCAAAATAGAATCCATTACAGATCTGCCTCACCCTCAACCTTTAACTTTTTCCAAATTTCCCTATTTTAGCCCATGCAACAGTGTAAAATTTAAATAGAAACAGATGCCTGCTAATCATATGTAGACTTAAAAAACCAAAAATTTGCATTATATCCATTTTATTGTATTTGCATTTATTTCAGTAAATATTTCCCAATTACATTTTAATCTGGTTTGTGCTGCACTTGGGAGTTTTACTGCCACATAGGGTTACCTACCCCAAGTGTGGCACCTTTACCATGGCATCACCATCCTTCCAATAATCCAAGTTCAAACTTTGGATCACCCTTGACTCTTCCTTCTCCCTCACCGCACATATCTAATCCTTTGCTAAGTCTTGTCAAGTCTTCCTCCACAATCTCTCTCACATCTTACCCTTTTCTCCCCTTTCACTACCTCAACCCAAGACCTCATCAGCTCTCTCCTGGACAATTGCAAAAAAAAATCTCCTAATTGGTCACCCTGCTGCCAGCTTCTCCTGTTTCCAGTCCATCCTCCACACAACGTCCAAATTGATATTCTTAAAACAGATATTCAACCATGGTTTCCCCGACTCAAAAATCATCAATATCTCCCTATTTCCTCCAAGATAATTTTTTTTCTAATTCTTCAGCCTGCCATTTAGAGTCTTCCACAATCTGACTCCCATTTACCTCTATGATTTTGTTTTTCACAATTCTACTTCATGAACTCTTCGTTCTAGCCCAGACTGACCTACCATGTATAGCAGATCATACTTGTATACAATATTCCATTTCTCTCCCCCATGCCTTTTCCCAAATGGTTGTCCATGTCTACAATGCATTCACCTTCACCGCATCAAATTTATAAACTTCTTCAATGCACAGCTCACATGCCACCTCTTAAATCAAGCTTCAGTGGCCTTCCTTAGGGAATAGCATTCTCTCCCTCTAGAAATCATTTGGTATTTCTTTGATAAACTTTGTATTTACCCACTTATATGTATATTACATCAGCGTATACCCTCAGTAGGATGCAAGCCCCTTGAGGGCAGGGACTATTTCCTTTTTTTCTTTATATCTCCAGTGCCTAGCATAGTGATTTGTACATTGTTGTTGTTTAATCATTTTCAGATGTGTCCAACTATTCATGACTTCCCTTTTTTGGGGGGAGAGGGCGGGTTCTTGGCAAAGATACAGGAGTGGTTTGCCATTTCCTCCTCCAGCTCATTTTACAGATGAGGAAACTGAGGCAAACAGGGTGAAGTGACTTGCCCAGGGTCACACAGCTAGTAAGTGTCTGAGACCAGATTTGAACTTAGGTCTTCTTTACTCCAGGCCTGGCCCTATCCACTGCACCACAGGTGCTTAATAAATGTTTGTTAAATTGACTTGAGTTAGTAAGGTCTTGAATATGAAGTCTTGGAAATCTGGACTCCAGTCCTTAGTATAATAGAAATTAGTTTTGTGACCTTAAGCGAGTCACTTCCCCCTTTCCGGGTTTCATTCTCCTCATCTACAAAATGAAGGAGTCAGAGTAGATTATCTATAAATTTCTTTGTACCTCTAACGTTCTAGGAGTCTATAGTGAGGGTAATTTTTTTAAGGAGGAAAACCAGATCTTGCCTGGAAAACCAGGAACCTTTTGGGCATGGTCCCCCTAATCACAAATGTCAAAGACATAAGACCCAGGCAGCTAGGTAGTATCATGGATAGAATGCCAGACAGAATCAGGAAGAGTTGAATAAAAATCTCATCTCAGACACTCACTGTCTGTGTCCCTGGACACTTGCAGTCACACTCCCTCAGGCTCAGTGCCCTCATCTAAGGTGTACTGGAAAGATAGGAGTGGGGAGGGTTGGTTATGAACAGTTTTGAGCACCAAATGGAAGATTTTGTGTTTGATCCTGGAGATGAGAGAAAGCTAGTGGAGTTTATTGAATATGGGAGGTGACATCAGAACTTTGCTTTAAGGAAAATCACTTTGGCAGCTGAATGGAGGATGGACTGGAGTGGGGAAAGCCTTGTGTCAGACAGACCCACCAGCAGGTTATTGCAACTGTCCGGGTATGAGGTGATGAGGGCCTGCACCAGAATGGTGGCAGTATCAGAGGGGAGAAAGGAGTATATTCAAGAGATGTTGCAAAAGCGAAGTTGACAGTCCTTGGCAACAGATTGGATATGAGGGATCAGGGGGAAGGTGTTGAGAGATAGTGAGGAGTTGTGGTGAGCCTGAAGGACTGGGAGGATGGCAGTGTGCTCAGCAATGATAGAGGAGCTTAGAAAGGGGGAGAATTTAGGGATAAAGATAAGGAATTCAGTTTTGGACATGTTGGTTTATAGAGTCTACTGTACATTCAGTTCAAGATGTCTGAAAGAGAGTAGGAGATTGAAAATTGCAGGTCAGCAGAGAGATTGGGGCAGGATAGGTAGTTTTGAGAGCCTCCAGCAAAGAGAAGGTAATTAAATCCATGAGAGCTGATGAGATCACCAAGTGAAGTAGTGTAGAGGGGAAAGAGAAGAGGGCCCAGGAAGAGCCCTGTGGGACACCAATAGTTAGGATATGACCTAGATAAGAATCCTGTGAAGGAGACAGAGAAAGAGAGACCAGAGAGGTAGGAGGAGAACCAGGAAAGAGTGAGGTCCTAGAAAGCTAAAGAAAATAGAGTACCAAGGAGGAAAGGATAATTGATGATGTCAAAGTTCAAGAAGAATGAGAATTGAGAAAATTCCATCGATTTTGCTATTAGGAGATCATTGGTAAATTTGGAGCTAACAGTCAGTTGAGTGATTAGGTTAGAAGCCAGATTGTAGGAGATCAGGAAGAGAGTGAGAGGAGAAGTAGAAACATCTATTGTAGATAGCCTTTTCAAAGAGTTCAGCTGCAGAGGGCAGAAGAAATATAAGATGATAGTTAGCAGAGATCAAGTGAGGATTTTTTGAGGATAGGGGAGACACAGGCATGTTTGTAGGCGGTAAGGAAGGGGTCAGCGGACAGGTGGAAAATCAGTCAGATGACAGGGAAATCTGCTGAATCAGACAGGATAGAGTGGGACTGCTTGTGCTGGGAGAGAGGTTTGCCTTGACAAGGAGTAGGGCCACATCTGCATATGAGAGCGGGGTAAAGGAGGAGGTAGTGGCAGAAGGCACCTGGGTGACATGAGATGAGGAGGTGAGAAGAAGGAGTACTTGGTGAATTGCCTCAATTGTTTCAGTAAAATAAGAGACAAAGTTCTCAGTTGAGAGGGTGGAAGGAGGGGGAACCATGGGAAGTTTGAGAAGGAATGAAAAGGTTTGGAAGAGTCACAGTGGAAAGTAGGATAGTGAGTTGTAGGAGAGGTATAGAAGGATTGCCTCGAAGCAGTGAGGACCTAGTTGAAGTTTGTGACATAAATTTGCCACGGATCCAATCAGAATGCTTATATGATTTTCTCCAACCTCCGTTCAGCAGCACTTATGTGGGAGCAAATGCAGCAGGTGGCAGGATGATTCAAGGCTAAAGTTTGGCAGGATGAAATCAGTGACAGGATACGATAAAGGTGGGGGGGCAGAGACTCAAGAGAAGAGGATGGTATCAATTGAACCGGTTCACCAAGGGGTTGAGATGAGGAAAAGAGGAGGGAATAATGCAGGGGAGATGGTCTAGAAGAGAACTAAGGGGCTGGGCAAGTAGAGGGGAAAGTGTGGACACACTAGGGTTTGGAATGGAAAGGCAGAAGGAGAGGTAGAAAGCCAATAGGTTATGGTCAGGTAAAGGGATTTCTGAGGCTTTGAAGCTGGAGGTGGTGCAGTAAATGGAAGGCTCCTCTCCTCTTCCCAGAGGAGATTCGAGACCAGGTAGGAAGATGCTTGAAGCACCAGATGGAAGTAACATGGTCAGATGAAAGGTACTATTTCTCCTCTCCTCTTCCATATAAAGACTGGAGATCAGGCAGGAGACAGAGAGATGGATGTCCTCCTCCCACCACTTTTCCTCCTTCTCTTTCCTCAGGGGCCATGGGCAGCAGGAGATGGAAAGGGCTTCACATGGAAGGAGGTGGAAATTGAGTCTCGCAGAAGGAAGTAGTGCCCAGGCCCAGTGCTGCCATCCCTCTGCCACTTCCCTCAAGGGACATGCATGCCAGGAGATGGAGGACTTGCCGTCAGATGGAGGGTCTTGTGTGAGGAACAGCAAGGAAGCCCAAAGCCTCCTGACCGGTCTCCCTGCCTCAAGTCTCTCCCCTCTCTAATCTATCATTCACATAGCTGCCAAAATGGTTTTCCTGGAGCTTAAATCTGACCATGTCACTCCCCATTCAAACTCTAGTGGCTCCCTGTTATTTCTAGATTGAAATGTAAACTCCTCTGCCAGGCATTTGCAACCTGGTCTCTTCCAATTTTTCTAGTCTTCTTTTAAATTACTCTTCTTCAAGCACTCTATGGTCTAGACATATTAATGCACTTGCTGTTCCTCCCACACACAATACCCCATCTCCCATCAGTGTCTTTGCACGGTTACAACGGCTTCCCTCGACATGCCTTGAATGCTCTCTTCTCCTGCCTCTTAGAATCCTTGGCTTCTTTCAAGACTCACTCAAATATCACCTTCTATAGGAGTCCTGTCCCTAACACCAAAGGAGAGGAGAGAAGAAGAGACAAAATGAGAAGAGAGGAGAAGAGAAAAAAGGAGAGGAGAGGAAAAGAGAGAAGAAATAAACCATGTGTCACATAAACTATTATTCTCTGATCCTCCCTTTGCTCTTCTGTGAGGTGGGAGATAATAAAAATTGCACCTGTATAATCCATGGCACAGGGCCTCCAAAGACACTACACCATGGGTGGCCTTCTAGGTCCTTGGGTGAGGCCTTCTGACTGAGTCTAAGTTTTACAGAACAAATCCTTCTATTAAAGGGATTTGTTCTGTGAAGTTTGGATTCAGTCAAAGGGCTGCCCTTGAGGACCTAGAGGGCCACATGTGGCCTTGAGGCTACAGGTTCCCCACCCCTGCACTAGACTAACAGAAACAGGGTCCATTTGGGGGGAACAATGCTGAGGGTCATTTTCTTGCTTTGTCTGGTTGCACTCTACCACCATCCTCAGCTGAAGTTACTCCGGGAAACATTCCTAGTATATTTGTGGTATATAGCTCGTGTCCAGGTTCCTCTAAACGAGTCAAAGGGTACTCACATCTTGTACAAGCACTAAGGATAATGAACACCTATTGAGGACAGCCTTACAAAAGACGTGAAAGACTCACAGGAGTAAATGAATAGATACCAAAACCTTGTAAAGCTTTCAAATTGCCTATCAGCTCCCCGTACATCCTCACCACCAACCCAAGACTCATAATGCCACCCTATGGTATGGATTTCCCCCAGAAGGCAAACATGCTTGGCAGGGACTACTGAATAAGTGATTCCCTTCCCATCAGAACCCCACAGTCCAAGTCCACTGTCTCTGATCTCAAAATAGAACACCATGTAAGAATTTACACAAAAATTTAGTACCCAGAAAATCCCCTTTCTCTGGATGGAGGGCTAGATTGCAGGACTCTGAAGTATAGGAATTCAAAATGCTCCTCCTCCACATAAGTTGGGGTCCATAAACTACCCTCTCAGGTCAAGTAGGCATTCGCTGGTCCCCCTCTGCCACGTGGTTCTGCAGAAAATATATCAGTCCCAGTCACTACTATCTGTTACACTGAGAAAGTCCAACCTCAAGACCTTTCCTCTCAGGCTGCATACAAACATGTCTGCCTCTGCTGTGTGTCTCTGCTGCAAGTCATCATCAACTGTTCCTGGGAAGGAAGGAATTTAACATGGTCTCAAATTCTCCTTCTCTCCCCCTGCCCTTCCCCAAATGCAAGTGTATGCTCTTGAGCATTGGTCTTTTTTCCAAACATGTTGGAGGCAGGGGCAGGGTGGGGGAAGAGATAGGGGAGAGGAAGAAGGAAAGCAAGAGCGAAGGAGAGGAGAGGGAAAGGGAAAATGGAGAGGGAAAGGAAGAGGGAGAGGGAAATGAGGAGATTCTATCTCCTTTGCCTCTCAAATCTCAGCCAATAAATCATCCTGAGTTCCCTGTATCCTATCTAAAGATGTCAGTAGGCATACTCCCACTTGCTGGGGAAGTGTCTCTCAAATACCTCCAAATAAAGGCTCACATCCTAAAATTTCATGAGGACGATCAGGGAACTCATCAAACTCAACAGGGGCTCCCCTGATCAACTCACCTTGTATCAGCGAAATGCATATAAAAATAAACTCAGGCAGTATGGGACAATGTACAGAGAGCTGGCCTCAGAGTCAAGAAGGCCCACTGACATGTACCACCTAGGTGGTTCTGACAAGGCATTTAACCTCTTGGTGCCAACAAGCAAGTCCTTAAGACTAGAAATGATAACTCAGTTGCTGATGCACATTGGTAGAGAAGGTCTCCTCATTGCGGGGGGTGGGGGGGGGGTCCTCCATGCCAACGAAATACTAGGCTTAGAAGTTCTGCCACTCCTCATCCCCCCACCCCTCATCATACACGTGCACACGTTTAGTACTTACACTACAAGGCCATTCTGAGGACTAAATTAAAGTGCTATATAAAGGTCAATTTTATTATACATTTTCCAGGTTGTTTGTGCTTTGTAAATCCGAAAGTGCCACATGACTGAGTTATCATCATATTAATATTATAATTAATCCTCCACCAAAGTCCTACTCTCATGCCATAAAATGGCACAGAGTGACCTTACCTTATTGAAGGCTGTCCCAAGGAAGCACTCATTCCCACAGCCTCTCAGAAGACAACATAAGCCCCTCCCATTAGAGTGTAAACTCCTTGAGGACAAAGACGTTCCATTTTTATCTTTGCATCTCCAGGGCCTAGCAAGCCCAGTGTCCTATACGTAGCATGTGCTTGATAAATGCTTGCTAATCAATCAAAACCACATGAGAGGCTTCAAACACAGGCTCAGTGACTGACCATTGGCCTGGAGAGCCTCATCATCAAGGAGACTACAGGACGATGAATTTTTCCACAATGGAAGCCCTTCCAGGACCCTCTAGTTTGGAGAGGAATTGTGGTCTATGCAGCAAAGGCCTTTCCAAATTGCTAGGACCTTCAGGTTTGTGTTCTACTATGACGTCCTTCAAGAAGCCAGGGAGATCTCCACGCTACCAGAAGGGATCAGAACAAGACTTGAGTGGACAAAAAAACAACAATAATAGAAGTGATAAGAACAATCCCACCTCCAGAATCCTGGGCATAGCAGTGGCACTGAGCCAAACCATAGGTAGGTTATTTTTTTTCCTTTACCAAGAGAGATCTTGAATCACCATTATTAAGGCCTGGCTCCTCCTAATTGTTCCAAGGCCTGGGTACAACAGCCTGGCAGTATGAGGGTGGGGGGATGGGGTGGGAAGAGGGCACATTAGCACATTCTGAGAGTGATTTAATGGGATGTGGGGAGTCATTCATCCAACCTCCCAAGGAGCTCTGCAGAGATATAAAGAATCGCAGGCGGGCATTCAGACAAAACAAGATAAAGGCACTTGCTGGGGAAGCTGTGTAAAGGTTAGAATATATTAATTTAATAAGCCTTTGTAGAATCATGGAAGGACAGAAAAAAAATTATCCAGATTTCATTTGGCCCACACTGAAGCCAAGCCAAGTTGGAAACTAGCACTGAAAGGAGAGAGGCTAGGGGTCTACACTGGACCTAGAGATCTCGGTATTACTAAGTCTCTTGACCTGTGTTTTCCCTGCCAGCTGCCCTGAGGACTCAGCAGTCTGAAGGGGCCGCAGAGGTGTTATACAGAGCTCCCGAAAAGAACTAATATTCTGGGCTGACTAGGCCACCTCTGACCTCAATCAAAGCTCTCTTCATTTTAAAAAAATTTCCCTAGTCCCGAGTATTCAATGCCTCTTCTCTGTAGTGCTCCAGGGAGGTTTGGGATGAAATCCCTTTTGTCAGTTTTAAGCAGTGACTCAGATTTCAATTGTGCCTGCAATATGTCACAACACAAATATCCCGCCACCACTCGGCTGCATAGATCCGTGGAGCAATCTATAACGTTGGAAGGCCGCCACATTCATCACCAGGACAATTTTCACCAAGCTGACCTCTGTGAGCCTGAGGGAGCTCCATTCCTTCATTCACTTTACATTCTGCATAAACCATAGCAGATTAGCTCCCCACTCCAGGAAATGGCCCCAGTCTGAATTCCACCTCCCAGAGAGCCAGTGATGGGGAGAACTCTCGGCTGGCAGCCCTTTGGCTTCCCTAGGGATGTTTCTAACAGGATCTGAAGGACAAAGGAGGTCGCAGTTGTTGTTTGCAGTTCCACCTGTCTCTTTGCCCCAACAGGCCTCCACCTGCCATTTTCCCTGACTTGACCTATTTATATGGGCCGTTGCTGCAATCCGAGACTGGGCATCCTATACTCACTCTGAACAATAAATAAAAGCTCACTCCTGACTCGCCCATTCAACTTCCAAAGTCCTTTATTTACTGGAACTTAAGTCAGTCAGTCAACAAGCATTTATTAAGCACTTAATATATACTAAATCCTGGGGCTACAAAGGCAGGTAATGCCCCTGCCTTCAAGGAGCCTCACATTCTAATGAGGGAGACAATACGAAAAGTAACTAAGTAGATACCAAGATGTGTACAAAGGTAATAAAGAAGAGGGCACTAGTACCTGGGGGACAGGAAAAATCTCCTGTAGAAGACGGCACTGAAGGAAACCAGAGAAGCTAGGGGATAATGGTGAGGAAGGATGGCATTCCAAGCTTGGGGCACAGCTAGTGCAAAGACATAGAGAGGGGAGATGGGGTATCGTGTGTGAGAAATGACAAGCAGACTGGATCATTGAGGAAAGTTAAATGTGAGAAGCCTGGAAAAGTGGAAAGGGGCCAGGCTATGGAGAGGGTACCCATTTCCATTCTTGACATACTATCTCTCTTTTGTATTTGTATCCCTGGCAGTTAGCACAGTTCTTGGCATGTGATAAGTACCTAATAAATACATTTACATTCATTTGTCAGAGTTTTCTCCAATCTTACTCTCTTACCTGAAATTGAAGATGCCCAAAAAGCCTCACAAGGTTTCCTACCTACCCTAGTGTTGTGGGTTGTCTAGTCCTGGGAGATATATAAAGTCACTTAATCTTCATGGAATTATTAAATTGAATCGGGTGGGTCATGACTGAAAGGCAGTGTCAAAAAAGCACCAGACTTGGTGTTAGGAGACCTGGGTTTAAACCTTGAGTCAAACATTTCCTGGCTGTGTCATCAGAGAAAGGTTGTTTAACCTTTCTAATGTTCATCTATAAATGGAGATAATAAATACCTACCCTACTGACATCCCAGAGGCTGTAAGTATTTTATAGATCTTAGAGCACCATAGAAGCATGAGTTATTATTCTATGGCCCTGACAATCATTGAACAACCCCCGAAGGGCAAATCAAATCTAATAACAAGCATTTATGGAATGCCAATCGTATACCCTAACCCTACTTTCACCCGTGAGTGACATTCAAAGATGAATAAGACATGAACATGTATACCCAAGATGATCTAAAAGTCTAAGAGTTTTTCATTAAGTGGATTTGTTCTGTGAAGTTCACATTCAGTGAAAGGGCTGCACTTGAGGACCTAGAGGGCCACGTGTGACCATGAGGCCACAGGTTCTCCACCCCTGGTAGATATGCTCTCAACTGTGGTTGCCTTTTTCTCCTCCCTGAATCAAAGCTTATCAATCCCATGTTCTAGTATTGGGGAGAAATATGTAGGGGAAAAAAAGGGAAAAAAAGAAATTTACGAGATAACTTTATTATATATTTTAAAAGAATAGCAAATTGTACATAATAGATGTGTGATTTCATGTGCAATCATCTTTTTTATTATGGTGTCATGGAAATGCTTGTTTTATTCCATAAATTTAAAAAAAATTAGAAAAAGAATTTTCAGTAACCTTCAAATTATATTATATGAATGATTATCTAGTCCATCTATATTTATCAGATTTTAAATCTGGAGGTGACATTAAAGACCCCCTAGTCCAGCCCATTCACTCTCTGGGACTCAGTTTCCTCATTGTCAAATAAAGGAACATTATCAAATAAAGGAACAAAATCGTACTTCAGCAGCCACAGAAAACTTAGGATTCTTGACTCCCACAGGACCTAGAGCTCTTAGGACTTTGGACACAATTAGCCGCATCCAGTCTGTGTGTGGCAATCCTAGGAGGGACCTGTTCGGCTCCATCTCATGCCAGCTGGGAGCTGTTTTTTCATATGTTCTTGCAGAAGCTTTCTGCACCTGGAAGCCAGTTCTAATACAGTGATTTGTGCTGGGACGCCAACTTTCAATCTAGTGCTGCCAAAGACTACAAAGGGATTTAACAGGACATGTGTCCTCCGGTGGAAGAGACAAATATATTTCAATAAAGGAAAGTTAGAAAGAAATACAGGGCCGGGAAAGCACACAAGTGAATGGCAACTTATAGCCAAAAACACAACTTAAGACAATCTTTTGAGGCTCAGGAGTGCCTTTACAATCCTTAGTATGCACTCTTCTATTCTGGCGGAGCCCTGCTTGATGTGCTTCATCGACTGTGAAATGTGCTGATCAAATTTGCAGCTGATTTGCAATTAGGGGGAATCGCTAACAAATAGGACCATAGGATTAAAATCCAAAAGGACCTCAGTAGAATGGAATGATCATCTGAATCTAATAAAATGAGATGAAAAAGGAATTAATGTCTTTCACTTGGGTTCAAAAATCCAACAACCCACATGCAAGATAGAAGAGCCTATGAGCTGCTGTTCACATGAAAAAGGATGCAGAGGATTCAGCAGCTTCTAAGTCTGAAATTCACTAATGGTGCAATGTACCAGCCATACAAACAAAAACTTAATGTGATCTTAGGTTCCGTTGATAAATGTATGCAAACAGTGATAGTTCAGCTGTAATCTGTACTGGTCGAGACACATCTAAAGTATCATGTTCTGTTTTAGGCATCTCATTTTAAAAGGGATGTTGGCAAGCTAGAGTACAACCTAGGAGAATAACCAGGATGGGTGACTGCCTACTTCCCAGTACTACTGAAGATCAGCCCTGTCTCCACAAACCTCAGTTATATCCAAACATTTAGATAGTGAGCTCTGACTCAAAGACTTACAGCAATCCACTAACCCTCCAACTGCTAGGAAACTAAACCTGAGCCCTACAGGGAATTAAGTGTTTTTTCCCCATTTCTGAGCATAGACTTGAAGGGTTGGAACGTGGGACTGGTAATCTTTGGCTGGGGAGAGGAAGAGTTATCACTAGTCATGAGCCTTGCCCTACTTAAATAAGAGACACCCAGAAAAGTGGTCCTGTGGTTCTGAAAATGAGATGCATTTGCATTAACAGCTGAGATCCCTAGCCCCACAGAAGAAGCCTACAAGAAGAAGCAAGAAACCCCTAAACTCAGTGACCAGTGCCACACTAGCCTTCTCTATACAGCAGCACCTCCGCACATAGAATTAGCTTTAATGTAAGAGTAGTCCTCTGAGCAGGGATGGACAAGAAACAGATAATTAATCCACGTTATTTAAAGAGGTGGTATGATACAATGAATTTTTCAGTGGCAAAAAAAAAATCCCAGCTGACGTATTTAAAAATACATGAATTTCATATCTGATTATAAATCAAGAACAGGCCAAAAAAAAAAAAAGACGGAGAGTAAGGGAGAGATGGCAAAAGACACCAGCAGCCTCACAGACTTGAATTAATGAGGTTGTTCCTAACGGGGAAGGAGTGACATGGTGATTAGTTAATTACTATTCAGCAGCCTGTAATTAATGCACAAGCGAAATTGGTGTACAATGAATTAAACTACCAGCGTAAAGCAGCGGCCAGGATTGAGCAAAGACCGTGATTACTGATTGAGACAGCTATCACAGATGAGGCTGTATGATGACGTCAATAGCCCTCCTCAGAAAACACGTTTGCTACTGGGGAGAGGTTGAAGCTGGGCATAAGCAACTGTGCCATGTCTGGAGTGTGCCCCCAGGAAGAGCTCTGGAGATTGGGAAGAGAAGAAGGATGTCCACCATATGAATTAGGATCGTATTCCTTCATCGGATAGAGCTTGCTGTGAGGCACAGGAGGTAAACCAAGTCATTAGGAAGCGTGTGAGGTCAAACCCCTCTTCCCCACCCTCCAGCCAGAGAATAATCCTAAGGGACAGTTATCTTTTTCCATGGCAGTGCTGGGAGTCATAGGATCACAGACCAAAATCTGGAAGGGATCTAGGAGGTCCCTGTATTTTATGCGTGAGGAAATTACAGCCTAGAAAGGCAGGATCATAGGAGGAGCTTGGATCTAGAGCTCACAGACAACTTAGAGGTTGTTGTTGCTGTTGTTCAGTCATTTCAGTCGTGTCTGACTCTCCGTGACCCCATTTGGGGTTTTCTTGGCAGAGATACTAGAGTCGTTTGCTATTTCCTTCTCCAGCTCATTTCCAGATGAAGAAACCGAGGCAAATGGATTAAGTGATTTGCCCACAGTCACAGCACTGGTAAGTATATGAGGCTGGATTTGAACTCATGAAGATGAGTCTTCCTGATGCCAATTCCAGTGCTCTATCCACTGTGCCACCTAGTTGCCCCAAACTTAGAAGTTATCCAATCTAAAACCCTCATTTTACAGATAAAGAAACTGAAGCCCAGAGAAGCGAAATGATTTGGGTTAGGTCACAGAAAAAGTGGCAGAGACATGATTCAAACATTAAGTCCTCTGATTCCATCTTTCAGTGGTACCACAGTGATCCTCTGTGGGTCTAGAAGAAGGATTAAAAGAGAAGTAGACAGATTTCAACAAAAGATTTTTTTCCACAGTTAACAATTGTTCTTTATGCCTTTTTACATCAGAATCATTTCCCAATACATTTCCTCCTCCATCCCTAGCATAAATCCTCCCTTGTAGCAAAGAAAAGGTAGAATCCAAACAAGGGACTGAGTCTGACAGTAGGAGCTTGATTCCATACCTACAATCCCTCATATATATCACATAGTCCCACTCTGTATCAAGAGGAGACAAGTAGATTGTCTCCTCTTTTCTCTAGGACCAAGATTGATCAAGGTAATTAATAAGAGCTTGACAGCATGTTGGCAAACAAAGGAGAGTTTTTGTTTCTTCATGATTGTTAGGAGTGCTACACCTAGAAACAAGCTATCAGGACAGGTTATAGGATCTTGGTTCCCTGGGAACTTAG
Source organism: Trichosurus vulpecula (assembly GCF_011100635.1). NCBI lineage: Eukaryota > Metazoa > Chordata > Mammalia > Diprotodontia > Phalangeridae > Trichosurus > Trichosurus vulpecula. The sequence continues at coordinate 141,643,909 of NC_050575.1, read as the reverse complement.
AGGAGACACTGAGTTGTGATGGAAGAAACACCAGTTTTGAAGGCAGAAAGCCTAAGTTTCAAGTCCTCACTGCCACATACTAATTGTGTGAGCCTGGGCAGATCACTTAAATTTTCTAGGTCTAAGTTTCTAGATGTGTAATTGGGAATAATGCCTGTACTCCCTCTCTTCATTGGGTTGTTGTTAGGACAAAATGAAATAATGTACATAAGACAGTTCAATAAAGTGCTCTTCACATTCAGCTTTTTATTAACAATAACAATAATAATGATGTTGACCTGTACACGCATACAAACACACTCTATGAGAATGTGTTAGGATTAAAGAGAGAAAAACTCTTAATACTCAGACATCCAAGATCTAGAATTTGAGTATTCAACAATATTCTCCACCAGGCTTATATCTCATCCTATGTGATCAAATCCCATGTGTGGTAGATACAACTCTAGATTTGGAGTCAGGAAGACCTGTGGACCTGTTGTTAGTTGTGGGACCATGAGCAAGTCACAGTCTCTGACCCTTAGTCTTCTGAGCTATAGAATGGGGATAATAACATCTACCTCAGACCTTTGTTGTCTCACTCAGATAATGTATACAAAGTGCTTGCAATCCTAAAAGTGCCATATACAATGTCAGCTATCATTTCTATTTCTCTTAATTATTGCTTCCTCTAGTGGTCTCCACAGAGACTCAGAGCAGAGAGATAAGGGAGAACCTGACAAGCAGACAGGCAGCCAACCAATACGATTTGCTATTTTATGATGTATAATTGGAACCAGGGAAAGGGATCAAGTCCTAATTAAGGAATCAGGATGATTAATAAAATTCCCAGGCCCTGCAATAACCAGAAACCCACTTGAGTTCCTCCAGGTCAGTAATTATGTACTATCCTTCCCATAGGAAGATGTTCCTAACACTACCATTCCCCATTTCCAACTGTAGGATATACATATGCTTTGAGTGATGTGTCAAACTAGCAGGTCCAGGCTTGTCCTGAACTATCCACACTCTCTCCCAGTCCTCCCTATGACCAACAACCAATATCTGTTAAAAGGTTGGCCAGCATTAGGGCCACTAGCTCTGCAGGCATGAAATAGAGCAAAAGTAGTAGGCCCAGAGAGGGATCAAACACACGACCTTGTCACTGATGAGCTGGAGAGGACACAGCCTTGGAACAGGAATCAAGAGACTTGGGTTGTAGTCCTGGCTCTCTGACACTATGGGTTATTGGACAAGACACTTAGTCAAGCTGAGCTTCATCTGACAAATAACTGCCCTAGCCAATCTCACAAAGTTGTTTTGAGTATTAAACTAGACTGTGTGAAGGTGCTTTAAACAGTGGCAAGCACTACCAGGAAGTAAGCTATTATTATCATTAACAATCCGCTAGCATGGAGCCTGCCATGGAGAAAGCTTTTGTCCCAAATAAACTAACCAGAATAGCAAAGCCTCAGCAACAGACATGACCAGCTCTTAAAACTCGCCAGCTGTCTTCATTCCTCTCCAGGTTGCACCATTCTCTTGTTTCCACAGGACTTCCTCTTCACCCTGGAATCTCTTTCTACTTCCAGAGCAGTACTCACCTTAGAAATATTCTCCACCTCCAAGATCCCACTTTCTGATTGGCTGGTTTCCCTCAAAACTTCCGATTCAAGGCCAAAGATGTCTTCATTTCTCTCCAGAAGGTCCAGCAGACTCATTGCCACAGGATTTTCTTCCCTCTTTGTGTGCCCCATCCCCCTTCGGCGGCCTTTTTATATTGTCTTCCCCTATTAAAATGTAAGCTACCTGGGGGGAGTTCAGGAACTGTTTTTCTTGATGGTTCTATTTGTATTCTCAGGGTACAATGCCTGGCACATAAAAAGTGCTTAATAAATGCTTGATTACTGACTGACTGAATCCAGGGCCATGTCATCCAAAGGAAGACAAAAAGCCCCAATGCCCATCCACTGGTGTGGAAAATGACTGAAAAAGCATCCTCTCTCTCCTCCAGGAAGCTCCCACCTACCTCTGCAGCATTTTCCCTGCCCAGTTTGCTGCAGATAGTTTCAGCTCCATCTCTCTAGGGGAGCCTCAGCTCTGGTTAGAAATTCAGCCCATGCTAGGGAAGCTGGCGCCTCCAGACGAGGAGAAAATTGGGTTTTTCATCGGCCTGGCTTCACATTCTCTATTCCTTCTGTTCACCAGACCTCTCCCCTACCGCCGCTCTGCTGAGAAGTTAATTCATTCTTGTATCCACGTTGGTCTGATTTCAGATTAGGAATAAAAGAGAGACCACTCCGTTGCTCACAGAAGTATTATTGGATAATAGAGTAGAAAGCTGGAAGGGGCTGAGGGGGAGGAGGGAAATCTCAGAATTGTTGATTTTTCTCCCTGACTCAGAAAGGGAGCCCTTTCCTCCCGATGCCCATCCAGACAACGTTCCAACAGACAGGAATTCTTGGTACTTGGAGGACTTACTGAGCTCCCCTCACTAGATATCTTCAGAAGATTGAGGGATCACTTTGGAGGGATAATGTAGGAAGGATTCATGGTCAGGTGCAACCTGGACTAGACAGCCTCTGAGAGCCTTTCTAACTCTGAGATTTGGTGACTCTAGCATCCTCATGGGTCCCCTAACTCTAGAGCAGCTTTCTTATTGTCTGGATAACAATACTGGTACAGTCAGAGAAGGAAGTGCTGGTGGCAGCTGCCGGTAAATGGGCCAGGCTCACAGGGTAGGAGGTAGCAACCATTTGAAATCAGTCAATCAATGAATTCTTCATAGCATGCCCAGCTCCATGCTAAGTGCTGCCAAGGAGATGAGAGAAAGGTACTGTGGCTACCCTCAATCCAGTCAAAGAGACAAGAACAACAGTCATAGAACAATCAAGCCCTAATTTATACCTATTTATGGATGTGTTTTGTTAAATAGAATATGAGCTCCTTCCTTTTTTCTTTGTATCACCAGCACTCAGAATAGTGCCTGGCACATAGTAAATTAGCTTTTTGGTTGATTGAATGAATTTATAAGAGAATAAATCCTTATGTTTTGCTCCCTATAGGGAAGAGAGTTGGTCTGGGAGCCAGAAGACCTGGGTTCAAGTCCTACTCCTGACATGTACTGACTATGTGACTGCTGCCAAGTCACTTAACCTCTCAGTTCCCCCAAGCAGCTGTCAATGACTTTAAGTTATAGAAAGACTGATGATCTGCATTGGTAGACGATGTTTCCTCACCAAGAGTTCCCTTTATCAATGAAATCAGAGTTCTAGAGCAAAACTAAAACTAAAACCCTCCTGAGTAAGATCAGAGTTTTTCCAACTAGAAAGGAACTTAGGGCTTATCTAGCACAATCCTACCATTTGATAAATGGGGAAACTGAAGCCAAGAAGTTAAATCACTTATCCAAGATCAGATAGGTTGTAAGTAGCAGAGCCAGGATTCAAAACGAGGTTCTCTGACTCTAAATCCAATGTTCTTTCCACCACACTAGGCTCCCCCACTAAAGTCCAAGTTCTTTGTCTAACATTTAAGACCCTTAACAATCTAGCACCACCCCACCTTTCTAGTTCTGAGTGACATTATTCCTCTCTATGCACCATCCTCTAGCTAAACTAAACTACTCTCTCTCCCCCAAAATGCATTACGGTCTCTTGCCTTTGCTCACACTGTCACACAATGCCTTCTCTTCTCCTGTGGACTTGAATTCTTATCTATCCCTTAAAATACAACTCAAATACCCCCTCCTCCTTGAAAGCTTCCCAGATTTCCCCCCAGTAAGGATTTTTTTCCCTTAGACCTCTCATAGTGCTTTGTTTTATGCCTTCCTAATACAATGATCATATAATACTGTGAATTATAGTGTTCTGTGTCTATTTCTTATGCAATTCTTACTAGGTTGTAGGCCTCATGAAAGAAGGGATTTAATCCCCCCCCTAAATTTTATATCTTCCCTAGCACATAGCACAGTGTTATGCATACAATATGTGCTTAATTAATGTTTACTGAATGTACAGATGAATGAATGATTCTAAGTCCTATTGGATCTCAGAAAAAGGAAAGCTTAGTAGGGCCCAAAGTAATCAGGGAAAGTTACATGAAGGGGATGAGACATAAAATTGCCTTTGAAGAAGTAGGTCTGAGGAAAATATGTAAATAGAGAAAAGATGCCAGCTTGGAAGCAAGAGTTTAATGTGCAATATGTGGGGAACAGTGAGGGGACTGGGCTGGCCAGAGTACGACTCTAAGCTCTGGAAACCAATGACTCTTCATACCCTTTGCAAGGATCTAGCTCCCCTAGTCCTACCTTCATTCATATTCAACATCCTCCTTCTTGAGTTAGACAGAAAACATCTTGAGGATCCAGATGATGTAAAGGATTCGTTCTGCCTCTTGCTACCTGTATGACCTTGAGAAAGTCACTTCCTTTCTTTGGACCTTAGTTTCCTTATCTGTAAAATAAGGTGGCTGGACTAGATAACGGCTAAGATCCCTTCCAGTTTCAAATCTATGACCTCCATGGGGGATATCTGGAATTTATTTCATACATTTTATTACTTCTTCAGCAATCAGACCCACTGTATCCTCAAGCGCTTTATAAAGCCGTGGCTTTTTAGTCTAGTGGAACAGAGCTGATAAGACCAAGGTCACAAGTTTGATCCCTATGTGAGGCCCTCAGCCTTATTCTGGATCTATGTCTATGGTCAGTTCCACCAACACTGGCCTTCCATCTTGTAAACAGGTGTGCTTGATCACAAGGCATCCCAGATTCAAGGAGCTAATTTCAGAGGCTGGAGAAGTGCTGAGTCTCCTGACCATTCTCCAACATTTATCAGCAAGTGCTTACTAAATGGGTGATTATATAGCAAGTAGTATCAACATACCACTTTAAAAAAATAAAACTGAACCTGATGGCTCACATATCCAATAGGGAGTGCTGAGGGATGTAGCACAGCTGGCCAGATGCCAAGATGACGAAGAAGGATGTCGAAACGTTCCTGCCTCCATCTTTTATCCCAGGTCTGTAATGTCCAGGTTTCCACATAAGCGGAGAGTTTCCATGTCTACAAAGGGCAGAAAGCAGTGAATCTTCATCTTTAGTAAGATCTGAAACTGGATTATTTTGCTTATATAGAAAAAAGCCTTACTTCTGACATAGTTTAACAGTAGTCTCACTTTTGAGTTGGCATTGAAGCTTTTGGGGGTGCTGGCTGAGCCTATGGATAGTCCTTCTGAACTCCTGATCAGTCTTTTACGAAGCTCAGTTGTGGAATACATTCAACAGTTCTAAGAAGTGGCTATTATTTTAGGTGGGCGGCCTACCCAGGGTAAGTTCAAATAGTTATCCTGAGAATCACATAAGAGAAGCTACTGTTATTTTAGAAGTGAGTAGCAAACCCAGCACAGTAAAGCTTCTCTCAAAAGGGAGAAACAATTGCTGGAATTTTAGGAAGCAAACTAAAAGGTTCCAAGCTATAATATTCTTTTTAAAAAAAACCTATCAACTCTTTTTAAAAATAAAATAATATTGCTATCTTTTGCTTCTACATCATCTTTATTTTCCAATATATCTCCTCTCCCTCTCCAGAGAGCCACCACTTAGAGCAGGGCTGTCCAACCTTAGGTTTTTATTGAAACAATAGACAATATATTTTGATTTGCCATTTTAGTGAGAGCTTTGCGGTAGCTCAGCTTTCTTTACTGATGCATTTATGTAAATTTCTATGCTTGTAGGCGGGTGCATAAATCACACTGTGGGCTCATTGTGGTGGGGCCTGCTGCAGGCCACATTTTGGACAGCCCTGACTCAGAGTATAAAGAATTTTAAAAGAGAAAAAAAGTTCAGCAAAACCATCCAACATATTGAAAGAGTCTGATATTGCACACAATGTTCCACATCCATGCACCCTAACCTCTGCAAAGAAGGCCGAGAAGGGCTTCTCCTACCTCCTTTGGAGCTGAGCTTGGTCACTCTAATTTCAGGGCATTCAACTTCAACTCTTTCATTGTTCTACTTTTCATTTATATTGTTGCAGTCATTGGGTTTAACTAACTCTATATTGTTGTAGTCACTGTGTTTATTGTATTTAACTAACTCTTAAAGCACATTTGAAAACAGTTATGATACACTCTGTTTAATATAAGTGTTTTATGTACTTAAAAAGGGGATTTCTCAAAATGGGAGCTGCAATGTTGCTTTAAGTATACAATATATATGCCCAGTCCCACACAAGGGTTTGGTCCATCTCTTAGCCTTGGTTACACAGGCAGAAATTCAGGCAAACCTCAGAGATATTGCAGGTTTGGTCCCAGACAACCACAGTAAAGTGAATATCAAAATAAAATGAGTCATACAAGTTTTTTGGGTTCTCAGTGAATATAAAAGTTATGTTTACCCTATACTGTAGTCTGTTAAGTGTGCAATAGTGTTGTCTAAAACAATGTAAATACCTTAATTAAAAGATACTTTATTGCTAAAAATGCTAACCATCATCTGAGCCTTCAATGAGTCCTGATGAAGGGTCTTTCCTGGTGGAGGGTCTTGCCTCAGTGTGGATGGCTGCTGACTAATCAGGGTAGTGGTTGCTACTGGTTGGGGCAACTGTGGCAGTTTCTTAAAATAAGACAACAGAGAAGTTTGCCTAATCGATTGCTTCTTCCTTTCACTTGAACACTTGAATGCCATTCGTTGTAGGGTTATTAAGTGGCCTAATTTCAATATTGTTGTGTCTAAAGAATAGGGAGGCTTGAGGAGAGGGAGAGGAACAGGGAATGGCTGGCTGGGTGGAGCAGTCAGAACACACGCATTTATCAATTAAGTTCGTTGTCATATACAGTTTGTGGCACCTCAAAACAATTATAATAGAAACATCGAAGATCACCATGACAGATACAATATTAATGAAAAAGCTTGAAATGTTGCAAGAATTACCAAAATGTGATACGGAGACACAATGTGAGCACATGCTGTTGGAAAAATGGCACCAACAGGCTTGCTTGGTGCACGGTTGCCACAAACCTTCAATTTGTAAAAAATACAACATCGGCAAAGCACAATAAAACAAAGAGCAATAAAACGAGGTACGCCTGTACATCGGGGCACCCCAAATGGCAAGGTGGGCATCAGTCGTTATCTAAGGCACTCAACCAAAAGGGACCATCCGTCAATAGCCAGTCAGCAAATATTTATTAAGCACCTACTAGGTGCCAGACATATGTTAATGCTAAGAACCCCTAATGCTCTCCTCTGGTCACTACTCTCGACCCTAGTCTCTGTAGGCCAACTGGCTTATAATTCCTCTTCAGGGGAAGCCAAAGTTTGGTGGATCACTTGATCAGGGGTGCTGTGAGGCCCAAATGAGATAATGGATGTAAAGCACTTTACAAAACTTGAAGCATTATTTACATGCCAGTTAGCAGCAGCAGCCTCCAGTCACCAGGGCTCTACTCTGATGATGACTTCATTCCTTGAGCCTTCTAATACACTTCTGCTGAGCCCAAATAATGTTTTTAGAGCAAGTAAATGTTTGACAATCTGCCTCTTGAGGGGGAAAATGTATGGATATGCACTTTGAAGTTCAGTTTGCATTATCAACACTTTCAACAAAGCAATAAAACAAGCCATGATTTGTAGAGATTGCTGATTTTTCAGGTGTAAATGCTCAAGTTGAAAAATTTAACAATGGTTCTCAAAAGGAGTTAGAGCTGTCTCCAGTACCTCCCTGCACTTAAGTTCAGGAATTCTCAGCTGCTACTGCAGCAGGGCCAGTGGGTATCTGCACTGTCTGGCATTAAAGTGGTGAGCCCAAGAGACTGAGGAGCCACCAGACTGCTTAAAGAGGGGTGAATGGGCCCAGGTCAGAAAAACAGAAAGGGATAAAGCTTCCCTGTCCATAAGTATTAGAATCATACCTATGATTGGTCATTGCACTTCCAGCCTGAGCAAGATAGGAAGCCAGAGAATGTTCTTTCACATAGAGGAACCAAAGCCCACCCTCCTCCACAGAAAGGGTGAGTTGGCTATTGGGAATGGTGACTTCTTGGGTCCTTCAAATAGATCTCTCCTCATTCCCATGGTAAGGCCACAGGCATTTATCTCCTCATTCCCCTAAACCATGGTAACTTGCTTTTTGTTCATGTCGGGACCTCCCAAGTGAGTCTTGGTGCTCAGAACATAAACTCTCTCTCACTCTTGCTCTTCTGCCTCCTAACTTGTTTATCTGGAGAGGCTTGTTTTATTGATCCAGAATTATTCTAGACTGTTTTATTGATCTAGAATTATTTTAGACTGTGTTTTGTTCTAAATTGTTTTATTGATCTAGAATTATTTTAGACTGTCTCTTGAAACACCTCCAAAAGAACAAGTATTGTTCCAACAGATGAGATTTGGATTGTTCCTTCCCAATAACATATTCTTCTGATGGAGGGTTGTGAGTGAGACCTTCCCCAGAGCTTAGTACAATGCCTGATACTCTTCTGATGGAGGGTCATGAGTGTCACCTTCCCCAGAGTTTAGTGCAACACCTGAAACATAGTAGGTGCATTTTGTTGTTCAGTCACTTTCACACCTGACTCATTGCAACCCCATTTAGGATTTTCTTGGCAAAGATGCTGGAGTAGTTTGCCATTTCCTTCTCCAGCTCATTTTACAGATGAGGAAACTGAGGCAAACAGGATTAAGCGACTCACACAGGGAGTAAATATCTGAGGCCAGATTTGAACTCACAAAGATGAGTCTTTCTGAGTCCAGGCCCAGCACTCTATCCACCATGCCACTTAGCAATAGGTGCAGAATAAATGCTTATTGATCAATTTAATTGACTGGTCTTTTCAGCAGCTCAACTCTAAAATATAATCAGCAACCTAGGGAGGTGGTTATTATTTGGCAGCTAGGTGGCATAATGGATAAATTGCTGGATTTGGAGTTAGGAGGAACCGAATTCGAATCTCATCTCAGACACTTAGGAGCTATGTGAATCTGCAGAAGCTACTTAACCTCTCTCTGCCTTCATTTACTCATCTGTAAAATGGAAATAAAAATAGCACCTACCTCGCAGGACTAGTGTAAGAATCCAATGAGTTAATAACACTCTCTAAACCTTCAAGCACTTTATAAATGCTAGCTATTGTTATTAGCTGAGTTCTGGTCCCATTCAGTGGATGTAGAGAAGAGAGGAAAAAGAGACAAGATCCTTATAAATGCAAGGCTCTATCTACCTCACAGTCTGTTTGGAGAGTCACAACTAACCTAGATGAAACCGTCAAAGAAAAGCTTTAGGCATGAATTGTGACCTGTGGTTTGACTTCATTGTATAGAAGAGGTTAAATGGGTCTATAGGAGCCATCCCATGGGAAAATGCTGACCCACTTTCCCCACCCCCCATATCCTTCTTCCTCTCCCTGAAATAGAAGCTATCTCCTGCCCCATCCCTGCCTTCTCAATGAACTAATCAAGAAGTATTCACTGAGCACCAACTGTGTACTCAATACTCTGAAAGAACTGATCAATAAATATTTATTGAGCACCTACTGTGTGCTCAATTCTCTGCTAGGTGTATTAAGGAAAAGAGGAAAAGGGAGAGGGGAGGAAACAAATCCTGCTCTTGGAAATCACAGATGGAAAAGAGCTTTTAGAGAATCCTCCTTATTTTACAGATGGAAAAACATGACCAGAGAGGTCAGGCCCACAGTCTAATGATAATTTGTGATTAAAAATAAAACCACTAATGGCTTACATTTCATAATGCTTTTAAGTTTTACATATATGGAGAGGCAGTTTAGTATAATGCAGTGGTTTCCAATGGTTTTTGTTCTGTGAAGCACTTTCCACAAAATCGAATGTGTTGTGAACCCCTAGGGTAAGTTAATATGCTGCTCATATTATTCTGCAATTATTTACTGCTTAAGGTGCTATTAAAGAATTTTTAGCATGAACCCTCTGCACCATTGGCACAAACCCATAAGGAGTTTGAGAGTCGCTAAATGGGCACCACTACTATAGTACAAAGAACACTGAATCTAGAGTCAGTAGAGAGCCCTAGGTTTGAATCCCAACCCCAACATTTACTAGCTGAGTGACCATGGACCAGTCACCAGCTTTCTATATCTAAATTTCCTCCTCTTTACAATGGCAAGAATAATACCTGTAGTGACTGTCTTACACGGTCATTGTGAAGATCATATAAAATTAGGCATGGAAAATGATTTGTGTACCTTAAAACACATTATAGATGTTATTTCTCATTATGATTATTTCTCGTCTAACCTAGTTAGGGAAATAAAATACACACGTAAAACCTCTAGAGTATTGGATTATGTAGCATAGATGCCAAGGGCCACAGGCATTCATAGGATCGTAGTGACCATGGATGGAGAGCTGGAAGGAACCTTCATTTTACAGAAGAGGAAAGAAACTGATGTCCCAGGAAATGCCTTGCCCAGGGTCATACAGGTAGTTAAGTGCCAGAGGTAGCATTTGAACCTAGGGTTTCTAACTTCAGATAGAATCTTCTTTCGACTACATCATTCAAAGGAGGAAGAGACCAATGCAGACCAGAGAAGCCAAGGAAGGCATGGAGGACATAGGACTCAAGCTAGACCTCAGTGAATGGGTATATAGGTGTTGAGGATCTGGAAAGGAAGGCATTCCAGTCAAGTGAAATGGGCATGAGCTAAAGCGTGGTGATCGGAATGAGCCTGATGACTTATGGACATATTTGGACAGTCAGGCCAAGCACTGAGGCCTACAGAGTATCACTCCTTTCCCCACCCCCCACCCTTGGCCACTGCCACAGTACAATCTCTGATCCAGCATCTTAATTAAAATACCTTGAAAAATTAATGATCACACGGGTGCTTTGAGCACTGAGCAGAATCACAATGTGGTCCCCTGAGCCTTGAGCTGCCAAACCGCTCAGGCTGGAGCAATTTCCTTGTGAGGCAGACTCTTCCCCTCCTTCCGTTCCTTACTGGGCAGCGAAAAATAGATGCTCTATCTTCATTCGTGACAGTAATGTTTCACTGATGGGCTCTGGCTGCCTGCTGACAGCAATTCTCAGAAAGAAAGTTTACCAATATGATAAAAGAGAAATTGCCCCCAAGAAGGTAGCAATAGAGAAAATACATTTGTGCCCTTTCAATTTCAGAGATCACAGAAATTACACTGCTAACCCCATAAGTGACAGCTTTTGAAGAGCTGCTGACTGTGTGATATGGGGGAGCCTCCCTCCTCCCACCCCACCCCCCACTACTCCTGCCCCAATCTGAGCAGAAGATTGCCCTAGCAGGTGTTAAAAAGGCAGCCAAATGCATCTAGAATCCTGTGCCTCAGGTGAGATTCTGTTAGGGGGTGGGGTGGGACAGGTGCTGGATGAAGGGCTATGCCCACTGGGAAGGAAAAGCTAGGTAGGGGGTTCAGGAAAGTCAGGGTTTATGAAGCAGATAATGTTGGGACATTGGGAGCCGTGACTTCCTCCCATTCAGCCTAGAAAAAGAGAGAGAGAGAGACAGAGACAGAGACAGAGAGAGAGAGACAGAGAAAGACAGAGACACAGAGAGAGAGAGAGAGAGAAAGGGAGACAGAGAGAGACAGAGACAGAGAGACAGAAAGGAGGGAGGGAAGAAGGAAGAAAAGAAGGAAGGAAGGAGGGAAGAAAGAAGGAAGGAAGGAAGGAAAGAGGGAAGGAAGGAGGGAGGAAGAAAGAAGGGAGGAAGGAAGGGAGGGAGGGAGGAGTCAAAGTCCTCATTATCTCCTGCCTGGACTATTATAATTCTCCCCTAACTTGTGTCCCCACTGCCAGTCTGGGCCCTTCACATGGCCACTAAAACCATCTCTAACATCTAGGTGTGTTCATGTCCTACCCATGAATGTGTTCTCCTCAGCCTCCTTCTGAGTCTCCCCAACTCTGGCCACTGGCTCTGCCTTGTTTCCTATTACTCCCTTTCATGAACAGCATGTTCCAGACAAATCACACCACTACTTATTCTCCAGTCTTTCCTGTCTTTTCACCTTCACTTATACATTTGGAACCTCCCCAGGCCCCTGGAAGGCTCTGCTACCTCCTCTGCTCCACCTACACAAGTCCTTATTTTCCTTCCAGGCTTCCTTAGCTCACTCCTGCCTCTTCCACCGAAGCCTTCCCTGACCCACCCCCAAGCTGAAAGTGTTCATCTCCCTTTCATTTCTCTTTTGGCTTGACTTCTCCTTTATCTCCATCACATTTTACCTTTTTTATTTGGTATCAAATTTGTTTGTATATATGTTGTATCTTCCATTAGGCTCTAAGGCTTAAACAAATCCTTTTATTAAGGGGATTTGTTCTGTGAAGTTTGGATTCGGTTAAAAGGTCACACTTGAGGGCCTAGAGGGCCACATGTGGCCTTGAGGGTGCAGGTTCTCCACCGCTGTGGCTAAGCTCTTTGAGGGCAGAGATTATTCCTTCTTAGCTAAGTGGCAAAGTGGCTAGAGTGCCAGGCCTGGAGTCAGGAAGACCTCAGTTCAATCTTACCTCAGACACCAGCTATGTGACCCTGGACAAGTCACTGAACCTCTGTTTGCCTCAATTTCCTCATCTGTAAGATGGAGAAAATAATAGAATCTGCCTCCCAGGATTGTTGTGAGGATCAAATGAGATCCTTGTAAAGCATTTACCACAATGCGTGGGACAAAGTAAGTGCTGGGTAAATGATAGGTATTATTTGTTCTCAACTAGGTAGCACAGTGAGCCAGGCCTAGAGTCAAGAAGACCTGAGTTCAAATCCAGCCTCAGACATTTACTAGCTGTGTATCCCTGGGCAGATCAGCTAACCTCTGTTTGCTTTGGTTTCCTTATCTGAAATGGGAAGAATAATAGCCTCTGCCTCCCAGGGTTATTGTGAGGCTCCAAAGAGATAACTGTAAAGGGTTCAGCACAGTGCTGGGCATAACGTAAGCTCTATAGAAATATTAGCTTTATTATTATTGTAGTAGCTATATTTTATATTATTTATTATTGTACATATCATCCCTCCCTCCCTTTCCTTCCTTCCTTCCTGCTTTCCTTCCTTCCTTCCTCCCTTGCTCCTTTCTTTCCTCCCTCCCTCCCTCCCTCCCTTCCTTCCTCCCTTCCTTCCTCCCTCCCTCCCTTCCTTCCTTCCTTCCTTCCTTCCTTCCTTCCTTCCTTCCTTCCTTCCTTCCTTTCTTCCTTCCTTCCTCCCACCCTCCTTCCCTCCATTCCTTCCATACTTCCTATCCCCAGCACTTAATGGAGATAGCAATAACATAAAGACTCTGAGGATCAGTGTAGCCAAAAGCATTAATGACCTATCTAAAAGTCAGCTGCTACTATCATTGTTAGTGGATGTATCATTATTAGTAAAAGCATCATTACTCTGTGTTACAGAGGAAGAAACTGAGCCTCAGACAGATTATATGATTTGCCAACTTATGAGGGCAGCGAGGTGGTGCAGTAGATAGAGCACTGGGCCTGAAGTCAGGAAGACCTGAGTTCAAATCTGGCCTTAGACATTTACCAGCTGTGTGACCTTGAGCAAGTCACTTAACCCTGTTTGCCTCAGTTTCCTCATCTGCAAAATGAACCGGAGAAGGAAATGTCAAAGCACTCCAGTATCTGGCAAGAAAGCCCCCAAAATGGGGTCACAAAGGGTCAGATGTGACAGAAATGACTGAACAACAACAAAATCAGCTAGCTCTCAAGGCTCTTTCCATTATACTATACTGCACAAAGTCTTAGTTTCTTGGGGCAGAACCAAGATGGCAGCTGGAAAGCAGGGACTCGCTTAAGCTCTCCCCCAAATCCCCCCAAACACCTGTAAAAATGGCTCTGAACAAATTCTAGAGCTGCAGAACCTGGGTCTCCAGCCCAGGACAACCTAGATGGTCACTGGGAAGGGTCTATCGCACCATGCTAGGAGCCAAGCGCAGCCCAGGACAGACCAGACCAGGAGTTGGGAAGGCAGAACAGGCCTTAGAGCCATGAAACACTGAGCTGTGGCAGTTACCAGACTTCTCAACCCACAGACGCTAAAGACCACAGGACAGGTTAGTGGGAAAACTACTGAATCAGGGTGAGAGCAGTCCGGCCCCAGCCCTGGGGGTGGCAGAGGTAGCAGAAAGCTCCAGTGGCTGCTTCCAGAGCTCCAGTGTCAGCTGCTTCCCAAGTCCCTGGCTCACACGGTGGGAGGAATCAAGCAACAGATCACAATGCCAATGCAAGGAGTACTTTGCTGGCACAGAAGCAGCTTTATCCTGTTTGGGCCTGGGTCGAGGTCCTGGTTGGTGGTTCTTGGGGGAGGAGGAGCACTGCTCTGGCAGAGCTTGCTGTGTAGAAGTAGCTCTGAAAACAGCAGCGCAGTCCCTAAAGCTTGGGACAAAGCACTCTCTACTCTACAAGCAGTCATACCCTGACAAAAAGCTCAAAGGTCAATTAGTTGCCTGGGAACATGACTAGAAAGTGAAAAAGGATGCAGACTCAGACTCAGACTATAGAATCTATTTTTGGTGACAAAGAAGATCAAAACATATAGCCAGAAGAAGTCAATGAAGTCATAGAGCCTACATGAAAAGCCTCCAAGAAAAGTATGAACTGGTCTCAGGCCATGGAAGAGCTCAAAAAGGACTTGGAAAAGCAAGTTAGAGAAGTAGAGGAAAAATTGGGAGGAGAAATGAGAGGGATGCAAGAAAATCATGAAAAACAAGTCAATGAGTTACTAAAGAAGACCCAAAAAATACTGAAGAAAATGACACCTTGAAAAATAGACTAACCCAAATGGCAAAAGAGCTCCAAAAAGCCAATGAGGAGAAAAATGTCTTAAAAGGCAGAATTAGCCGAATGGAAAAGGAGGTCCAAAAGACCACTGAAGAAAATACCACCTTAAAAATTAGATTGGAGCAAGTGGAGGCTGGTGACTTTATGAGAAACCAAGACATTATAAAACAGAACGAAAGGAATGAAAAAATGGAAGACAATGTGAAATATCTCATTGGAAAAACCACTGACCTAGAAAATAGATCCAGGAGAGAGAATTTAAAAATTATTGGACTACCTGAAAGCCATGATCAAAAAAAGAGCCTAGACATCATCTTTCAGGAAATTATCAAGCAAAACTGCCCTGATATTCTAGAACCAGAGGGTAAAATAGAAATTGAAATAATCGACCAATCGCCTCTTGAAAAAGATCCCAAAAAGAAAACTCCTAGGAATATTATCACCAAATTCCAGAGTTCCCAGGTCAAGGAGAAAATACTGCAAGTAACCAGAAAGAAACAATCTGAGTATTGTGGAAACACAATAAGGATAACACAAGATCTAGCAGCTTCTACATTAAGGGACCGAAGGGCTTGGAATATGATATTCTAGAGGTCAAAGGAGCTAGGATTAAAAATAAGAATCACCTACCCAGCAAAATTGAGTATAATGCTCCAAGGCAAAATGTGGATTTTCAATAAAGTAGAGGACTTTCAAGCTTTCTCAATGAAAAGGCCAGAGCTGAATAGAAAATTTGATTTTAAAATACAAGAATCAAGAGAAGCATGAAAAGGTAAACAAGAAAGAGAAATCATAAGGGACTTATTAAAGTTGAACTGTTTCATTTACATTGCTACAAGGGAAGATGATGTTTGTAATTCATGAGACCTTTCTCAATGTTAGGGGAGTTGAAGGGAATATAGACAGAGGGCACAGGATGAGTTGAATATGAAGGGATGATATCTAATATATATATATTATATATATATACACACACATACACCTAGATATGCATATATACATATGTGTGTATACACACACACTTATATGTGTGTATGTATATATATGTGTGTATATATATGTATATATATATCTATGTATATATATGTATATGTATATATATATACACACATATATACATATATATATCAGGAACCAAGATAGGACATTTCTTATGGAAACAGGCATGCACCCTGGCCTCTTCCAATGGGACCCATACTCTAGCCCATGGACTGGATTGTGGGTGGACTGGAGCACATCTTATGAAACTGATGGTGTGACCTAGCCCCTTCTGTTGGCACATAGGCTCAGGACCCTTGATAAATTAGATGTAGCTCCTGACTTTCCTTTGATTGAGGCTATGTCAAAGAAAACTAGTGACTGGACCAGAAGAGCCACCCACTCTGTGAGCTAGAAGGAGTGAGAAGACATGGCTCCTGATCTCTTTCAAGGATATCTCTTTGTATTGAGCCAATGTCTGTTCTCCTTCAGACTTCACAAGGGCAGGTTAGGATTCTCTCCTTTTCACCTGTAGTGACCATGGCAGCCTGCAGTTTGAGAACATAACAAAAGGCTAGGCAAGCCTGAAATGGGATCTCAGATCCCTTCCTGCCCCTCTGCTTTGTGCTTCTTTCCTTGGGCATAGGTCACCAAACCATGATTCTGAGAGATGGATGTTTCAGTCCTGGTGGCTATGTCAAGAGTTGGAGAGGTCACAAGTATCTGAGTAGGTGTTAGTTGCCCATTGGGGTGTACTTCCTGCAACTCTACTGCTTCTTAGAGAAGATGCAGCACTGTCAAGAGAAATTGCCTGAAGAATGCTAGAAAGGACTAGGAAAAGCTCAAAACCATGAGCTGGCCTGTCAGGGAATCTGGATTCATGAGTTGTATAGACACAGCAGGTCAGAGGTGTAAGTGAAATGGCCATCCAGCAATTCCCACAAAGTCCTCTCTGCCTCCTGGAAGAGAAGAACAGGTGATGAATTATTGTTTCTTGTATCATTAATGCATGCCTATGAGTGTTGTATTTTAACTATTTCTTTTATCTTGGAGGAAATAAATACCTGTCATATGCCAGCTATCTACTTCATACATGGAATCCCTTTTCGAGAAGGGACCTAATTAATCTTTTCTTAAGGGAGATCCCAAACATGATTTATACCCAAGCTTTATTTAAGATACTCTCCATGGGGCTTTTGAGGTGGAGGCAAATGAGCCAGAGATTGTGAGAAAAAGCCTGTCTCCCCACCCCACCCCTTTTAGATATCCTCCTAAGATTAAACCCAGGTCATACTGACACAGAGGAGGAGCCCTTTTTCTTGGAAGAGAACCACCTCCTATCCCATATGTGCCCATCTGTGGGGCATATATATATGTCATAATTCTGACTACAAACTCCAAGCAGGGAAGGGATGGATAGACAGAGATAGATTGATAGACAGATGACAGATAGATGGATGGATAGATATAGATACGTATTTATGGTTGTTCATCCTTCATTTCAAAGAGGACCAATGACATCATGGGGCGATGTCTTGACTTTCACATGAATTGGATTGAAGTAAGGAAGAGTCGCACAAAGTCATCAACCTTCACACTCTCTTCCAGAGTCATTGAAGTCCAGTGGCAAGACAAAAGTCAAGAAGACAGGTAATGGTCCAGAATGCAGTGGATGACCTTGGCATCTTTAATGTCTGACCAGGCTCTAAGCACTCCACAGCACCTACTTCAGCTGCCTTCATAGTGGTTGGAACAAATTGTTCTCATCTGCCCATTCCACTGGCAGACGGGTCAGGGAGGGGGGAAGACATTACTCTAATTCACAGATGGGTCTGAGGCCTGTCAGTTACACTCAACCTGGTTTAGCTCATCTGCCAAGACAATTTTACCCAAAAGAGGCTGATGTACATGCTATAGAGCATCTTGGAGCCACAGGTAAGAGTTGGGTGAAAGATGAACACCACAGGTGGATAAGCAGCCCTGAAAAATGGTCAGCAAGCCCTCACACCAGAGGTGCTAATCCTCCTAGAATACTCCATACATATGTACATACATATATGAGTGTGTGTGTGTGGATACGTATGTATGGATATGCAGTATACCATGCCATACATATGTGTGCGTCTTATCTAAAACTTCTATTGCTACTAATACCTAATATGGGGTTCTATACATATATCAGATAATAAATGTTTTAAATTAAATTTAAAAAGAAACCTGCAAAGGAACAAAATTGATACAATTTTCTTTCTCCTCTTTTTCTTCTCCTCCTTCTCCCTCTTCTCCCCTCTTTTCCTGGCTTCTCTTCTCTCCTCTCTTCTCTTTTCCCTCCCCACATGCACCGAGTAGCACTGGTGGAAAGCAGATCCCAGCAAGCACAAGGTGGAAGAAACCAATCAGCACCACCAGAAGCCAAATGCATTTTCCACTTTGCCCAAACCTGTCACAGAACCATTAGCCTCAAATGAAATGAGCTAACGCCAAATGCTAAACCATCTATCAGCCTTCACAGCCCATAGCCCCATGACTGGCTGACCTCCTTAGACCTCCTGTACCCATCTGTAGGAGGAAGAAAGAAACAACCACAGGACAAAGACCCTCTGAAAAAAAGCCCAGATTAAACTGTAATTGTCTCTCAGTACAACCACAGGGAGACATAACAGGATCCCCCAAATTCAGAACAAGGAAAATAAGAAGAAAAAGTACAGCGGGGTACAGACATCAAGAACCTAAGCCCACCACTATGAACCTAAACAAAAACAGGCAGCTGGTTATCCCCAGAAGACTGGGAGTCAAATGGGAAATTCCATTGTAGCTTTTTCTGAACACCTACTGTGTGCCTAACACCTACTGAGGCCCAGCCTCAGCTGTGAGGGAGAAGGAAAGCAGAAGGCTCAGTACTGCTCAGGAGGAGTTCAGGCCCTGCCTGGGGAGACAGGGCTCTACTGTCTTAAACACGTGAGTGAAACAATTAGAGAACAGTAACTTATCAAGTATTTAATTAAATGCCATCAAGTACTGGAGTGTGTGACATGGACAACAAGTGCTCTGGGCAGATATTTGAGGCAAATTAGTCTCTCATCTGGGCACCAGAGGTGAGCTCACTACTGATGGGCTTTTCTCTCTCTCTGTCTCTCTATCTCTCTCTTTCTCTGTGTGTGTGTCAGTGTCTCTGTCTCTCTCTTTCTCCCTTCTTCCCTTCTTGCCTCCTCTTCCTGCCACCCCTCCCCTGAATTTCTCTCTCTCCCATTTCCCTCATCTTTCTCTTTTCCATCTATTTCTCCTGTCTCACTGTATCTGTCTCTCTTTTTCTCTCTTTGTCTCTGTCTCTGTCTCTCTCTTTCTGTTTCTATCTCTCCCTCTGTCTCCCCACCTTGCCTTCTCTTCCTTCCCCTCTTCCCTGAATTTCTCTTTCTTCCCCATCTTTTTCTCCTCCTCATCTCTCTTTCTCCCCTGTCTCTGCCTCTGACTCTCTCAGTCTATCTGTCTCTCTCTCTGTATGTTTCTCTTTCTGGAAAGTCAATACATTTTGATGCTTGTAAAGGAGGTTTTTCTCCTCTTTTTTTCAAAATTAGTTTGGAGGGAGGCTGCGTTTTGTTGGGGTTTTTTTGTGCTGAATCATTTCACCAAAATATAAGTACATATTTTTTAAATGCTTCAGTTTCTAAGGAGTATCCCGGGCCTCTAATCCCTGTGGAGACAGTGAAGGTGACAGCCCCCAGCAAGGCCACATGCCTGACTACCATATCTCCCTTGCTTGTCATTTTTATTTTATTGGCCCAGGCATTCTGGGTTCTTGCCCGAAGAGCACCAGAGCCTACCCCTGTTGGGAGACTCAGTGAATGCCCCTCTCCCTTGAATGAGGCTAGTGATTTCCATCAGAGAATTATGGGGTATCAAGTGGTAGATTTTGGTGGCAAGGTACCTTATTTTTCTCTTAGTAGGCAGAGTTGAACACAATTTCTGTATGAAAAGAAAAGTTAGCCCAGAGCACAAGAGGACAAAAATTAAACTTGCAGACAGCTCAAAGAGGGGGCAGTTTGTCCCACCTGAATCTCAAAATCTAACATCAACCTTTGACCTTCTCTCAGAGTGAAAGAATCACAGACAGGGGGTGGGGGGGATGCACCTCTGAAGCCATATAATCTATCCCTCCCACTTTATAAATGAGGAAACAAACTCAGAAAGACAAAGGGTTAAGTGACTTGCCCAAGGCCATACAAGAAGCCAGTAACATCCAGTATTCAAACCCAGGGCTTCTGCCTCTAAATCTGGTGGTTTTCCCATTATAGCCCATGGTTTCTCAATCAGTTTTTTAAAAATAGCAATTAGTAAAGCCCCCTCTTTGGTGCCCCAGGTATCCTATTAAGAAGGACTCAGGGTGAATTTTCAGGAGATTGGCTGGAGGAAATACATACACAAATCCCATTATTAAAGATGTGGCCCTTACCTAATATAGCTCCTTGAGCTCCCTGTGGGACTTTAGTCAATATTTGCTCAAAATCAAATATAGACCTCATTATGATTCAATGCAAATATCCCCCTGAACTCCACCAAAATATGCCTCAACCTTTTATAAGGAGAACATTAATTTAATTAGCACGTCTCCATGGCACCATGTAGGCTGTTTCCCTGTTCCAGATTTACAACAGACAAAGGGGATCGCTACAATTAACTAGGCACCAATTTGGCGGGGAGGGGGGAACCAAAGAAACACAAAACTATATAATGTCAGAGCCGGAAGGAACCTTTAAACTTCAATTTTTTCATCCATAAAATGAGGATGTTGGACTAAGTGATCGCTGAGAGGGTAAGTCAGTTGCCCAATATCACATTGCTAGTCATTGGCAGTCCCATGAATCCTCATTGCTGATCTGTCCTGTTGGGACTCTGGATGGGGGGATGGGAAGATAGAATATAAACAATAGCCCCAAACTCACGGGTTGGGCCACAAACAGCCCCAACCAGTCATTCAATCAGTAAGCATTTATTAAGTGCTTATTACATGCTGTGGTGTGTGTGAGTGTATTTATTTATTTTTATATGCACACATATACATATATGCTATATGCTGGGAATACAAAGACAAGAGCAAAACAGTCCCTGACTTCAAGAAGCTTCCGTTCTAATGGAGGAAACAACACATACACATAGAAGTCTAACACTGAGAACCACTGCTAAGCTTAGCAGGGACTGGGGTAATCTCCCTCTTCCTCTCCCCTAAATGACCTCCCTGTTCTACATTTATATACTTGATCTGTACTGGGTCTGGGCATGTGAAAAAAAGGAATTAGATTCCATTTTTCACACATTAGATTATTAGGCCTTAACTAAGGCACCTGGAATGAAACTTGAAGTTTAGGTTGGGGGTCCAAAAAGAGTATAAAAGTACTCAATGTACAACATGTGCTAGGTAACGTAACAAGAATCTATTTCCTACAAACAAAAAAAATGCTTTATACAAAATACAGCTGTGTATTGACCAAAAGATTTGAATAAAATAAACAAATGGAAGTACTAACTATTGTTATAATCTGCCAGGAGGCTGACACTTAAAGCCATCTAAATATGAAGTACTTCAGTCATCTGCTGATTATGCATCTTCCATATCACCCTGTCTCCCTCAAAGTCCTTATCTTCTGGCAGGCCAGACCAGGCATTAGGTTCATCCTCATGATCATTCTCTCTAAGAATTACTAGAGTGGTTGTCTGGGAATCATCCTCTTGCCACTGGTTTGTTCTGACCAAGGGACTTAGGAATTACAAAGTGACCTTCAAACATGGACATATCAATCTCTGGATAGACACATGTTCACTTAAGATCGGAAAAGAACAAATACAGAAGAGGTGTCCTAAAACCCAGCTTTTGGCTCACCTAATCAGAATGTGGGCTTTAGATGTCATGTGTTCATGGCTACATGGTGATCTGAGTGAGGGGTAGGGTGTGCTACCCTTTCCCCTACCCATCACAAGATGTCCCACACCACATTAAGTCATCTGGAAAGTTAAGGAAGAGAAATAGACCAGGGCAATGTCAATTCATTTTAAAGATTCACGAAGTCATTAGCTCTTCCTGATCAATGGCCAATAAAGAGATTACTTTATCATCCCAAAGAGCCCAAGCAGAGTCATGTGCACGACCAACTGAAAGAAACCAGGGAATTTGTCATCTCCTAAAACTCTGTTACTGAGTCACATGGGGCTGGAAGCAGGAAGGTCAGCTTTGTACATGTCCTGTTCAAAGCCTACTTGCACAAGTATGCATGTGTCTGTGTATGTGTGTGTGTGTGTGTGTGTGTGTTTATTTATTTTTATATAAACAAATATACATATATAAGTATAAATGTATAATGTGTGTATATGCATATGTCTAATATAGAAAATATAAACAAGGCATTTTTCAGTTGTACAGCTTATCTGTTGAATTCTCAAGGGTATTTTGGGGTCTGAATTTGTAATATGGGGGTTTTATCCTTTAGTTTAACAAGGAGAGTAAACTCATGATATATCATTTTGGCCATTCGTGTCTTTTCTGGGTAGATGTTAAATATATTGTATTCTTTGTTCTTATTGCTCTTGTCATCTGTCCCATGTCCCACTCCCTTGGACACTTCTCTATGTAATGCCTATCTCATTATCCATGTTCCTTCAAAGATCACTAAAAGTGGCTCAGCAATCACATCTACTAATTCTTATAGTATTCTTATGGCATCTTATAGGATCTTGTGGTTCATCAAGATCAGGTGAATTGAATTCATCACTGCGGTTGGGTGCTTTCTCATTACCTTCTTACTTATATTGGGTGTCAACACCCTAGAAGCTATATTACTTTTGTCCTTTACTATCCAAAGGTCATTCTCCTTAGGAAAGTACACAGAATCAAAATAAGAACCAAGCAGCTACTTCAACTTTCATCAACCGAGCTACCCTGAGAAGTGGTCTTTTCATTATTCTCATACTACTATTGCAAGATTTTGTATTCTTCCTCTCTTGTCTCTGTAAAAGTGGAGGTTAATTAAGTAAATCACCCCATCCCACTTTAAGTAAGTGTCTAGATGCCATGCCCTGATACCTTAACCAGGTGAGAATATTTTTCTATTAAATCAATAAATTATAGGCTGTAAGAAAAGTATGTAGTCAATTTACAAGTGCTTGAAAGTCACTGATGAATTGGAGGAAGTGTGTATGGATTAGTTGAGGAAACTTGGTCAACCTTTGAGGGTCACGTAGAAAATATTGAACTCATTGAGAACCTGGAAGACCCAAATGTCTGGCAGAGGAAGAGAGAGAACCAAGTCCCTGAGAAGGAATTGATTGGGAGTGAGGGGAGCAGAAGGACCCTGGCCTCCTCCTTTGCACCCACCTCACCTTGGACAGAGAATGACCTTGTGAGCTTCAAAAGGTCTAGATGACTTAAAATTCCCATCAGAATCTGCATACCATCCAGAACATCTCACAATAGTGTGTATGTTGGGAGCCAAGAATAGATAGATAGATAGATAGACAGATACTTACATTTTAACATAACAGATTTTCTTTGTAATCTGATATATTTGATTTTAAAACATTCTGAGAAGGGGTGCTTCACCAGACTGTTAAAGAGAACCATGCCTCACCTACAGCCTATATATATCCTTCCTGGAGCCTGTATATATCTCTATATCTATATACATATATATGTATATGCCACCCTATTGGTAAGAATCATATCCACAATGTAATTTCCCCTTGTCTTCCTTTACTTTTCTTTCTTTCTCTTACTCTTTCTTTTGACTAGACCTCACTATCTCACTCAGATTTGTTAAGTATAGCAGCCACTCATGGGCCCAATCTTAATACTGATTAGCATGGAAGCACTGACCTGCTCTATTTTTCTGACGTAGGCCTATTCACCCATTCTTAGGAAGCCTGGCGGCACTCTACTCCCAAGGCTTGCCATATTGTGTGGGCACCTGATAGGCTTTAGCCCTACGGCAGTTTAGAACTCTCAAACTCAAGTGATCCACCAGCCTCAGCCTCCCCAGAAGTAAGGATTATAGGCACATACCACCACACCTAGCTTCCTTCACCTTTCAAAGAATGAATGATCATTAATTAAGGCCAAGAAGTTAATAAGTGATCTACTTTCAGCAGAGAGAGCTCAAGCAGATATCTGGATAATTAAAGTCTCCACGTAATACTGTTGTCATGCTTTTGTGTTATATTTCCAGAACTCCAAGAAGGATGGAAACTCTTAACAATTCAGAAGGTACAAGGGAATTATCCAAAGAAATGGATGTAAATACACAGGGAACTCATCAATAAACTTCAAATATATGCATGTATATACATATTCATATACACATACATACACATACATATGTTTGTTGTTCAGTCATTTTTTTAGTTGTATCCAATTCTTTGTGACCTCATTTGGGGTTTTCTTAGCAAAGATACTGAAGTGGTTTGCCATTTCCTTTTCCAGCTCATTTTGCAGGCAAGGAAACTAAGGCAAACAGGGTTAAATGACTTGCTCAGGGTCACACATCTTGAATGTATCTGAGGCCAGATTTGAACTCAGAAAGACTCCAGGCCCAGCACTTTATCCACATAGCTGCCCTATGTATATATATACAGACATATACACTTACATACATATATAAATACATATATACATATACACACATATACATATACATATACATGTGTATGTACAGAAGATGAAAGCAAGGGTAAATAACAAAGTATGATTACAAGATCACGGTCATGGTCTTATAATAATAGTTTTAGGAGTATTGAAGCTCAGAATTAACTGAGGCCAGCAGGGAAAACTAATGACAATAAAAATGTGGGGTGGCTATATTGGAGGTAGGGTAAGAAAATTCAAAGAACCACTGCCTGTGGCAGATGAGATGATTATACCTGACAGCAGAAAGAAGGAAGAGCCACCTAATTCTTTTCTTTTATTTCTCTACCAAAGACAATGACCTTTGCACTGGAAAGGATGGAAGGAAAATGACTAATAGGGAATTAATATTTATAAGGGTGAAGTGAAAGAGCAGCTGGCTGCCCTTAACAAATCCAAGTAACCTGGACCAGATGAACCACACCCTCAGAGACTGAAGAAAATGCTCCCATTTCATTTGTGACTGTTGGATTGCAGTGACATCTGAAACATGGAGAATGGGAGAATTACCATAGGTAGGACTGGAGAAAGGTGGCAAATGTGCCAATTTTAAAAAAGAGAGAGAGATGAACAGAGTCAATAAACTATAGGTTAGTGAGCTTGACTCTGATCTTTGGTAAAATTCTAGAATGGAAGAATGGATCATTAGAGATGATCCTGGAGAAAAGGAAGCAGTGAATAGAAAGCACTTATATATATGTCTTCATCAAGAACAGGCTATGACAGAAAGTTTATTTCCTTTTCAGACAGGGTTATTAGACTGATAGTTCAGGGGAATTCTGTAGATCTAATTTAACTAGATTTTAATAAAGCATTCGACAAAGTACCAGATCAGGGGTGAGGAACCTTCAGCCTCAAGGCCACATGCAGCCTTCTAGGTCCTTAAGTATGGCCTTTTGAACTTGAATCCAAATTTTACAAATCCTATTTGTTCTGTAAAATTTGGATTCACTCAAAAGGCCACACTTAAGGATCTAGAAGGCCGCTTGTGGCCTTGAGGCTGCAGGTTCCCCACCCCCCTACCAGATAATGTCCTTGCTGACAAGCTGGAATGACTTCGGCTAATTGACATTACAATTCAATTGATTCAAAACTGGTCAAAAGGCTGACTCGAAGAGTGCTCCACTAGTTAGCATCAACATGGCTAGGAGTCTCCAGTGGAGTACTTCAGGGGTCTCCGTGTGACCCTGTGCTATTTAACATTTCTTTTCAGTATCTTGCATAAAGGCATAGAAGGCATGTTTATCGAATTTCCATAGGATGCAAAGTTGGGAGGGATAGCTAAGAGTTGGGATCCAAAAAGATCTCATGAGATAGAATATTGAGTTGAACCTAAAAAAGAAATTCAAAAGAGAAAAATGTAGCCTTACACTCGGGTTCAAAAAACCAACCACACAAACAGAGGAAGAGGAAGGTATAGTTACACAGCAGTTTCTCTGAAAAACACCTGGGGTTTTAGGGCAATATGAGTAAGCAATGTGATTTGGCAGTCAGAAAAGCTACATAGTCATCGTCATTAAGAAAGACACTGCTTCCTACTATAAAGAGGTGGTTATTCTACTGCACTCTGGCCTGATCAGATCACATCTAGAGCATTGTTTTCAGAACAATGTTGTTGGAATGGAGCCAAGATGTTGGAGCAGAAGAAGCACTACAGCCGAGCTCTCCCAACATTGCCTTCCAAAAAACTTTAAAATAATGCCTCAAATTGAATCAAGCAGTAAAGTCAACAAAAGTTTGGAGTGAGACATTTTTCCAGCCCAAGATAACTTAGGAGGTCAGAAAGAAATGTCGGTGATACTGGGGAGGGAGCTCGGCTGGAGTCTAGGTGACAGCAAAACCAGGGGTGGGTCTTAAAGGCAGTGACAGCAGCAGCAGTGGCAGCAGCAGCTTCAGGAGCTCTCAGCCCAGAGACAGTAACAAGACCTAGAAACTAATCAGAAAGAGATTACAGGGGCCCCCTGTGCTAGTACTGGGTAAGGACCAGAGCAGAAAACTAGAGAGCAAAGAACACATCTGTGTCCCCAGATTATACCACCTTGGAAACTCCTAAAATTTCCAAACTAGCTCCTAAAATTTCCCTAGAACTAGCTCTGAAAACAACATGAAGCTTACAACATTCCTCATCCCCAATACCTGGTATGCTTACAGGGCCCAACTTCAATGTAAAGTTCAAAGTCAAGAAATAAGTTGGAAAACGAGCAAACAAAAGAACCTGACCATAAAAAGCGACTATGTTGTTGGGAAACATCAAGATACAAACTCAGAAGACAATTATGTCAAAACAGCTACAAGCAAAGCCTCAAAGAAAAAAATGTAAATTAGACACAAGCCCAACAAGAATTCCTGGAGGAACTAAAAAATGATTTCTGAAATCAGAGTGGTAAAGGAAAAAATGGGAAAAGAAGTGAGAGTGATGCAAGAAGTATGAAGACAAGTAATAGCTTAGTAAAAGAGGCTTTTATTGTTGTTGTTTTGCAACATTGTTGATATAGAAATATGTTTTGGATGACTTTACATGTATAATTGATATTAAATTGCCTGCCTTCTAAATTGATGGGGAGGGGTGAGAGGGAGGGAGAGAATTACAAACTCAAAATTTTAAGAAATGAATGTTATAAATAAACAAATGAATGATTAAAAAGGGGAAAGAACACAAAAGAATAATATTGTTAAACTAGAGAGTGTCTAGAGGAGGGTGACCATGATGATGAAATGTCTTGAATTCATGATATATGAGGACCAATCGAAAAAACTAAGAAAGGAGGCGTAATAGCTGTTTTCAAGTATTTGAAAGTCAGTCATATGGAAGAGAATTAGACCTTTTCTGTTTGACTCCAGGAATAATAGGTAGATGTTTCAAAGAGGTACATTTAGGTCTGGTATCAGGAAAAATTTTAACAATTACAAGTATTCAAAAGGAGAATGAGCTGCCTTGGGAGGTGGTAGGTTTCCTCTCATTGTGGGTCTTTAAACAGGGTCCTCATTGTATTGGGGTTTTCTTTTCCAGGACAGTTTGGACTAAATGATGATTCAGAGTTGTTTCAACTCTAAAATTCTGTGATCATGTGATTCTTTATATATTTTCTCTTTCTGCTGAAGTAGTCTGTAGTGTATTCTGATGACAATATGGCTTCCATTTGGTCCTAAACTGAATACTCTATACCACATTCCCTCCTCTGGGATTTTCATCATCACATGTCTCTTTACTATGCAATACTACCAAACCCTTCCTTCTAGATATACTGTTTCTTTTGACGAAATGATATATTTCCAGATTCATATTTGAGTAATGGGACTCATTCAGTGACACAGAAGGGTGAATTTGACTCTTCGTGTTAGTATCTCTAATTCATCTTAATTCATACCCATTCTTTGTATATTCACGTATAGACATTAAGGTCATAAGTTTTGTTATTAATTCATTCCTTGATTTTTGTTTCCTGCGGATTTCTGGCCATTGGAAATGCTGTTATTCTTCATGTACCATAACTTTGTATTCAGTTTGATGACTATACGTGAACAATTTTCTCCCTTCCTTCCCTTTGCAGCTTTGGTTAGATTTACCGGATTCAAAGTAAACACTCCTACTAGCCCTCCTTAGATGTACTCCATCCCTAGCCAGGAGCTTCATATTCTGATATTTTGAGCTATGATCTAAAAATCCAAATCCCCTTCTAAGATACAATCTGCCCAGCTGCTTGTCCACTTTTGAAATCTGTTTTTTTTCTTTCTGAATCCTTTGCTGTTCATGAGCAGTATGCATCTTTAAGGCACAAGGCCCTAAGGTCTTCATTGTCATTCTCAAGACTTCATAACTTTTCCTAGTACTTTCTACTTTTCTTTTTGTTGTACCATTTGTGTCCACATCAATTACCAAAAGTATGAAATAGTCGACCATTATAAAAAGTGTTGGGATGGTCTTTGTCACATCTTGGATATACATCACAGGAAGATAGAAGACCTTTCTAAGGTTATTATCATTTGCTAACTCTCCTGCAGAAATTCCTCAACCATCATTACTTGTCTCTTCTTCCTCTGACCCTCACTGAATGACCTTTCACCTTAGAGCTCATGCGGACTTCTATGATCATGTCTTGAAAGGCAAGCACTCCTAGTTCAAAGCATTCAACTACCTGCTCTTTGTCAAGAGCCTTTAATGTGCTTCTCTGCTTCAAATGTTCAGTTGTCTTTCTTCCCTTTCTCCTTTGTGGGACATTTTCCTATCCTCTAACCTCTGGATACAGGTCAGAATTCCTTTGAAAAGACAAAAAAAATTTCTACTTCTTCACAATTGAAATACAAATAACATTCTTGTAAGTGTTAAACAATTTAAAAATATTTAGGTAAGTGATCCATTTTTGTGTATGGTATGAGATGGAACTAATAACATATTTATCATTCTCCTAGAACATTTTCTCAACAATTTTTCTTAGGTAATAAATTTTTCATTGCTTTTGCATTCTTAAATTTAGCAAACACTAGCATATTATATGGCTGGTTACCTAATCTGGTCATTTGATCTTTTTTAATCTAAGATTCCATGATTCTATGACTTCCCCAATGTCAAATAGCTAGAAAGTGGCAGACTAGATGGGCAGCTAGGTGGTGTAGTAGATAGAGCACCCACCCTGGAATCCGAAGGGCCTGAGTTCAAATGTGACCTCAGACACTTGACAGCTTACTTAGCCTTATGATCCTGGGCAAGTCACTTAACAAAGAAAAAAGAAAGTGGCAGACTGAGGACAAAAATTTAGTTCTCCTGACTGTTCCTTAACTGAACTAAATGTTGTCTAAGGTCCCTTCCAGCTACAAAAACCTATAGTTCTCATAACCTCCATTTCTGTGCCCTTTTGACAATACTAATAATAAGTAGTGCTTTTCAGATTAAAAAACCCTTTCTTCAGTCACCAGGCCCCACAATATCTGGGCCAAAACTATAGATACCAGATGTTGTGCCATTGCACTAAAGCCTTATCACCAGACCCCGTACTGCCCAGACCAAAAGCCTAGACATAAGGCCCTAACAAGAAAGAGCTAAGTGTGTGATCCACGTTTAGGTTAAATTCTAAGTATGCCTCATATCCTGCCATTTATGAATTAGGCTTTGGAATTGTCATGACATTTAAGTTCAATCTGCTCCCCCACCCCCATATTTACTGATCCAAATGACTGACCCAAACTCAAACCTAAGTTCCCACAGACTATGCCAGTGCTATTGCCTCCTCCCTTGAAATTACCCTCCAGGCTGGTAGCACCTGTTGTCAGAAAAGAGAGAGTATTCATAAAATCCCCACCATTGAGAACCCCTAATCTCGGTGATATGGAGTCCTGGTCTGCCAAAGCAGAAAACAAACAAAACAAAACAATCATCCCCCCTGCTACTTTTCCCACCCCACCCCACCAGTTCAACTTTATCATTCTGCATCTTCTTATGCCTTTTCCTTCCACTGTACCCAAATGAACCGTTACTCCATAATTAATAACTTCACCTTCACACTCAGTCTTTTTATCTTATGCTTCCCCCTCCTGCCCCCCCCCCATTTTTCCCCCCTCTTTTTGCACTCATGATATCCTGACTCTCACTGGGAGATGTCACATCCCTGACCACTCTTTCAGGTTCTTCTTCTCTCATACCTTCAATACACTCAACCAGGAAGAGTCAGCATGTCCCTGGCTCCCCCCTGCCATTTTCCTGACCTCCTGCCACCATCCCTCAGCAACTTCTACTCTTTTTATACTCCATTGTTTCTATTAACCTGTCCAGATGCTTACTTTGGCTTTAAGGAGGGTAGGGACAGTTGCTGCAGTAGAAAATGAGGGTAAGACTTGCTAGCTCCCACCCTTTACCTCCAGTGTTTATGATGTTTTCAAGGAGAAAACTCTTAGAAGAGTTTCAGGACCATTTTCATATGTATGCCCAGGTACTGGTTACCAGAGGAAATTATATTCATTCAAAGGACAAAGAAAAATGGGTGCCAGTGATTATCTCCAGCCTCAGAAAGATTCAGACAGATGTGCTGACTGTGGGTAATGGGGGATGGGGGAGGGTCCTCACAAACTGTACCCTGAGATAGGGAAGAAGGAAATGGATTCATTCACTCAGGACTAAGGAACGGGCACCTTCTACAATGAAGAGCAATTCAGATAAGCTCTACTGCTACCAGAGCTGGCAGAAGCTGTGAGACAATTTAATGAGGAATGCATGAATAAAAATAAATTGATTAAGCACCTACTATGTGCCCACCATACTGTGCTAAGCACTAAAGATACAAACTCAAGGCAAGACAGTCATTGCCTTTAATATCCCAACAGGGGAAGACAACACATATAGGTGGCCTGGGAAGAACGTTATGGTCAGAAAAGTCACAGGAATACTGACTGGAGGCATAGGATCATTGACTGACAACATCCTTTCCAGGACTGGCCCTATTTATTTGATTATTATTCTCAGAGCTAGAATTGGAATGTAGTGGTGGGGAATGGGGGGGAGAGCCAAGGAGGAGTGGAGCATGCTTAGATGGAGTATGGTATGGTAGGCGTGGGCTAGGGACAAATATAGTGAATGTTTACCAATCAGGGCTCCAAGGTCCCGGGAGGAGGTAAAGTGTCAACTCAGAGGAACAGGCCAGAGTGAAGGAGCATGGCAACATGAAGACCCACTCAATAATTAGTTAATTGCCTTGAGGCATGAGGCCCAGTTGCCTTTGTGAGCCACAACTGAGAAGCGGGAAGAGAAGTGACCATGTGCCACGTAGAGGCAGAGAGCAGACACGGATGGGTTCTTCAGCAGTAGAACCCAGTCCCAAAGAGTGGTACTTCAACATTTGAAAGCCACAGAATCAGAGTGGTGGAGGGACAACTTCCTAGCCTCACCAGGAGGGATTGTAGGCTGGAACCAGGAAGCAATAGAATCCCTGAACCATGCCAACGGACTTCAGAAGGCAGAGCCATGTGGACTTGGGCAGAGAAATGTCAGCTTCCTAAAACCTTTCCTCTTCTCAAAGCTTAAGTTTTCTCAGGAATTGCTCCCTACCCCGTCAGTGGGAGACTTTACTCATTTATGTATGACTGGCTGAGAATTGCTTGATTTCTCTATTATTTAGTTTTATTTTCTATCTCAATGAAATACTTTGCTATTGATTTTAAAATTGGGGCTCCTCTATTGGTAGAGAAAGCTTTGAATAGGGGCACAAGTCAAATATTAGACCTCATTTTGAACTTATATAGAGATGGAATTCCAGAGTTAAACAGGATAAATAGTAGCCTCCCAATGTCTCTCTCATTCCACCTTCCTTTGTCAGGTTCAGTACCTAGATCATTGCCTTTTCACCCCAACTGGTTCCTTCTTTTTGTAGTGCAATACAAATACAGGCCAGCTTGTTCATCAGTCTCCTTGTATTCCATGATCACTCCACCTCAGCCACCAACAGTCATACGCCAATAACTTTCATCACTCATATCTGTACTTTCTCTATGATCCTGAATTCTAGAATTCTACTCTCTTATCATGGTCTCCTATCATTCCCTAGTACCCTCTGCCTCATGCATCCCCCCTATTTTCGGCATGACCTTTAGTCCCTCTGCTCCTCCCTGTTCTCTGGGTCCATCATCCCTGCTCCATCCCTGACTTTCTTCTCTTCACAATTCTGACTTTGTAACAAAGATTCTCAACCTTTCGTGCATCATGAATCCGAACAGTGCCCCCTACCCCCAACCTTGGCAGTCTGGTAAAGCTTATGGACTCCTCAGAATAGTTTTTTTTTTAATGAATAACATGAAACACATAAGATTAGAAAGGAAACCAATTATATTCAAAGTGCAGTTATCAAAATTTAAAAGAAAACAAAGTCACATACACCAAGGTAAGTACCCCTGCGTAGCTGACCAATTCAACTATACATCACATTCTATCTTTTATGTGCCTTGTCTCTTTCTCCAAATGCTATTTGTACTCTGCCGAACCTCAACACTAGATCATCCCTTACAGACCGCCCTGCCCCACAACCACCACAGAATTTATCATTTATTTTCTACGGTCCCATTTACATGCTGCTGAACATTGTTAGAGAAAGCCAAGCAACAGTGCCAGTTGGGTCCACTGGAAATTCCCAGTATCTCAGCTGGCCACTCACCACTATACAGCAATCCCTTCATTCTGCCTTGATTAGCTCTCTATTGTGTTCCCCTCAGCAGATTTTCTGAACCTCTCCTCTCCTGTCCTCAAATTACTATACATTGTTTTATGTTAAAGATGACTTCGCCTCCTACTGTATTGGAAAATTGAAATCATACATTGTGAGTTCCCTCATCTTCCCTACTACACAACTCAAAACCACTCTACATCTTTGCTCATTCTTGCCTTCATTTCCAGTCTTTAATGAAACAAAGGGAGAGGTAGTTCTTTTCCATACCAAAGCCAACCCATCTATTGGTGCTATTGCTTCACTCCCCTTCCATCTTATCCAGGAGCTTGAGCCATCAATCATTCTTTCTCCTTCTCTTCAGTCTCTACTGCTTCCTTCCTCTTGCCTTCAGATGTGTTCAGGTCTTCCTCATCCATAAACATCCTTCATCTGACCATTTCATTACTTCAAGCATCATCCTATATCTCCTCCCTCTTGCTACCAAAAAAGAGACATCCCCATTTATTGCCTATAATTTCCTCACCATTCATTCACTTCTCATACCCTTGCAGTCTGCTTTACCCCATCACTTTACTGAAACTGCTCCTTCCAAGTTTACTGACAATCCCTTAACTACTGGATCTGATGAACTTTTCTCTATTCCCAATTTCATTGACCTCCCTTCCACTTCTGACACTTGTCAACTGTCCCATTTTTCTGAAGAGAAGAATGATAAAGGGATAAAGTCTTAGTCCCAAGAGAAACCACAAACAAAAGGGAAGGCTTATGGACAGTGTGAAAATGAGACTCACTACTGAGTAGTGGCATTGTAAATAGAATGCTAGTCTTAGAATCATGAAGACCTGAGTTCAAATGCTGCTTCAGACACTTATTAGCTATGTGACCAAATCAGTAAGCTACTCCCAGCCTCAGTTTCCTCATCAGCAAAATGGAGATAATAGCACCTACCTCACAGGATTGCTATAATCAAATGAAATAACATTATGTAAAGTACTTTGCAAACCTCAAAGCACTATATAAGTGCTATAACAGATGCTTATAGACAGAATAGAGGTTGTAATTACTGTTATCATTTCTGCTCCCATGGCTTCTATTCTACTGCTCTCTCCTTGTTCTCCCACACTTGTTTGATTGCTACTTCCCTGTCACCTTTTCTAGATAATCATCCACCTCCCATTTCTTTAGTGTGGATGTCCTCCCAAATGCCCCCCAAAAAACATTTTACAGATAAGAAAACTGAACTCCAAAGAGAAGAAGTGACTGGTTCACAGTTGAAATAGATAATCCGAGACAGGATTTGCCCCCAGATCTCCTAACTGTTTCCACCAAGAGGTAAAGCACAAACTCTCTAACAATCCTCTTTCATCCCAGCACAGGGACTGTTTTGGAAACTTTTTTGCATTCCTCATCGCTCCACACAGCTGGTCCCCTATTCTGCCTATAGGGAAAGCTGACCCTATTTGAGTGGCAGACTTCTCAGAGACAAGGATACTAAAAGTGCTACACTGAGGGTGGTCTCTTGTTCTGTAGCAGATCCCAATTCCATTTCTGGAAGAGGCAGAATTTACCATTGTCTATGTGAATAACTCACTTAAGGTTTATTGAAGTCTTCTGAGCAGTTACCAGGTTCTCCCACTCACCCACTAACAGAAGTTTAGTTATCAGGCACTTAACTTGAACATACAATTCAATCCAATATACATTTATTAAGTACCTACTATGAGCCAGACCTGGGGCATCTTGTTCCCTGAAGGTGAAATCAGGTAGAGCAGCAGATACAACAAAGTAAAATGATCTGAGGGTCCAGTTTCTGCTCTCTATAAAAGAAGGCATTGGGAGTTCAGTACTCTGCCCTCCAGCCCTCCAAACAGAGGAGGGAGGAGGCTGAGGGAGGTGGTGTCAAGGGAGGTTTGAGCTAGCAACATGTGATGAACTTATCCTGGGAAGGCCATCTTGTTCATAGCGTTTAAGTTTAATTTGCTTAGAAAGAGCTAAATTAACAGGAATGCCCAAATCACTATATTTTGTTCAATCAGTCATGTTGATTACTTTTAATTATCCTGCCTAGGCTGTGTCTAGCTCAGGTTAATAATGGAGCAGTCATTTGGTCGGTATGGTTTTTGATTTGTTTTGCTTTGTTAGAAAGGAGAGGGTGGAAAGGATGTTAAAAGAAATAGATACTGTTCTTAGATGACTGCAGAGGGATCTAGGGGAGAAGCAGGTAGGAAGCAACCACATTAGAGGTTTGTTTTATTGTTTTGAGGGAATCTAGGTTAAGAGACTTGCCCAGGGTCACATAGCTAGTAAGTATCTGAATTCATATTTGAACTCAGGTCCTCCTGACTCCAAGGGCAGGTACTCTATCCACTGTGCCACCTAGCTGCCCCTACAGGAGAGGCTTTTAAAGGAGAGCAGCAATATCTCAGTGAGGATTCTTGAATTCTTATACACAACAAAGTCAACCACGAGTCTCACAGAACAAAGAGTTAGAAAAGTGGGGATCCAAATCTCCTGAAAGACAAGATTTTTTATAGAGATCCCTCCCAGGAAGTCCAGAACTGAGCTTCTGGTCTGCCAGGAGAAACCAAGGACAGCAAACACAACTAAAGGGGATTGTGTATCACATGCATGACAAGATTTTTTATAGAGACCCCTCTCAGAAAGTTGAGAAGTGAGCTTCTGGTCTGCCAGGAGACACTGAGGACAGCAAACACAACTAAAGGGGATTGTGTATCACATGCAGAACTGGGGAAGGGAGACCCCTCTAACAGCCTTGATCTATGCTAACTAAATCAAACCTATGGCTCAGACATTAGCAATGTGAACACCTCTAGGGTCAAAGGAGTTAAAAGTGTCCCTGAATCTGGAGAACAGAAGTGATTAATGGAGTGGAAAGTGTCAATGAGCCGGGGCCAGGAGTACAATCTTCTTTGCAAGAATATTTTGAGTTTTCGGGCAGATCCCTCTCTGACATGCTTCTACCAACTTTCACATGTGACAAGCCCCATGTGGTGCTTGTAGCTCCAGTTGTGATCGATGACAGTCTTGCCTGAGAGATGACATGGGCGTTGACAAATAATACAATCCTCAGGAATGAGTCCTTCTTTTACAAAGAGTTGAAAGCCTCATGGATCCTAGGTCCTGGGGACCTTCAGAGGAGAGGCAATCAGATGAGAAGCTTTGCCATACTCAGGGCAGCTTCACTGTCTCCTGAGCCCTTGAATTTGCTGCATCTCTGAAATGGTGCTGAAGAACTGAGGAAAGATTCCCCCAAACAATCAAGTCTCAGTGTTTGCTCCATTTGACAGATATGGAAACTGAGACACCATGAAGTAAGATGACTTTTCCAAGAACACATAGTAAGTTACTCTTGAAACTAGGGATGATCAACACCACTATTCCTCCCAAACCCCAGTGAATGGCCTCAGGTGGTGATTTCAATTCCACATCTGCTCCAATTTCCAGTGAAATCTCTACTCTTCATTTACGCAGATTCCCTAACACAAGCTTCAAACCACTGACTTTGTTCTGAGATTTAAAAAAAAAAAGGTTATACCCTCATTACCACCAACACCCAATCCCTCAAAATTGAACTACTTTCTAGTAACAGCCCTCAGTGAAAATCTCTGTATTCCAAACCATAGATTTAGAAGGTTAACTCTGAGGTCATCCAACCCACACCTGAACCATAGTCGTCCCTCCCAACAAAGTCTCTCCCAAAAAGGAGTCATTCAACCATTTCTGGAAGACCTCTAGTGCTGAGAAACCCACCACCTTCCGGAAGCCCTTTCTGCTTGTGGATAGCTACAGCTTTGTACTGGTAAATGTTTAACAACTGGGCCTCCAGAACTCACTTAAGTAAACAGAAGGCTCAGCAGATAAAGCACTAGGCCTAAAGTCAGGAAGACCTGAGTTCAAATCCGACCTTGGATACTTTACTAGTTGTATGACCCTGGACAAGTCACTTAACGTCTGTTTGCCTTAGTTTTCTCAACTGTAAAATAAGGTTAACTAACTCCCATGGTTGTTATAAGGATTAAAAGAGAAAATATTTCTAAAGTGCTTGGCACAAGGCCTGGCTGTGGCCATCCGCTGTCACTGTTCAGTCGTTTTTCAGTTGTGTTTGGCTTTATGTGATCCCATTTGAGATTTTCTTGATAAAGACACTGGAGTGATTTGCCATTTATTTCTCCAGTTCATTTTACAGATGAGGAAACTAAAAGTGAACAGGGTTAAGTGACTTATCCAGGGTCACACAACTAGTAAAGTGTCCAAGGTTGGATTTGAACTCAGGTCTTCCTGACTTTAGGCCTAGTGCCATTCAATAGATCAGGATCTCAGCAGGTACCGTTGCTCCTTATCATGTGTTTTTTGTTGTTCTTCAGTCATTTTCAGTTGTGTCCAACTCTTCATGACCCATTTGGGGTTTTCTTGGCAGAGATACTGGAGTGGTTTGCCATTTACTTCTCCAGCTTGTCTTACAGATGAGGAAACTGAGGCAAACAGGGTTAAGTGACTTGCCCAGGGTCACACAGCTGGTAAGTGTCCGAGGCTGGATTTGAACTCATAAAAGTGAGTCTTCCTGACTTCTGGCCCTGCACTCTATCCACTGCACCACCTAGCTGAATCTATATAAATGCTTGTTTAAAAAGAAGGACACACTTTTACATTTAATTTGTAATAATCACATTTTCTCCATCCCTTTCTGAAGTCTAGACAATCACCCAAACATCAATCAAACCCTGATTTGGGGTGTTTGCTGGTTCCCAAGGTGTAAACGCCACAGACGAAAATTCCTCCATCCACACCCTCCAGCTCAGATGAGCTGGCTCCAGCATGCCCCTGGACAATTATTAGGGAGCTTTTGCTTTTTTCTCCTAACATCAAGCCTCAGTCTTCTTCTCTGTATCTCTCACTCCTTGCTCCTACTTCTGTCCTCTAAGAAAAAGGAGAACAAGGAAAATCTCCCTTCCAATTTAGAGTTCTTCAGATTGATGAGGATGGCTCCCTTGTTCATAGGATCATGGATTCAGAGCTGGAAGGGACCTGGGAGGCCCTCAGAGGAGGACACTGAGGCCCATGGAGGTTAACTGACTTGCCCAAGGTCATACAAGTAGTAAGTATGAGAGGGGGTATTTTAAACCAGGTCCCTGACTCCATAGCCTACATTCTTCCCAATGGCCAAGCCTCCGCTTCCCAACAGCCTTCTCTTCTGCATAATAAACATTATTGTCTCCTTCAACTGGTCATCCACGGAATGTTTTTTGCTCCCCTCACCATGCTGGTGACTCTCCTCCGGGGACCACTTTTGTCCTGACTTTCTTCTGGTACACCCTGGCTTCCTCAGCGCCCACTCCATGGCAAGCAGCTTCAACTAAAGCTCGCCACTCTCTTCCTCCTCTAGGTAATAAAAATGCAGGTCTGACCACTATTTTCTCCGGGAGCTCCTGATAATTCAAAAGAAACAAAGGCAGCCCAATGGTATCTCATTGAAAGCAAACACAGTGAACAATTCAGCAAGGGCCTATAGCAGGAGTCATCTAAATACCACTTTGGAAATCAGTTCACAGTTCAATCCATAAAGTGGTCAGAGCGCCCTACTACAGACTGGGGGCTCTGCGGACAAAAAGTGAGACTCGTGGGCTGAGGCAGTTTCCCCTCACATCTATCAGGCTGGGAGGTAATAGCTATTGATTGTAAACCCACAGCAGGCAGTGCTAGAAGCTGGGAAGGCTTATCCCCAAAGGACTGCATTGCTGGGGAGACTCACAGTCCAATCTTCATTAGCATGTGCTTCCTCTGTGAAATCACTGCATCCAGATAGTGTCTGAATCTTTTCCCCAAAACAACTCCTTGGGCACATGATCAATGGGTGTTGGTCGCTGGGGCCTGTCTTTGGCTTAGAAGACAAAGTATGTAAGGGCCCTCAGGCCTGGAGTAAACAAGGGCAGTGTCCTCCAGAGGATGCCTTCAGCTTCGGGGCTTTATCATTCCCATGACTGCCCAGCCCTCTGTGGCCTCCATTAGATCTTGAGACTTAGAGCTTCCTAAGAATCAGCCCTATCCCTATGTGGAATAGCCTGCCTAGGAAAAGAGTAGGTTCCCCCTCTCTGGAGGTCCTCATTCATGGGTTACACCCTAGGGACTCACCCTTGGAAATGACCTTGTATATATTTTACATTTACTTGTCAGTGTTTACCCCAAAAGAAACTCCTTGATGATAGAGACTGGTTTTTGTCTTTTAGTACAGTGCAGGTACACAGTAGACACTTAACGAATGCCTATTTAATGAATCAATGCTGGTACATAGTTGTGTTGTGTTCGTCCTTCGTTTTCAAAGAGGACTGTGACATCAGGGAAATGATGACATGACTTGCAGTTGACTTTGATTTGAATGAGGGAGGGCTGTGCAAGGTCTCCAGCCTTACTTTCTCCTCTAGAGCCTATTTAATGAATCAATGCCTGGTGCACAGTAGACACTTAATGAATGCCTACTTAGTGAATCAATGCCCAGTACACAGTAGATGCTTCATGAATGCCTATTTAATGAATCAATGAATGAAATTCTCTGATCATAATATACACAATCCCTGTCTCCTTGGGCTGTTGATTGTCTCAGCTGATGAAGCACTTCAGACACCTTAAAGCGTATCAGAAATGTCCGTTATTATTTAGCATATTGTGGAGGGAGATTCTTGTTCAGGTACCGGTTGGACTAGAGAGTAGCTGAGGGTCCTTACAACCCTGAGCTTCTATGATAAATGACTCAGTCTGTACCTCATCACCTGGGGAGAAGTCAAAGGATGCTAGGCCAGACAAAGTTACTGATCTTCACAGAAGCCAGTTGGCTTTGCTCATGCTGTTTCCTTTCTGTTTCTTCCACCCAGCTTTCAGATTCTGCAATTCCACCTCTTCCAGGAAGCCTCCCCAGCTACACCAGTGTACATGTGTTATTCCATTCTCTGGGCTCCCTCAGTAATTCAGAACCCATACCATGATGCATTTTAGTGTTTAGGGCTATATTGTCTTGCATTACAATCTGATTGTTTCTTGCGCTTGAGTCTGCTCTACACAGATGAATTACCCCCTCGCAGATAGGGATGAACTATATTTTATTCTTCCTTTATGTCCCTCCAGAGTGCTGAGCAT
Source organism: Trichosurus vulpecula (assembly GCF_011100635.1). Classification (NCBI taxonomy): domain Eukaryota; kingdom Metazoa; phylum Chordata; class Mammalia; order Diprotodontia; family Phalangeridae; genus Trichosurus; species Trichosurus vulpecula. The sequence goes on along the minus strand of NC_050575.1, from coordinate 141,604,223 downwards.
AACATTGAATGTATGGTATACATTGAATGAATACTTTTCAGTTAATGAACCAGTCTACTGGGAGTCAGAAAGCCTGAATTTGAGTCTTGCCTCTCCTACTCACTGGGAAGTTGGTGAAATAACAAGAAAGATCCTCCCCCGAGAGGATGGGAAGCTTGAGGAGAGAAGAGAATGTTGGGATAGCCTCTGTAGTGAGATAAATAATTCATTATGGAAGTGAAGAAAGATTGCCTTGCTACACCGAGGGCCCAGTTCAGATTAGACAACATAAAATTGCAATGGATCCAATCAGCAGCTATATGACTTCCTCCAGTTCCATTTGAATAAGGACAAAAGAGGTAGATGGTGGGAGTAATCTCAGATTGGGAAAGCACTAGGCACAATTAAGGAATCTGAGCCAAAGGACTGTGTAGAGTTAAACTGATTCACCAAGATTGGGAAGGGAGAAGAATGCAGCCAGGGCAAAGAGTGGTGGCCTTGGGGAAGTGGTGAGGGGTGAAGGAATGGGTGGTCATGGCGAGGAAGAATGGGTTTATATTGAGACATAGGGAGAAATGTAAGGATAAAACATTATGATTGCATAAAGGAATTTTGTTGTTTATGGACTTGGAAGTTGAACACTTGTGGGTACAATCATCCCTTGTGTGCAACAGGTGCTGAGTAACTGAGGAATTGAGAAGCAAGAATCATTGAGGGAACATTAATATGTATATCAAAGTCCTCTAGCATAAATGTAGGCATTGATGTGGAGAGGGAGACTGTTGCCAGTCACTGAACTTAAGAAAGGCAAAAGAATACACTGGGAATCAGTAGATAATAGATACCAGCCTCTAGACTGGATGATAAATTTGGTAGAAGTCTAAAAGTACCAATGGGGATCAAGAAGTGTTCTGACTCCCCAGTGAGGACCAGTGAGACAGGGAATATGAGAAAAAGAATAATCAGTACCAGAAAGGGTGTTTAAGGATACAGCGTCATCCACTGGAGCCACACCTCAGTGAATCCCAGAAAATAAAAAGAATGTGTGAGGAAGAAGCCTACAATGAAAGGAAGTTTATTAGTTGTAATGTGGGAGTTTTGGAGCACAGGGGAAAGGGTTAGGAGTTCTGGGGTGAGACACTGAGATGGTAGTGTTGAAGTGGATAGGGATGAGGGAGCAGGTTGGAGAGTTTTGTTCCTCAGCAGTCCAAGGTTGAGTATCACTGGGATGAGAAGAGTAAGAGAAGGTAGGACTATGACAATGATTGGAGAATGAATCAAGAAAGACTGTCGTTGGATAGTTAGGTGGTGCTCTGCCATTGAAGGGAGGTGATTAGAAGATTCAAGGTCTCCAAAACAGCCATCCACTTCCCCAGGTGTTGTTCATCTAACTCTACTAACTCTAAGTAGTTATCTCTCAAAAGTATGCCTTGGATCACCAAGAAGATTAGAAGAGATTGCGATAATGCATACAGGAGGCAATAAATAAATGGTTGTTGATTTAGGAAGGAAAAAGTCAATAAACTAATGAAAAAGTATAGATGACAATTCCCAATACTGGAAAAACAGCTCATAAGAATCTGTGGTGCAGTCTGTGAATTGAGCACGTCATTTAGAGAGGAAGATTTAGTGGAAAGTGCACTAGAGGATATCTGAGTTTGAATATTGGCTCTGCCACTTACTAGCTGTTGGACCCTGAACAGAGCATTTAACTTTTTTGAGACAATTTCCTCATTGATAAAACAGGGATAATAATGCCTGTACTACTTACCTCACAGGGCTATTACAAAGAAATTACTACAGAAGCCATAAAGTGTTCTCTACTTTGGAGTTATCTCCATAGATCAAAGATAGCATATCAATAACCTGTGCGGTATGATGGTGATGATGCAATTATAGCTTACACCCATAAACTGGTATGATGATCCTCCACCCCAAGAAAGAATGGGGCCTCACCCCATGTGATCTACCTCACTGGTGATTATGGAAAATGAGAGCTTATCAGAGCTCATAACCAAACTTACCAAGGGCTCAGGCCCTCCACTGCAAAGAAGTGAAAACTTGATTTATTTCTCTGGATGGGAATGATCTTGGAGGTGTTACAGGGGGATTCACGGGAAGAGGAGAGGGTAACGATTAGGTGTCAGGGTGTTTCATTGACTGAGAAGGCAATGGAATTTACTGTTAAATAAGACAGGAAGAAATTGAACACAGACCATAATAAACTGTGTGATGGGTGTGACCAAAGGCAGTGTATCAAGAGAGCCAGACAGTTGGATGAGATTTATGTAAATTACTGGAAAATGGAAAATAGCCCTCATTATTTAAAAAAAAAAAAAACCACAATCCATTCATTTCCCATTGTTTTTTCAACTGACCAGCATCCCTTCTTTTCTTTCTAATAATTAAATCCTCCCGGAGAGGAGCTCAGGAACATCTCTGACATTCAATACCTTTCTCTAGCAAGCCAAAAGAATAAAACTTTCTGTCTCTGTAACTGGGTGAATTTTGAGACCCTTTGAAAAAGGGAAGGGGAAAAAAGTGGGGAGGGAAGCAAAAGGGACCAAAGGATATAAAATCACAAATCATTGACTGTCAGAGCTGGAAGGGAATTGAGATTTCTCACCTATACGTAGAAAGACCTGGGACAGAGCAGACTATGAAGTATTTCTGGGAAGAAGAAGAAGGGTCACCAGCTTTTTCTACCTTCTCCAGCACACACATTCATTATTATTTGCATGGAACAGAGAAGCATGATAAAGAGAGGTTAATATAATTTCCTCAGGGTAGCATCATTCAATTCCTTTCCCAATTAAGGAAGTATATCCTTATGGATATTTGCCTAGACAGGTGAGTGTGGTAGGATCTAAGAATTAAAATAGATTTGTGATCATGAATTAACTTGTAGTTGAACTAAGGAACTTGGAGGATCATAACAGCATAGAATCAAAGCTGGAAAGGATCTTACAGGTAATCTGACCTAAATCCCTCATTTTACAGATGAGGACATTGAGGTGATCGCACAGTGCTTAAATTCTGGCAGAGTCAGGATTTAAACCAAGATCCTCTGACTCTAAGTCTAGCATTCTTTCCAGCATGCCACAATTCACTCTAAGAGGGAATATGAGGAGAAAGTAGTTAACAGAAAAATTCAGTTTAGAGCAGAGTCAGACAGAAGAGTTCTAAGAAGAGTTCAAGTAGCAGATATGATCTTAGACTGGAATTCTGTCACCTTCTTTTACAGGTTTGCTGAGGGAAAGGGTTTCTTGCCCATTGACTGAGAAAATTAACCGAGGAAAGCAATAGCCTTCCTCTGCAGGGGAGAGGCTTAGGAATCATAGCACCTCCAGTACATAGAAGATAGAGTTGAATATAGGCTTAAAGATAACATTTCAACTGAAGATTACAGCATATTCACAGTAGGAGGCTGAAAGAGCTATAATGTTCCTGAAACTAGAAATTTATTAACCTACAGCATACCTATGGGGTTTTGGACAGGGTGTTAGGTGACCATGAAGATAGCTAGATGGCTTAAGACCAACTAGAACAGAGATACAGTCCCTAGAAAGAAGCAACGGAAGCTCCAGCAGGGAGCAGTTGATACATAACACAGAGTGGGAATCATCAAAGAGTAACACCTGGAAGCAAGCTCAGTAACATCACGGGAATACATTGACAGCTATGCATCTTCAGAACTGTCCCATTACACAGATGCCTTGGTGACACACGTTCCTGATTTTATATTGTGTGTGTGTATATATATGTATACATATACATATGTATGTATATATAATATTTTATATTTATATATGTATGTGTGTATATAGAGACATGTGTGTATGTGCGTGTATATGTGTGTATGTGTGTATAGGTATATGCATATGTGTGTCTATATACATTATACAAACATGTGTATGTATGTGTGTATCTGATTCATGTCCAGAAGCACATTTCAAACAGTTTGTGTGTATTTGTTGGAGAGGAAGCTGAAGGTTTGGGGGAAGAGAGATATAACTGACATTATATTGATATGATCGATACATTACTGATGATGTTGACATTACTGATGGAGTAATAGTAACATATTTGTTGTGACCTAAGTATATCGTTTGGCTGACTAGTAATACTAGTAAAAGTAAGAACAGTGAAAGGAATTCCTGAGCTATAGTGGAGAGAGGATTATGACCTGCAGAGTATGTAGAACCCATGGGAAAGGGCACCTAGGGGATACAGCAGATCATGCCGTGCCTAGAGTCAGGAAGACTCATCTTCCCGAGTTCAAATCCAGCCTCAGACATTTTACTAGCTGTGTGACCCTGGGCAAGTCACTTAACTTCTGTTTTCCTCAGTTTCCTCATCTGTAAAATGGGGATGGTAATAATAGCGCCTACCTCCCCGGGTTGTGAGGATCAGGCAAGATAATAATTGTAAAGCACTTAGCCTAGAGCATAAAACATAGCAAACCCTCTATAAATGTCCGCTATCATCTCCTATACCTATGTGGCCCCTTCCTGCCTCCATAGCTTTGCCTCGTCTGCTCCCTGCCTGAGATCATCTCTCAGTGCTCATGTCTATCTAAAACCTACCCAACTTTCACAAAGCAAAGCGAACCTCACCCCCTCCCTGTGGCCATCGCAATTACACCTCACACCATTCAATCCAGGGCTTGGTTCATTGGCTTTTGTTCAATCAGTTAACCAATAAACATTTATGAAGTACCTACTATGTGCTAGGACTGTGCCAGGGCATAGGCACACAAATACAAAAGTAAAACAGCCCCTGCCCTCAAGGGGCTTACAGGCCAATTATTCCACGTGAGTGTTTTTCCTCCCTAACCAGATAAACCTGGCCAAGAGGAAGAACCATGACTTCTTGTGCCTCCCTGACAGCACCACACAAAGGGCTATAGTGTATGGAGTGTGGAGCTTGGTGCCAGGAAGACCTAAGTTCAAATCCTACCAGCTGTGTGACTCTGAGTAAGTCACTTTAACACTCTCATCTTAAGTTTCTTCATCTGTAAATTGAGCTTAGTAATACTCTGTTGTGAGAAGCAAGGTGGTGTAGTGGTCAGAGATCCAGCCTCAGAGTTGGAAGACCTGGTTTCAGAATGCAAAAGGACCTTAAGACCATCCAGGGGTGGGGGACCTGCAGTCTTGAGGACAGGCTGCACCTGAGGACCTAGAAGGCCACATGTGTCCTCAAGGCCCCACCCCTGGAACTGATGTATAAACTTGTATAGACTGACGTAAGTAGAACAATACGCACAACTATATGGTGTAAATGGAGAAGACAACAGAATGACTGGAACTGAATGCGAAGACCTCAGAATGATCCAAAGGAGAGAAATGAGGAGATACCTCCCCACTCCTTCTTTGTAGAGGTGGGTGATCATGGGTGTGGAGCACTGTGCTCAAAAGCAAATGTTTTCAACATGTTAGATGGTTTTACTGAACTTTTTTCTTCCTTATTATAAACAATGACTTGGGGGCGAGGGAGGGATAGAATGGGAAATCTAAGTGATGTTAAAAAACAAAAGATATAAATATTCTTTTCAAAAAAGAGGATCATGTTATAGAAGGGCCAGCTGAAAGGGTTAGGAAAGTTAGGAAGGAAGGCAGGCAGGCAGGCAGGAAGGAGGGAAGGAAGGAAGGAGAAAAGGAAGGTGAAAAGGAAGGAAAGGAACAGGAAAGGAAGGAAGGGAGGAAGAAGGAAGGAAGGAAGGAAGGAAGGAAGGAAGGAAGGAAGGAAGGAAGGAAGGAAGGAAGGAAGGAAGGAAGGAAGGGAGAAACAGAGGGATTTAGGGAGGGAGGGAGGAAGGAAATAAGCATTTATTAAGTACCTATGTACCAGACACTGTGCTAAACACTTTACAAATATCTCACTTGATCCTTACAACAACCCTGGGAGGTAGGTGCTATTATGATCCCCATTTTACAGCTAAGAAAACTGAGACAAATAGATTAAGTGATTTGCTCAGAGTCACATAGTAAATGTCTGAGGCCACTTTTGAACTCAGGTCATCCTGACTCCAGACTATACCTACTGGTCTCTGTCTACTCATCCAGGCTCACTGACCATGGGCGAGCACTTAAGCTGTCAGTGTCCCCCTGAAAACTTTGAGCCTCACCATTGCCTGGCAGGTGCTGATCTGCATTGGTAGAAGGTTACTCCCTCGGGGTTTCCTACACCAATTAAATCCTGGGTCCAGTCCCCTCCAAAGAGGTACATAGCATTTGAATTTGCACTGCATGTTTCCATTCAAATTGCCATATTTTACATAATTATAACTTAAAAGAGTGTGAATTCTTATAAAAGTGGCCGCTTCTCAGTGTTCCTTATTCACATTAGTCAGGGCCTGGCTATAATACATACTTCACAGGCTCACCGTAAGGATCAAATGAGATTATGTAGATGAAGAGTCTTACAAATTGCACAGCACAATGAAAACAGCAGCTTCTATCATTGTGATCATCTCTATTGTTGTCATTATAGCATTAGGAGTGATACGAGCATTCCTAAAGGGAATGAGGAGACCGGGGTTCTAGTCTTGGCTTTGCCATTGACTCATAATGTGACCTTGGGGAAGTCCCTGTGTCACCCTTCAGTTTATGTTTCCTACTCTGTAAAAACTGAAAGGTTTGAATTCTATCATCTGTGAGGTTCCTCCCACCTCTGATATTCTAGGAGTCTCTGAAAGGTTTGAATAAATCCCTGGCTCTCCAGTGAATTACTAAGAAAAGCTGAATTGGCTTGATAACCATCCCTAGTCTCAGGATAACACCCAGGAGGATGCTCTTGTCCTTTCATGGCCCAGGGAGTAGGGGGATCCTCTTCCTACAATTCTCCTATCCAAAGACAGCTTTTGATTTAGGAAATCATCCCACCAGCCCCTCATTTTCATGAGCAACTCATTTCCTTTCTCTTGGTCTCAGTTTCCCAATCTGTAAAATTAAGAGGTTGGATATAATGAATGACCACATTCCTTAATTATAAGGAGACACAGGGGAAAGAGAAGGCCTTGGATTTAAAGGCAGAGGTCTTAGGTTGGATTCTGCTCTTGCCACTTATGGCCTGGATGACTTTGGTTAACTTACTTTATTTCTCTGGGCTTTATTTTTCTCATCTGTAAAAAGAGGGGATTAAGCTAAATAACCTCTAAGATTTCTTCTAGTTCTTAATTTATGATTCTCTTCTACATTTCAGGATTAAATCCTCCAAACCTTCTGAATAGACTTTTGTGACTTCTATGTACCCAGCACCCTTTAAGGTTTTGATCCAACAGTGTCATTTAACCTTGGAAACTGAATATCTTCATTCTCTCCTACTCTGCAGCCATCTAGTCAAAGAAATATCTTGCTATTTCTGTCTCCTCTAATGTGTTCCAAAGCTAATCCCATTTCCAAACCCCAGGGCTGGATACTCTATCCCTCTCTAATCCTCTTGGCTGCCCCTGCCCTGTACTCAGCAATGTTGGCAGTGGTAGGAAAGACTGTAGTCCTCCCATCAGCTGCCATTGGTACTCCACAAGTAGTCTATTGAAATTAGTCTATGGATGATTTTCTGAGGTTCCCAAAGTACCTTCAAACGGCTCAGAGTCTCTGATTCTTGGGAGAACCATGAGAGATACAGACAAGTTATTTGGGGGCTGATGCTAAAATAATTCTCAAGTACAGGAAAAGTGTTGAAATTTGGGGTCAGGAGACCTGGGTTCGGATCCCAACTTTGCCACATTTTAACTATAGGATTTGAGGCAAATTATATCCCCTTTCTGGGACTTGGGTTCCCCATCCAGAAAATTTTGGGGTCAGATTTTCAAGCTCTAACATTCTGGGATTAATGCAAAGCATGAGGTCCTCTGATAAGAAGGGAAAAGAAAAGAAAGGGGAAGGACAGAGACAGAGAAGAAAAGAGAGAGGAGAGAAATAAAAGAAAAGAATAAGGGGGGAGGGAGGTGATCACATAGACTGGACAGGATTAAAATTCTGCCCAGGAAATAGAAAAATCATCTTTGAGTGAACCCTGGCAGCCATCAGTCACTTAACCCTAAGAGGAAGATAGATTTGATGCCTGTACTCAGGCAGCAGTTTTTAGCTCTCCCTAGTCTTGACAAAGGGGCAACAGCCTCTATATCTGCCTATCAGTGAGAAATTCTATAACAGAAAGTGATGTCCTAGAAGACAGAAACATTGAGTACTGGTGTTGTGGCAAGATCACTGAAATGAGCCAGGAGCCTGGGTCTGCCACTAACTGTCCCACCTACACACCTGAATTATTCCTAACTCCATGCATTTGCTCATACTGTTCTCCCTTGTCTATAATGCACTTTCTTTTCTACCTATGGGAAATCTCCAAAATCTAGATCAAGCCCCACCTTCTCCATGAAGCCTTTCCTGATTACTCTCATTACTTAGAGATTCCTCTTTGCCTCCTCTAAGGTCCCACGGCATAGCTCCCTACTATCCCTCATTTGAAATCTGTTTGTGTGCCCCTGGGTGAGTCTCTTCCCTTTGCTAGGCATCAGTGAGGAAACCCTCTTAACTGGGGGAAGAATTTGTGTTGAGGAGTGGGAAATAAGGTTAAAAAAAGGTAGATTGGGACCCTCCATGTGCCATAATTACCTATGAGTCACTGCCGCCATGTTGAGCTTTACCAGCTTCTGTACCCTGTTAGGGGCTATTCAACACATCTCACATGCCTCCAGGCATCTTAGATTGTCCTATGCCCTTGGGGTAGATTTAGATGGATATCCAGTAGACATCTTAAACTCAATGTCTCCAAAACAGAACTCATCTTTCCCCTTAAACTCTCCCCAGCTCCTGCCTTCCCTATTACTGTAGAGGACAACGCCATCCTCCCAGTCCCTCGGGCTCACAAGCTAGGAGTCATCCTGGATTCCTCACTATCGCTCATCCTCCATACCCAAGTTATTACCAAGGCCTGCCGATTTCACCTTTGCAACATCTCTCAAATATGCCCCCTTCTCTCTCCTGACACAGCCACTCCTCTAGAGCAGGCCCTCATCACATCACACCTGGATCACTGCAGCAGCCTCTAGATGGGTCTGCCTGCCTCAAGTCTCTCCCCACTTCCATCCAGCCTCCATTCAGTCACTTAAGGGGTTTTCCTAAAATGCAGGCCCGATCATGTCATACACACACACACACACACACACACACACAAAATTCCTGTGGCTTCCTATTGCCACCAAAAGAAAATATAAAACGCTTTGTTAGGCATTCAAAGCCCTTTATAATCTGGCCCCTTTCTACTTTTCCAGTCTTCTTACATCTTACTCCCCAACACTTACTCTTTGATCCAGTGACAGAGACCTCCTGGCTGGTCCAGGAACAAGACACTCCATCTCTCAGCCCCACTGTATTCTTTCTGGCTCTCCCCCAGGCCTAAAACTGTCTCCTTCCTCCACTGTGATCACTGACCTCCCTAGCTTCTTTTAAGTCCCAATTAAAATGCCACCTTCTACCAGAAGCCTTCCCTAACCCCTCTTAATTCCTTCCCTCTGCTAATTATTTCTTTTTCATCCTGTATATGGTTTGCTTTGTATATGTTTGCATATTATCTCCCCTAATAGATTGCAAGCTCCTTCAGGGCAAGAATTTCCTTTTGCCTCTTTTTGTATCCCCAATGCTTAGCACAGTACCCTGCAGTAGTAGGTACTTAATACATGTTTACTGACATTGATTAAGAACAACCAGAAACAAAGTGGGTTTCTCTTGCTCTATTCTGGGGAAGGTTGAGAAGAAAGTTCATTTAGCCATCTTCTTGGGAGGTCAGTGATAGGATTAGTCTTTGAGTTTCCTGACTCAAAAGGCACTAGGAATCTTCTGGCCACAACAGAGCTCCTCGGTCTAGCATTCAAGGCTTTCTGCAATCTTACCCATCTCTGATCTCTCTACTACTTACCAACTCACCAGAAGGCTTTAAACTCCTTGAGACTAAGGGCTATTTCATTTTTGTCTTTGGAGCCTCAGCTCCTAGAATCCCACCTGGTAGACAAAAATAAATGATTGCTGAATTAAATTGAATTTAACTCCACTGCTCTAGCTAGACTGGTTCCTTTATTGTACCATCCACATACCTTGCTCATTCCTGCTTTGGTGTCTTTGCTCATGGTCATCCTTTGTTTACAATGCCTTTTCATCTCTGCCAATCAAAATTCTCCAAAGCTTGGACCAAGTCCCACCTTCTCCTTAAAGCCTTCCCTGATCACTCTGATGTTTGGTGATCTCTGGTGCACACCTTCTGAATGCCCATAGCACTTAACAATCTATATCTTCCATTCACAACTTTGTGATAAAATCACAGAGCTGCAAAGGACCTAGAGAGAAATCTAGTCAAAATTTCTACCCATTTCAAGAATTCCCTCTATAACAGCCATTACTTGGAAATCTGCAGTGACCTTGGGCTCCCTGCTTTGTGAAGCAGCCTGTGCCATCTTAGGGCAGTTCTGATTGGTAATCCCTTTGAAAAATGAGCCAAAATCTGCTTCCCAGTAATTTTATTATTGCCAATTCTTTCCCTCTGGAGCTCCAAAGAGAGACCTAAACCCACTTTCTCTCAAATATCACTCACTGGTATCTTGACTATCCCTAATAGGATAGGCTGTCCAAACACCTCACCATCCCGGTTTCCCACATAAGAAGATGTGACGTATTCTAGCTAGAGGGCAGATAGGTGGCACAGTGGATAGAGTGCCAGGCCTGGAGTCAGGAAGACTCATCTTCCAAATTAAAATCTGGCTTCAGACATTTACTAGCTATGTGACCCTGGGCAAGTCACTTAACCCTGTTTGCCTCAGTTTCCTCATCTGTAAAATGAGATGGAGAAAGAAATGGCAAACCACTTCAGTATCTTTGTCAATAAAGCCCCAAATGGGATCATGAAGAGTCAGACATAACAATAACCATATCCCATACTGTTCTCTTATACCCTCCTTCAACTCTTCCTTTGGGTATGTCTTGCCTCTACAAGCCATTTATAAGCTCCCTAAAGTAAGGGACCATGATTAATACCTCTCCGTAGCAGCTACAGTGATTGGTGGGGGGAGCAAACCCTTGAAAGGATGAGGGGATGAATAGATGAATGGTAGGGTCTAAATTATCATCTCTAGGAAGATAATTACCATATCCATAACCAGCCATAGTCTCTCTCCAGAGTTCCAGTCTTTCACTTCCAACTCTTTATTTGATATCTCAAATTGGATGCCCCATAGGCATCTCAAACTCAGCCTGTCCAACACAGAACTCATCTTTCCTCCCAAACCTCCCCCTTTTCTAAATTTTCTTGTTACTGTCAAGGGTACCACCATCCTCCAGTTCCCTAAGCTCACATCTTGTCAACCCTGACTCCCTATTCATATTCATCCTACATGTTCAATTTTTTATCAGATCTTGTCATTTCTACCTTCGCAACCTCTCTAGTATATACACCCCCTTCTCTCCACTCACAGAGTAGCGTCCCTTAAAGAGCTGCCTCCCACTACTCCAATAGCCTACTTCACCAGACTACTTCAGCGACATTGCAACTGGTCTTCCTGACTCAAGTCTTTCCCAACTCTAATCCATTCTCCTCTCAGCTATGAAAGTGATCTTCCTTGTCCTGACACAGTCCTGACCGTGTCATCTCTTTGCTCAGTAAATCCCATTAGCTCCCTATTACCTCCAGGATCAAATAGCAAATTGTTTGTTAGGCATTTAAAGCCCTTCACAACTGGTCCCCTTCTTTCCTTTCTAATCTTACATTTTCCTCCTATCCATGCATGTCACAATCCAATAACTCTGGCTTCCCTGCTATTCCTCATATACCACCCTCCATCTCCCCACTACCTATGCATTTTCACTGGCTATCTCTAATGTCTAGAATTTTGTTCCTCCTCACCTCTGATTCTTAGCCTTCTTGGCTTCCTTCAAGACTAACCTCAAACCTTACTTTCTGCAAGAGACCTTTCCCATCCCCCTGCCCCTAGCCAGTACCTTTCCTCTAAGATTAACTCCCATTTATGATTATGTACCTTGTCTGTGCATACTTATTGGTATGTTGTCTCTGCCATTAGAATATGAGCTCCTTGAGATCAGGGACCATGTTTTTTTGCTTTACTTTGTATTCCCAGAACCTAACACAGTTTCTGGCACATAATAATCACATATTAAATGCTTCCTAACTGAAGAGAAAGGAGTACACAGCAATTTTACCTGTGAATCTGCAATTTAAAGCCATAGTATTCTGTGATTGAGACAATGATCCAAGGCAATTCCAAAAGTTCCATTCAGCTCTAGAGAGAGAACTGATGAGCTCTGAGCACAGATTGAAGCATGCATTTTTTTAACTTTTTTTACTTTTCTTGGGTTTGTGTGCATATGTGTGCTTTCTTTTGCAATGTGGCTAATACGGGAATTTGTATGATTTCACATGTATAATCCAGATCATATTTCTTGTCTTCTCAAGGGTTGGGGGGAGGGAGGGAGAGAATCTGGAACTCAATTTTTTAAATTAATTTATTTATTTTAGTTTACAACATTCAGTTCCACAAGCTTTTGAGTTCCAAATTTTCTCCCCTTCCTTCCCCACTCCCTTCCCCAAGACAGAATGCAATCTGATATAGGCTCTACATATACATTCAAATTAAACATATTTTCACATTAGTCACATTGCACAGAAGAATTATAACCAATGGAATGAACCACAAGAAAGAAGAAACAAAACAAAATGAAAAAGAGAGAGAGAAATAGTATACTTCAATCTGCACTGAATGTGGATGTGGATAGCATTTTCCATCATGAGGCTTTTGGAGTTCTCTTAGAACCTTGCATTGCTGAGAAGAGCCAAGTCTATTAAAGGTAGTCATCACACAATGTGGCTGTAACTGTACAGTGTTCTCCTGGTTCTGCTCCCTTCACTCAGCGTCAGTTCATATAAGTCTTTCCAGGTTTTTCTGAAATCTGACTGCTCATCATTTTTTATAGCACAATAGTATTCCATTACATTCATATATCACAACTTGTTCAGCCATTTTCCAATTGATGGGCATCCCTTCAATTTCCAGTTCTTTGCTACCACGAAAGAGCTGCTATAAATATTTTTGTACATGTGAGTTCTTTTCTCATTTGCGTGATCTCTTTGGGATACAACCCTAGAAATGGTATTGCAGGGTCAAAAGGTATGCACATTTTTACAGGCTTTGGGCATGATGGAACTCAAATTTTTAAAAAACGAATGTTAAAAAAAAGTTTAAATGTAATTGGAAACTATTTAATGAAATACATATGTATGTGTGGGTATATATATGTGTATGCATACATATATGTGTGTACATATATTGCCTTTTCTTCCCTTTGCTCCTAAGAAATGGTTCTCATGGGTTAGACCATGACCATGCTGGTCTTTATCTGAGAATAACCAAAAACAGTGGGGATTCCAGGTGGGAATGAATGAGGAATTTAGTGTGGTGAGGATTTCCTGACATTTGTGGGCAGGCTTCCTTCTCTCAGCTTGAAAAGCCTCATTTCATTACACAAATTATTTCCCTGAAAGCTGCTAAAAAGGATTGTGGTCTATAATTAGAATAATACCCTACAGGATTACATTCACAAATGTAATTATATAATCGTTTAGAGCTAAATGGGGCCATGAAACTACATAGTATTTCCAAAGTAGTACAGGGCTGGGAGTTTTTCCTACTAGAGAGGCCAACATCAGATACCTTCTTTCAAAGCCCCACTGACTTGCCTTAGGAATTGGGACCCTGACTAATGCTTCACTGAGGCTCTCAGAGCCCCCTTAGTTAATATCCCAAATGATCATTTTGTTCAACATCAGAGTGCAGGTGGGAAATCATCCAATCTGGTCCCCCCTCAATCCCATTTTATATATGAAGAAAGAGACCTCAGGAGTAAAACCAAGTATGATTAATAGATAATAATTGTTCCTTCTGGAGCCATAATAATTCAATGGATCCCTGATTTTAACAATGCGTCCTCTCCCTCCAAGAGCACATATGGCAATGTATCTATACCTTCTAATGCTATGGAATTATTGTCTATTTCCTCCCATAAAAACTCCATAAAGGACCCACTGAGAGTGTAGTAGTATTTGCTAGGAGGCTTTCCTCTGCTTTTTTTGGCATGGGTACTATATAAACCAATTTAGCTCTAAGGACTTTTATTTTTAAAACTGTCTTTCAATAGGTTCAGAGTGACCCCAGTTTATCTCTAAAGCTTTCATAAACACAAGTTTTCCTACCTTTTTTTACTAACAATAAAAAATTCCAGGTTTCAATGCTCAGGAAGGGGTTAAATAATTATCAAAGCCAGCTTAAGGGACTCTTAGATGACTCAAGGGCCTGTTCTTGCCCCAGCAACTGTCTTGTTTCAGCACCTATAAAATGTCCTGATTTTATACTTAGAAAAAGTTAATACTTAACAGACATCCTGCTCACTTGCACACACATCGTCCTGTTTTTGTGTTTGAATGATGTATAAATAGATAACTCGTACATTGAAATGGTTGGAGAAGCATCCTATAGGACCTCTTCCCCAAACTGGGGAACAGTTTTTTATCTAAGAAAACTTTGAGTAACCACGACATGCCAACCTGAGAAGTAGTCTTTGTTCCACTATAATTACATTAATATAACAGAATATTACTGTGCCATAAGGAACAATGAACGTGAAGAACACAGAGAGGCATGGGAAGATTATGAATTATGTAAAGTGAAGTGAGCAGAACCAGGAAAACAACATACACTGTGACATCAGTGTAAACATAAAGAAATACGGACGTCAAAATGGAATACTGCATACAGATAATGACTAAGTTTAGCACAGCAGCAGAAAAAGCACCTCCCTCTCTTCTCTTCAGAGTTAAGAAATCACAGGGAGCAGAAAACAGAATACACTGTTGGACTTGACTAATGTGCTGGTAAGTTTTGCTAAACTGCTTTTTCCTTTTTCTTTCTTTCTTCATTTATTTATATATTTATTTATTTGTAATGAGGGATGGCTCTCTGGGTAGGAGAGAGTAAAGGAATGTATTCAGAAATGAAGATGATTAAAAAAAAGAAAAAAATAAAAACTTCTTAAAAAAACTAAAAACCATTACATGATTATCACTGTTATACTCTGGCTTGCACACTGTTATTCTTTCACAACCAGTTCACCTCCTTTTCGGATCATTTTATATTTTTTGGCTATCTTTTATGCCACCTTTTGTGCCTCAGAGGTAACTGGTAATACACTACAACCCACTTACGCCCACAATGTGTCTTTCTATTGCCCCTAAGGTCAGCTAAAATTTTGAATGTGTCAAAAAACTGCTTGTACATTTTTTAAAGCACTGAACAATTTCCCACAATCTTCCAGCCCACTCTCTCCATCTCTAATTCTGAGACTGCTCAGGGTCCACCCGTATTGCTGTTCAATATATACAGATATGGAGTTTCCAACAGTCTTTTCTATTCCCACTTTGATTTTGAAGTCACCAAGTATCTGTGTGTGTGTGTGTGTGTGTGTGTGTGTGTGTGTGTGTGTGTTGACTTGGTTTAGAGGATCTTATCAAATGCTTCATAGAATTTCTCTATCTCATATCATCTTTGGTAACAACTGCTGGAACACTTTTCCATGGTGGTCTTCCTGCTTATGAGATAGCTGTATCCTCTGAAATTATATTTCTTGGCTTTGGGAATAGGATGAAACAAACATTACAACTCTCTTATTTTATTTGTCTCTAGAAAGTTGTGGGCCAACCTTCTGTTTAACAGCACTTTCCTTAAATCTTCCGGTTTCTTTTATATAATTACATAAATTATACATTTAGATAATTTACATTTTATAATTTTATAATTACATTTATATAATTATATTCCTATAATTTATGCACTTATATAATTATATCATTGTATTTATAATGATAATGTTAACATTGATGTGGTTCAATTCCTCAAGTAGTACGTCAAGTCACTGGTTGTTCAACAAAGATCTCACACTTGAGATACCAACAATTTAAAGTTTGTATAACAGCTAAGAGCTAAATTATTCTTATTATCATCTGCTTTTCTTTCCCACCACACTGGTGCCTTCATTATAGACATAGAAAGAGACTATACAGGACTGAGAGGCATTGTGTGTTTTTCCTGAGCTTTGTGGGTTACCATAGCAAAATAATTCATCGCTTCATGACCAACCAGTGGTGATGAGTTTCTGTGTTTTTATCCATAGTGGTCCTTGAATATCAACCACATTCTGTAGCTAGACCATACTCAAAAGTTTTCCAGCTTGATAGATGCCCCCAAAGGTTATACTCTACCAGCATAACCTTGGAGAACCCAGGGTCACTTCTAGGTGATGAGAAACCACCAGAGTGATGCTTTTGTGGAACGGAGCAGTGATGAGAAAGACAATAATGATGATACAGCCCTTTAAGCTTACAGAGGGCTTTTCTCATAATAGTCACGTAGTAATACTTAAATTGAGAAGTAAAGTAGTACTCTTATTATATTATTATCCCCATTTGGGAAACTGTGGCTTAACATGTTACTTTGTCGTGGTACGAAGTATCAGAGCTATGATTTGAGTATATGCCTCTTGGTTCTAAGTTCAATGCTTATTTTGCTCATCTTAATTTCAACAAGCAGCTATCAAGCTGCTATAAAGAGCTTAGCTATGCCAGGTTCTACATTAAGCATTGATGATACAAAATCAAAAAATGAAATAATCTCTGCCCTCGAGTTCATATTCTAATAGGTCACACAGGTAAGCCTGAGTTTGATTTGTTTTTTAAGAATTATGATTTATATTCTCCGTTCTATGTAACGATTATGCTACTGATCTCACATTAATTTGAGCTGTATTTTCAATAGTCAGGATGGGTTGCATGGAGCCATCCACACTCTCCCAGTCCTTCTCTGACTATTGGCACGTATCTTTGAAGAGTGGTCATGAAAGAGTACAGTCTATGGACCCGAACAGAATTCCTTGGCCCCAACTCAGATAGAACCCATGATCTTGGCTTCACGAGCACTATAGTCTAATCAAAAATAAACAACACAAAAACCCAAAGAAGAGGACAGCGACCTAGCTAGTCAAAGGTGCCAGACACACAGTTTGAACCCAGGTTCCAGTCTAGAAGGTCTTTGAGGATAGGAAAGCACATACAAACAAATCCAGACTGTGGAGACACAGACTTCAGTTTCCAGAATGGTAGTTCACGACATTTGCACTAAAGGGCAAGAACAGCAGCAGGTCATGTCAATAAACACTTATTAAGTGCCTGCTATGTGCCAGCCTAGAAATACAAAGAAAGGGGGTGGGGCAGAATCCCTACTCTCAAGGAGCTCACAGTCTAATGAAGGAAACAACTATATACAAACAAGCTACATACAGGCTAAATGGAAGATCACCAACGTTAAGGAGGATTAGGAAAGGCTCCTCATAGAAGATAAGATTTCAACTAGGACTTGAAAGAAGCTGGGGAAATCAGACAAAGGAATGATTCAGAAGCTGCATAATATAATTCAGTAAGTACCTATATGCCCTGGGCAGCTATCAGGAGCAGTGGACAGAACGCAGGGCCTGGAATCAGGAAGCCCTGAGTTCAAATCCTGCCTCAGACACTTACTAGCTGTGTGACTCTGTGCAAGTCACTTACCCTGTTTGCCTCAGTTTCCTCTTTTGTAAAATGAGCCAAAGAAAGAAATGGCAAACCACTCCAGTACCTTTGCCAAGAAAACTCCAGATGGGGTCATGGAGAGTCATACATGAATGAAACAACTAGACAGCAACAACTTACATGCCGACAGTGAGACAAGTACCAAGGACGCAAGACAAGAATAAAATATTATCTGCCCTCATGAAGTTTACTTTCTATTAAAAAGGAAACAAATGTGCAGATAAGTAAATGCAATATTATATATAGATATGATATATATTATATTATGTATATCATAATTATACAGCATGATATGGTTATTATATTATATTACATAATAAAAAGTCATTTCAGAGTTAGCACTAATAACTGGGGGAATCAGGAAAAGCCTTTTATGGGAAGTAGCACTTGACCTGAACCTCGAAGAGAAAGAGGGGTTGCTCAAGGTGGAGGTGAGAAGACAAAGAATCCCATGCATGAGAAACAGTCCGTGTAAAGTCATGGAGATGTGAGAAGGAGGGTCATGTCCAGAAAGTAGCAAACTGGCCTAGCGGAAAGAGCACTGACCCTAAAGTCAGGAGACATAGGCTCGATCTATTGCTTTGACACTTACTAGCCTTTAAATCTTGTGCAAGTCACTTTAGCTTCCTGAGTCTGTTTCTTCATCTAAACAATGGGGATAAAATCCACATAATACCTATGCAAAAAAAAAAAAAAACTGGGGGGGATAACAATGTAAAAGATATCATAAAGAAGGTAAGACCAGAACAAGCAGGAAAACTGATGCATACCCTGTCTGCTATACAGGTACCAATAGAATGTCAAAAGATTTAGAAAAAGCTCCTAGGATGTTAGGTGGAACCCCATGGAGAATCTACAGGGCAGCACAGACCTGTAAACATGGATGGGTTACAATCTGTACTATTGAAAGGAATAGGCACGTCCATATAAAAACAGATCCATTGGAGCATTGGGATATTAAAGAACATTTGTAGTGAAGAGAACATGAGAATATTTGTAGTAAAGAGAAATGAGTGTGAGAATACGCAAACTGACAGTGAAAGTGTAAATAATGACAGCTTCAAAATTCAAGTGAAAAATGTGCTAGAGGACACAGAAGTAGAGCCTTAAGGAGGGCAGTTAAGATAGAGCTTCATCACAAGATGGAAAACTGAGAAGAAACTGACAGCACCTTCCCGGGAGGGCTAATCCCCGCCCTCCCCCCACGTCTGTCCCATCCCTCAAGGCAGCAGCAGGGGCTGCCCCCAACCTCACCTTCCTGCCATGCGTCAGCAGCACTCTTAGTCCCCTCAGTAGCAGGGACGCTTCAGCTGCTTATAAACTTCAGGGTATCCCAAGGTACACTTCTTCCCCCTCCCCACTCTGGTCAAACCCCAGGTGAATATCTACATCCTGACCTGTCACTCACTTGCCCCAGGTGAAAATTTTACCAATTACAGTTCTGCATGGAAGATAATAGCATACCATCCTCCTAGTCACCCAGGTTCACAATCTACTCCTCAACTCTTCACTCTCACTCCATATCCAATCTATTTGTAAGGCCTGTCAAATTTACCTTTACAACGTTTCTGGACTATGCGCCTTTCTTTCCTCTGACACTGCTGCTACATCGGGACAGACCTGGGCTATTATAATAATAATTTGCTGGTTGGTCTCCCTGACTCAAGCCTCTCCCTGGATAGACTCCAGTCCATCTTCCACTCAGCTGTCAAAGTGATCTTCCTAAAGTGTAGGTCGGCCCATGCAACGCCCCTATTCGATAAACTCTAGTAGGTTCTGATCACTTCCTAAATGAATCATAAAATTCTCTGACTTTCAACCTGCTCTTTTGCAAAAGTGAGAAGTCCGTTACACATCACACATGTTTTTGGGCTTTCTTAATGTATCAATCAGTTGTGATGACTTTTTTCCCCTCTCTCTAAAAAAACAAAACAAAACAAAAACAAACATTATTCATCATATGGGATGGCTCTCAGAGAGGGGAAAGGAGGATATTTAGGATACTATGGTGATATGAAAAACAGAAAGCATCAATAAAAATTATTTTTTTAAAAAAAATCCTCTGGTGTTTAAAGCCCTTCATGACATGGTCCCTCCCTACATTTCTAGTCTTCTTACACATTATACTCCCCTATATATTCGGCAATGGCTATCCCCTATGCCTGGAATGTTCTTCCTCCTTATCTCAGCATTCTGGCTTCCTTCAAGCCCAAGCTAAAATTCCACCTTCTTCAGGAAGCTATTCCCCAATCCCTCTTAATTCTAGTTTCCTTCCCTGTTTGTTACTTCTAACGTATCCCATATGTAGCTTGTGTGTTCTTGCTTGTTTATATATTGTTTCCTTCCCTAGACTATGAGATCCTTGAGAGCAGGGACTATCTTTTACCTTTCTTGGTATCTTCAGTGTTTAACACAGTGTCCATGACATAAAAGGGACTTAATAAATGTTTACTGATTGACTGACTGAAGCTGAGAAGCGTTCTCCCAAACAAAATCAGTGCAGCTAGAGTAAGAAGCAAAAACATAAATTAGAAAAAAAAATCTTTGCATTAGTTTTCTGCCATAAGTGCCTCAGATCCAAGATCCAAGGGAATCCTATATTCAAAATATAAGACGATAAGCCATTCCCCAAAATGATTAAGTTGCCAAAGCATATGTGCAACAATTCTCATAAGACTTGCAAACTATCAAGAACCATATGAAATCTGATCTAAAACACCAATAAGACAAATACAAATTAAAACAACTCTGACATCTCAACACTCACCCAGCAAAGTGGTAAAGGCGACCGAAGAAGAAAATAGTGTTGAAGGGGCTATCAGAACACAGGTATGCCAATTTGCTGGTGGTGGAACAGTGAACTACTCCAACTGTTTTGGAAAGCAATTAGAATTAGGTTTATTTGTAGCTGTTGCTTTTTAAAGTGACTAAGATTTCCACACCTTTGACACAGAAATCTCACCGCTGGGACATACTGCAATAAAGTTAGCAACAGAAAGGCCCTATATGCACCAAGATATTCATAGAAGCACTTTTTGTGGTAGCAAGGAACTAGAAGCAAAGTCAATGTCAGTGAATTGGTGAACAGTGAAAAAAAAATCCCATTAATGTAATGGAATAATACTGCACAATAAGAAATAATGAATACAAAGAATTCACAGAAACATGGGGAAAATTACCTGAACGGAGGCTGAGTAAAGAGAAGAAAGCCAGGAAAACAATGTGGACAATGACTGCAACAATGTAGGAAGGAAGAAAGGAAAGAGGGAAGGAAGGAAGGAAGGAAGGAAGGAAGGAAGGAAGGAAGGAAGGAAGGAAGGAAGGAAGGAAGGAAGGAAAGGAAGGAAGGAAGGAAGGAAGGAAGGAAGGAAGGAAGGAAGGAAGGAAGGAAGGAAGGAGGAAGGAAGGAAGGAAGGAAGGAAGGAAAGGAAGGAAGGAAGGAAGGAAAGGAAGGAAGGAAGGAAGGAAGGAAAGGAAGGAAGGAAGGAAGGAAGGAAAGGAAGGAAGGAAGGAAGGAAGGAAGGAAGGAAGGAAGGAAGGAAGGAAGGAAGGAAGGAAGGAAGGAAGGAAGGAAGGAAGGAAGGAAGGAAGGAAGGAAAGGAAGGAAGGAAGGAAGGAAGGAAGGAAGGAAGGAAGGAAGGAAGGAAGGAAGGAAGGAAGGAAGGAAGGAAGGAAGGAAGGAAAGAAGGAAGGAAGGAAGGAAGGAAGGAAGGAAGGAAGGAAGGAAGGAAGGAAGGAAGGAAGGAAGGAAGGAAGGAAAGGAAGGAAGGAAGGGAGGGAGGGAGGGAAGGAAAAGAAGAGGAGAGAGAGAGAGAGAGAGAGAGAGAGAGAGTATTTGTTAAACACCTACCATGCACCAGGCACTGTGTTAAACACTTCACAAATGTCTAATAAGTGTCCTCAGCCAGATTTGAACTCGTCTTTCTGATCAAACCAAACACTTTCTCCTCTATGCCACCTAGCTACCTCTGAGAAAATGAACCTCCTTTCCATCTCTGCAATGGTAAGAAACAATGAATATGCAGTATTGCATATACTATCAGGCACAACTGATGTGTCAATTGTTTTCCTGGACTACTTTTTTTTCCTTCTTTATTGTTTAAATCTTTACTACAAGGGGTGGTTTACTGCATAAGACAGAGGGGAAGGATATATTCAGAAATGAAGGTAAAGGAAAAAAGATGTCGATAAAAATAATACTTAAATAAATTTTAAGTTAACACATTTTTTCCCACAAATTTGGACTTTATGTTTTTATGTATGATAATTTTTTTAAAAAAATTTATTTGAACATTTGTTGATTTTTACTAATTTTAGAATGGAAAAATTAAAATAATTCAATTTAACATTTATTAAGCATTTTGCTATGGACAAGACCTTGTGTTTGGACCTATGGTTATAAAAATAAAAACAAAATGATGCCAAACTCAAGAGACTTATACTCCTATAATTATTAACATTAATAATACAGTAAGAAAGGCAGGATACTGGCTGTGTGCCCCTGAATAAACTGTCTGCCTGCCCCCCCAAACCCTATAGTTATGTATCTGTGCCCCCAGACAACTCTCAAAGTGTTTAAGCTGCATAGAAGATACTGATCTGCACTGGTAGAGTTAGGCTGGTCACTGAGCTCTCCCTAGGATTGATGAAATCACAGGTCCCCTCCAAAAAGTTACAATAGTAATAATAATATATTACTAAACATATT
Source organism: Trichosurus vulpecula (assembly GCF_011100635.1). Classification (NCBI taxonomy): domain Eukaryota; kingdom Metazoa; phylum Chordata; class Mammalia; order Diprotodontia; family Phalangeridae; genus Trichosurus; species Trichosurus vulpecula. The sequence goes on along the minus strand of NC_050575.1, from coordinate 141,581,857 downwards.
AGTGTATAATGACACATGTTATTGCTCCTATAAATAATAATACAATTTCTATTTTAACAGGTTATGAGAAAAGAGTTTGGTAACCTTTTGTTGTTCAATCGTTTCGTTCATGTCCAACTCTGTGAGCCCATTTGGGATTTTCTTGGCAAAGATACAAGAGTGGTTTGCCATTTCCTTTTCCATTTCATTTTACAGATGAGGAAACTGAGGCAAACACGGTTAAGTGACTAGCCCAGGGTCACACAGCTAGTCTGGATTTGAACTCAGGTCTTCCTGATTCCAAGCCTGGCATTCTATCCACTGTGCCACCTAGCTGCCCCTCAAACCTTAAAGCCCTAGTAAAAGTTGTCATTACTGTTATTGCTATCATTCAGAGCCCAAGAGTTCATTCAGCAGAGGCTGAAAAGAATAGACCACAGCTCCTGAAAAGGCAGCCTATGTTTCTAGCATCCAGAACTTCAGCATAGATGGGAAAGGTCACATCAGAGCCATAACACTGGTTCCAGATTCATAACATCTCAAAGTTGAAAGAGACCTCAGGGCTCATCTCATCTAGCCCTTCACCTAAAAAGGAGTACCCTTCTCATCTTTGCACCAAGGCTTCCAGGGACAGAGGACTCCCTGACTCCTGAGGACAAGCCTCCCTCTTTGGGACAGCTCTAAACGTTGTAAGTTTCTCTACTCACTGTGTGGAAATCTGCCCATGTGCACCTCCTGCCCACTGGTCTCTGGGGCCCAGCAGAATGAGTCTTCTTCTAGAAAAGAATCTGCGCTGAGCTTCCTCAGGACTGACCAAGGCTAGCTGGTGTGTACTGGAAGCTAGAGCAAGACAGGACTCTCTGGGGGCCTGGAGCTGTCGATCACCACGTAGAGAGAAGGCTAGGTTCATTGGGGAGTTTTCCCAGTAGTGGGCTTAGGCCAACCAAGCTGCTTGTTAAAATTTAGCTGTCCTTAGAGGGGAAAGGTCAGGTTAGAGGGCTATTTGTTTTGGTGACATTTAAGGCACCACAGCAGACTGTGGCCTGCAGTGGTCTTTATTTCAAATGTCACCACATCCATTGAGCAGCATTCTCTCATAGAGCAACATAAAACAAAGCAGGCAGCAATGATGAGCATTATGCTGTGCTAGTCACCACTGGCCAGACCTTTGGCACAACATTGGTTTTCTTCTCAGTGGTACTGAGGCACTCTAAGTCACAGTACGACATTAAGAGTCATTTCATCTCAAAACAAGCAAGAGGATTAACATTTGAAGAGGAGTAACAGACATCTAAGGCCACAGATCACAGGATCACCCGATCATAGACCCAGAGTTAGAAGGGACTTTAGAAGACATCTCATACCACCCCTCCCTCAGTTTACAGATAGAGAAATGGAGGCTCAGAGAGGTCACAGAAGTAGAATGCCTCTCTCAAGGTCACAGAGATAGCATGCATAGTAAGTGGTAGAGTCAAGATTCAAACTCAGATCCCATGGTTCACCAGTCTTTTTGCAGCATCATGATGCCTCTCAATTGTCAAACATGGGAAGATATAGTAGCAAGAATGCTGGACTGGGAGGCAGGGGACATGGGTTTCACTCCCAACTCTGTGATCATGGGCAAGTCAGTTGCCCCCTTCTGGATCTCAGCTCATTATCCGCCAAACAATTGGGGATGAATTCTCAGGTCCCCTTCCATCTATGTAATTCTATATAACACACACATCCTCTCCCTCAACCCTTTGATTCTATAATACTATAGATGTATCATAGATAAGAATCAAACTTCTTGTCCTGTTCGTGAAATAGTTATGTTTATTCTATTTCCAAATGTCATTTTTTTAAAACTAAGTAAGGCACTCTGCTTTGATTAAACCTGTTAACTTGCTCAGCCTGGCTTCCCAGCATGAATTGCAAGACGTAGGAATTTAAGGCAAACAATTGTAATAGAAAGAGCACTAGAGAGACATCTCTGAGTTAAGCCCTTAGACTCACTCACCCCTAAGGTGCAGCATCATATATGGGGCTAATCCTGGTCCCTGTGGAGTAAGGTTTGCCACCTGTACCAGGCTTATCTCTAGCTAGGGGTAAACAAAGGAAGGGCACAATAGAAAGTATTGGTTCTGGAGTCAGAGGACCTGGATTGGAAACTAGGCTCTTCTATTTACACATGTCCTTAGGCAAATCACTTAACCTTTTTGGGCCTCAGTTTCCAATCTCTGGATTAAGAGGTGATAGACCAGAGATGCAAAATGAGGCATTTTCAGGCACGGCCAAGGAGTGAATTTGTTTTGCTTGACTATGCTTAATTTGTTACAATGGAGGACAGGTATTTGGGAGAAGGGAAAGACTGGCAAGTAGTGACAGCAATATAAAAACAGAAAAGAATGAAAAGATTATCAGCAAAACATTTAAAAACACACAGAAAAAAAGCAGAAGGAAGTTGAAAAGAAGATATACAAACAGGGAAGTTTTATTACTATCATGTTAAATTTAATACACTTCTTAAAAATGAGGTAGTGCATAACTGACTTTCAGGTTCATATACTATCTTCTTTTTCTCTTTGTACACTGAGATGTTCATGTTTGTTGCTATCTGTCAAGTTCCCAATTTAAAATTTTTTAAAAATTATAAAACAAAGGGGTTGAATTTAAAGTTCCCTTCTAGCATACAATCTATGATCCTATAAATTTGGTTGGAATCGGGAAGCCTGGACTCAAGTTCCATATCCAATAATTAGTATTTATGTGACAATATGTCAATCACTTAACTTCTCTGAGCCTCAGCTTCCTCATCTGTGAGATGGGGAAAATATTTGCACCACCTAATGCAGTGGGTTGTTGCAGGTAATGTGTTTTATAAACAGTACAGCACTGTGTAAATATGGATTATTAATACCTCACATTATGAAAATGCAAGCATGCTGTCATTTATTAATAACATATTATATATAACATTCCCTTGAGAATCTGGATTTGGTTTCAGAGTCCAGGTTCTCATTTATTTTTCCTACTTCTTTTTTGAGATAGCAGAAGTGAAGAGTAGGAGGGATGAAAATAGAAGAAGTATATGTAAATACATTCAATTCTGAATCCATGGATGAAAAGTCCCAGGCTGGATTATTAAGGGAAGTTAAGGGGTGTCTGGGGAATTTTCCTGACCTTTATTGATAGCCATCTCTGTTTCTCCAGAGACAAAAAAAAAAAACATGAGTTTGGGTGGCCCATGGCACTGGCCCAGGTTGTGATCTCCAGAGTTCCTAAAAAATAAAAATTTAAAAACCAGGCTGCTAAAAGACAGTGGAGTTTGCAAAGATTTGAGACTCTGCACAGGCAAGAATTAACTTACTTTCCTGCGACTTCTCAACAACCTGCCCCAAGCAGCTCTCAGCAAACAGGGGACTATTCTCACAGGGAGATAGAATGGGATGGGAGAAAGCACCAGCCGTCTCAGCCTGTCTTTGGCAATCCCTCTTCAGTATAAATTGCTTGACCTTTTAACTAGCTCTAAACCTCACCTGTCGAAGGCAATTTCTTTAAGTGTCTTAGGAGGCTCTGCATTTTCAGATTTTCCTGAGTCAAGGAAACTAATTGAAGGGAGTTATAATGATTCTCTAGTTAAGAGATGAACACCTAGAGAGGAATCAGGGAGGTTTCCTAGGCTGTCTTCCAGGGTTTTCTATAAGGTTTCCTATTGGAGACCTCAGGCAAAAATGTCCCCCTTTGTCTCTTGAATTCTGCTGGGATCTGGGGAAGGTGTTTAAATTCTTTTTTCTTAATTGAGCTGAATCTGTGTAGTCATCATCCATTTCTGAAATTTGTTTTTCTCAATTCCTTCAAGAATAACTTAATAGCACGGAATGTTTCAATGGAATATTAAGCTCATTGATCACAAGTTCTCATACTGAAACATGGCCCCTGCCTGGCCTGGCCTACACATGGGCTTTCCAAACTACCTAAACTGGCCAGTTATGCCAGAAAGGGCTCGTGCCAGTCTGGCGGGCAGCCTAGGGTTGGGGGACCCCAGTTTACTTGCCTTGCTGCCAGGCTGTTGTTACCTGGATGGGCCCCCAGTCCTCACACTGGAGACTGTGGGCAGCTTGGCTAGTTTGCCTCTCTGGCAAAGAACCAAATACCATGCCTTCCTCTGCCTCCTTTAGGCTGCTCTGTCCCTGAAGGATATGGAGGCCTCAACTTTAGAAAAATGTCAGAGAAAAGGCAGTGATCAGAAGGAGGAAACACATATATGGAGCTTCATGTATCCCTCTGATGGGAGCAGGAAAAACCAATCAATCGATAAAAAGCATTGACCAAGGGCCTAGTAACTGCCTGACCCTACTGTAGCCACTGAAGAGATGAAGAAGATACAGTCCCTGACTCTGAGAAATTTACAGTGTAATTGGGAAAAGAGAATCACATTTATGAAACAATTAGACAACATATGATGGTCTGTTAGACTGCTAGAGTTAGAAAGTACTTTAGAGACCCTCTATCTAGCCCAACCCTCTTATTTTAATGGAGAAATTCAGTTTGTCCCTGATAATAATACCTAACTCTAATATTTTTACTTTTTAAAATACTTTCACATAGGGTCTCATAAAACTCATAACAATCATGAAAGGTAGGTAGAGAAAAAAACCTCAGATCAGTTAAGTGATTTGGCCAAGATCACGTGGCAAGCATTAATAGCAGTCACAACAAGACCCACACCTCCCATCTCTTGGTCCAGTGGTTTGTTTTTTCCCCCGCTATATCTTGTGTTATAGGAGAATATTATATTATGACCCATTCCTCCTCATACTACTGGGCCTCCTATCACAGTTGGTAACAGTGTAATTGTTTTCCTAAACTTTATTTAAACTTCCAAGATTTCTCATTCTTCTAATACAATATCAAATCTTTTTTTTTATTTTTTAAGCCACACATTAAATTGATTCTAATGTTTTCAAGAGTGCTATGTCAAAGCCTGATGGCAATATTTGGGGAGAGACTGACATGGCAGAACAAACGTTAAAATCAATACCATCTGTCTCCAAGAAGCTACTCAAGATTCTAGACATCTAACGTACCTCAAGCAATTGATGCAAGAGTGATAGCCACCATCGAGACAGTGAGAAAGGAAGTGAAAAAATTTGTCTTATTTTTGGCCCTCAAGAGAAATCCTCCTCTTTAAATAAAATCATTTTCAAGGCATTTCTGTATGTTTCATATTTCTTTTTTTTTTAAATCTTTAACTGCCATCTCAGATACCTATTTGGATTGTGTAGTCACACAGTATATATATAAATAATATATACATACATACATACACACACATAGATATATACATATACATATATATGTGTATATGTGTGTGCGTGTGTATACACATACAGCAATGAGAAAAGCTACAAGGAGCCCTTCCCCAAGAAGGGCACAGACACTAAAATAAATAAGCCAGTGCTTTAGGGGGCATGAAGATGGAGCCTACAAATGAACCTAAAGAGTAGAGAGAGGGGCCTGACTCTTGAGGCCAAGCCTATGTTGAAAACTGGAAAGTAAGAAGCCCAGAAAAGGCTGGAAGATTTTCAAACTGAGCCAACCCCCACAGATTCCTGCCTCCCTTCCTCAGGCATAGGGAAACTTAACTGTGTGCCAGAGTTGAAGCCACAAAAGTGACATTTGTACCAAAATAGAACTCTTTTTTAAAGTTCTGTACTCACACTTTGAATATGATGACTGCCTAATGGGGGCTCCTCACCCCTTACAGACTTAATCTAACATATTATATTAAGTCAAATAGTTCTCTTGTCTGTATTATAATTAAATTTCTTTGGGGAAGCACATTAAGGGAAAATAGTTTTTTTAAGGCGTTTTTCTCACTAGAGTTTTTTTTTTAAATGAGCTAAGTGGTTTTCATTTTTTCAATTGCAATGTTGAGAGTGTGTGTGTGTACAGAATTGGCCAATTTTAATTTCAACCAAAATCTATTGTGAATAATGCTACTAATAGCTTCTAATAAGGTTCATAGACATTCGTCTGAAAGGGGAGGCAGGGAGAAGGGGAAAGACACCCAGCCCAGCTATAGGTTTTTAAATAAAAATATTAAAATGAGACTTTGAGAAACAATGAAAATCACTCTTGCCTCACCAGACTTTCCACTGAAAAGTAATCAAAGCCAGTTCATGGATTACCACCTCACTGGACCCATTGATTACTGTCATCGGACTATAAGTCACACCCTCCTACCTTGATCTCCTAGAGTGAAAAGAGAACTTAAAATTTAAACCCTTTCACTCTCTTGTCTAGGGTATAGGAGCAAAGAGGCTCTGTCATTCTGGACGAAAAGGCCTTATGGCATGGCCTCAAAGCCTGAAAAGACCAGATCATAGATTTCAAGCCAGAAGGAACTTTAGAGGCCATCTAGACCCATACCCTTATCCTATAGATAAGGAATCTGAAATCCCAAGAGGTCTCATGACTTGCCCAAAGTCACACATACAGTAAGTGACATGAAGGGGACACTGTATTGGAAAATACCATGGATTCTTTTTAAAAAATAAATCTAATTTATAGTATAATGAAAAGACTGCTGATCCTCCAGTGAAAGGCCCTGTCTTCACATCTCAACTCATCCACTTACTACCTGTGTGACCTCGGGCAAAGTTATTTGACCTCATGTGTAAAATGATGTTATTGGATTAGGTAGGATCTAAAATCTTTGGCAGTCTTAATCTATGATCAGTGATCCCCACTAAGCTATGAATGTCTCAGAAGCGTCTATCCTGATGTGCATTGGTCAGGTAAAAAGTCCCAGAGGAAGAACTGATAAGTAGACATGTAATAAAAAATTATATATATATATATATATATATATATACACACATACACAGACACATAGATATATACGTATATACGTATGTGTATATGTGTATCTCTATATACATATATACTCTAGGGTACAGGGGAAGAAAAAAATTTACATGATAACTTCATTGTGTATTTAAAAGGAATAACAAGTTGTACAAAATAGATTTTACAGTTTCACATGTTTTAAATTATACTATGTTATGCAAATGCTTGTTTTATGCCATAAATTAAAAATAAAATAAATAAAAATTTTAAAAGTCCCCTCCCACCCCTGTCCCTGATGTCCAAGTCTAGTCCAACCTGTGCCTGACCAAGGACCTCTTCTACTGTTCCCCAGCAAGTGGTCATCTCACCTTGGCTTGAAGACCCCCATGAGTAGGAGCTCACTACCTCCAAATCAGCCCATCCCACTTCTTTACCTCAAGTCAAAATTCACCTCTTCACAGCCTCCATCTCTGGGGCCAAGCAGAACAAGCAGAATCCTCTGTTCCTCCTTAACCCTTCAAATGTTTGAAGGTAGTGATCTTGTTCCCCTTCAGCCTTCTCTTCTCCTGCCTAACATTCCCGGTTCCTTTCATCCATCCACAAATTGCATCACCTCCACCCTCCTAGTTGGCTAGAGCCTTCTGTGTAGGTAGGTGCTTTTCCCCAGGTTACGGTTCTGGTGGGCAGGGGAGGGAGTCTTTGCTCCCCACAGGTGGCATCTCTACCTCATCCACCAACTGCATTCCCACCAAGGTTGATGGAGACAAGGATGTATTAGAAAAGGTGAAAGTCGGTTGGCTGTGGGGGCAGGGTATCAGGACATAATTGCTTCTGGGAATTGAAAGACTGGTAGGATTGTAATGGAGTACAATAGAGGGAAGGGGGACCTCCTTCTACCTGGGTGGACCTTGGTCAACTGAAGCCCTCTCACAGACCTTCCAGTGCCTTGTCCCCCAAGTTGGATGGGTAAGGGAACTGAAATGCCTTATCTCTTCAGACAATTCTTCTCACTGAGAAAAGCAAATCCCACTCCCTGCAGAAGCCTGGTGTCTGTCACTGGGGTCCTTGGTACCCACTTAGAGCTCTCCCTTCTGGGTGAGAGGGAGTTCCACAGAAGCACATCCTTTCCTAAGGCAGACCAGGATCTACTGTGAAAGGATCCAAACATTGATTTGCCCTTTACTCTGTGGGCAGCTACCAATGCATGGAAGCATTTTCCCTGTCCCAGAATGAACTCTATTTGGAGAGGAAGAGGGAACAAGCGGGAGTCCTCCATTTTCTTTCTTTTTTTGCCCCAAGTGAAAAGGTTCCTGAATCATAGTATCATTTATTTGAAGCTGGAAGGGACACCAGGTTTGGAACTCCACCCTGTGTCTGAGTTGTTCTGAAGGAGTGAGTGCCAACTCACCTAACCCACAGTATTGAGCTCACTCCAGACCATGACTCTCCACCTCTTGCCATTGGCCCTACTACTGCTGGCATACAGAATGCTATAGGATCATAGACACAGAATGGGGAGGGACCTCAGAGGGTACCTGGTCCAACCCTTTCAGTTGATGAAAATGAAGATGAAGGAAACTGAGGCCCAGAGAAGTAAAGCTGACTTACCTAAGGCCACACAGCAGTGGGTGGAAGAGCTACAATTCAAACACAACCTCTAGCTCCAAATCCAACATATGTTCTGCTATACCATACTCCCCTGCTTAGCAGTGCACTTCCTAAAATGTGACAAGGCAGAGCTGAGCAGGAGACTGAAGGCTATGTGGGATCGCTCTTTTGCATAATCACATTGAGAGGCTCTCTCTGTTGTGTTCTGGGCCTTGATGCAATCAGCACAATGTCATCCACAATAGGAGTCACCTGGAGGATCTCAGGACCTGTAGCAAATCCCACCTTCACTTGGATTCTGAGCAGAACCCCAATCATGATGGCAAACAGGGCTCCATGTTTAACATGCATTATCCATCCTGTAATTATGAAAGCCCTCTAAGACTCTAAGCTCCCTGAGGGCAGGGACCAAGTATTTTTGTTTCTTGCCCAGTGCTTAACATAGGAAAGAAGGAAGGAAGGAAGGAAAGAAGGAAGGAAGGAAGGAAGGAAGGAAGGAAGGAAGGAAGGAAGGAAGGAAGGAAGGAAGGAAGGAAAGAAGCGAGGGAGGGAGGAAGGAAGGAAGGAAGGTGGATGGATGGATGATGGAAGGAAGGGAGGGAAGAATGGAGGGAGGGAGGAAGGAAGGAAAAAAGGAATGAAGGAAGGAAGGAAGGAAAGTGGAAGGATGGATGATAAAAGGAAGGGAAGGAAAATGGAGGGGGGAGGGAGGAAGGAAGGAAGGAAGGAAGATAAAATGATGGAGGAGAAGGAGGAGGGATGGAAGAAGGACAAGAGAGAAAGAAGGAAAGATAAAGAAAGAAAAAAGAAAGGAAGGAAAGAAGGAAGGAAGAAATAAACTGTTAAACACCTACCACTTGTCAAGAACTGGGTTAAGCACTTTATAAATATTTAATTTGATCCTCCTAACAATGCTTGGAAGTAGATGCTATTATTATCATCCCCATTTTACAGTTGAGGAAACTGGGACAAAAAAGGATTAAGTGACTTGCCCAGGGTCACACAGCTAGTATGTGTCTGAGGGTGGGTTTAAATTCTAGTCTTCCTGACTCCAGTCTAAGCACTCTATTCACCATACCACCTTGCTAAAGATTTACATGTAAGCATGTGGTTAATAAATGTTTGTTAAATGAATGAAATCTGTCATGAGCATGAAAAACAAAGATCAATACCCCCATTTCAAAACGCCTAATAACAGGAGTTTTTGGTGTGATGAAGGTTCCCAGTCCCATAGGCAGTAGATATATGGAACAAGGCACTGGATTTAGAGTCCAAAGAGCAGAGTACAAGTCCAAATTCTGTCATTTACTACCTGTGTAAGTTGTATCCCCCATCTGGGTCTCAGTTCCCTTATTTGTAAAACAAGAGATATTGGACTATGTTATCTCTAAGGTCTTGTCCACTTCTAAAAACTACCCTTAGTGCTGCTATGCCCATTTCACAGCCAGGAAAATTGAAGGGTCAAGGAGCAGTCAAGGATCTTTACCTCTTGATGTCCTCCTCCATTCACAGAGACTGCATGGCTCAACACAACTATCACAGTGTGTATTTGTGGCACTACATGAAATTCCAGTGGCCTCCATGGCAGAAGTCAAAATACTCCCTCTTGAGGAGCATTCATTTCATGGTCCCCACTATTGTTGGGCCCAGCAGCAGTTTCATGGAAGCAAGACACAAAGGGTTACAAGCCAAATGGGAAACACTATTTCTTCTATCACAAGCCCCAGTGGAAAAAGAACTCTGGGTCAACAGACAGCTGCCATTCAGGCACTGGGATTCTCTACTCTGTGAATTTTCCAACTGCCTTTGCCCTATCCCCCGGGTTACTTCTCAGCTGCTTCCCCCAACCCAGAAAACACAGATCCCTATAATCATCAGCCCAAGTCAAAGAGAGTAAGGGAGGTGGCCTGCTTTGAAGCAAATCCTATATTGTAAGCCAATGCAAATTGGAATGATTTCTGGATTTCCTATGGTTTTCAATTATTATGACCAAGGCTCCTTCTGATTGCACAGATAACAGAGCTGTCTGTCTGCCCAAATATGTTACTCATTCCCCCCCACCCCACCTCCTCAGCTGTCAGCAAACTATCCTGCCTGCTCCACCAGCCAGCTATACTGAGAAGCCTTGGCCATATTCTCCTTTGGCCAGATATGAACAAAGAGTGTGTTTCCCAGACACCACTGCACAGTCCAGAGCTATGGCTCATCTTTGGGAGAGAGCCAAGTCAGAGCTCAGTAGCACCTGAGAAAAGGGAAGGAGATAATATGGAGCACTAGGGTCCCATCCAAGATTCAACCACGTTCAGAGACATTTGGAATGAGTTGCTATCCATCCAGATGTTCTAAATCACCATAGGAGTGTTCTATGGGTTCTTTGGGGGTTCCCTGAGGGAATTCTAAGCAACTCAAGTTACAACTATTGAATAGGGCAAAAGCTGCTTAAATTACACCAATAAACATTGACTAAGTGTTGACTTTGTGCAGTAAAATATCTATGTGATTATGTCTGTAATTCATAAGTTATTAGGATTTAGAACTAAAAGAGACCATAGAAATCATATCCAATCCATTTTATAGATTAGGAAATGGAGGCTCAGGAAGTAATTTATCCAATATCATATGAGTAATAATAATAACAGCATTTATGTAGCACTTTGATTTGCAAAGTGCTTTACATATTTCATCTCATTTGATACAACAACCCTGCAAAGTAAATCATCCCCATTTTACAGATTAAAAAGTTGAGGCAGATAGGTTAAGTAACTTGCCCAGAGTCACACAGCTGGAGGGTGTCAGGAGTAGGACTTGAATCAAGAGCTTCCTGACTCCAAGCCCAGGGCTCTACTCATTATGGTTTTAAAGCCAGGTCTTCTGACTGTAAATCCATTCTTTCTTAAATCCTAATTCTATTTATCACTATTTGAAGTAGATGAGATTACAGGTTGTTTCTCCTCACATAACACATACACACACACACACACACACACACGCATGCATGCACGCACATGCACACGCACACACACACCCCCATGACCACCCAGGGAAGTAAAGCTAGAATGGGACTGTGAAAAATATTATACTATTTTATACCATTTTTAATTTCAAGTAGACCCAGAGCCTGATTTAATGAGTAACTAGATGAAGATCCAGGACCTGGGCTTCTTTGTTTTCTCTAAAAGTTTGCTCAGGTAATAAATACCCTTACCTCTGTCAACAAGGCCAGATTAGACTGACCTAAGGACATTACCCTAACCCCAAGAGAGATTACCTTGTTTAATATTCTACAGGTATATACTATGTTATGGAATGTAATGAGACACAGAGACACTGGGCTGTAGTTTCAACTGACTTTTGTCAACATTCTTTACAACCCTATTCATTAAGGGAAATCCTCTTCTTGTATCATGGTTAAACATACATGGGGGTCATAAAAAATGAGGTAATACAGGCTTGCTAGCTCTGCTAAAATAACGTATATAAGTTTTCTCATTGCTTTGTTCAGGCAGCCAGAGTTTATACTCTGACTCCTTGTACGTACAAGTAAGCTAGCTTAGCTATGCTTTAAGGGAAAAATAATAAACAACATGGATTTTTCTATCATCTAGCTCTGTTGTTTCCTTCAACCAAATTTTCAGGTTTAACAGGACTAAAGGTAGAATAATAAGAAAAAATTTTAAATATTGATATTTAATCTGCCCCATTACATCTTTATTCCTCCAAAGTACAAAGGAAAATGTCCCCCTGCTCTGTCAGTCACTAGTTTGAGAGGAAACCTTTGACAAAAGGGGTGGGAGTAGGGAAGGGGGGTACAGCAACTTGGAAGAGCTATCTTAAATACAAGAGGGCAAAAATAGCTAGTTTCAGCAGGGTTTTGTTGTGAATTAGGAAATAAAAGCACAACCCAACTTCTTCAAAATGTCCTTTTTATTTGAAAAGAAGAAACCCCCCAAGAGCTTCGCTGTGCATAGTCATGCTCCCCCTCCCAACCCTAGTCTGAAACGCTGAGTCTGATTGGTCCTACTTTGAAAGAAACAGGGCCATTACTGCAGAGAAGTGTCTGAGCTCTCAAAGGCTCTCCACCACTTGAGGAAGGCACAGCAATGCCCCCTCTTTCAGGCACAGAGGCCCCGCTTTCGTTTAGGGTGCCTGTCTCAGGCCTCTAGGCGCCCCAGCCTACTCTGTTTGGCCCAGGAGGCTCCGCCAGCTTTTGCCAGTGAGGCCTTTGCCAATGAACTTCCGTAAACCTTCCTGGCCCCGAGGACACTGCCTGGATTGTCTGCCCCCCCGGCCCACGGCCCAGAGCTAGAGCCACAGCTGAGGGGAGAAGCGCCCAGCTGTTATTGGAGACAAGCAGTCGGCTTTCTTCGCTGATGAAAAGGGAACCTATGTGGCCTAAGAAAGGGGAGGGGGTGGTGCAGGGAAAGCTTGGCCCTGTGACTGTAAACAACCCACCTCCTGACACCCCAGTGACAGCCTCAGGCCTGGCCTAGGTGGGCACAGGCAGGTGGCCAGCCAAATACTTGACACAGAATAGGAGAGGCTACTTGGCTCCCTCTGGTCTTAGGAAATATTTCAAAGTGTGGCCTGTTGCAAAGAACCCTGGACTGGGAATCAGAAGAACTGGGTTCTCATCCTAAGCACTGCCACAAATCCTTTTTGTAACCTTAGGCAAGACGTTTCAATCCTCTGGCCCTCAGTCTCTTTGTCTATAAAAGACAAAGTTGAATTAGACTATATCTAAGGTCTTATGATTCCGCTATAAGCATAACTCCAAGAAAAATGGAAATGTACATATAGGGAAACCCTCTGGATTAATAAAAGAAAAGCTTTCATGACATTCATAGTCTATTTAATTTAGGGCTGGGGTTTAGGGTATGTTCAGCGAGGACTGGTACCTCTGGTGTGATGGCTGCTGAGCCTTTTCAGGGCTGCTTTCCATCTTTGGTGTCCATCTGTTCCACCCAGCTCTCACCTGTGGCTCCAATAAGCTGTGGCATGTACAGCAACCACACCCTGGAAAACCATTTGAGCAGATGGACTGAACCAAGTTGAGGGTAACCAAGGGGTCTCAAACCCATTGGTGAGTTAGGGAGGTGTGTACCCCCAAACATATGAAGAATTTCCCTGGTGGAATGGGTAGATGAGAACGATTTGTTCCAACGGCCATGAAGGCAGCTGAAGCAGGCACTGTGAAGTGCTTAGAGCTTGGCTAGACATTGAAGGTGTCAAGTTCATCCACTGCATCTTGAGCCATCACCAATTGTCTTGATTCTGTCCTACCACTGGACTCTGATGACTCTGGAGGAGAGAGTGAGACTAATAACTTCATGCAACTGTGCCTCACTTAAATCCAATTTACACACAAATCAAAAGACATCATCCATATAAAAAAAATTAAGGCTACCCCTAGAACTAGTCCTCCATTTCTTATCTAGGGACTCCTTCATAACTTTAGCAAATATAGCCTGGTCCTCTTCTTCTGACACTGGAAGGAAGAATCAGGAGCCTAAAAGATCTTGAAAGCATTGAATAATGGGCCAAATTTATCATGATGAAATTTAATTAAGATAAATGTAAACTCTTACACTTGGATTCAAAAAATCAACAGCAGAAGCACAGGATAAAAAAAGCATGGCTAGAAAATACTTCACATGAAAAAAACTGAGGGTTTTTAGTGACGAAAACCTCAGAATAGGTTAATGGCATGACATGGTTACCAAAAAAGCTAAGGCAATCTCGAATTATGTTAATATTGGCATATGATGTCCAGACTGAGGAAGATGACAGCCCACTGTCTTCTTCCATAGTCAGACAAGACATGGAGCATTGTATGCAGATTTGTGTGGCTCACTTCATTAACAACTTTAACAGACTGGAATGAGTTCAGAGAAAGTCAACTAGGATGTTGAAACATCATCATCAGTTGTAGACCATGCCATACAAGGCTTATTTGAAAGAACAGCTGTTCACTCATACATGGTTGGTGAAGCTGTGAAATGGTACAGTCATTTTTTAAAGCAATCTGGAATTAGGCAAATAAAGTGACTAAAACAACCATACCCTTTAAACCAGAGATTCCATTTTGGGGTTTATGCACCAAGGAAACCATAGATGAAAAGAAAGTCCCCATATACTCCAAAATATTTATAGCAGCACTTTTTGTAATAGCTAAGGATTGGAAACAGAGTAGATGCCTATCAGTTGGTAAATGACTAAAATTGTGGCACATGAATGTAATGGAATACTACTGTGCTGTAAGAAATGATACGTGTGATGAATATGGAGAAATATAGAAAGATCTGTATCAACTGATACAGAGTGAAGTAAGCAGAGCCAGGAAAACAGTATACACAGTAACTACAACAATATAAATGGAAAGAACAGCACACCAACAAAATCAAAAGTAAGTGTAACAAAATTATAAAGATCAAGTGGGACCTGAATCTTCATTCAAATAAGAGAAAATACCTCCAAATCACCCCTTTGTGGAGATGGGAGGCCCACAGGTGTTACACATTGCACATGATTTCATACTTTTTCAATGTATTGATCAATTGTGCTGACTTTTTTTTCTCTCTAAAAAATAGTATTTGTCATATGAGATGGCTCTCTGAGAGGGGGAAGAGAAGGGACGCCTAGGATAACTATGATGATGTAAGAAAGAGAATATATCAATAAAAACCTATTTTTAAAAAAAAGAAAGAATTGAGGTTCAGGTGATTTCAGGAAGAAAGGCAATTGTCTTCCAGTATTTTTGAAGAGGTGTCACGTGGGAGAGGGATTCGACTGTTCTGCTCGGTCTCTGAAGACAGAGCTCAGAGAAATGACTGGGAGGACAATTTAAGCTGGATGTCAGCAGCAGAATGGGCTGCCTCCGGAAGCAGTATGTCCCCCATCACAGAAGATCTTCAAGACGATGTTGAATTGCCCAGTTGTCAAGATAGATTTCATAGAGAGGAAATTCCTATCCAGGAATGCACTGAACTAAATGAACTCTGGGGAACTGTCCAGCACTCATATCCTGTGATTCTGAACGGGTCATAGGAGCTAACCTATCACTTTTTGCAAAGCACTTTGCATGCATTCTCTCATTCGATCCTCCAAGAAATCCTGAGAAGAATATGCAACTAAGGCTCAGATAGGTGACGTGATTTAGCCAGAGTTAACAATCAGCAAGTATCCAAGACAGGAGTCTGCCTGACTCCAAGCCTAGAATTTTATCTATGACCACAGTTTGCCTCTGTTCTGGAGAGGAAACCGAGGCACAAGAAAGACAAGTGCCTTGCAAAAGGTCCCATATCAAGTTAGTAGCAAAGCAAGGATTAAGATTTGAATCTCCTAATGCCTAGTCTAGAGCTCTTTCCTCTCCTCTACAGTGACTCTTACTTACCAAGTGTCTATTAAGATAGGCACTTAATAAGTGCTCGTAGAATTGAATTGACTGGAAAAGTACAGAAATGAAGCATAATCACTTTACTGGCACAATGGCTGTAGGACAGATGGCATCCTAGCTTCCTAATAAGGAACTTCTGTAACACTTTCCCATGGCCCTAACCACCATTTACACACAGCAATCTAATGCATTTTGGTACCCTGTCCGTGATAGAAGTACACAACCAATGAAGCACCCGGAAATGCAGAGACTTGGACATGTTTTAGGAGTGAAATAGAAGTCATTAGCTCCCGTTTTAATTTAACGAGTCTAATTTTATAAATAAGAGTGAATTTTCCCAGGCTATTATTTCTAATTATGCATTTACATCAAGTCATATTATGCAGTTGATGAAATGCTGATACTGAAGGCAGTTTTCTGCCGATGAGTAGTGCAGAGAAAAGCTTTCTCCCCACTTCTAAGTCAATATCGCCCAAAAGATTAGCCAGCCACTCACTAAACATGGCACTGTGTTTGTGAGTGGGTGAGTGCTAACTCAATGGCTATGTCTTTGCTATAGCTGAATAGTCAACTCAGTGGGGGGGGGAACCCTACAGAGAGGAAGACGGAAGGAAGGAAGGGAGGGAGGGAGGGAGGAAAGAAGGAAGGAAGAAAGGAAGGAAGGAAGGAAGGAAGAACAGATGAAATCAATTCCCTTTTTAGGTTGGTAGAATTCCCTTTCTTGAAGATCCATTAGCCTATTTCTGATCTCTCAAGGGTAACAGACTACCTATGACCAATGAGTACAAGAGTTGGGGTTCATTTTAAGGACTAAGGTCAATGCAAGCTGGTACGTGGTAGCATTAATAAGTAATAATAGTTAATACATATATAGCACTTTAAAATTTTCAAAGTTCTTGACACATATATATATATATATGTAAAGGTGCACATATACATATAGAGAGGAAAGAGAAAGAGAGTCAGAGAGTCAGTCTCATTTGATACTTATAATAATTCTATTATTATGCCCATTTTACAGGATAGGAAACGGAGACTACATGTGGTTCAGTGACTTGTCCAAAGCCAAATGTCCAAACTAAGTACTAAGGCAGGATTCAAACTTGAGTTTCCCTAACTCCAAGTCCAGCACTCTATCCACTATCCCCACCCTGCCAACACCCCCATTTTAGAGCTGAGGAACTAAGGTTCTAAGATCTTATTTATCCATGCTCATATGGCTAGAAAATGTCTAAAGAAAAAACCCAGTTCTCTTGACTAGGAGCGTAGCACAGTATCCACTACACCATACTCACTCTTGTCACCTAATCTAACCCCTCGTTTTAGTAAAGGGATTTTTGTGGGGCCGCCTCAAGCACACTGGACTCATAGTCACAATTAGGAGCCGCTCAGCATTCTATCAAAGGCTCCTATCTCACGTGTCACTCACTTGGGGCTAATGGTTAGAAAGCTATAAAGGCTACCTCCAGCCATTCTAACCTTTTCTTGATCAGTTCTCCAAACAGGAACCCTCTGCTTCAGCCAGGCTAGCTGTAGCCATAATGGCTTTTGTTTTCTTTGAATGGCTCAGCTTGCCTCATTGAGCCTCTGGACACTGTGGCTTGCTCTTCCGGGGCAGGAGGCCCGGGGAGCATGCCGGGAGGCAGACGGCTTCCTGTGTGGGGAGTCATGGGGCTGGCTGAGGGGAGGTGTTAGCTCCAGAACCTCGTCTACCCTAGGGGGAGGAGCCAACTCAAGAACCAATCGGCCCTGGTCATTTGGGCGGAGCTTGATGATGTCAAAAAACCCTATAAGAGGGGAGAGGACAGCTTGAAGATTCTTCTTCTCTTCCTTTTTCGGTTGGAGCCAGCGACAGTTACAACGACCGTTACAGAGGCAGTTACGACAGTTACATCGTCAGTTGCAGTTGCAGCTTCAGTTACAGACACGGACACAGCTGAGGCAGGAGCTGCCAGCAGCAGAGCTGATCTACGGGAGGAAGCTGAACAAAGATTTCAGTCCAGTGGGTAATCTTATTACCATAAAAGGGGGAAACATGATTTTGCTTTACGCAATCATGTTTCTCTGTAGCCTCCTGGTTACTCTTTCAAGGCGTACTTATTGGGCCTGGAAGATTTGGATCAACATATCAAAATGGGGTTGCTGGTTCATGGGTTGGTTACTGTTGAGCCTAAATAAATGTTTTGATTCTTCTGCCTTCTACTTTGAGAGTTTCTTCTATCCGGCGATTCCGAACCTTTCAGACATGTTTATGATCCTCTTTGAGATTATAAACTCTGCCCTCTTATTACACTAGCCTTCTCATTATGCCCTGAAAATACCCACCTCCGCACCTTTGCCCCATGCTGTTCCACCTACCTGGATTTCTATCCTCCTTCCTCTTTGCTTGTACAAATGCTGCTCATGCTTCAAAGGTAACTTAAGTTTCACCTTTCCCATGAAGCCTTCTCTGAATAATATTTCATCTCACAGTAAGTTTTCCTCCCCCTGTTTCACTTGTTATAATAATTATTGTTTTATTGTTATTAAGTGCTAATAATACACTTGGCACTTACAATATCCCTGATATTGCTATTTAACACTCTATGTGTGTGTGTGTGTGTGTGTGTGTGTGTGTGTATGTCTCTACTCACAAGTACCTCGCAGTAGAGTTAAAAAGACATGGGCTCATGAGATCATAGTTTTAAGCCAGAATGTACCTTAGAGACCATCTGGTACAACTCCTTCAATTTATAGATGAAGAAACTGTGATCTAATGAGATTACATGACTTGCCCAAGGTCACATGGGTAGTAAGCTACTAAGAAAGTATTTGAACTCAGGTTCCAAATACATTGCTCTTTCCACTGTCCCAACCTCCCTCTGTTTTCATACTTTGTAGAAGCACAGAGCTGGGCATATAGGAGGATGCTTAATAAATATTTATCGAATGAACCTAAACCTTGGCAAGTGAGATAAGCTTTTGTGGAATTTCTTCCTCAGCAAAGAGGTCCCATCTGTTCCTTTATCATTACAGATTAGCCCCTGATTAGGCCAGTGGGTCACTTTCCATTCTTTAGCTATGATACACATCGGTTCTTTGTGGTTCCCAGTGACCCATAATAGTAGAAAGGACAGTTCAATTGCTATCCATGGGTGTGAGCCAGAGTCCAAATAGCTGCTATTTCTGGGAACTCCAGACATACCCACAGAAGAGAAGTCATCCTCCTGTCTGTCACCTGAAAATACTCACTCTAAGATTTGGAGGGAATGACTCCAAATGACCACTTTCAGGACAATCAAAGGTGATTCTATTGGCCTTGCTAGTCATCTCATGTAGATGGGGACCACCTGAGAAAGGAGGGAAGGAGAAGAGGGGAAAGGAAAATGCTTTGGATCCAGACTTCTAATAATACCAAATTCCAAAGTAGGATTCACAGTCTAATCACACCCTCAGCCAAACCAGGCATCTAAAAGAAGCGTGGCCACTCTTTGAAAAGAAAGTATCAAGATAACTGTTTCAATAGAATTGTCTCCTGGTGATCATCCCTGCTTCTGTAGACCCAGGCACAAAATATAGGCTCTAAGTCTTACCCCAAGGATTTAAAGGCTCCAATGGATCCCTTCTAAGTTAAAATGTAAACACTTAGGATCATAGATTCCAGAGCATAAAGAGGGGTATGCTGGAGCTAGCTCCTACCAGCTTACAAGAGCTGGTTGTTAAATTTTCAGTGGGAGTATTTAAAAATTATAAGTTAGCAAATGCTACAAATCAGATCTTGATTTACCATTTTGGTGATTGTCTAGACTTAAGAAAATGGAGAAAATGTTAATAATATAGATTAAACTTAAAAGCATGCCATGTGTACATTTTTTCCAGAGAGCTGATTGTTAAACATATGTTAGTGTACCCGTAGGCCTAAAAGGGACCACAGGGATCATGTAGTCCAACCTCCTCATTTTAAAAATGAAGAAACTCAGGAAGGATCATACATGTAAATGAATAGCAGAGATCAGACTAGAACCTAGGTTTCTGAATCCAAACCCAATATCTTTGCTCCAGCACTTAGCACAGTGCTTGGCACATAGTGAGTGTTTAATAAATGTTTATTGATTGATTGTGCTATTTAAATGCTTGTCCTATGTCAATCTCCCACTGACTACTAAAGAATCACATTTCCCTGGTTGGCTTCCTTCAAGTTTATCCATTTGTGGGAGTGAAGAGAAGGACCAAAAAAAGACTATTATAAGGAAGGGGAGGATGTGATTCCCCACATCCCCAATCCCGTGTATCATCCACTCCACTACTGTGCCTTTCTAAATGGTTAAATAGTCTTCTGAATCCAAATTTCAGCTTCTAACTCCAATAAAAATCAGACAGGATTAAATTTCATCTGACCACTGAATGGAACAAGCTTCAGTGCCCTAGAAGAAAAGAATGCAAATAAAACAATGAATAATCACCAATATACCATAATCTATTCATTTGTTCACTCATTCATTCCTTCTGGGCAAACCAAAAATAGAAATTCTTGGGTTCTAGTTTGGACCAACCAATCCCTTCTCCTATAATCATTTCCTATTGGTTTTAATTCATTGGGCCCCTAAAACATGGAGTTGAGGTACTAAGTTGTTAGACTCCTAGAACATGGAATTAAAATGGTAATTCATTGGGCCCCTAAAATATGGAGTTGAAGAGGTTTCAATGATCCAGAGTTGAGAATCCAAGATGAACAGTTCTGGACAAAAGGGCATTTATCTGTCACCACCATTATCTCTGAGCTGTGTAATTGGTTCCTGGGGTGAAAAGCTTCAAAACAGAATCTCTTGCCAATTTCAAGAATTGGTTCCTTCTTCCTTCATTAGTATTTTTGTTTGTTCACCTTCAAACCTTCCTTCCAAAGCATTTGAGAAATAACCATCCATAAATAATCTTCCCAGCATTCATGTTTAGAAGTATAATTGTACCCAAGAGGTTGTTTAGGTCCAATGGTGGCAGAAGAGAAAAGGCTAAAGGCCAAAGGATTTTATGATTGATGGGATATGTCCTCTAAAAACATCTTTAGGGCTGCCTGGCAGATAGTTACATGTCAGTGTGGTCATAGCCAGCAATCTTTTCTGATGATTGAGTAAAAAAATATGGCTGATGCTTGTTATATATTAGTGGCTGGCATACCTAATATTGTTTAGTTGATCGTTTTTCCCAAAGCACAAGTCTAATCATGTCCCTCCCACCCTGAAGAATCTTCAATAGCTCCCTATGGCTTCCAAAATAAAATACAAACTCCTTTGCCTAGCTTGTTAAGCCCTTCACAATTTGGCTCCTGCTGATCTTTCCAGGTTTATCACATATTATATCCTTTCACATGCTCTATGTTATCTATGATTCTAGCAAGTGGGCTATGCTCTAGTCTCCTTGTTCTTACTCTCCCACAACATTCCATTTCCTATCTCTGTACCTGTGCAAAAGCTATTTCTTGTGCCTAAATCACCCCCTCCTCATCTCTGTCTCTTAAAATCCCCAGCTCCTTTAAAGCCCAGATCACATGTCACCTCCTGTTAGAAACCTTCAGTGTTGCTTCCTTCCTCCTCAAGGTATCATGGATATAGCCTTCTCTGTTTCCATGAATAAGCCATAGCAATCTGATACCCTAACCAGACCATGCCCTCTTAACTCTTGAGTTATTGTTATCCCCTTGGCCAAAGCTGGTGGTAATGATGAGTTAAAGAAATTGAGCAATAATACAGTTTATCACCCTTGCCCCTCTCACGAGGATCTGATGATCGCCACTTTTTTTGTCTTCCTAGCAGTCTGAGAGGGCATGAATTATTGCAGTATGTGGGCAAGGAGCCATTCAAGAGGATATGGACAGAAGGAGAGCTTCATGTGAAAGAACTAATATGGAGAGGCTCCCTTTTTTCATTGACTCTTGGGGAAAATAAAAGCCCTATCAGACACGTCAGGCACCTGGAATAGAGAGGCACTACAATTGATTGAGACTTCCAAAAGGTCCTTCTGTAGTGGTGGCCACTGAATGCCACACACTATGGAGACCTGAGACTCCATCTTCTTTGGTTGGGTCCACAGAAGGAGGAGAGCACTGACCAACAATCTCAAAATTCACAGTGTTCAGAGTCCTACAGGGTGGGATAAGACTCTAGTATAATAGAGTGGGTTTGGAACTGCTGGGATTAGTGGCCTTTGAAAATCACATCAGATGCCAAAACAGAACAACCACCTCCTACTAGAGTGATGATGGACTTAAAAAAACACAAAAAGAGACATACGTTTTTTTACTCTTTTTTTTGGAGTGGGGAAGGCAGAGCAATTGGGGTTAAGTGACTTACCCAAGGTCACACAGTTAGTATGTGTGTCAAGTGTCTGAGGTTGGATTTGAACGCAGGTCCTCCTGACTCCAGGACCAGTGCTCTACTCACTGCACCACCTAGCTGCCCAAGACATACATTTTTGACATGACCAAAAGGGAAATTTGTTTTGCTAATTTATGCACATTTGTTTTGAAGATTTAATTTTTTAATAGTTTATTTGGAGAAGCAGTGGGAAAGACAGATAATTGCAGGAAAGAAGGAAGGAAGGAAGGAAGGAAAGAAGAAAGGAAAAGAAAGAAATTCCTCTCTGATACTAAGAGGGAGAATAAGGTAACTTTTTTCCAGAAGAAGAAGAAGAGAAAAAGAAGAAGAAAAAGGAGGAGAAGATGAAAGAGGAGGAGAAGGAAAGAGAAAGGGAATGAAGAAAGAGAGGAGAGAAGTAATATTTATGCTTTACAATGTGTTTTACATATATTATCTCATTTAATCCTCAGAACAACCCTGTGAAGTTACTATTACTATGCCCATTTTACAGATGGGGAGGTTGAGACAAAGAGATCACTGACACACATTTCTTCCCCCATATTTCCCCATGTTCCCTCTCTAAGCTATGTGGGCAGGTCTGTTTTGAAATCTCCTGGATACCCTTAAAGAATGAAGAGGGTAATTGGGAGAAATTTTGAGAGAAGTGGAGGGATTTATAGAGGAGCACTGAACCACTGTTCTTTCATTTCTGCTTTATCTACAAAGTATATGGCCCCAGTATACTTTTCGCCTGGGGTGGGGGGGCAAAGTATAAAATAGAGAAGAAAGATTTCCAAAGTGAGGTGGAGGTGACATAAATTTCCTATTTTAAAATATTTTTGAGTAAAATTCCATGTCATCCCCTTTAAATATGTAGCCTGATTAGTGTGAGTTTAAACAGCTCAGGGGTTCATTACTTCACTGTGTGATTAGAGGCTACCCTGTACATGCACCAGAGAGACTCTGACAAGACCACTTGGCTAATGGCTTAAGTAGACTGCCACACGATGGACAACTCATTCGATACTACCTTGCTGGATAATAGATATGGTGACATACATGCCTTTCTGTGACCTTCACATAGAGGAGAACTTTATTTCTCTCACTGCAGACTGTATCCATAACCCTAGCTAACCATTACTATCCTTGACACAATGTGTCTTAGGCAAGAGAGTGCAGATGAGAATGACTGGTAAGAATGCTGGGGTGCTATTCACAAAACTATGACATCAGCAGGATCAGTCTCTTCATCCCCTCAGGCCCTCACTGCCTTTATCCTGGCCACCATCCATGGGAAAGCGTCCAAGTCCTCTCACATGACCCCTCTTTCCTATCTTCTCTCCTGTTTCCCCCAATAGAATTTCCCATTCTCTCATGGTCCTGCCTCACCTATCAAAGAGGAAAATACGTAATAAACCATTTCAGTAAATAGAGATGGGACTCATGGTGGTGTAAAAAGAGCCCCAAATTCTAGTTTCACTTCTTCCACGAACTCACTGTTTATCTTTGGGTAAACTTCTTCAATTTAACTCAGTTCAGGTCAGCTTGATTTATTAAATATTAAATAAAACCCTACTCTTTTCAGGATGCTGGGACAAGCACTGGAGGAGATACAAAGTTAAACAAGACACTATCTCTCACCTTAAGGAGCTTATTAGCATGGAAGTATCCATGAAACACTTTAATGGCAGCTATGTGGTGCAGTGGATAGGATACTGGGCCTGGAATCAGGAAGCCTGAGTTCAAATCTGAACGACCCTGAACAAGTCACTTAACCTGTTTGCCTCAATTTTCTCAACTGTAAAGTGGTTATAATATAGCTACCTTCCAGGTGTTGTGAGGACCAAATGAGATAATATTTGTGAAGCACTTAGCACGGGGCCTGGGACATAATAGGCATTTGATTAATGCTTGACTCCTTCCTTCCTCTTCAGAGCCTTAGTTTCCTCCTTTGTAAAATGAAAGGGTTGGATGAGATGAAGCAATATGATCCATTGGAAAAAGCATCGGTTCTGGAATCGGAGGACTTGGGTTCAAATCTCTCCTCAGATCCTTGCTGCCTGTGTGAATGTGTGACTGAACCATGTAATCTCCCTGGACCTCAACTGCCTCAGTTATGAAATGAAGGAGTTGAACTAGATGGCCCCTGAGGCCCCTTCTAGGTCTGTGATGCCAAGGTATGAAGTACTCTTCCAGCCTCGAGAGGTTAAGATTCTTTGGGAGACAACCCATACTAATATGTACGGACAGATTACAAAGTTGCCTTTTAGGGACAATTTATTTTGAAAGCGAGCTCTCAGTTATCCTAATGAAATTAATTTTGAACAGGCTAATTTCAGGTACACTAGAAAGGATGAGGGGAGAGACATTTGGGGGTATGACCAATCAAATTCCTCATTACAAAGTAGCTCCCTGTAAGCAGACCAGGCAAAGTGTCTGTGGACTGGTTGGCCCTGAACCGCCTTATTGATATACCCACACCCATTAGTCTCTACCTCAAGTGACTCTAGAAATAGAAATGGAAGAAATTCATTAGCGAAGTAGAAGAGTTGAAATCTCCAATTTCCTTTCCCATTGTAGGCATGCCCTGGCTCTTTGAAATTGAGCAATTTTGAAGATCATTAAACTCTTATGATGGGAACCAAAAAAAAAAAAACCTCTGATATTCAACCTCAAAAGAAAGTATTACATAAAGGAAAACATGCAATTAGGAATAGGAGGCCTCAAAAAATAGCATGTTTTATGAAGACATGTTTTCTCTTTTAACCTGGCTGGATACAACAGAACCAGCTAGCTGTAATAGCGTGCAAGTGGGTGCTCATTTCCTATGTGTGAATACATGGGTGATAGCACAGGGGTGAGGGCAATGCGAGGAGTCATATTCCTGGGGCCTGGGCTGGAAGTAGAACTTCCTCTGGAGGAACTCACTGCACTCATCACCACAGGACACTAAGCAGACAAGTGAGAAGGGGAGAGGAGAAGGTGAATTCAAGGTTTGTTGAAAGAAAAAATGAATGGATGGATGAATGGCAAGGTATAGATTATCAAATCTAACACTCTCATTTTTTACAGATAAAGGCCAAGATAGATTAAATGACTTACCCAAGGGCACACAGGAAGACAGAATCTAAACTCACATCTTCTGATATCACATCCAGAACACCTTCCGCTGTCCACTGTCACCCCTACTTGCGTTTACATGGGCCCATACCCTAATTCCCAGGATGGCCTCGGTGTAAGTCCCTTCCCTTCTCTAGGTCTCGTTTTCCAGGGTGATGGTTTGGGGGGCATCTATAGTTTGTCCAGCTCTAGCATTTTATGGGACTGAAGTGAGATGCCAGGCTACCTTCCTGAGGCTTCATTAGATAACACTGGTAAAGCATTGGTTCCTTACATCCAAGGAAATAAAAATGCTATTGTCCTCACTCTCAGCCTTACTGTCACCCCTAACCTCAAACTCTCTCTCTAGGCAAAGAATTAAGATGAGAAAGCTGAATAGAATCCCGAGCAAGAAAAAACAAAGACAATTATTTTTAAAAACAGTTGGTAGGAATGATGATAAAACACACTGTATTTGTGAAGCCCTTTTAGAGGAGCTCAGAGTGTTTTACAGAGATTTGTAGAACGAATCCTCATCTCCACCCCCAGCCCCATCTCCCCCACGGGGAATCAGGAGGCTGGAGAATGGATTACTCTATTCCAGGGATGGAGAACCTGCAGCCCTGAGACCACATGTGGCCCTCTAGGTCCTCAAGTGCAGCCCTTTGACTGAATCCAAACTTCATAGAACAAACCCCTTAATAAAAGGATTTGTTCTGTAAAACTTGGACTCAGTCAAAAGGTGTGGCCTCAAGACCACAGGTTCCCCACCCCTACTCTATTCATTCTCCAAGTCAGGAAATAAAAACCCAGAGAGGTTATAGATTGCCACAGGTTCACACAGCATTACACTGACAGTCTGGAACAGACATGGGTCCATTAGGCCACACTTCACCCTACATGTGAAATGGGAGAAAGCCATGTGGTAGGAATAATGTGCTATGGCTCTGCCAGGAAGAAAAGAATGACATTTTGCTAATGTTTTCATGAAAAATTAATTTGGGTCTGAAGCATCGAAGACATTTTGCAAATAAATCTGAGATAGTTTATAGTAGGCGATTCCTTGAATTTTAACCCCATGGTACCAAAAACCAGCCAATCAGTCACCTCTGGAAACAACATTAGCATCTCCATCTGAAATCCTGGGACCACTGTAGGCCAATCCTGCCCTATTCTCACCCCAGGGGAAGGGGAAAGTAATCACTCTCTAGGAAAGCAAAGTAGACCCCATGAACTCGCTGCATTCCTGACCTTTTACAAACGTCTTATGGGAATACAAATATTCTGTCACTTTGGATTGGGCTTGATTGGAATCAAAATCCCATGGGGGGGTAAGGAAGAGTGAAAGGCAATAAAACCTTCTGAATTGATATTAAACCACTGACATTTTAAAACTGAACAGGCTGGCAGTTGCCAGTCTATTGTCAGGAACTACACTCAAGCAGAAACTCCACAGTGAAGGTCACAGTGTTAGGAACAAGGGGAAACACATTTTCAGCCTTTGCCATGACTATTATTGGCTTGGCTGAAAAGCAGGGGGAAGTGGAATGGGAAAAGCCCTGGCCTTGAAATACAGGTCTGGGTGTGAATCCTCCCCTGCCCTAACACTTAACTGCTTTTTTTCACCTTGGTCAAATTACCTGACCTCTCAAGAGTCTCAGTTATGGAGGGAGACAGCAAGTTTTACATTCATTGTAATATAGCACAAAGTCCAGTGGGGGTTTTGTTGCTAGTATATATGCCTAACAAAGACAGGAATGTGGACCAGGAGAGAGAACAATGATCTTAGTCTATAAATTATCACTATGACCCTGTCAATCTCTAGCACTTTATGGGCCTAAAATGAAATGTGAGGTTGCCTTTCTGATGTTTCATTAAATAGCATTGGTAAGGTATTGGTGCTTGGAATTGAATACATCATCTGCTTAGTTTCTATCTTAACTCCATTTATATACCAATTGGTGAGGATTTAGGAAAGTAAGTCAGGTTTCAGTAGCTCCAGCTTCTACAAAAGTCCTATGGGGAAAGAGGAGTTTGGGGGATACAGGATTCTTATCAGGAAGATAAAAGGAATTGCCTAAACCTAATTCAGGTAAATTTTTGGAACCATAGACTTCAAATCAGAACAAAATAAGGTCAAAAGAAGAGACAATCCTAGTTTGCAGGCACCTTGGCTGGCTTTTGTTGACTGCCCTTAGCTAGGTGTGGGAGCCTCAACTATTCACTAAAAAAAAGGTGTCAGTCTGCCCTTGTCATGGAGAGACTTTCTAGTCACCTCATCACAACAGATGGGAACTGAATGCCCCTCAGATGAGCTGGAAGAGCTAAAGCCCAGAAGACAGTAGCAGAATGAAGTTTGGTGGCCACAAGAAAAGCAAAGATGACTAGAAGAGACATTTGACATCAATCGGAAAGAGGAGACCCAATACCCATCCCAGAGACAATACTTTGCTTAACAGAGTGTACCTAATAGAGATAATTATCCTAGCAAAGAGGAACAAGTAGGCAGCAGAAGACACTGGCAATTCTAAAGTGTTGGAAAGAAGAACTGTGCCATCCATACATGTCCCTTAACTACACAAGATCCTTGTGTGTGTCCCTTCACATTATGTCCCCTGACCACATAGTTTTTCCATGTGCCCTCCACTTATATATTAACGTCCTGTGCATTCTCTATATGTATATACCCTCTCATCATTGGTGGCATACACTTATGGGGGAATATACCCGAATGTTTGAATAGGGAGATGTTTTCTTGTCACTTAGTTTGCTGATTTCAATGTCTTTTGTTTTGAACTAAGGTATCTTCTGGCTTACTGATAAAAGCAACACATCAGTGGAAAATCATGAACTATGGTTTCATATAGATCCTGGGAAAATAATACTGGCACTTTCATTTCAAATCATTGTTTAGAGTCAAGTGCTTTGTAAATGATAAAGGCCCTATTCAATTTCTCCTGGAATCAAGGGTAACAGTGAGACATTTTAGCTGTCTATTTGTGGTCCCTTGACCTCACCTGTAACCAGCCCATCTTCTCTTCTTATCCTTCATTTCCTTGATAACACCTTTTACTCCTGTTCTTCTTCAAAGTTCCTCTCCAGTTATATTTTACCACCTGCCCATGCCTACAATGTGCCTCTCCATTGTCCTTTGTATACTATACATTTTTAATTCTTTAGAGGCTGTTTTATTCTATATCTCACTGCCATTCAGAATATCTTTCTGTCGGAAGCTTGGGTTGTTACAGGTGATTTGCATTCTCCCAAAGGTAATCTAGCTCACTCTCCTATTGAATTCTAGGGTCAATTCATAGTCCATCTGTATTGACTGCCACAGATATATCTGAATACTTATGGCTCAGCTCTCTAACACATCATAAGTTGGGCAAGAGACATTCTTCAGCCACTTGGTCTTTTCTGTGTGGATGATGAGGCCAAATTCTTTTGAGTGCTAACAGATATCTCCTAGGAGGCTCTCCGATGCTCCAGGACTTGATACAACCAATACGATGTCATTTGCAAACAGGAGCATTTGGAGGACTTCACCATCCACAGAGAATTTCTCTTCATCATGGACTCTGCATTGAATGTCCTCCATCACCCCATCACATACACTTTGACATGTCTATATCTCCCTGTTTTATGCCTCACATGATGTTTATGATCAGAGAACCATTGAACACTGCCAACGATTTTGAGGTATGGATGAGCATCATAGGTCACTGGTTACTGATATTTTCTTGGTCACTTTTTTTTAGGTTATAATGACATCTGAGATTTTTGTCATGCCTTTGGTATATTCCCCTTCTTCTCAGCTGGACTTCTAGCTCCCATGGTGGGGCCATGTGGATTGGACTGATGAGATCATACTGCACACAGCTAGCCCCAGATACTCAATTCCACTGCCTTCGGGCCACACTACCATAGGGAGTACCCTTCCTCCTTTCCAATGCCTCCTCTGGGAATAGAAATCAAATGAGTACTACCATTGCTTCTGGAGAGGGAGTGATAATCAATTGCCCTATACCTCCTCTCACCATCTCTGTAACTTCACCTTTCCCTGGTCACCGCTCCTTGATAAATATTGTTTTCTTCTGTCTTGAGGGAAAGGACTCTATTTTTTTATTTGTATCCCCAGAATTTAGCACAGTGCCTTACAATGAAACATAAAGTAAATCATTTTTAAATGCTCTTTTAATCAATCATTGATTCATTACTAGTGATAAGGGGAACCTAGTACCTAACTGGCCTAGGGGAAAAGCAAATTTTGGCTTGGAAGAGGAGCACTGGTTGTTTTTGTTCAGATTATGGACACTCAGAGTCAGAACTGGAACTCAGAACTCCTGGGACGTGTCCTGGGTAGCTCCTTAACAGTGACCAGAGGTGGATAGGCTCTATTGACCCTTTCCTTAGGAAGAAGAAAGTATCCCTGGGCTTGAGTCCATGGCCCCACTAACCTATGGGCTAGACTTGTGAGGACAAGTCCAAGCAGCTCTGACTAAGAAACCACCAAATGACGTCATTATTGATTCCTGAGCCTAAGTACTATAAAATCACAGGCTCTCCAAACTGAAAGAGGCCTCTGAGAATAACCTGTCCAAACCCTGTCAAGAGTTCCCTCTGAAGCCTCTTTGACAGGGCTCATCTAGCCTCTATTTGAATACCTTCAAGAGTAGAGAATCGCTTCACAAGGAAACCTATTCTATTATTATACAAATCTTATGGGGGATCTTAATTAATTTTTTTAATTACCTAAAATCTGCTTTCTCACCCTCTTACCCTCCTCCCTAATTAAAAAATAAAAAAAAATACAGTCCCTGTGACATATACATAGTCAAGCCAAACAAATTCCCACAATGGCTATGACCAAAACATGTGTGTGTGTGTCTCAGTCTGCACTGAGTCCATCATTTCTCTCTCCAGAGACAACTAGTAAGTTTCAATGAAAAGAACCCTGACTCTGGACCTGAGTTCAAGTGATGAAACATGATGAGTAGCATGTTTCATCATGAAATTGTAGTTGGTCAATGAACATATTGATCAGAGTTCTAAAATGTTTTAGAGTTTTTTGCTTTTACCATGTTTCTGTCATCATATGGTTCTGCTCATTTCACTCTGCACCAGTTTATATGAATTTTCCTAGGTTTCTTTGAAATTGTCCTCTTCATCATTTCTTATGGCACAACAGTATCCCATCACATTCATATACCATCATTTATTCAACCATTTCCCAGTCGATGGGCACCCCCTCAGTTTCCAGTTCTTTGCCATAATAACAACAACAAGAACAAAGAGCTGCTATAAATATTTTCATAGCAGTCTAATTTTAAAGAAGCTATCTTATTATTTAACAAACATTTATTAAGTATAGCTCTGCCCTCTCAATTTACCGTCCCCCAACCAGTTCACACTGGCAGTGGAAGGTTGGGTCAACAGAGTAGTGGCTGCTACCACTTCCAGGGTTTCAGGGATTACCTTGTGAGTGGCTATTGTCCTACCCCTATGGCTCACGAGTTATCACCAACATACACCCCCTACAAACAGTCAGTAGTCTTAGTCTTTAGCAAAATCATTTACTCATGTCATAACAAGAACAGAATTTGCCAAGTATTTCCCCAAAACGTAAAGTGTGTTCTCCCACAAATACACATTGAGTCCCTGGGAAGAGGAGTAGTCATGAAGTTAAAGTGCAATGGTAATGAAGTATATGGGTTAGAAACACATGTTGCCAAGGTAATTTGTGATATCCTTTGATATCCCTTTTTTCCCTTCTGGGGGTGAGGCATGGCATTGGAGATGGATGAATCACCCTGATATTCAGACGAGCTGGCTCCTTGTAGGTTATAATGTCTTAATGGGATGATTCAATCTGCTACTGGACAGGACCAGGCTGATTGCTTAGTCCATAGGCACAACTGGAGCTGGACTAAGTTCGGCAGATTTCTTAGCCACTGGGCTGCTGTTGGATAGAGCCAGGCAGAAGGCTCTGTTACTAGGCACCTGTTTCATGCCTGGCCTGGACAGGTTGCTAAGCAACTGGGCTTTTTTCTGGCCTCTACTCTACTGGATGGATTGAACTGCTGGACTCCCTGGGCTCACTCTCAAATAGACAGCTTTAGTCTTTTCACCACCTTTAGCCACTGGTATAGCTAAGTGGTACTGTGCTCTCATCGGGTAGAGTGTTACAGTGTTTTCTTTGGCTGGAGTGCTACTATGTTCTTTCAGCTAGGATACCAACTCTTAGCTTAGAATTGGCACAAAAACAGAACAAAACAGAAAAATCTCTTCTCTTTTTCTCCTTCAGTGCTTTTGCTCTGAGTTTCATCATTCCAAGGCAGGAGATAGGACAGATCTGACTTCTCCTGCTGGACATTCCTTCCTGGTTCAGAGTACGTTCTCTTAGAAAGGACCTATCCTTTCCTTTACAATGATTGGTCTGGGATTCAACCAGTTATTCTTTTCAGGTTTGTATTGGGGTCATATGCACACCAATGGCTAGGAAAAAATTATTAATTCAGCCTATGTCTCAGAGACAAGTTGCTTAGCTAACTGGCTTCTTCATATGCAATTGGGCTATTTATGTCTCAGACCTAAGTATATAATGTTTTTTCTACATCTGAAAGGATTTCTCCTTTATGTTTCCATGTTTGCTTTATCCCTTCCAATCTCCTGCTTTGCTAATTCTATAAGGGGCTGGCTATTATATTGTCCTGTACTACATAAAGTCATAGAATTACACACAGGCCCTCATTAGTGTGAATAATAATCCCGGTGAAGTTGTCACATTATTCACATTTTCATTGTTCATTTCAATTGAGCTAGAACCAATTACCATGTGTTACATATAATTATAACTTCAAATAGTGAAAATTTGAATAATGCTCCTTGTTCCCACTAATTGGCACCTACCTGATACAGGGTTAGGAGGGAGATTAATCAAATCCTCTCATTTTACAGATGAGGAAAATGAAGCACCAAGAATCTAAGTGACTTGCCCAGGATCACACAGTTGGCAGCAGAGGTGGTGCTTGAACCCAGGTCTAAAGTCGGTGTTCTTTCCATTGTACCAAGTTACCTCCCAATAACTTGTGGGACCAAGAAGGACTTCCTAATATTGTGCCATAATTTGCCTCCCTATAATTCAGGACTTCTTAACCTTCTTTGTGTCATGGACTCCTTTGACAGCCTAATGAAATTTATCAAACCCTTCTTAGAACAATGTTTTCAAACACATAAAATAAAATACATAGGATCTCAAAGGAAACAAATCATATTTAAATACAATCATCTCTTGGGGAAAAAATGTATGACAGGACAAACTTTTAAGTTTAATCTGCATTAACACTTTATTAAGTCTAGACAATCAACAAAACAATAAATGAAGTCCTGCTTTTTCACATTTACCAATTTCCAAGATGCAAAATCTCACACCAAAAATCAAATGATTGGCTCTCTCCAGTAGTTCAAGCTGGCTTCAGCACACACCTGAACAGTCATCATTATTTGTTTAAAAAATATTCACTGGCCAAGATGACAAATTAGAGGCAACCTACCTGAACTCTCTCAACATTCCCCTCCAAACAACTTTAAAATGAAGCCTCAAATCAAATTTTGGAGCAGCAGACCCAACAAAAGGTCAGAGTGAGACATTTTTCTAGCATAGGAAAATTTAGGAGATCAGCAAGAGAAGTTTGTGATACAAAGGTGGAGGACATCCGGAGCCCCTATCACAGCAGTGCAGTGGCAGCTTCAGGAGTTTTCAGCCCAGACACAGTAAAGAGTTGGACAACTAGTTAGAAAGAGATTACAGGGCACCCTTTGCAGGCACTGGTACAGCTGGCACCAATTGGCAACTATATTGCCCATATATAGTTATGGGCTGTAGTTCCAGCATGGGGAGGAGCACTGGGGGTCAGTCACAAGAAAGCAGGGGCCCTAGTTGCTGTCCCAAGGCAAAGAGAGTCCTAGAACTTGTGGCTACAGAGGACTAGAGTTAAGACCAGAATGTGAACCAGGAGAATAGTGACTATACCTCTCCCAGAATCACACCACTTTGGAAACAGCAAAAATTTCCAGACCCCCAGAAATAACTCTGAAAACAGCAGCACAAAAAAAGTCTGAAGCTTGGGACAGAGCCTCCCCGTTCCTCAGTGAGCAGAGCCCAGCTTTAACATAAAGTTCAAAGGGAAGAAATAAGCTGGTAAAATGAGCAAACAACAAAAAAGAATTTGGCCATGAAAAAACTACTATGGTGGCAGGGAAGACCAAGACATAAATGTAGAAAAAGACAACAATGTGAAAACAAAACCTTAAAGAGAATGTTAATTGGACCCAAGCTCAACAAGAATTCTGGGAAGAAAATATATAGAGAACTAAGTCAAATATATAAGAATACAAGTTTTCCCCAAATGATAAATGGTCAAAGGATATGAACATGCAGTTTTTAGATGAAAAAATTAAATCCATCTATAGTCACAAAAAATGCTTTAAATCACTATTGATTAGAGAAATACAAACTAAAACAACTCTGAGGTACCACATCACACCTATCAGATTGGCTAAAATGACAAAACAGAAAAATGATAAATGTTGGATAAAATGTGGGAAAATTGGAACACTAATGCATTGTTGGTGGAGTTGTGAATTGATTCAACCATTCTGGAGTACAATTTGGAGCTATGCCCCAAAGAGCTATAAAAATGTACATACCCTTTGACCTAGCTATACCACTTCTAAGTCTATATCCCAAAGAGATAATAAAAATGGGGGAAGGACCCACATGTACAAAAATATTAATAGCAGCTCTTTTTGTTGTGGCCAAGAATTGGAAATTGAGGGGATGCCCATCAATTGGGGAATGGCTGAACAAATTGTGGTATATGAATGTAATGGAATACTACTGTTCCATAAGAAATGATGAACAGGCAGACTTCAGAAAAACCTGGAAAGACTTATCTGAACTGATGCTGAGTGAAATGAACATAACCAGGAGAACATTATATACAGTAACAGCAACATTTTATGATGGAAAACTTTGATAGACCTAGTTCCTCTCAACAATGAAATGATCTGAGACAATTCCAAAAGACTCATGATGGGAAAAGGCTATCCACATCCAGAGAAAGAACTATAGTGTCTGAATGTAGATCAAAGCATACTATTTTCTCTCTCTCTCTCTCTCTCTCTCTCTCTCTCTCTCTCTCTCTCAGTTTAATTTATGAAAAAAAATTCCTGGAAGAGCTAAAGAAAGAGATAAGAGTGGTAAAGGAAAAATTGGGAAAAGAAATAAGAATGATGCAAGAAAATTACAAAAAGCAAACTAACAGCTTGGTAAAAGAGG
Organism: Trichosurus vulpecula; assembly: GCF_011100635.1. Lineage (NCBI taxonomy): Eukaryota > Metazoa > Chordata > Mammalia > Diprotodontia > Phalangeridae > Trichosurus > Trichosurus vulpecula. Next base: position 141,547,272 of record NC_050575.1, on the reverse strand, counting down.
CACAAAAAATACTGAAGGAAATAACACCTTAAAAACTGAATTGGCCTAATGGTAAAAAAAAAGACATAAAAACTCACTGAAAACAAGAACTCCTTTAAAAGCAGAATTGGTCAAATGGAATAAAGAAGTATTTCACTGAAGAAAATCGGGTGAGTGGAAGATAATGACTTTGTGAGACATCAAGAAACAATAAAACAAAGTAAAAAGAACAAAAAATTAGAAGAAAATGTGAAAAGTCTCATGGAAAAACAACTGACCTGGAAAACATATCAAGGAGAAACACTTTAAGAAATATTAAACTACCTGAAAGCTATGAAAAAAGAGCCTAGACGTATTTCAAAAAATTATCAAGAAAAAAGGCCTCAACATCTTAGATTCAGAGAGTAAAACAGAAACTGTGGGAAAAACCAACAGATCAATCCCTGAAAGAGATCTCAAAATGAAAACGCCCAAGAATATTATAGTAAAATTTCATTGCTCCCCAGTCAAAGAGAAAATACTTCAAGCAGCCAAAAAGAAGCAATTCAAATATTGTGGACCCAAAATCAGTATCACACAAGATTTAGTAGCTTCCATATTAGCAGACTGGAAGGCTTGGAATAGGATGTTCTGGAAGGCAAAGGAACTAGGATTACAACGAAGAACAACCTACTCAGCAAAACAGAGTATAATTCTTCAGGGGGGAAATGGATATTTAATAAAACAGAAGACTTTCAAGCATTCCTGATGTAAAGACCAGAGCTGAACAAAAAGTCTGACATTTAAACACAAGACTCAAGAGAAGCTTAAAAAGCAAACATGAAAGAGTGATCATAAGGGTCTTAATAAAATTAAACTATTCTTATGTAGAAAGATGACACATATAATTCCAAAGAACTTTTTCAATATTAGGGCAATTAAAAAGAGTTTACATAAACAAAACACATGGATATGAGTTGATTATGTTGGAATGATCTCTAAAAAACCTGAAGGAGTGAGAAAGAGGGATGCACTGGCAGAAAGGCAGATTGCGAAGGTTTTTCTCACCTAAAAGAGGCATGAAAGAGCAAGCTTTTACAATGGAGAGGGAAAGAGGGGTAGCAGGCAATGCTTGAACCTCACTCTCATCAGAATTGGTTCAAAGAGGGAAGAATACACACATACACACACACATACACACACTTGCCTATAGAAATGTAATTTACCCAATAAGGAAATAGAAAGGGAAGGGGATAAAAGAAGGGGGCAGATGATAAAAGGGAGGACAGATTAAGGGAGGCAGTGGTTGGAAGCCAAGAGAAAGAAGAAAAGAAGAAGAAAATGGGGTGGAGGAGAAAATACAGTGATCTCATCCGTGGATGTGAATGGGATGAGCAGATGGCAGAATAGATTAGAAAACACAATCCAACAATATGTTGTTTATAAAAGACACACTTGAAACAAAGACACACACAGAGTTAAAATAAAGAACTGGAGCAAAACCTAATATGCTTCAGCCAAACTAAGAAAAGGCAGAGATAGCAATCATGACTTCAGAAGAAGCAAAAGCAAAAACAGACTAATTAAAAGAGATAATCAGGGAAACTACATTTTACTAAAAGGTATCATAAACAATGAGATAAAATAAAAAAAAAATTATACCAATTTCTCTGATAAAAGTCTCTCTCAATATATACTGAGTATAAAACTGAGCTAAACTTGAAAAATAAGAGCTATTCCCCAAGTGATAAATGGTCAAATGATATAAATAGGCAGTTTTCAGAAAAAGAAATCAAAACTATCTTATACCGTATGAAAAATGTTCTAAATAACTATTCATTAGATAAAGGCAAATCAAAACATCTCTGAGGTGCCATTTCACACTGTTCAGAAATCACAAATTCAGTAGGGGATGAAGGGAAATGTTGGTAGAGTGGTGAACTGGTCCAACCATTCTGAAGAACAATTTGGAACTAGTCCCAAAAGGCTATAAAACTATGTATACCCTATGACCCAGCAATACCACTACTAAATATCAAAGAAAAAGGAAAACATCTTTATATACAAAAATATTCCTAGCAGCTCTTTTGGGGGTCATTGTTGTTGCTGTTTGTCCTTCATTCTCAAAGAGGACCATGACATCAGGGAAGTGATGCCATGATATACAAGTGAATTGCACTTAAGTGAGGGAGGGCTGTGCAAAGCCGCCAGCCTCAATTTCTCCTCCAGAGCCATGTGAGTCCAGTAGCAAGATATAGATCAGGAAGACTGGAAATGGCCCTGGGTGCAGTGGGAGACCTTGGCCTTTTTAAGGTATGGTCTTTAACATGTCTCTGTTTGACTGAGGCAATGCCCATTCAGTGATTAAGGCTAGGTAAGAAATGTGGCAGAGAAAGTCTTCTTTACCTAGTCAAAAAAATAAAACAAAATCTTAATCTGGGAGGGAAAGATCCCCAGGGGGTTTCTGACCAAAACAGAAACAATTGCTATTTACATTCACTCTGAGCCAATCTGGGGGAAAACAATGACCAAGTGGGACCTATTGTTGGTCAGTCAATGAGAGCCAGAGTGATTTGGCTTTAAGGCACAGGCCTTAAGGAAAAAAAACAATCAAAATTTATATCCTTTGGGCAGAGCACCCCCAGGTAAGGGTATGATACCCTCTGCAGCTGTTGTTTGTTCTTTGTTCTCAAAGAGGACCATGACATCAGGGAGGTGATGCTATGACATGCAAGTGATTTGGATTTAAGAGAGGGAAGGCTGTGCAAAGTCACCAGCCTCACTTTCTCCTCCTGAGCCATCTGGGTCCAGCGGTGAGATACAGATCAGGATGACTAGGGATAGCCCTGGATGTAATGGGAGATCTTTGCCTTTTTTAAGCCGAGGTCTTTAAAATGGAGGAGATGTTCATCGCCTGGGAAATAGCTGAACAAGCTGTAGCATATGATTGTGATGGAGTACTATTATGCAGTGGGAAATGATGAGGGGAATGGTTTCTGAAAAATATGGCAAGACCTCTATGAACTACTGCAAAGTGAAGTAAGAAGAACCTGAAGATCATTGTGCACAGTAACAGCAATGCTGTAATGATGATCAACTATGAAAGACTTGCTACTCTAATGAATATAAACACCCAAGACAATTCCAAAGGACTCATGATGAGAAAAATGCTATCCACCTCCAGAGAGAGAACTGATGAATTCTGAGTACAAACTGAAGTATAACTTTCTCACCTTCTTCATTTTGCTTGCTTTTCTTTTGAAATATGACTAACATGGAAATATGTTTTGCATGATTTCACATGTATAATTGATATAATATTGCTTGTCTTCTCAGTAGATGTGGGAGGGGATGGGAGAGAGGGAGAGAATTTGACATTCAAGATTTAAAAAAGAAAAGAATGTTTAAAATAAATACTTTCTAAAAAATAATAATAAAGTCACCAGGCTAAGGATCCCTGATACAATTTCTAACCAGTGGTCCTAGTTTTGCTTCCCTGGAACTACATCTAATCTTTTTCCCTTCCCTAAGATTACCCTTCAGATTTCAGCAATGACAATCATGTTACCTAAAAAATACTCCTCTCTAGAAAACTTATTCCCAGTTCCTTTAAAGCATTCTGGCATGGCATGGTTCTTTCCCCACTCTAGTCCCACCCTTCTGGACATGCTCCAAGATTGTTAACATGTCTCATTTCAGGTAATCAATTGCAAGTAACAAAGACAAGTGTCTTTAAAAATAAGTGGGATCATAGGATTTAGAGGAGAAAGAACCTTGCAAATTATCTATTCCATCTCTCTCATTTTACAGAAAAGGAAACTGAAACACGGAGCCGGGGAAGGCTTTGCCCAGGCTCACACAGGTAGTCAGCATCAGAGCCAGGATTCCAGCCCCGGTTTATAGACTTCAGATTCAATACTTTTTCCACTACGCCACATTACTATTCATATGATACAAGGAAATGCAGAAAAGGGATCCAACAACTCCATGGGTCATCCCCAACATCCTGAAATAGCTTCACAGAGAAAAGTGTTAGTTAACTAGAAGGAACAGAATTTAAGAATGCCTCAAAGGACCAAGCTGCAACAACTGAGTCAGTGCACTTTTTTAATCCATAAGACAAAGCAAATAGAGAAAGTAAGATTAAAAAAATTTATTTCAAAACAAAATTGATATCTGCTTATAATTATTTGTATTTTGAGAACATTTATATTGATTGGATAAGTTACACATTAAGTCGTAGTAAAACTATTTTTTTAAATTGCATCCATTGATGCTGCTGGTCTTTCTAGTGTTAAATCACATACAAGGTAAACAGAGTCCGTACAGGTTTGGGACCTTTTGAGCCAATTTACAGGGTACAAGTGATACAACTTGTGATACAATTACAAGAATACAACTGTTTTTCCCTACAGCTCTGTAAATAGTAATAAAAGAAAACAGAAGAGTTTTTCTATTTTGCCCACAATAAGTAACCCATCACCTAGTGTTTAGGATCAGTTTCCTACCTGGGAGGCTCCATGCTGAGCACTGAGGCAGACGAGGAAGCTTACAGTCTCTGCCCTCACAAAGCTCACAATCAAGTCAAAAAGATGAGATTTTCACATGTGCAACAAAGTAAAGAACAATAAACTACAGAATAGCAGAGGTTCGTGGCCTAAGCTAAATGTAATAAGAAGTCAGAGGTGGGAAAGATTAGTTAAGCTAGGGTAGTCAGTCAGGGTAGACTGTATGGACCTGAACTATACCTTGAAGGATGCATAGGATTGGGATTTGGGAAAGAAGGGGTAGGCATTTCAGAAACCCCAGAAGCACAGGTGGAGAGGCAGAATTGAGGGTGGTATATGAAGGGACAGTGTGGAGTCCGGTCTGCCCAGAGCAGATGGGGCACATAAAAGATGGGGAACAGTAATCAAAAGAGGAGGTAGGGAGAGGTTAAAGTTAAGCTTGGGACCGTATATACAGCCCAACGAAGTCAAAAGCAAAAATAAAGGTGCTATGTATACCAAAATATTGACAACAGCAATCTTTGTGGTTGCAAAGCCTGGAGAACAAAGTGGGTGCTCATCAACTGGAGAATGGCAGGAAAAAAGTGGCATATTAATACAGCATGTCCCAAAAGTATTTGTGCAGTTGTGCTAATATTATTATAGGAAAATTATTGGTGAATATCATTGGAATACTATTGCGCAGTAAGAAATAATGAATAAATAGAATTTAGAAAAATGTGGAAAGATTTGTGTGAATTTATACAGAGTAAAATAGGCAGAACCAAGAAAACAATTTACCTAATTACTACAATAATGTGAATGAAAAGGTCACTAAAAGGAAGTTGACTTCTTCAACTGCTTTTCAAATATCTCAAATTGGATGCCCAGTAGACACCTTAAACTCAACGTGTCCAAAATAGAACTCATTATCCTTCTCCCCAAACCCTCCCCAACCCCTACCTTCCCTGTTACTATAGGACAGAACCATCCTCCCAGCCCTTCAGGCTCACAACCTAGGAATCATCTGGACTCCTATCCTCACCACCTCCACCCCCCATCCAAGCTGTTACCAGGACCTGTCGATTTCACCTTTTCAACATCTCTCCAATATGCCCCCTTCTCTCCTCTGACATTGCCAGAACCTAGGGCAAGCCTTCATCACCTCACACTTGGACTACTGGAATAGCCTGCTAGTGGGTCTACCTGCCTCAAGTCTCTCCCCACTCCAATCCAGCCAACATTCAATCACTAAAGTAGTTTTCTTAAAATGCAGGTCTGATCATGTCACCCACCACCCTACTCAATAAACTCCAGTGGCTTCCTATTGACTCCAGGATCAAATACAAAAATGCTAGCACTTCATAACCTAGCCACATCCTACCTTTACAGTTTTCTTACACCTTACTACCCAACACCTACTCTTTGATCCAGTGCTACTGACCTTCTGACTGTTCCACAGACAAACTCCATCATTCAGCCCCTCTGCATTCTCTCTGGTTGTTCTCTGTATCCTACCAGCCCCTCCTCCCTCGCTCCCCTACCCCCACATGCCTGGAATGCTCTCCCTCCTCTCTGTCTGTGGACCTCCTTGGTTTCCTTTAAGTCCCAACTAAAATCCTACCTTCTATAGGAATACTTCCCCAACCCCTCTTAATTCCAGTGTTCTCCCTAATTATTCCATATGTATCCTGTATGCAGTTTGATTCATTTATATTTGTTTGCATGTTGTCTCTCCCATTAGATTGTAAATTCCTTGAGGGCAGGAACTATCTTTTACCTCTTTTGTATCCCTATTGCTTAGCACTGTGCCTGGCACAAAGTAAAAGCTTAATAAATGTTTACTGATGGATTAAATAAAACAATGAAGATCCTAGAGATGAGCTAACCCAACACACCTCTTGCCTCAGGACAAGGAGGTGGGAGACTAAAAGGACATGTACATGTTATTCACATGTAGTCTGACTCTCCCCCCCAAAATGTAAACTCTTTAAAGACAGGGACTTTGTCTTTATTTCTTCAGCGCCTACCACATCAGAGAAAATGCTGTGCTCTATGAGCAAAGCAGAATTGAAACAGCTCAAAGGAAACACAAGATGTGCAAATTTGGAGGGTCCGCCCCAAATGTTCACATGGACTGTTTGTGCCCAACCTGTGGTAGAGCATTCCAAGCTCAGATTGGTCTGATCAGCCACAGTCGGGTACATTGAAACTTGACTCTAGCATAGTGATGTCATTTTGGTCCTCTTCGAGAATGAAGGACAACAACCAACCAACCACATAGTAGGCACTTAATAAATTCTTGCTAATTGACTGGCTGATAAAACACCGTATACTTTGACAGGCAAGATTTTTGTATCAGATGTCTTTTGCTTAATTGTTTTTTGTCACAAGCGTTCAAAGAAGTTGGGGTGGAGAATGACTGTAAAGACAAGAAGCATCAATAAATGTTTGGTTTTGTTTTCTGTTTGTTTTCTTTAGCTAAGCTTGGGACTTGCCTGATATTGCACAAGGTCTGAAGTCACTTTTTAAATAATTGTTCACTGTGATCAGAGCTGGCACCCAACTCCCCACTGGGCAAGGTCTGTTGCCAGGCAACATGACTAATCACTGCAGAGTATTAGATCCTGAAACCACCCCAGATGGGCCATGGTTGGCTCAGCTGGGGGGGCAGCAGAGTGTTCTAGTTGTCACCTTCATGTCTCAGAGAGAGACTCCTTTCTGTCTCTTGCCCTTCAGAAATGGGAAAGTGAAGCTACAGTTCATTTGGTAGAACTTTGGGAAACTGAGCAGAATAAAACTCTCAGAGTTTCATTTCCCACCTGGCTGCCCTCCTTTTGATTTCTCTATCGTGCCCACAGGAAGCTTGTCATCCTGCAAGATCACTTCAGCCTTGATACTCACACCTCATTAATGCCTTCTGCCCTGGGACCTCTATGATTGAGGGGACTCTCCACCAATCTGGGGAGCTCCTCCCAAAACCTCTATTCAAGGAAAGTTCCCAGATCAGTCATCTCTTCATTTGCCACCCATTGCACTCATTTGGTCTTATCCATCATGCCCTCCCCCAGGCACCTTCCCTCCCCACCCCTAGCTTCACATCTTCCTTTTGTGTATTGTCTCTCACCCTGGTCTGCTCAATTAGACTGCAAATTCCTTGAGGGCAGGCTCTATCTTTTTATATTTGTATTCCCAGTGCTTAACCCAGTGCCTGGCACATGGTAGGTGATTAATAAATATTTATCAACTGACTGAGTTGTCCTTTTAGTCTCTAAGGGCCTGGGCCAGACACAGCAGACAACAAGCTCCCTGGGCAGATGAAGAATCAAGGGGAATAATATATACTCACATAGCAAGACACTTTACTCATAAAAACCCTGTGGACCAGGTATCCCCATTTTGCATATGAGGAAACTGAGGCTCAGCGATATGAAGGGACTGGCCATAATTACATGGTAAGTTACCTTTAGTGTTAAAACTCAAAGCCAGGTCTCAAGCCCCAAGTCCCACACTTCTTCTACTAGACTGTAGCAGAGCTGGAATCAGAACCTCAAAATATTATAATCTCTTGATCCTGGTGGTCTCTACTAAAAAGGAATCTTGACAGCTAGGAAGCTCAATGCACTGTATTTATTGAACCTCAATAATAAGCCCAGCCCTTTCCTACATGAGAATATCCTTCACCACAGCAAGTGCAGATAGAACTGTGCAAGAAAAGGCCAAGGCTATAGCACACTACTGATCTATAAAGATGCCACTTTAGCCAAAGACTTTGCATTACCAAAATAATTCTTGCCCAAGATCTAGTGCTACCCTTCTCATTGTGTTACTCCACAGGTGTGGCACTGGACTAGTCACTTCAACATCCATAGACTGGCTAGCCTCTGGAGTCCTTTCCAGCTCTACGTCTATGATCCTGTGTTCTCAAGACCCTCCTCCATCCTTATGTCCTCTCTGCTCCCTTGGCCCCAACTTTGCACCACTGCTCTGACATCCACTTCATGACTCCAGCCTGGTCCCCTGGATTATTTTAAATCAATGACCCTCTTCCATCCTTATCTCCTCTCAGTTTCCTTGCCCCAACTTTGCACCACTGCTCTGACATCCACTTCATAACTCCAGCCTAGTCCCCTGGATTATTTTAAATCAATGACCCTCTTCCATCCTTATCTCCTCTCTGCTCCCTTGCCCCAACTTTGCACCACTGCTCTGACATCCACTTCATAACTCCAGCCTAGTCCCCTGGATTATTTTAAATCAATGAACACTTTAACTTGATTCTAGCACAGGAATTCTAGTTATCTTTTGGGATCATGTCTTACACCACACCCTTTCCTCATTCTGGCGTGTTCTCACCCTCCACTTCTGGTAATCACCCTAAATCCCCAACGGTTGTCCATAAGATTTGAGTGTGTGGTGTGCCCACACAAAGAATAACAGCTAAGCACAACAGGAAGTCATAGAAGAGAAGGGAATCTCTGTGGGTGGGGGTGGTCAAGGAAGGCTTCAGAGAGGTGACAGGGCTTCCTCGGGCCTTGGAGAACGGGCACCACTTAGGAAAAGGGAAGAGAAAGAGGCTTTGAAAAGAACAGAAGGAGAGATACAAAGGTAGGAACGGCATGTATAGTCCCAGGAAAAGCGAGGATGTGGTTCCTGCTGTGAAGTTTATTACCTCCTGGGGGAAACAACACATGCTCAAGGAACAATTAAGATACAAGACAAATCCCAGACATGATAAAGTGATACAGTGAGGACCAAGGGAGTTTGCTAAAGAAGTCACTTTTAAAGCATTTCTCAACTATCATTTGTCCTTCAGTAGCAACTTCTGTCTCTTCTCCTGCTACCATCATGTCCAGAAAGTTCCAAACAGAAGCCACGGGCAATATAACTACACAGAGTACCCTGCCCTGGCAAGAGGGCAATGCCTATTACCAAGCAGATGGCTATACGCAGCGTGTCTCACACACCCCAGATTCTCTGTGCCTCTGATGGGAGTAGTGTTGTGAGAGAGTGGACCTTGTTCTCACGCTCTCCCCACTTAAATCTGCTCCCCTGTGAAGGAGTATTAGATGGAACAATCTTACATTTGAGAAGCTGCCCAGAAGGTTCCTTCTGTCAGTCAGAGGCTCACTTCATTCTTGTCCCATTAACATACCTCCTGCTTCAGGTGAAAAATTCAATTTAACTAGTTTTTATTGAGTGTCTGGGTACCAAGTTCTGCACCAGACCCTGTGAGGTCTACAAAAAACAAGATGCCATCTATGACCCCGATGAGTTCATATTCTCACTGAGGAGTCATAGCACAGGCAAAAGCTGGTTAACAGTTGAGGCAGTATGGGATAAGGGAATGAGTGTGATGTCATGGAAAGAACACCAGGCTAGAAGCTAAAAGACCTGGGTTCAAGTCTTGACCCTTCTACTTGCCAGCTACATAACCTCACTAATTTCCTTAGCCCTGGAGAGTCTTGGTTTTTTCATCTGTGAAATGGAGATAATCATTCCTAGGCTGCCTTCTTCACGTATTCGCTATGAGGATCAACTAAGATAATGACTGTCAGGGAGCTTTTTAAACCCGCAAAGTGCTCTATAAATGTCAGCTATTATTATTGAGTGTCAAATGAATGGTACAGACAGTGAGCACTATGGGAGTTGAAAGGGAGGAGAAAGAACTGGGGCTGCAGGGACTCGAGAATTGCATGAGAATGCTGCTAAAATCAGAAGGCGCCTTCCTTGAGGTAGAAAGAATACTCCATTTGAAAGTCAGAAGACCTGGGTTTGAGGCCCAGCACCATTGCTCATTAATTACATGACCCCACTGGGCAAATCATTTAACCACTGGGGGCCTCAGTTTCATAGGATACTAAGATCACAATTTCAGGGCTGAAGGGGACTTGAAGTCATCCAAACCTATATCTTCATTTCACAGCTGAGGAAACTGAATCCCCATGAGGGGAAATGTTGTCCAAATTCAAACACATGGTAAGAAGCAGAGCTGAGATTTGAACCCAGCTCTTCCAGCTCCATGCTGCCACCCAAGATCCTTCAAATAATAGTAAGGATTCTAACTCACTTTTCTCTTAACTTCCAGGTGACCACTCTTTTCCCCTAAACCACTCTGCTTCCCTTCCCTAATTATAAAGACAAACATCTATTATGACTCCTTGTCATCGCACAAATTTTGAATTTAATTTTGCTTCCAGACAATAAGGCTGGTCAAAGAAGTCCAGATGGCTCTTTTCTGTTCTCTTGACCTAGAGTGAGTTAGGGGAGGACAGACCACTATTCTCTCAGACTAACTCACATTTAGGCTCTGATCCTGACACAAATTTCCAACAACTTTTAAAATCCCCGTGACCAGGAGAATGAAGATGAAGCATACTACCTACTTCCCAAGAGAAAGACGATGGACCCAAGACGCAGGAGACACATTATTTTGGGACATGGTCAATGTGGGAATTTGCTTTGCTTGACTTACAATGAGTAATTGATACAAGGGTTTTCTTTTTCTTTTTTGTTCAGTTGGGTAGGGGTTGGGAGTAAAAGAAAAGAAATGTTCATTACTTGAAAAAATGCTCTATGGTCTAATTTTAGTAGGAGCTTTTTATAAATATGTAGGCATGAGTACAAGCAATGCTAACACATGATGTGGTACGGTGGAAGGAGCTCTGGCCTTCATTGCTAGCAACTTTCTCAGCCTGAAGATCCCTCCAACCTTGTTGCCCCCTCCTCTGGTGCTAGAGTTCCTCCCCAGGATTAGTATTTCAGAAAGCTCAAAGTCATCCATGTTCACTTCTCTCTCAGCTCTGGACTTTGCCTCTGTGTGAGTAACCTTCCCCATCTCTCTTTACGTTGTCTTCCTTCATTTGAAACGTCAACTCCTTGTGGCTAAGGACTGTGTTTTTTGCTTGTATTTGTATTCCTGGGGCTAAGCACAGTGTCTAGCGTAAAGTAAAAGCCTAAATAAATGCTTTATCTATTTAGAAGTTGTAAGATCACAGATCTAGAACTAGAAAGGGACCTCACACTCTCTGCCACCCCTTCCAACCTTGAAATCTCTGATTCTACCCATTCTGCCACAAAGAGTGACTCTGGCAGCATGGCCTGAAGCCTGAGAACAGGTCCCCAGGCAGTGACCTCCCCCAGAGTTGAGAGAAGGCATTTGTATTGGGATCCATTACAATCTGACACTAGATAATTATTAGTTGGCTTTGGATGTTTTCTAATCACCGCACTCACTATTAAGGTGACTAGAGCAAGTCAGAAAATAACAGAGTTTTATCTCATACAGATCGATAAGCTCAGATCTGCCTGGCCCCAGCCTCTTAATTCTCTATAATGTCAAAGCAATTTTTGGTTAAGTACACACTCTGTCCTCTACTAAATTAAACTAATAGATCTGGTGGGAAATGAAACCCCAAGAGCCTTGAGAATATTAAAAAAAAAAACCCTCCATAGGTACTAAGATTAACTTTGGCAAATGATTAGATAAATACCAACATATACACAGAGGCCACAACAAGATGCATTGCAGGGCTTTTCCACTCCATTGGCCAAATCCCCATCATCATCATCACTATCCATTGGCACTGATACATACAAACACACACACACACACACACCCCTAGAACCCGGGATAACATTCTTGGAACCCTTCTCCATGCCTTCCACCCCCTACAGAATCAACTCACTCTCCCTTACTGAAATCAACCTATGTTTTCACTCCTGCAAAAAAGAATTGGTACAGTCACCCAAAAATGACAATGTATATTAAAGGCTTAAGTGACCACCAGCCTGGCTGAAATGACTGGTAAGTAGATTTTTTTTTCTTGTCTGGGATGACCTACCAGTGAATCAACCAGATTCTTAGGTGCAGGGCTAAAAGTCTGGAGACAGCTATGTCGTCCATCAGCGGTCTGACCTCAAGCATGCCATTTCAGCTCTTTGGGCCTTGGTTTCTGCTCATTGAGCATAAAAATTCCTGTCCTTCCTATCTCACAGGTCTTCCAGATGAATTAAATGAATCAATAGAATATAAGCTCCTTGAGGGCAAGGGTCTGTCCCATGTTTGTCTGGCATGTAATAAGCCCTATATAAATGTTAGCTATCATCATCATCATCATCCCTAACACCTAGCTTAAAGTCTTGCACATAATAGTTGTTCAAAAGAAATGAGATCATGGGATCATAGATTTAGAACTGGAAGGGGGGACCGTCTAATCCAACCCCCTCATTGGAGTCAGGAGAATTAAAATCTGGCCTCCAATACTTCCTAATGGTATGATTCTGGGCAAGTCATTTAACCTCTGCTTCAGTTTCCTCATCTGTAAAATGGGGATAATAATAACACCTACCTCCCAGAGTTGTTATGAGGATCAAATGAGATAAAAATTGTAAAGCACTTAGTGCAGTGCGGGGTACATAGTAAGCAATACATAAACGTTAACTGTCCTTATTATTACTATAGATTATCATAGATAAAAATGCAGTCCCAAAAGGATAAGTGAATTGCTCGAGGTCAAATGGGTAATATATGGCAGAGCTGGAATTTGCTCCCCATCTAGCCTTCTTTCCACAGTGATTGGTACACTATAAAGAGGTTTGTGCAAATAAATAATTATCACTGCTTTTTCATGTGCTAGAGCTGGGTATTTTTTTTACACTAGATAAATAAAATAACTGGTGGATGGACTTAATTTTTCACTTTTTATCAACCAGTTCTTTGGGTGGTATAGACCCAGTTTATTCCCTACCTGTCAACTAAGGACAAGACTTCCTTTGACTTTCCTTATCTGAGAAGAGAATGATCAGGGTGAAATGTGATATGGAAACAAAATATAGGGACAAATAACTCGCTTCTTTCTGTTGAAATGTATTTATAATAATTATTGCTACTAGTAATAATTATAGCTAGTCTTTATGTAGAGTTTATGGGATTGCAAAGCACTTGACATATATTCTTATTCAATCCTCACAACAACCCTGAGAGGAAGGTATTAGTATTACACAATTTTGCAGAGGAGAAAATTGAGGGAGACAGAGGTTAAGTGACTGGCCCAGGGTCACACAGCCAGTAAATGTCTAAGAATGGAATTGAATTCAGGTCCTCTTGACTCTGAGCCCTTCATTCTTAAAAAAAAAAGAGGTTCATCAATTAATCAGCAAGCATTTGTTAAGTGCCTACTATATGCCAGACATTTCACTAGGAGCGGGAGATACAAATACAAAAATAAGATGATCCATGGCCTCATGGAGCTTACATTTTTACTGGCGTTAAACAATATGTTCATAAGTATTGAAACTGGGATTGTGATTTCATTGACATAGAAAACTCCCAGGTGAAGAAATGTCCTCCACCAATGAACCGGCATCTTCTCCACGGCTTAGAGGGTTAGAGAGTTGCCTAAAGCACTAAAAGGTGAAGTGACTTTGCCCAAGGTCACACACCCAGGATGTGTGAGTGGTCACATTTGAATTCAAGTCTTCCTGACTTCAAAGCCGGCTCTCTTTATCCACTATATCAGTGGTATCAAACTCAAATAGGAACCAGCTTACACATTGACTTAGAAAACTACAAAATAGCATTATCTACATTGTACTGTATTTTTTATTTATTTTGTTATACATTTCCCAATTACACTTTAATCTGGTTCTAGAACCCACTCACAGGCCATGGGTTTGATGACTCTGCACTACACCGTGACTGCCTCTATTCCAATATGTTGATAATTCTGTAACTGAATACAGGATATATACAAAATAAAAACTGAAGTGTTGGTGGCGGGGTGGGGAGAGAGCACTAAACACAGCAAGAATGAGGAAAGCCTTCTTTGAACTGACGTTGGGGAGAAGAGGGAGTTGGAAGTAGACAGCCCCCATTTCTTCAGTGAGAAATATGGCCAGATCCTCTGCTGAGAAGGAGGGGTGATGTGCTAGCGCAAGTAGCTTGAGCGGAACCAATGTTGTCTTTTGGGGAAATCGCTCCCTAGGGGACTGTCTCCTTCTCCCCATTGGCAGTAATGGAAAGAGAGCAGCTAAATTAGGCCTAAAATAAGAGCCAAGATAAATCTGAACTGTTGCTTTAATCTACCGAGTACAGAAAGTGCATTGGGTTTATTGATATAAAAGTTTATTGATGGGCTGCATCTTAAAATCAAAATACATTAACCAAAATCAATGCTGCTGTATATGGTACAGATATGATGGAAAAGGTCAAGCAAGAAAGAAGGACCAACAACAAACCTTCAATTGGGCCTTAACATTAAAATAAATAACTTTCAAAAGTGAGTTCCAGGAAAAATATTCACTCTGATCTGTAATTTAAGATTACTTTTTTAAGAGGCTAAAAGTATTTTAAAATAGCACACTCTAAAGTACTGCTGAGAGTCCAATGCATCCATCTGTACAGAAATATTGACATCGACTGCATAAGCAACCTTCCAGCAGGAAGACATATAAAATATAGGTGAGCTCTACTTGAAGAAAAACCATTAGAAAATCTGAATCCACAAATTACAGTAACAAACAACTGGGATTTATATAATGCTTTGTGCTTACAAAGTGCTTTATGCGCATGTTTCTTTGTATCTTCATACTGCTGTGAATTAAGTAGTGCTGGTATGTTTATCCCCATTTTACAGATGAAGAAATGGAGGCCAGGGCAGCTAGGTGACACAGTGAGTACAGCAGCGGCCCCGGAGTCAGGAGGACCTGAGTTCCAATCAAAATCAAAACCAAAAAAAGAAAAGAAAAAGAAATGGAGGCCAAGATGACTTAAGTAATCTGCTCAAGATTGTACCAATAGCAAACGGCAGGGTAGGGACTAAACTCCAGGCCTCTATCCACTGAGCAGCTTGCTGTTCCCAATTTCAGTTTAATCTAATTCGGCAAATACCTATTGCACAGCTTTTACGTACAATGTACTGGGCCAGCCTCTGGAAACACAGAAATACTTACCCAAAGGAGAGAAATTCCAAGAGATCCAAATTGTAGATTTAAAGCTGGCTCTAAAACCTTAGAGATGATCTGGTCCAATTCCCTGATTTTGCAGATGAGGAAACTGAGGCCCAGGAGTTTAAATGATTTGACTAAGTTCACACAGGGAGTAGGTAGTAAGTGGCAGAAGCAGAATCTGAACCCAAGTCTCTAATTCCAAATCTAGTGTTCTTTCCACTGCACCAGACAAGGGCCTTAAAGATCCTCTAAGTCAATTCCCTGCTTATCCAGATCAATTCACAAAAATCTATGTAAAACCCAGTTTTTGAGGAAGATGTGTTTGTTGTCTAGAGCAAGCTTTACCAGAAAGAGAGAAAAGGCTTTTCTGAGGTTAGTCCATTGAAATACATTCCTCTTTGAAGGAGAACAAGCATTAAACATGCTTATTAAACACATTCATTCCCTCCTACCCTTCCTTGACATCTCAGAGTAAGAATGGACTTTATGCCCCAATTACCAAAGAAAGGACAGAACATACAAGAACATGGAGGGAAAGGCTGTGCATGAGCTGGGAATGAGCATCAATGGAGCATCAATTTGTCTAATTGAATTAAATTGCTCGTTTTATGTGTCAAAGGAACAATTAAAAGAAAGATGAAGTAAGCATCATGGAAGAACTAGTCACTGTTCTTTAGGAGTCTTCAGTTTAAGAGGAGAATTGGGGGATGGAGGAGGGAGAGAAGCAGCATGGAGACTAGGAAGTCACTGTCAAGTTCTATACCCCACTATTTGGGAAAGAATCCTGGATTGGGAATTCAGGAACAGGTTCTGTCCTTGCTCTGACACTCACTGACCATGGCACCTTGAGCATGTCAATTCATCTCTTAGTACCTCAGTTTAGTTTCCCCATCTGTAAAATGGTGATAACAAAACCTACCCAGTACACGTCATAGAGGCATTTCAGTTATTACTGTATTTACTTTTTAAATCCAAGAGAATAAAAATTAACTTTGCTCTGAAATTTGGTTAAGAACGTCATGAGCACTATGATCCAAATTACAGCAGGTCATAGCCAAAATAGGGCTGGAAGTTCCAGAAATACACAAAGAGTAACCATGACATGTAACCTGACGCAAATATACATACAATATAAAGTCTATAAATAAGTAGCCGCATATGCATTGCTTCTGATATAAATCACCTCGCTTTCTGTGAAAGTTGTATGAGACATCTGTCTCTAAGGGAGAGGGAAGGTCAGCCCTAGAAGCTCCCAAGATGCATCACTGATCAACAAGGAAACCCAAGAAAGTCACTGAGAGTAAAGTTCATGTCTTAATTGACAAGAGGATGATGCTGACTCCATAAGAGCACAGACTAAATTGATTAGGGAACTCCAGTCTGGAAGATGAAGACTGAGAAGAGATAGGACACAAGTCTATAAACTCATAAAGGTGACTGGGCAAGGCAGGGTAATCCTGGATAGGTTTGTTCACAAACTCCCAAATATTAAAACTTAAGAATCCCCTTGCAGCTTATGTGAGGTAATTTGGGACAAATAAAAGGAAAAACTATTTGTCACAGTGAAACATAAATCTATAAAATTCATTACCAATACTACCTTCTCCTTCATGAACATATGAGTTGGAGCTCTCAAGCCCACAAGAACGTGCGCACGCACAAGCTTGCTCAAACACACACACACACACACACACACACACACACACTGATAAAAGCTGAAAGGTCTTGGGAATTCCTCATTTTATAAGTGAGGAAAATAAGGCCCAGAGATAGAATATTACTTATCCTGAGTCACACAGGTAGTAAGTGGCAGAGCAAGGATTTAAACAGAGTTCTTTTGACTCCAAATCCAGTGTACTTTGAGAATAGAGTCATAGGGATCTATTAAGTTAGAGATATCTGGATCCCTAATGAACGAGGAGGTAGACACAGAACGCACCTCACCCATTGTTTCCTCCATCTGGTCAGAATCAGATTTCTGGGCTAGATGGCTCATAAATTTAATACAGGGTAAAATTTCTTATGTTATTACTTGAGAAATTAGAAAATCTGAACTTTCAAAATCCTTGAGCTAGAGACCTTAGAGATAAACCAGTTACACCTCCCTTCATTTTATAGATGGGGAAATTAAGGTCCAAAGAAGGAAATGAGTGGCACAGGGTCACATAGC
This sequence comes from Trichosurus vulpecula, assembly GCF_011100635.1. Lineage (NCBI taxonomy): Eukaryota > Metazoa > Chordata > Mammalia > Diprotodontia > Phalangeridae > Trichosurus > Trichosurus vulpecula. The sequence continues at coordinate 141,529,707 of NC_050575.1, read as the reverse complement.
AGGTCGCATTGTCAGTAGTAAAGCCAAAAACTCAGTTATCTTGATTCTCAATTCCTTGCTCTTTCTATTCAAAGTTTAAGTCTTGGCCTTCCTTTGTTAGTAGAGATTCAGTGAAGAACTTCTAGGGCACACTCATCTTTTGTCTACTGGGTAATATCATCGATTAGAATTTACATGTACCTTCAGCTGAAAGGAAGATACCTTCCCCCCCCCCCCCCCCCCACCCAAGGCCTCTGGCGACTCCTTTGCAGTGTTAGGCAAGGGCTTGCCAAATGTTCACTTCCCTTCTAAGAACTTAGTAACATGATTCAATATCAAGAAACCCCCTAACCAATCCAACCCAACAGGGGGTCATTAACTACCCTTCATGTGCAAGGATGGCACTCTGCTAGAACCTGAGGATGGGGAGATAAATGAAAAAAAAAGCTATCCCTGCCCTCAAGGTGCTTACATTTTACTGGACTTCTGTGAATTTATTCAACACTTAAGAAACACCTGCTGCGTGGAGAACGGGTGACCAGAAGTTAGAAATGATCGTGTAAAGAAAGAGCATTCTGTATTGAAGATGGAGGAAAGGAAGGCCCTACACCTGCGGAGTTATTGTGAGCAACTCAAAGGAGCCTAGTGTTCCTGCTCCCTGCTTTCCTCTTAGCTTACAACCTTTTTTTACTTAGCAGAGAATGGGAACAGATGTACTTCTGGCTCCCAAATTCAGTTATCTGGGCCGGGGCTAGTTAGGGGGTTCAAATATGAAGTCACCAGAAGGGAGCAGCCGTGGGTGGGGTTCTTGGGGGAAGGGGAGCCGGGCGAAGGCTGAAAACAAGGTCAAGAATGGGCCTGGAGGAAGTGACTCTTATTCACCCTCCTCGGGAACTCCCTCTAGTGCAGCGTGGGCTCAGAGAACTAAAAGGAGGAAGGGGAATAAGAGAGAGTAGGGAATCAGCCTCGAATCCTAACCCTCCCGGAAATCTACCCAACCTTGAATCAACTAGTGTATCTCCACGTTGTCCTTGCCATCCTCCTCCTCTCTCGCGACCCCTCCTTTGCTAGCTTTTCCTTCTCCCTCCCGTCTTTCCCTCCCTCTCTCCTGGCCTCTCCACTTCTCCCGCACCTCCTCCTCCTCCCATCTCCCACGGTCATAGCTCCCTCTCTCTAACAGAGGCACCTGCTCCGAGCTCACTTCTCCTCGGTGATCCACTGCGGACTTCTGGTGCCCGCTCCGCTCTTGGGGACCTGGTCCTCCCTTCTGGTTCCCACCGCCAACCGCCCCCTGCTTCTGGGCGCACCCGCACACCCTCAAGGTCCCAACGCCACCTACGCCCCTCCCCTCCCCCATTTCCTAGCTGTCTTTTTCTAACTGGTCTCCTGTTCTCCTAGCCATGGACTGGGGCTTAATCTCTGCTTGGGTCGTCAGCCTGCTTAAGAAACCGAGGTAAGAAGTTGGGAGCTGGGAAGCTGGGGAAAGAGAGAAGGGAGGGGCTGCGGAAGAAAGAGGGACTCTTCCCCCTAGACGTCACCAGGAATGTCCCGAGGGTGCTGGGGAAAATTTTAAGGCAATTTGGAACAAGGTGTCGGAGAGAAAGTGCCCACCCTGTGGGAAGTGGTCTTCATGACCTAACGGGTGAGGGCGCGGCGCTGCGCTGCGGGGCGCTTTTGGCGCAATGTGCTAGTGCTGTGGGGGAGGTCTAGATCAGGGATGAGGCCCCCAAAAATGAAGCACAAGGCAGGACATCCTCTGGGATGCAGGGGGCGGTCCATTTTTTGCACTAGAGATCTGGAGGCACTGCGCTGGCTGGGGGGAGGGAGGGAAGAAGAGCTTGAGGTCGGGGGTGGCGGGTGAAAATCGCGCTCTGACGGATCCAACCCCAGGCGCAGGGTGGGAAGGGATACCAGAGCCCTACAGTGACCACTTTCTCTCCCTCTCCTTTGGCTTCTCCGGACCGGCTATCACCAAAAACGCGTTACGCTTGGACGTCAGATTTCCGTTCTGAGGCTGAGCAGTGTTGGCTGGCGGAGTCACGAAAGAGGCTGGGGGGGACGGCGGCGGACAGAAAAAGCGAGAGGCGAAAAAGGCAGAAAGAGGAAAGGAAGAGAAGGCAAAGAGCCCGGCTCTTGAGTGGCTCCCTAGTGCCAGTGTTTCTTAGCGCCTACTGCGGGGTAGCCCAGCGGCCGGAGTTCCTAACGCTGAGCCTGAGACCCCCGCGCTGCTGCCGACTCACCCCGCCTCCTCCCGGCTAGCCCGAGCCGAGAGGCATTGGGGGATGGGTCCTGGCGCGGCGCCCGGGACCCCTGCCTCGCTGGCGGATACTGAATCGCGGATCTTCCGGAGCCGAGTGAAATCCGCTTCCCCATCCGACTAACTCGCTTTGGGTCTCGAGCTACAGAAACAGACAGACAGAAGGGCACACAGGCCGGCGGACAGACGGACCGGCACTGGCAGCGCACCGGCCCGCACACACACCCTCGGGCGACCGACGCCTCCCATCCTGTGGAATTTATCCTTCCTCCCATCCTAGCGCACCAGCCCCTCCCCCGTGCTTCGCCCTCTCTCCCGCTCTCCCGAAAATAAAACAGAAGGGGTTGATTGGTGGCTTTGGGTGGCGGCGGGGAGGGGAGGACAAGCCTCCTTCGCCCAAGCTGGACCAGGGTCCGAGCCGGTCGGGGGGCCATGGATTTGGAGATGTCCTAGCCGCGCCCGGCGCCCACATCCGCTTGTCCCCTCGGCCCGCTCTCCAAACTCTCCCCACGTGAAATGGAACAGCGGGGACCGATCAGCGCCCTCCGATACCTGCTGCTGCATGCCCCGCTGCTCCTCATAGCCAACGGTGAGTCCCAAACTTTCCCTGATTCGGCCGTGGGGGAGGGGGCACAGGAGATGGGCAGTCGGGCGATTTTGAAGATTTCCCCACCCACCCTTTTCAGAAAGCAAAGATACGGGAGAAATGTGCCCGGGCGCACCAGCCTAGAAACCCCCTGTTCAGGGCCAGAGTATTGGGGTATGAATAGGAACCTTAAACTACGAAGGGATCGAATACTTCGTAAGCCAGCTTTTACATCCCTATATAAAAATAGTGCAAGCGCCGATGGGCTCCATCAACCAATATCTGTCTTCACAGCCGCTCAATCCCTTCAGCTCCCGTTGGTGCTGAAAGCAGAAGCCAGGAGCTGAGGGTGCCCCGAGCCTTACAGGCTGCCAGGCTCTGTGCTAACAGAGAGGAAGAGATTTTAGTTCTTGGGAAAGATTGGGGAGGGGTCTGGCGCAGCTTGTGAGGGGCTGTAGGGATCTTCCGCTGCTGCTCTGGGGCTGGTGAGTGAGGTGAACCTGGGCGCGGGGGGGGGGGGGGGAGGCGCAGTTGCGGATAAGGGCAGCAAAGCGGTTTTGCAGAGGAAAGAGTGAGGGGGGGGGGGCAGACATGGCTCCAGTCAAACCTCGGACGGATGCCAAAGACCCAGGATGCCTCCCCACCCAATCCTGGCCCTTGCCACAGCTTGCCAGATCCTACAAGAGAATGACTGTGTCCACGTTTCCCTGCAAAGTGCTCTTTCCTCTAGAGATGCATGACTAAACTTTGCTCCCGGATTCCTTTCCCAGAATGGTGCTGTAACAGGAGCCCAGGGCTAAACTGTAGGAGGGAGCCCTGATTTCTTTACCTTTTCTTCTCCCGAAGCTAGCCACCTGAACCTGCGCCCGAGCTCTCCAAGTATCTTTTGGGAAATGGTTAGCTCTGGCCACTGCCGAGATGGGCTGGTTTGGGTTTATCTAGCCCTTTATCCAGTTCGAACCCAGATTTCCCAGCGGCCCTCAGCTCAGTCAACCCCAATCTGTCACTTCTGTCTTTTCCCTCTCAGCTACATTCACCGAAGTCCCCAAAGATGTGACTGTTAGGGAGGGAGAAGATATTGAGATGCCCTGTGCTTTCCGGGCGAGTGGATCAACCTCCTACTCGCTGGAGATCCAGTGGTGGTATCTTAAAGACCCGCCCCGGGAGCTGGCCCACGAATTAGCGCTCAGTGTCCCCGGCAGCAGAAACAAGGTAAAAGAATTAAGCCCCCTTCCACAACCCCCGCGGGGAAAGGGGTGGGGAAAGTAGAAGAGGGGAGGGGGAGGGGACAGATTCACTCTTCACCCCACTGCTACTGATTCAACAAAGGCGAGAGTAAAATCCCCACTTCTTGTTGTGTACAGTGTATTGAGAAGGGATGGCCACTGTCAGCCGGCCAGTGTGGGACGAGGGAGTTATTTGATGGTAGGGAAGTCGTAACCATCTCCTCCACCCTCCCTGACTCCTGTCCACCACTTCATCCTCCACTCCCCACCCCCACCCCACTCCCCCCCAAAAAAGCTTCCCAAGAGCAATATTCAGTCCTTTTTTCTAGTCCTGCATGGGTACTGCATATAGGAATGAACCTGAAGTGTCTCTGTTATGGGTTTTCAAGGATCAAAGATAATGATAAGGATGACAGCATTTATATAGAAGCTTTAATGTGTGCAAAACATGTTACATATATTATCACGTTTGATCAGTGAAAGAATACAGAATCTGCCTAGCTCTGATCCCAGCCAAGAAAAAAGGCATCAAATTGGAGCAATTCTAAGCTGAACCTCTGCCTGACCCAGAATTTTGAGTCAGAGGTAGGGCCCAACCTTGAGGCTGAAATCAATCTACCTGCAAAAATGACCAGTCTTTTCCCTTACTCATCTTCCACCAGAAAAGACCCACTGGAAGCTAAGGCCTTCCACTGGCTCTGGCATGTATAATGCCCCCTCCCCCAATATGGCTTTTTTCCAACCTTCCTGGACTGATTTGAGTCCAGTCCCCTTACTCTGAGAGCCTTGTTGTCACCAGTATTGTGGGAATGCTCAACATTCTCCTCAGATAGGAGAACCTCCATCCAGCTGATAATCCTTTAATCAGGGAATCCCACCAGTATATTGGGGGGAGAGAGACATAAGAAAAACATGCAGGTGATCATCACCATAATTGCAATTGAGAGTAGACCCAAAGATAGTTTGTAGTGGCAGCCCCCTCCACTTCCTATTGTGGGGCTGCATCTATTCCCCTTAAGGCCTGCTGGTTCCGTTTTATGTGTACAAATCTGGGGTCTGAGCCCAGTGTCCTCTTACTCTTTCTCCTTCCCCACCCCCAAGCCCTAAGGCTGATCTGCAGCAGTGCTGTTTGAGTTCCACCTCCATCCCCTACCAGCTAGGGTAGCAACTCCCAGTGGATTCCTGCTTGCAAGGGTAGGTACATAGGTACCCTGAAGTCCCCTCTGCCCTTAGGAATGTGCCACACAGCCATACCATGCAGAAGTCCCTATCTGTAATCAGCATACACAACAGTTAGATCCTGCCTCAGGCCCCCCCAAATCTGAAGTTTGGGAAATTGCTCTGAAGGCAGTGTAACAGCTGGGATGAGAATCTCCTTTAATCTGAGAGATGCCATTCTATAACTAGAAGATTGTAGCCTAACATCTCTCCCTCTTTGCATTTTAGGTAACAAATAAGGATGCAACCAAAATCAGCGTAAGTGTAGAGCAACAGCTATGGTGTGTGGGGGACCCCTCTTGGTGGATTTTCTTCCCACAGCTAACATCCTTTCACCTTAGCCTGTTTCACCTAATAGAGCAAACTGTTTTCATGCAACTCTTGTAATTTTGCTTTTTTCTGCTGTTTCCAAGTGTCAAGGCTCCATCTGCTATTATTTGTTCCAGTCAAGTTTCATTTCTTGTAAATCAAGAGAACATGGCATTTGTCTCCACTCCCTGATTTGCTCTCACCTGTAAAAACACTCCATCCCAGATCATGTGCTAAATGCTATTCATTTTGCTAGCCCACTTCTTGGCCTTTATTTTCTTCCAGCAAATGTTAACTTCCTTCTATTTGCAACCACTTGTGTGCTCAGACCATTTGCCTTCCTTTTTCCAGAATGTCCCCTATCAGTTCTCAGAGGAACTGCCCTCCCCTATGCTGCTAAACAGCTTTTCACCACATCACCTTAGTGTGTCTGTAGAAAACAATACAATTTGATAGTTTCGTGTTTGGCCAACTTTTGAAGAAAGACATGGGACTGAGGGAGGCTACACATCCGGAATATGTTGTTTGCAGGGTGAGGAAGGATGGGAGTTAGAGATGGAACTGTAGAGGTGTAATTGTATTGTTTGGAGGGAGTATCATTCATTGAGTGAAGGGGGCAGAACATTTCCTACTGAAAGCTAAAGGAGAGGCATGGTTTGCTTTGTTGGAGAAATATGAAAATTTGGAAAAACAGATGATTTGTGAGAGTTAGAATGTTGGGGGTGGGGGGAGAGCACACTAGCTATAATATCTGATTTCTCCTTGGGAATTGTGGAGTGTTATCAGGAAAGCTTTGAGGTCTTGAGAGAAATAGTTGCAATTCTCCTTAGGAGGGAGTTGGGACCATTTTGCTATATGTAAGAGGTGAAAGGGCCTAGAATCAGACAGTCTTGAATTTAGAAAGTGCATTAACTAGTGATAAGGAGGGGGAACAAATAAGCAATTTAACCCACAAAAATACATCAGGAAAACTACAGCCTTTTCTGGAAATACAATGGGAGAGCAATGTGAAAAGAGAAAGAGAGGAGCTAACATGAGAAGAGTGAAGGGACTGCTTACAGCAGACACAGGGAAGTTAATGAATAGTGGACTGATTTTGTTCTATGGGGGGAGGCGGGGGTGATGTGAGACTGAAGACGTACTGTAGGAAGACTCAGAGAGGCCCTGCAAGGATGCTAACCGGAGAGGGAAATGGGGAAGAGAGGAGTAGATTTAAAAGAAATATTCAGATGGGGGGGGAGGGGGATAATACAAAGAGGAGAGTTTGGAGGGAATAGAAAGAGACAGAGAAGAGACTAACTAGATAAGATGCTGCCCAGGGGCTATACAGTAGGGGAGCTATCTGGGCACCAAGGAAGGGAAGGGGAACGGTAGGGCTGATACAAATAGGAGATGAACGGACGAGTGCGGGAGACCTGTGTGTCAGAGGCTGTGTCAGTGTAAGCGGTGGGGGATGGGAGGGAGGCAGGAGGCCAATGCATGGAGTGGGCGCAGGGGGCTGGTTGGGGAAGACGGATGCGGATCAGGGACTGGAGAGAACCAAGTGCAGGGTGGGTGGGTGGGGTTTCAGAGGGTGGTATTGGGGGTCGGTCTTGTGCCAGCTCACAGAGGTGGCACATGGGGTCGCGGACTTTGAGGGTGAGGAGGTGGCCTCTAACCCCGGGGCCCGCGGTGTCGCCTCTCTTGCAGACGGTGCGGGTACAGGGCAATGACATCTCGCACCGGCTGCGGCTGTCGGCCGTGCGGCGGCAGGACGAAGGCGTGTACGAATGCCGGGTGTCGGAATGCCGGGTGTCGGACTACAGCGACGACGAGACGCAGGAGCACAAGGCCCAGGCGCTGCTGCGGGTGCTGTCGCGCTTCGCGCCGCCGGACATGCAGGCCGCCGAGGCCGTGTCTCACATCCAGAGCAGCGGCCCGCGCCGCCACGGGGCCGCCGGCCGGGCCACCTCCGAGCCTGGCCGCGACAAGCGGCCCCCGGGGGGAACCGGGGCCGCCAGCGCCGCCAACGCCGCCCCAGCAGCAGCAGCAGCCGCGGGAGCAGCAGCCGCGGGAGCAGCGGCCGGAGCCGGGAACGAGGCTGCGGAGGCCTCAGCAGCCAACGCCGCCGCCACCACCGCAGCTGCAGCCGCCGCCGCCGCCACCGCCGCCTCCTCGGCCTCGCCTCCTCCGGGCAGGGCAGTCATCCTCCGCCAGAGGCATGGCTCGGGTGAGTCAGCCTGACCCCCCGCCGGGCGCGGTCAAGGCCATGGTCACGGTCACGGTCACTCAGCACGTCTAGTTCAGTAGCTCGGGCTGTCAGTTACAGAGCGCGTAGGCGCTTGCGCGGTGGGTGGGCGAGAGAGTGGGAAGAGACCGAGGGGGCCGGACGCGTGCGTAGAACCCCAGTCTGCGCCAAGACGGGTGGGAGCGGAGCCACCTGCTCGCCACCCTGGCAGCCTTGCCACTGCAAACGCCTCCAGGGGTGCTAGATGTACCCCTAGATCCGTGGGGGGGGGGACAGTAACGTCCCCCCCATACACATCCATACACTGCATTCACACTCTCTGCCCCATGCTTATTCGAATATGCTTTTATTCTCGTTTGCCCTTTTTTTACTTACACCCACATTTCCATGGCTTCATTTTATTTTCTTTGTTTCATTTCTATCCGACGTACTGTCCCTCTTTTACTTACCGTCGTCTATTCATTTCTCATTGGCCTCCTCCCTCCCCTTGGATGGTTTTGCAATTTGTATTCTTCCTAGTTTTATGTTCTGGTGGTCAGTTAGGACCCTTACCTTCCCTGCACAAGCCATCCCGTCTGGACTGGGTGTGACAGAAGCTCTCTGCGCCTGGTTCCTGTTCCCTTTGGGATTGGGGAAAGTGGGGAGAGGGACCGAGAGAATGGGGAATTCAGTGTTGTTCTGTCGTCAGGGTATCTGGAACTGGGCAGGAAGGGGATTGCTTTCCTGTCTGGGTGTTTGGCCTACCTCTCCAGGATTCCCTGGAGGCGTTCTGTTGGGGGCTTTGCTGCTGTAGATAAAAAGTGATAAGGTCGGAAGAGAGTCATAACAAAGACAAGAGATCTTTCGCACCCAGAGGTGGGAACATTGCTCTGTGCTCAGGAACTGTATTATGCAGGCCCGAAAAGAGGGGTTGTTTTGCTAAAAATGGCCTTTCAAGTTCGGGCCACTGAATAGACTACTCCCCCCGCCCCAAAAAAAAACCCACTTCCTTTACAATCTGCCAATTCTACAATCCTGACACTAACCCATTCCTCTCCTATAGGTCTGCACATTAGTGAGCCGAAGGAGGGTTATTTTATTAGTACTTCTTGAGATTATTGGGTTCATTATTATTCAACAGAGAAGTCAGTCTCTGCAGATAAGGAATTTGGTGCTACTGGGTAGGGACAACTAGACTGGGCCTGAGTTTCAGTCTCTCTTCTGCCCCTTAATTATAAATCTCTTGTTGATCTAACAGCAGTACTGCTTGGATTCCCTGGTATTCATTGGATCAGAGCCCCTTGGGCCAAAGATTTAGCTCCTTTGTGGAAGCAGGGAGGAAATGCAAAGTTCTCCAAAACATTCCTCACCTGCTGATTTGGAAAGAAAGGCTACCTAGGTCTTTTTCAGACTTCCTTGGGATTAAAAGCCCCAGCTCTAAAGCTCACAACCTTTGTGACCTTGGGAATATCACTTTTCCTACTATGGATTTCCTTTACAAAATGAAGCTGTCTTGGCCTAAATGATCTATAAGTTTCCTTCTAGCTCTAAGACTTATGATTTAGATCAATTCTGAAATTAAATAATTGCTAATTAATCCCCCCCTTCCCCATCCCACTCTCTGCTACAGAGTTTTGGTTGAAGAAAAAAAGTGATACTCAGAGAGTTGCTGCTGCTGTTTTATTTTGAGGTAACAAAGAAGAGGGGAGTAAGTGTTGGGGAAGAAGGAGCTAGGGATCCAAGGCCGAAGGGAAGGTGCAGATGCATTTTAACGACAAACAAAAAAGGATGCAATCAGTGTGTGTCTGATTCCAACCTATCATCTCTAATTAAAGTTCAAGTGCTTGGTGTTGTGAGGCTGCGGCAGGTCCCGGTGATAGTGCAAGGTAACCTGTTTGGGAAACTGCTTCAAGGCACCTAGAAGAAGAGCAGGAACACAGTTGCCAACAGGGGATTCTAAGCCTTGTTTTCCAGGCTGACTGTGCACTAGTCTGACTGCCTCTGCTGGAGCCAAGGAATATTCCGGCTCTTGGATATCATATTTAGAATAAACTTGAGACTCAAACGGTATCTTTCAAAAATTCAAATTGTGCTTTCCTATAAAACAAAACAAAACAATTCTGTCTTTTGAACTGCATAATGTATATAATGCCTAGTATTAGGTTCTATTTCCTGGAGTAGTTCGAGGCTTTCGTTGTCACTTTCTTGCCAATCAAACTGAGTGCATTTCTCAGAAATTCTTTGGGTCAGGAAAGGCTCCAGCCAAATCTCCATAAGCATCTTTTCCACCTTCACTTGTGTTTGGGTTTAGATGTAATTTGAAGTGCTTTTTTTAAAATTCCCACTGAGTTTACTTAGGCAACTTGGTGGGAAGAACACAGAAATGAAGAACCTGGCTCAAATGTCTGGGTTCTAGCTCAGCTCTGCCACCCGACTTAGCTAGATCATCTTCAGGAAGTTACTGAACCTTTCTAGGCCTCAGTTTCTTCATCTGCAAAATGGAGATGATATCTACTCAACCAATCTTGCCAGATTGCTGTGAGGATCAAATGAGGGGAAAGGACATGAAGGAAGAAGGGGTTTATTAAGCACTTACTGTGTGCCAGGCACTGTTGTAAAGGCTTTACTAACATCTCATTTGGCCCTCACCACCCAGGGAGTTAGGTGCTATCATTATCCCCATTTTATAGTTGAAGAAACTGAAGCAGACAAAGATTAAGTGACTTGCCCAGGGTCACACATCTAGTAAGTGTCTAAGGTCAGATCTGAACTCAGGTCTTCCTGACTCCAGGCTTAGTGCTCTACCCACTATGTCTCCCAGTCCCATAAGATAGGGAAGTGCTTGGAGAATGATAAAACACTACGCTGACAGGAAGCACAAGAGAGCTTGATTTGTCTATTCACTGCCTCCTGCTGATACTGAGTTTACTCAAGTAGGGCCTTAAATTCCTTAAATTTCCCAACCAGTGACTTCAGTCCTTTGACGCATTGTGACATGTCCAATTACCTCAGTCCCCAATTTTTTTTTGAGAGAAGTAATGGCTGAGTAGTTATGTAATGTGGTTGGTGGAGGGAGGGGGATAAAGTTGTGCTTAGACAGATGGCTTGACTGGTAGATGGCTAGATAGAGACTGAACACACACACCCATCTTGATGTCTCAGCAGCTTATCATGTATATTATAGGACAAACCAAAGGCTTGTCCATTCAATAAACCTATGTGGGATACCTTGCCATGTACCTAGCCCTGGACTAGAACTTTCCTTGTAGAGAAGAGAAGATATAGTCCCAGGGGCCATTTGTAGAACTCACAGTCTAGCTGAGGAGACAAGATATATACTTGACAAGTGAAATGATCAGACCAACTGATAAGATGTCAATGGGCTTTATGTGATGTGGCAGATGAGTGTTACCAGTTCATGACACTGCCATGAGTTCAGGTGAGACTAAGATGCTCAGGGAGAAAAAAAAAAGTGGAGAAGATGGGACTTGAATATTAGTGGATGGATTGGCCAGGAAGAGATCAAGAAGAAAAAGAAGGAAAAGTTTTCCTAGCATAGTAGGTAAAGGCACACATGTGGGAATGAATCTAGAATCAGAAGGTTCAGATTCTGCCTCTGCTGCTTGATACCTGTGTAACTCAGGTACATCACTTTCCCCATCAGGGTAGGACTTTCCTCATAGTAAAATGAGAGATTTGAAGTAGCTGGTCTCCAGAGCCCCTCCTACCTCTCAATCTCTTAACCTTTGAGGTGTATACTAGGTGTGTTCAGGGGACAAAGAGGAGATCAGGTTGGGGGAACAGAAAGTTTGTGTTAGGTAGTGGAAGATAAAGACAGAGAGGTACATTGGGGCCAGGTTGTGGGAGGCTTTGGAGGCCAAGTTAAGGGCTTTGTGCTTTTTGCTATGGCCATTGGGGAACTACTAAAGGATCTGAGTCCAGAAGTGATATGATAAAAGTGATATTTTAGGAAGATTAATTTGGCAGAAGTTGAGAAACCATGCCTAATGAGGCTAAGGACACAGGTTTTATTTCTGCCTAGACTAGTTAGATTATCTTCATTTACCTTACCCCTAATTAGGCCTCCTTGAAATAACTGACACTGGTCATAAAAGGGATAGGGGAAGAAGATATGGCTGTCTTAATGTACCCCATCCCCATCACTAGAAGCACAACTCAGGGTCCACATCCCACTGATGGCAGAATGGAGTACCATCTTCATATTTGAAATGCTGAAGGTTATTATGAACTATACAAAAATGCATTGGTGAAATTAAAAACAATGACCCTGATATCAATGGCCACAGCACCATCCAGACTGAATGGCCTGACTACTAAGAGACTGCTCCCAGGAGAGCTTCTTCAATGCCCTGGTGAGGGTAGGATCTTCAGGATGAGCTGGTCAGTGATTGTCTTTTCCAAATTCCAGCACCGATAATCAGGGAAGTATGCCAGCGCCATCCCTAACCTGGCCTTGGAATCCTTGTCTATGGAATTCATGTAATTGGCCCCAGAGCTGAAGGCAAAAGCCAACCCAGTAGTCACTACCAGCGTGTCTGTAAGGGCTCCCCAAAGGATCCCAGCCAATTCTTTCTTGGCTTCTCCAACTCTGTAGAGGCTGATACAGACCAATAAGAAGAGACACCTAATCTGCCAGACCATATCCACTGCCTCTCCTGAGGAGCTACGGTGGGATATGCACATTTAGTACTGGGTTTGAATCTTGTCTCTGTTACTCATTACTTGTGTGTCCTCGGCAAATCTCTTCTCTCTGGGCTTTCCTCACTTGTGAAATGAAGAGCTGGGCTAGAGGATGTGTAAGGTCTCTTCCAACCCCAAAATCCTATTTTCTAAGATGAGAGAAATTCTACTTGCAACTGTTATTTCACAATCTACTCCTGCCAGGGGCTGCCTATGAATTCAAATCAATTCAACAAGCATTTATTAAGCACTATGTGTCAGGTGCTGTGAAGGAAAGGCAATCCCTGCCCTCAAGGAATTTACATTCTAATGGGGAAAGACAGCTCACAGAAGGAAGCTGAAAATAGGAGAGGAGATGGGGAAATGAAGGTACCAGGCTTGGGGGCATGGTAGAGAAATTCCAGAAAGTGAAGAACAATCTGATTTTTCTGAAGAGGAATAAAGACAGTTAACCCGGGCATCCTATTTAAAATACAGATTCTGAGAGGAACTAGCCAATCAGACAGAAAAGCTGCAAGGACAATATGAGAAGTAATCCAAGGGGTGGAATGAGCTTCCAGGGTCTATAGCATGGTACAAAGAAGTTCTGAAGAAATGAGTCAAGGGTATACCCTGGAGTGGCATGAAGACATTGTTGGCCATGGCTTCCTCCTTAAAATTGAGAGTCAAGGAGGAACCAGATAATTAAAAGGAAAGGCCACAGGGGGTGGAGACACCAGTGCTTCCAATGTGAGTAGTCAAGGGGTAGAGTGAGTTTCCAGGGTGAAGAGGTTTCTATGTCACGGTACAGAAAGTTCCACGGAGATGAATAAGAAGGGCAGCCTGGAGAGGAACAAATCTGTGGAAATTGGAATTCAGTTCATTTCAGCAAACAAACTTCTACGATGTGCAATATGCTTTATTAGTTGCTTGAGATACAAAGATAAAAATGAAACAGTCCCTGTCCTCAAAGAACTTATATTCTACTTGGAGTTACATGTACAGAGATAAGTAAATATAAGGTAATTTGAGGTAGAGAGAGTATTAACAACAGGGAATTAGGGAATGTTTCATAAAAGAGGTGGTACTTGCTCTGACCTTTGAAGGAAGATAAGAATTCTGAGAGGTGGAGAATGCCTTCCAGGCATTGGGAATGGCCTGAAAGACCACATAAAGGTGGGACTTCAAATGTCGAGTTCATGGAAAAGACAGAAATCATTCTGGCTGGAATAAAGAATGTGTTAAGGGGATGTGGTGTGAAATAAATCTGGAAAGGCAGGTGGGAACCAGATTGTGGATGGCCTTTGACGTCATGCTGAGCAATTTGCATTTTGTCCCCAAGGCCGGGAGACTGTGGGAGTGAGACTCCTGTCTGTCTTACACCATGTCCTCAAGAGAAATAAGGAAGGTTTTTGAGGAGGTAAGTGACATGATTGGGCCTTAGAATGATGATCTTAGCCACTGTGTGTAGGATGGAATTGGAAAACGGAGAGATTAAAGCAGGAAGTCCAACCAGGTCCAGGCAACAGGCGATCAGTACCTAGGCTGGGATGGTAGCTTTTGTGAGTGAGGACAAGGGAATATTTTGGAGAAATATTACAGAGGTTCAGTTAACAAAACTTGGCTACTGATTCTATTTAAAGGGTGATGGAGAGAGAAGAGCTAAGGATGACTCTGAAGTTCCAAACCTGAGTGACTGGAAAGCTACCCTCTATAGAAACAAGGAAACCTAGAAGAAGAGGTTTGTTTAGGGGGGAAGATGTTGAGGTTTTGGTTTTTGATTTGTTCTTTTTTGTTGGTGGTGTTGCACATGTTGATTTTGAGATGTCCTTGGGACATACAGGTGGAGATGGCAGTTGCTGGTGCAGGACTAGAGCCCAGGAGACAGACAAGGACTGAGGCCACTGCTCTGGTCATACATTCCCTATTCGTTGTCTCTCCTAAGCATGAAGAGCACATTACACATCTTACCTTCACAACCTGTTCTCAATACCCTCAATAGAATCTCTTGACCAGTAACATTAGACACAGGTTGCAGTCCGACTGAGACCTCAACTAGAAAGAGATTTGCTAAGCATTTTCACTATTAGTGACTGTCCATTTCCACAAGTTACAGAGTACAAAATCTGAGAAACTAGAATTCTGCCAGTTCCTGCAGTTCTCTTGGGTTCCCTCATGCCCTGTACCCCCTTATTTCCACTCCTAGATGAATAGAAGCTATGAGGAAGAAGAGTTTTGGCTCATTTTGAGGTTGAACTTAACTATTCCAGAGTGAAGTGGGCTCCCTTGAGAGGGAATGAGCTTACCCTCATTGGAAGTACTCCAGCAGGGATGCAATAGAAAAGATTAAGTGGATAAGCTCTAAATCACCTTTCGATATTAAGATGTTTGCAATACAGTGATTTTTGTGTCTGCGTCTTCACAAATGGCCATGCCAGATCATCTCATCTCTAGGTGGGGCCAGCTATCGTTGTTCATCCTTCTTTCTCAAAGAGGACCGATGACATCATGAGGGTGATGTCTTGACTTGTGTGTGAACTGGATTTAAGTGTGGCCAGCTGTAGCCATTCTGAGAATGGCCCTGGAGTAATATAAATTGTTAAGAAGGATCTTTAGACCAGGGCAGGTGATATGGCTCAGACTGAGACCTCAGATGAAGGCTGTACAAGACAAGTTCCCCGAAGATTTATGCTGCCCCTCCCCAACGCCTTGCTCCAGAAGGGAAATTCAGGCCAGGAAAGACAAGAAAGAACTGAGAGGGGCAGGAGACTGGGTTGTTGTATCCAGCTTTCAGCTACTGTTCTAACTTTGGGCTGAGAGCTCCTTTCCTGGGCAACCAGCCAGGGTCAGAGCTCTTCACAACCCAGTAGCTATAGACACACAGTTTGTCCTTCAGGGGTCTCAGGGACTGATGAGAACACAACCCCCAAACACATATACAAGTGAGTGCTCACACACACACACACACACACACACACTCCATAGGTTACAAATTATTGATAAGCAGTGTATGTATACACATATACAAATATTAACATGTTCCCTGATTTCCTCATATATACATATATACATAATATATACATATATATACATACATGTTTACTTAAATCAATTAACAAAAAATTCTATATGACGACACTTCTAAATAGTGATCTCATGCAGGAAAACTGCATTTTAAATATTCAGCTAGATGATAGAATCTATCCATGGGCCTCAATCCTTTTGAGTTTGTGACCTTCAGGAAACCAGTAATCACCAAAAGGCCAGAACAGGTTGGAGGCAGGAGATTTTGTCTCTCTATGGCCTTTTCAGTAGCTAACCCCTGACCCAGACTTTTCTTGGCCATGCAAGACTGAATTTCCTTCTTTCTATAAGAAGGAATGTTCCAACTTACTTAAACAGGGAAGCAGGCGAGGAGAAGAGTCACAAACGCACCAATCTCCTTAAAAAGGGATGGGGACACAAAGTCTACACTAACACTCAGAGAGAAGACACCCCTTCCATAACCATTGATTCAGGTTGAAGGATGGTCAGATCATTGGTTGTTTAGGAAAGAAGTGAAAAGTTTTCACCATGAAAGTAATCTGTCCTGAAATAAAATGTGTAAAGGACAAAGTTGGACCTCCCCCATCAACACACACACACACACACACACACACACACACACACACACACACACACATTATGGTCCTCTGTGGCTATGCAAGATGTTTTGATAATGCAGGCAGGAGAAAGAAACAGGGATTGACAGAATTTTCATCTCACAAATCCAGCATCAGCCAGGCAAGAAAGCATTTTCTGTGCCTCATCTGGGCCCTGCTTAGCCAAAAACATATTTGCACTAAAAGTTTATGTGCAAACACTCATGAGCTTCATGTCTCATTTGCCAAAAGACATTGCAATAACTGCACTTAAAAATACAAACCAAGGGCTGTATTAGGAAGTTGGTAAAGGTTTCATAGGAAATTGGTAAAGGTTTTCAAATGAAGAATCAGAAACCTCTTCTCTGCTATTTTTAAATGTGATTTGCAATGAATTATAGGACTTACATGACTATTTTTCTTGAAGTGTATCTGTTGTTTGCAATCAGGTTTTTTTTAAAGGAAATACGCAGAATTCCTTTCCAGCAGACTTAGCTACCTGAAGGAAAGCTCTGTGACATGAAGCATGGGCTCAAAGAATACAATTTATAGTTCACTAACCCTTTTTGTTGGCTAGTGGCTTCCCTCCGTATGGATCATGGGAACAAATCCACAGTGTGTGAGCTTCTGATCATCTTTAGATCAATACCATGAGGGACTAAAGAACTGCATTCTGTCAATGGAATACTACAAAACTGGGAGTTCAGCTGGAGAATTATATAATTTCAATTAATAATGGGAAAATGACAGCCAAGACCATGGCTGTGATAGATTTAGAGAGATAGTTATTGCTTGCCTGCCATGAAGGTAGGTTGGCTGTGTGTTGCCATGGGAGCTGTAAACAGCTTGGAAAGAAGATGGTGGGCAAGGTGAAGGCTCACTTCAGTGGGCAGAATGCCCAGTGGTGATGCCATGGCTACTGGGGAAGGTGCCAAGGTAACACACAAAAATCATCATAGGACCTTGTCCTTCACTAGTACCCCCATTTGGAGAACTGAAAGTGTGGGGTGGGGGAAACTTCAGTGAAGATCAACTTCAGCCATACTGACAAAATGGGGAAAAGGATATCAAAAATATCCAGGCTATCTGGACAGCTATTGTATGGGCACAAGTCTTCCCCCCGATGCCTGATCAGCTTAGGTTTCTCATATCATTAACAGCCCAGAGGCATATGCTGGACATTTTAGAGATCAGAAATCTTTTTTTTTAAACTAGGTCTCCCTCTCTCATGTAATCTGGAAATGTAGTGGCCTCTCGTTGCGCCCATCACTGATCAGCACAGAAGTTTCAGCTTGTTCCATTTCTAACCTAAACTAGTTCATCCCTCCTTAGGCAACTTAGTGACCTCCTGACTCCCAAGGGCTCACCATACTGGTGCCAGACTTGGTGTGGACACCATCAACTTTAGTCCTACTATAACTGAAAACTCCTGAACTCAAGTAATCCTCCAGCCTCAGCCTCACTAGTAGGAAGGATTATAAAAATGGACACCATGCCCAGCCAGAAGTCTACCTCTTAAAAAAATCCCCACACTTGCATTAGAGTTCTGATGATATTTTGGCTCAAAGGTATGGAAAGAAAAACCAGCCAACCAAGATATCCTAGAGACAAGATATTGAAAAATTCCACAGAGGAAATGCAAGGATGGATGCAGAAGAGAACTCTCCAGCAAGCTCAGCCATACCCATTTCATGATCACTGGACAATGGTGTTGTAGGGTATATGGCATTTATCCTAATGGGAATATTCATTTATTCAGCACAAATT